>NC_060913.1:19206481-19837838 GCF_021234035.1 Daphnia pulicaria
CAACAAGAAACATTCCAAAAATTGCATTATTTCATTTATTTTCTTCATTTTTCATCACAATCAACAAGAAACATTCAAAAAATTGCATTATTTCCTTGATTTTCTTCATTTTTCATCGCATTCAACAAGAAACATTCAAAAAATTGCATTATTTCTTTTATTTTCTTCTTTTTTCATCGCATTCAACAAGAAACATTCAAAAAAATTGCATTATTTCCTTTATTTTCTTCATTTTTCATCGCATTCAACAAGAAACATTCAAAAAATTGCATGTTTTCCTTTATTTTCTTCATTTTTCATCGCATTCAACAAGAAACATTCAAAAATTGCATTTTTTCTTCATTTTTCATCACATTCAACAAGAAACATTAAAAAAATTGCATTATTTCCTTTATTTTCTTCATTTTTCATCGCATTCAACAAGAAACATTCAAAAATTGCATTATTTCCTTTATTTTCTTCATTTTTCATCGCATTCAACAAGAAACATTCAAAAATTGCATTATTTCCTTTATTTTCTTCATTTTTCATCGCATTCAACAAGAAACATTCAAAAAATTGCATGTTTTCCTTTAGTTTCTTCATTTTTCATCGCATTCAACAAGAAACATTCAAAAAATTGCATTATGTCCTTTTTTTCTTCATTTTTTATCGCATTCAACAAGAAACATTCCAAAAATTGCATTATTTCATTTATTTTCTTCATTTTTCATCACAATCAACAAGAAACATTCAAAAAATTGCATTATTTCCTTGATTTTCTTCATTTTTCATCGCATTCAACAAGAAACATTCAAAAAATTGCATTATTTCTTTTATTTTCTTCTTTTTTCATCGCATTCAGACAAGAAACATTCAAAAAATTGCATTATTTCCTTTATTTTCTTCATTTTTCATCGCATTCAACAAGAAACATTCAAAAAATTGCATGTTTTCCTTTATTTTCTTCATTTTTCATCGCATTCAACAAGAAACATTCAAAAATTGCATTTTTTCTTCATTTTTCATCACATTCAACAAGAAACATTAAAAAAATTGCATATTTCCTTTATTTTCTTCATTTTTCATCGCATTCAACAAGAAACATTCAAAAATTGCATTATTTCCTTTATTTTCTTCATTTTCATCGCATTCAACAAGAAACATTCAAAAATTGCATTATTTCCTTGATTTTCTTCATTTTTCATCGCATTCAACAAGAAACATTCAAAAAAATTGCATTATTTCCTTTATTTTCTTCTTTTTTAAAAATTGCATGTTTTCCTTTATTTTCTTCATTTTTCATCGCATTCAACAAGAAACATTACAAAAATGGCATTATTTCCTTATTTTCTTCATTTTTCATCGCATTCAACAAGAAACATTCAAAAAATTGCATTATTTCCTTTATTTTCTTCATTTTTCATCGCATTCAACAAGAAACATTCAAAAAATTGCATTATTTCTTTTATTTTCTTCTTTTTTCATCGCATTCAACAAGAAACATTCAAAAAATTGCATTATTTCCTTTATTTTCTTCATTTTTCATCACATTCAACAAGAAACATTCAAAAAATTGCATTAATTCCTTTATTTTCTTCATTTTTCATCGCATTCAAACAAGAAACATTCAAAAAATTGCATTATTTCCTTTATTTTCTTCATTTTTCATCGCATTCAACAAGAAACATTCCAAAAATTGCATTATTTCATTTATTTTCTTCATTTTTCATCACAATCAACAAGAAACATTCAAAAAATTGCATTATTTCCTTGATTTTCTTCATTTTTCATCGCATTCAACAAGAAACATTCAAAAAATTGCATTATTTCTTTTATTTTCTTCTTTTTTCATCGCATTCAACAAGAAACATTCAAAAAATTGCATTATTTCCTTTATTTTCTTCATTTTTCATCGCATTCAACAAGAAACATTCAAAAAATTGCATGTTTTCCTTTATTTTCTTCATTTTTCATCGCATTCAACAAGAAACATTCAAAAATTGCATTTTTTCTTCATTTTTTCATCACATTCAACAAGAAACATTAAAAAAATTGCATTATTTCCTTTATTTTCTTCATTTTTCATCGCATTCAACAAGAAACATTCAAAAATTGCATTATTTCCTTTATTTTCTTCATTTTTCATCGCATTCAACAAGAAACATTCAAAAATTGCATTATTTCCTTTATTTTCTTCATTTTTTCATCGCATTCAACAAGAAACATTCAAAAAATTGCATGTTTTCCTTTAGTTTCTTCATTTTTCATCGCATTCAACAAGAAACATTCAAAAAATTGCATTATGTCCTTTTTTTCTTCATTTTTTATCGCATTCAACAAGAAACATCAAAAAATTGCATTATTTCCTTTATTGTCTTCATTTTTTCATCGCATTCAACAAGAAACATTCAAAAAATTGCATTATTTCCTTTATTTTCTTCTTTTTTAAAAATTGCATGTTTTCCTTTATTTTCTTCATTTTCATCGCATTCAACAAGAAACATTACAAAAATGGCATTATTTCCTTTATTTTCTTCATTTTTCATCGCATTCAACAAGAAACATCAAAAAATTGCATTATTTCCTTTATTTTCTTCATTTTCATCGCATTCAACAAGAAACATTCAAAAAAATTGCATTATGTCCTTTTTTTCTTCATTTTTTATCGCATTCAACAAGAAACATTCAAAAAATTGCATTATTTCCTTTATTTTCTTCATTTTTCATCGCATTCAACAAGAAACATTCAAAAAATTGCATTATTTCCTTTATTTTCTTCTTTTTTAAAAATTGCATGTTTTCCTTTATTTTCTTCATTTTTCATCGCATTCAACAAGAAACATTACAAAAATGGCATTATTTCCTTTATTTTCTTCATTTTTCATCGCATTCAACAAGAAACATTCAAAAAATTGCATTATTTCCTTTATTTTCTTCATTTTTCATCGCATTCAACAAGAAACATTCCAAAAATTGCATTATTTCCTTTATTTTCTTCATTTTTCATCGCATTCAACAAGAAACATTCCAAAAATTGCATTATTTCATTTATTTTCTTCATTTTTCATCACAATCAACAAGAAACATTCAAAAAATTGCATTATTTCCTTGATTTTCTTCATTTTTCATCGCATTCAACAAGAAACATTCAAAAAATTGCATTATTTCTTTTATTTTCTTCTTTTTTCATCGCATTCAACAAGAAACATTCAAAAAATTGCATTATTTCCTTTATTTTCTTCATTTTTCATCGCATTCAACAAGAAACATTCAAAAAATTGCATGTTTTCCTTTATTTTCTTCATTTTTCATCGCATTCAACAAGAAACATTCAAAAATTGCATTTTTTCTTCATTTTTCATCACATTCAACAAGAAACATTAAAAAAATTGCATTATTTCCTTTATTTTCTTCATTTTTCATCGCATTCAACAAGAAACATTCAAAAATTGCATTATTTCCTTTATTTTCTTCATTTTTCATCGCATTCAACAAGAAACATTCAAAAATTGCATTATTTCCTTTATTTTCTTCATTTTTCATCGCATTCAACAAGAAACATTCAAAAAATTGCATTATTTCCTTTATTTTCTTCATTTTTCATCGCATTCAACAAGAAACATTCAAAAAATTGCATTATTTCCTTTATTTTCTTCTTTTTTAAAAATTGCATGTTTTCCTTTATTTTCTTCATTTTTCATCGCATTCAACAAGAAACATTACAAAAATGGCATTATTTCCTTTATTTTCTTCATTTTTCATCGCATTCAACAAGAAACATTCAAAAACTGCATTATTTCCTTTATTTTCTTCATTTTTCATCGCATTCAACAAGAAACATTCAAAAAATTGCATGTTTTCCTTTAGTTTCTTCATTTTTCATCGCATTCAACAAGAAACATTCAAAAAATTGCATTATGTCCTTTTTTTCTTCATTTTTTATCGCATTCAACAAGAAACATTCAAAAAATTGCATTATTTCCTTTATTTTCTTCATTTTTCATCGCATTCAACAAGAAACATTCAAAAAATTGCATTATTTCCTTTATTTTCTTCTTTTTTAAAAATTGCATGTTTTCCTTTATTTTCTTCATTTTTCATCGCATTCAACAAGAAACATTACAAAAATGGCATTATTTCCTTTATTTTCTTCATTTTTCATCGCATTCAACAAGAAACATTCAAAAAATTGCATTATTTCCTTTATTTTCTTCATTTTTCATCGCATTCAACAAGAAACATTCCAAAAATTGCATTATTTCCTTTATTTTCTTCTTTTTTAAAAATTGCATGTTTTCCTTTATTTTCTTCATTTTTCATCGCATTCAACAAGAAACATTCAAAAAATTGCATTATTTCCTTTATTTTCTTCATTTTTCATCACATTCAACAAGAAACATTCAAAAAATTGCATGTTTCCCTTTATTTTCTTCATTTTTCATCGCATTCAACGAGAAACATTCAAAAATTGCATTTTTTCTTCATTTTTCATCACATTCAACAAGAAACATAAAAAAAATTGCATTATTTCCTTTATTTTCTTCATTTTTCATCGCATTCAACAAGAAACATTCAAAAATTGCATTATTTCCTTTATTTTCTTCATTTTTCATCGCATTCAACAAGAAACATTCAAAAATTGCATTATTTCCTTTATTTTCTTCATTTTTCATCGCATTCAACAAGAAACATTCAAAAAATTGCATGTTTTTCTTTAGTTTCTTCATTTTTCATCGCATTCAACAAGAAACATTCAAAAAATTGCATTATGTCCTTTTTTTCTTCATTTTTTATCGCATTCAACAAGAAACATTCAAAAAATTGCATTATTTCCTTTATTTTCTTCATTTTTCATCGCATTCAACAAGAAACATTCAAAATAATTGCATTATTTCCTTTATTTTCTTCTTTTTAAAAATTGCATGTTTTCCTTTATTTTCTTCATTTTTCATCGCATTCAACAAGAAACATTACAAAAATGGCATTATTTCCTTTATTTTCTTCATTTTTCATCGCATTCAACAAGAAACATTCAAAAATTGCATTATTTCCTTTATTTTCTTCATTTTTCATCGCATTCAACAAGAAACATTCAAAAAATTGCATTATTTCCTTTATTTTCTTCATTTTTCATCGCATTCAACAAGAAACATTCAAAAAATTGCATGTTTTCCTTTATTTTTCTTCATTTTTCATCGCATTCAACAAGAAACATTCAAAAAATTGCATTATTTCCTTTATTTTCTTCATTTTTCATCACATTCAACAAGAAACATTCAAAAAATTGCATTAATTCCTTTATTTTCTTCATTTTTCATCGCATTCAACAAGAAACATTCAAGAAATTGCAATATTTCCTTTATTTTCTTCATTTTTCATCGCATTCAACAAGAAACATTCCAAAAATTGCATTATTTCATTTATTTTCTTCATTTTTCATCACAATCAACAAGAAACATTCAAAAAATTGCATTATTTCCTTGATTTTTTTCATTTTTCATCGCATTCAACAAGAAACATTCAAAAAATTGCATTCTTTCCTTTATTTTCTTCTTTTTTCATCGCATTCAACAAGAAACATTCAAAAAATTGCATAATTCCTTTATTTTCTTCATTTTTTATCGCATTCAACAAGAAACATTCAAAAAATTGCATTATTTCCTTTATTTTCTTCATTTTTCATCGCATTCAACAAGAAACATTCAAAAAATTGCATTATTTCCTTTATTTTCTTCTTTTTTAAAAATTGCATGTTTTCCTTTATTTTCTTCATTTTTCTATCGCATTCAACAAGAAACATTACAAAAATGGCATTATTTCCTTTATTTTCTTCATTTTTCATCGCATTCAACAAGAAACATTCAAAAAATTGCATTATTTCCTTTATTTTCTTCATTTTTCATCGCATTCAACAAGAAACATTCCAAAAATTGCATTATTTCATTTATTTTCTTCATTTTTTCATCACAATCAACAAGAAACATTCAAAAAAATTGCATTATTTCCTTGATTTTCTTCATTTTTCATCGCATTCAACAAGAAACATTCAAAAAATTGCATTATTTCTTTTATTTTCTTCTTTTTTCATCGCATTCAACAAGAAACATTCAAAAAAATTGCATTATTTCCTTTATTTTCTTCATTTTTCATCACATTCAACAAGAAACATTCAAAAAATTGCATTAATTCCTTTATTTTCTTCATTTTTCATCGCATTCAACAAGAAAACATTCAAAAATTGCATTATTTCCTTTATTTTCTTCATTTTTCATCGCATTCAACAAGAAACATTCAAAAAATTGCATTATTTCCTTTATTTTCTTCTTTTTTAAAAATTGCATGTTTTCCTTTATTTTCTTCATTTTTCATCGCATTCAACAAGAAACATTACATAAAATGGCATTATTTCCTTTATTTTCTTCATTTTTTCATCGCATTCAACAAGAAACATTCAAAAAATTGCATTATTTCCTTTATTTTCTTCATTTTTCATCGCATTCAACAAGAAACATTCAAAAAATTGCATTATTTCCTTTATTTTCTTCATTTTTCATCGCATTCAACAAGAAACATTCCAAAAATTGCATTATTTCATTTATTTTCTTCATTTTTCATCACAATCAACAAGAAACATTCAAAAAATTGCATTATTTCCTTGATTTTCTTCATTTTTCATCGCATTCAACAAGAAACATTCAAAAAATTGCATTATTTCTTTTATTTTCTTCTTTTTTCATCGCATTCAACAAGAAACATTCAAAAAATTGCATTATTTCCTTTATTTTCTTCATTTTTCATCGCATTCAACAAAAAACATTCAAAAAATTGCATGTTTTCCTTTATTTTCTTCATTTTTCATCGCATTCAACAAGAAACATTCAAAAATTGCATTTTTTCTTCATTTTTCATCGCATTCAACAAGAAACATTACAAAAATGGCATTATTTCCTTTATTTTCTTCATTTTTCATCGCATTCAACAAGAAACATTCAAAAAATTGCATGTTTTCCTTTAGTTTCTTCATTTTTCATCGCATTCAACAAGAAACATTCAAAAAATTGCATTATGTCCTTTTTTCTTCATTTTTTATCGCATTCAACAAGAAACATTCAAAAAATTGCATTATTTCCTTTATTTTCTTCATTTTTCATCGCATTCAACAAGAAACATTCAAAAAATTGCATTATTTCCTTTATTTTCTTCTTTTTTAAAAATTGCATGTTTTCCTTTATTTTCTTCATTTTTCATCGCATTCAACAAGAAACATTACAAAAATGGCATTATTTCCTTTATTTTCTTCATTTTTCATCGCATTCAACAAGAAACATTCAAAAATTGCATTATTTCCTTTATTTTCTTCATTTTTCATCGCATTCAACAAGAAACATTCAAAAAATTGCATTATTTCCTTTATTTTCTTCATTTTTCATCGCATTCAACAAGAAACATTCAAAAAATTGCATGTTTTCCTTTATTTTCTTCATTTTTCATCGCATTCAACAAGAAACATTCAAAAAATTGCATTATTTCCTTTATTTTCTTCATTTTTCATCACATTCAACAAGAAACATTCAAAAAATTGCATTAATTCCTTTATTTTCTTCATTTTTCATCGCATTCAACAAGAAACATTCAAGAAATTGCAATATTTCCTTTATTTTCTTCATTTTTCATCGCATTCAACAAGAAACATTCCAAAAATTGCATTATTTCATTTATTTTCTTCATTTTTCATCACAATCAACAAGAAACATTCAAAAAATTGCATTATTTCCTTGATTTTCTTCATTTTTCATCGCATTCAACAAGAAACATTCAAAAAATTGCATTATTTCCTTTATTTTCTTCTTTTTTCATCGCATTCAACAAGAAACATTCAAAAAATTGCATTAATTCCTTTATTTTCTTCATTTTTTATCGCATTCAACAAGAAACATTCAAAAAATTGCATTATTTCCTTTATTTTCTTCATTTTTCATCGCATTCAACAAGAAACATTCAAAAAATTGCATTATTTCCTTTATTTTCTTCTTTTTTAAAAAATTGCATGTTTTCCTTTATTTTCTTCATTTTTCATCGCATTCAACAAGAAACATTACAAAAATGGCATTATTTCCTTTATTTTCTTCATTTTTCATCGCATTCAACAAGAAACATTCAAAAAATTGCATTATTTCCTTTATTTTCTTCATTTTTCATCGCATTCAACAAGAAACATTCCAAAAATTGCATTATTTCATTTATTTTCTTCATTTTTCATCACAATCAACAAGAAACATTCAAAAAATTGCATTATTTCCTTGATTTTCTTCATTTTTCATCGCATTCAACAAGAAACATTCAAAAAATTGCATTATTTCTTTTATTTTCTTCTTTTTTCATCGCATTCAACAAGAAACATTCAAAAAATTGCATTATTTCCTTTATTTTCTTCATTTTTCATCACATTCAACAAGAAACATTCAAAAAATTGCATTAATTCCTTTATTTTCTTCATTTTTCATCGCATTCAACAAGAAACATTCAAAAAATTGCATTATTTCCTTGATTTTCTTCATTTTTCATCACATTCAACAAGAAACATTCAAAAAATTGCATTAATTCCTTTATTTTCTTCATTTTTCATCGCATTCAACAAGAAACATTCAAAAAATTGCATTATTTCCTTTATTTTCTTCATTTTTCATCGCATTCAACAAGAAACATTCAAAAAATTGCATTATTTCCTTTATTTTCTTCTTTTTTAAAAATTGCATGTTTTCCTTTATTTTCTTCATTTTTCATCGCATTCAACAAGAAACATTACAAAAATGGCATTATTTCCTTTATTTTCTTCATTTTTCATCGCATTCAACAAGAAACATTCAAAAAATTGCATTATTTCCTTTATTTTCTTCATTTTTCATCGCATTCAACAAGAAACATTCAAAAAATTGCATTATTTCCTTTATTTTCTTCATTTTTCATCGCATTCAACAAGAAACATTCCAAAAATTGCATTATTTCATTTATTTTCTTCATTTTTCATCACAATCAACAAGAAACATTCAAAAAATTGCATTATTTCCTTGATTTTCTTCATTTTTCATCGCATTCAACAAGAAACATTCAAAAAATTGCATTATTTCTTTTATTTTCTTCTTTTTTCATCGCATTCAACAAGAAACATTCAAAAAATTGCATTATTTCCTTTATTTTCTTCATTTTTCATCGCATTCAACAAGAAACATTCAAAAAATTGCATGTTTTCCTTTATTTTCTTCATTTTTCATCGCATTCAACAAGAAACATTCAAAAATTGCATTTTTTCTTCATTTTTCATCACATTCAACAAGAAACATTAAAAAAATTGCATTATTTCCTTTATTTTCTTCATTTTTCATCGCATTCAACAAGAAACATTCAAAAATTGCATTATTTCCTTTATTTTCTTCATTTTTCATCGCATTCAACAAGAAACATTCAAAAATTGCATTATTTCCTTTATTTTCTTCATTTTTCATCGCATTCAACAAGAAACATTCAAAAAATTGCATGTTTTCCTTTAGTTTCTTCATTTTTCATCGCATTCAACAAGAAACATTCAAAAAATTGCATTATGTCCTTTTTTCTTCATTTTTTATCGCATTCAACAAGAAACATTCAAAAAATTGCATTATTTCCTTTATTTTCTTCATTTTTCATCGCATTCAACAAGAAACATTCAAAAAATTGCATTATTTCCTTTATTTTCTTCTTTTTTAAAAATTGCATGTTTTCCTTTATTTTCTTCATTTTTCATCGCATTCAACAAGAAACATTACAAAAATGGCATTATTTCCTTTATTTTCTTCATTTTTCATCGCATTCAACAAGAAACATTCAAAAAATTGCATTATTTCCTTTATTTTCTTCATTTTTCATCGCATTCAACAAGAAACATTCCAAAAATTGCATTATTTCATTTATTTTCTTCATTTTTCATCACAATCAACAAGAAACATTCAAAAAATTGCATTATTTCCTTGATTTTCTTCATTTTTCATCGCATTCAACAAGAAACATTCAAAAAATTGCATTATTTCTTTTATTTTCTTCTTTTTTCATCGCATTCAACAAGAAACATTCAAAAAATTGCATTATTTCCTTTATTTTCTTCATTTTTCATCACATTCAACAAGAAACATTCAAAAAAATGCATTAATTCCTTTATTTTCTTCATTTTTCATCGCATTCAACAAGAAACATTCAAAAAATTGCATTATTTCCTTTATTTTCTTCATTTTTCATCGCATTCAACAAGAAACATTCAAAAAATTGCATTATTTCCTTTATTTTCTTCATTTTTCATCACATTCAACAAGAAACATTCAAAAAATTGCATTAATTCCTTTATTTTCTTCATTTTTCATCGCATTCAACAAGAAACATTCAAAAAATTGCATTATTTCCTTTATTTTCTTCATTTTTCATCGCATTCAACAAGAAACATTCAAAAAATTGCATTATTTCCTTTATTTTCTTCTTTTTTAAAAATTGCATGTTTTCCTTTATTTTCTTCATTTTTCATCGCATTCAACAAGAAACATTACAAAAATGGCATTATTTCCTTTATTTTCTTCATTTTTCATCGCATTCAACAAGAAACATTCAAAAAATTGCATTATTTCCTTTATTTTCTTCATTTTTCATCGCATTCAACAAGAAGCATTCAAAAAATTGCATTATTTCCTTTATTTTCTTTATTTTTCATCGCATTCAACAAGAAACATTCAAAAAATTGCATTATTTTCTTTTTTTCTTCATTTTTCATTACATTCAACAAGAAACATTCAAAAAATTGCATTTTTTCCTTTATTTTCTTCATTTTTCATCGCATTCAACAAGAAACATTCAAAAATTGCATTATTTCCTTTATTTTCTTTATTTTTCATCGCATTCAACAAGAAACATTCAAACAATTGCATTATTTCCTTTATTTTCTTCATTTTTCATCACATTCAACAAGAAACATTCAAAAAATTGCATTATTTCCTTTATTTTCTTCATTTTTCATCGCATTCAACAAGAAACATACAAAAAATTGCATGTTTTCCTTTATTTTCTTCATTTTTCATCGCATTCAACAAGAAACATTCAAAAAATTGCATTATTTCCTTCATTTTTCATCGCATTCAACAAGAAACATTCAAAAATTGCATTATTTCCTTTATTTTCTTCATTTTTCATCGCATTCAACAAGAAACATTCAAAAATTGCATTATTTCCTTTATTTTCTTCATTTTTCATCGCATTCAACAAGAAACATTCAAAAAATTGCATGTTTTCCTTTAGTTTCTTCATTTTTCATCGCATTCAACAAGAAACATTCAAAAAATTGCATTATGTCCTTTTTTCTTCATTTTTCATCACAATCAACAAGAAACATTCAAAAATTGCATTATTTCCTTTATTTTCTTCATTTTTCATCGCATTCAACAAGAAACATTCAAAAAATTGCATGTTTTCCTTTAGTTTCTTCATTTTTCATCGCATTCAACAAGAAACATTCAAAAAATTGCATTATGTCCTTTTTTTCTTCATTTTTTATCGCATTCAACAAGAAACATTCAAAAAATTGCATCCCAGGTAGCACACAGACTCTGTTTCAGGTCTGTTACAGATCTGTTTTTGAGAGTCTGTAAATTGTTTGGAGTGGCACACTTTTACAGACTGTCATACAGGTCTGTGACAGATCCGTAAAACGGGATCACGATTTACAGACCAAAAACAGATTTTCAAGAAAAAAAAAGCTTTGCCTTCCTCTGGAATCGAACCATCATCCTCTGAGTTCACAAGCCAGTATGCTAACCACTACACCATATCTCGATATTACTTTGTAGATATATTTCATAATAATCTATATTTCACAGTTGTACACTTGTACATTCAACAAACTGTCTGACATGTCTCTCTCACGAAACTGATTGCTACATATGACTACCACTGGTCTCTTCCGATAGTAACAAGACCAAGATTGGCCCCACACCAATTACAAGTCTTTATTATACCTATTTAGGTATAATAATACTTCTCCGTCCGGTGGATAAACAACTATTGTTGTTGTTCGAGTAGGCCTACTGAACTAAACTCATAGCCATTAGCTGCATTGACTATTAGAGTGTAACTTCTTACTGCATGGTATTGCAGTGATATTACACATATAAGAAAACGTTTAATTCAGTTTTCCATTGGGATCCAAACATGTACCATACTTGGGATACAGACACAGATACGATGATTACTGACTTATAGGTGTTACAAGGGAAAGAAAGACCCGTACATACCTGGGGCACAAACACAGAACAGATAATCACTGAACTAAGTTTTACATAGAAAATACAGACCTGTACCATACCTGGGGTACAAACACAGAACAGATAATCATTGAACTCAGTTTTACATAGAAAATACAGACCTGTACCATACCTGGGGTACAGACTCAGAACAGATGATTACTGACTTATGTCTTACAAGGGAAATACAGACCCGTACCAGACCTGGAGACAGACACAGAACAGAAACATATTGTACTCGGTAATACAGAGTAAAAACAGACAAGTGACAAACATGGGAAACAGAGCTAAATCAGAAACAATTTTCTCAAGTAAAAAACAGATCTGTAACAGGTCTGAAGTACAGTTAAAAACCAGATTTATGTATTACAGAAAGATAATAGATCTGTTCCAGATCTGTGAAACAAACTTTTACCAAATCCTGTAAAACAGAGCAATTCCAGACAAATTTCCTGTAAAACAGAGATGTAACAAGCCTGATACGGACCTGTTTCACAAGTATGTGAAACAGATCGGTTACATGAGTCTGTAACAGCTCTGTGTGCTACCTGGGATTATTTCCTTTATTTTCTTCATTTTTCATCGCATTCAACAAGAAACATTCAAAAAATTGCATTATTTCCTTTATTTTCTTCTTTTTTAAAAATTGCATGTTTTCCTTTATTTTCTTCATTTTTCATCGCATTCAACAAGAAACATTACAAAAATGGCATTATTTCCTTTATTTTCTTCATTTTTCATCGCATTCAACAAGAAACATTCAAAAATTGCATTATTTCCTTTATTTTCTTCATTTTTCATCGCATTCAACAAGAAACATTCAAAAAATTGCATGTTTTCCTTTAGTTTCTTCATTTTTCATCGCATTCAACAAGAAACATTCAAAAAATTGCATTATGTCCTTTTTTCTTCATTTTTTATCGCATTCAACAAGAAACATTCAAAAAATTGCATTATTTCCTTTATTTTCTTCATTTTTCATCGCATTCAACAAGAAACATTCAAAAAATTGCATTATTTCCTTTATTTTCTTCTTTTTTAAAAATTGCATGTTTTCCTTTATTTTCTTCATTTTTCATCGCATTCAACAAGAAACATTACAAAAATGGCATTATTTCCTTTATTTTCTTCATTTTTCATCGCATTCAACAAGAAACATTCAAAAAATTGCATTATTTCCTTTATTTTCTTCATTTTTCATCGCATTCAACAAGAAACATTCCAAAAATTGCATTATTTCATTTATTTTCTTCATTTTTCATCACAATCAACAAGAAACATTCAAAAAATTGCATTATTTCCTTGATTTTCTTCATTTTTCATCGCATTCAACAAGAAACATTCAAAAAATTGCATTATTTCTTTTATTTTCTTCTTTTTTCATCGCATTCAACAAGAAACATTCAAAAAATTGCATTATTTCCTTTATTTTCTTCATTTTTCATCACATTCAACAAGAAACATTCAAAAAATTGCATTAATTCCTTTATTTTCTTCATTTTTCATCGCATTCAACAAGAAACATTCAAAAAATTGCATTATTTCCTTTATTTTCTTCATTTTTCATCGCATTCAACAAGAAACATTCAAAAAATTGCATTATTTCCTTTATTTTCTTCTTTTTTAAAAATTGCATGTTTTCCTTTATTTTCTTCATTTTTCATCGCATTCAACAAGAAACATTACAAAAATGGCATTATTTCCTTTATTTTCTTCATTTTTCATCGCATTCAACAAGAAACATTCAAAAAATTGCATTATTTCCTTTATTTTCTTCATTTTTCATCGCATTCAACAAGAAACATTCAAAAAATTGCATTATTTCCTTTATTTTCTTCATTTTTCATCGCATTCAACAAGAAACATTCAAAAAATTGCATTATTTCCTTTATTTTCTTCTTTTTTAAAAATTGCATGTTTTCCTTTATTTTCTTCATTTTTCATCGCATTCAACAAGAAACATTACAAAAATGGCATTATTTCCTTTATTTTCTTCATTTTTCATCGCATTCAACAAGAAACATTCAAAAAATTGCATTATTTCCTTTACTTTCTTCATTTTTCATCGCATTCAACAAGAAACATTCCAAAAATTGCATTATTTCATTTATTTTCTTCATTTTTCATCACAATCAACAAGAAACATTCAAAAAATTGCATTATTTCCTTTATTTTCTTCTTTTTTAAAAATTGCATGTTTTCCTTTATTTTCTTCATTTTTCATCGCATTCAACAAGAAACATTACAAAAATGGCATTATTTCCTTTATTTTCTTCATTTTTCATCGCATTCAACAAGAAACATTCAAAAATTGCATTATTTCCTTTATTTTCTTCATTTTTCATCGCATTCAACAAGAAACATTCAAAAAATTGCATGTTTTCCTTTAGTTTCTTCATTTTTCATCGCATTCAACAAGAAACATTCAAAAAATTGCATTATGTCCTTTTTTCTTCATTTTTTATCGCATTCAACAAGAAACATTCAAAAAATTGCATTATTTCCTTTATTTTCTTCATTTTTCATCGCATTCAACAAGAAACATTCAAAAAATTGCATTATTTCCTTTATTTTCTTCTTTTTTAAAAATTGCATGTTTTCCTTTATTTTCTTCATTTTTCATCGCATTCAACAAGAAACATTACAAAAATGGCATTATTTCCTTTATTTTCTTCATTTTTCATCGCATTCAACAAGAAACATTCAAAAAATTGCATTATTTCCTTTATTTTCTTCATTTTTCATCGCATTCAACAAGAAACATTCCAAAAATTGCATTATTTCATTTATTTTCTTCATTTTTCATCACAATCAACAAGAAACATTCAAAAAATTGCATTATTTCCTTGATTTTCTTCATTTTTCATCGCATTCAACAAGAAACATTCAAAAAATTGCATTATTTCTTTTATTTTCTTCTTTTTTCATCGCATTCAACAAGAAACATTCAAAAAATTGCATTATTTCCTTTATTTTCTTCATTTTTCATCACATTCAACAAGAAACATTCAAAAAATTGCATTAATTCCTTTATTTTCTTCATTTTTCATCGCATTCAACAAGAAACATTCAAAAAATTGCATTATTTCCTTTATTTTCTTCATTTTTCATCGCATTCAACAAGAAACATTCAAAAAATTGCATTATTTCCTTTATTTTCTTCTTTTTTAAAAATTGCATGTTTTCCTTTATTTTCTTCATTTTTCATCGCATTCAACAAGAAACATTACAAAAATGGCATTATTTCCTTTATTTTCTTCATTTTTCATCGCATTCAACAAGAAACATTCAAAAAATTGCATTATTTCCTTTATTTTCTTCATTTTTCATCGCATTCAACAAGAAACATTCAAAAAATTGCATTATTTCCTTTATTTTCTTCATTTTTCATCGCATTCAACAAGAAACATTCAAAAAATTGCATTATTTCCTTTATTTTCTTCTTTTTTAAAAATTGCATGTTTTCCTTTATTTTCTTCATTTTTCATCGCATTCAACAAGAAACATTACAAAAATGGCATTATTTCCTTTATTTTCTTCATTTTTCATCGCATTCAACAAGAAACATTCAAAAAATTGCATTATTTCCTTTACTTTCTTCATTTTTCATCGCATTCAACAAGAAACATTCCAAAAATTGCATTATTTCATTTATTTTCTTCATTTTTCATCACAATCAACAAGAAACATTCAAAAAATTGCATTATTTCCTTGATTTTCTTCATTTTTCATCGCATTCAACAAGAAACATTCAAAAAAATGCATTATTTCTTTTATTTTCTTCTTTTTTCATCGCATTCAACAAGAAACATTCAAAAAATTGCATTATTTCCTTTATTTTCTTCATTTTTCATCACATTCAACAAGAACCATTCAAAAAATTGCATTAATTCCTTTATTTTCTTCATTTTTCATCGCATTCAACAAGAAACATTCAAAAAATTGCATTATTTCCTTTATTTTCTTCATTTTTCATCGCATTCAACAAGAAACATTCAAAAAATTGCATTATTTCCTTTATTTTCTTCTTTTTTAAAAATTGCATGTTTTCCTTTATTTTCTTCATTTTTCATCGCATTCAACAAGAAACATTACAAAAATGGCATTATTTCCTTTATTTTCGTCATTTTTCATCGCATTCAACAAGAAACATTCAAAAAATTGCATTATTTCCTTTATTTTCTTCATTTTTCATCGCATTCAACAAGAAACATTCAAAAAATTGCATTATTTCCTTTATTTTCTTCATTTTTCATCGCATTCAACAAGAAACATTCCAAAAATTGCATTATTTCATTTATTTTCTTCATTTTTCATCACAATCAACAAGAAACATTCAAAAAATTGCATTATTTCCTTGATTTTCTTCATTTTTCATCGCATTCAACAAGAAACATTCAAAAAATTGCATTATTTCTTTTATTTTCTTCTTTTTTCATCGCATTCAACAAGAAACATTCAAAAAATTGCATTATTTCCTTTATTTTCTTCATTTTTCATCACATTCAACAAGAAACATTCAAAAAATTGCATTAATTCCTTTATTTTCTTCATTTTTTATCGCATTCAACAAGAAACATTCAAAAAATTGCATTATTTCCTTTATTTTCTTCATTTTTCATCGCATTCAACAAGAAACATTCAAAAAATTGCATTATTTCCTTTATTTTCTTCTTTTTTAAAAATTGCATGTTTTCCTTTATTTTCTTCATTTTTCATCGCATTCAACAAGAAACATTACAAAAATGGCATTATTTCCTTTATTTTCTTCATTTTTCATCGCATTCAACAAGAAACATTCAAAAAATTGCATGTTTTCCTTTATTTTCTTCATTTTTCATCGCATTCAACAAGAAACATTCAAAAATTGCATTTTTTCTTCATTTTTCATCACATTCAACAAGAAACATTAAAAAAATTGCATTATTTCCTTTATTTTCTTCATTTTTCATCGCATTCAACAAGAAACATTCAAAAATTGCATTATTTCCTTTATTTTCTTCATTTTTCATCGCATTCAACAAGAAACATTCAAAAATTGCATTATTTCCTTTATTTTCTTCATTTTTCATCGCATTCAACAAGAAACATTCAAAAAATTGCATGTTTTCCTTTAGTTTCTTCATTTTTCATCGCATTCAACAAGAAACATTCAAAAAATTGCATTATTTCCTTTATTTTCTTCTTTTTTAAAAATTGCATGTTTTCCTTTATTTTCTTCATTTTTCATCGCATTCAACAAGAAACATTACAAAAATGGCATTATTTCCTTTATTTTCTTCATTTTTCATCGCATTCAACAAGAAACATTCAAAAAATTGCATTATTTCCTTTATTTTCTTCATATTTCATCGCATTCAACAAGAAACATTCAAAAAATTGCATTATTTCCTTTATTTTCTTCATTTTTCATCGCATTCAACAAGAAACATTCAAAAAATTGCATTATTTCCTTTATTTTCTTCATTTTAAATCGCATTCACCAAGAAACATTCAAAAAATTGCATTATTTCCTTTATTTTCTTCATTTTTCATCACATTCAACAAGAAACATTCAAAAAATTGCATTATTTCCTTTATTTTCTTCATTTTTCATCACATTCAACAAGAAACATTCAAAAAATTGCATGTTTTCCTTTATTTTCTTCATTTTTCATCGCATTCAACGAGAAACATTCAAAAAATTGCATTATTTCCTTTAGTTTCTTCATTTTTCATCGCATTCAACAAGAAACATTCAAAAAATTGCATTATTTCCTTTATTTTCTTCATTTTTCATCGCATTCAACAAGAAACATTCAAAAAATTGCATTATTTCTTTTATTTTCTTCTTTTTTCATCGCATTCAACAAGAAACATTCAAAAAATTGCATTATTTCCTTTATTTTCTTCATTTTTCATCACATTCAACAAGAAACATTAAAAAAATTGCATTAATTCCTTTATTTTCTTCATTTTTTATCGCATTCAACAAGAAACATTCAAAAAATTGCATTATTTCCTTTATTTTCTTCATTTTTCATCGCATTCAACAAGAAACATTCAAAAAATTGCATTATTTCCTTTATTTTCTTCTTTTTTAAAAATTGCATGTGTTCCTTTTTTTCTTCATTTTTCATCGCATTCAACAAGAAACATTACAAAAATGGCATTATTTCCTTTATTTTCTTCATTTTTCATCGCATTCAACAAGAAACATTCAAAAAATTGCATTATTTCCTTTATTTTCTTCATTTTTCATCGCATTCAACAAGAAACATTCAAAAAATTGCATTATTTCTTTTATTTTCTTCTTTTTTCATCGCATTCAACAAGAAACATTCAAAAAATTGCATTATTTCCTTTATTTTCTTCATTTTTCATCACATTCAACAAGAAACATTCAAAAAATTGCATTAATTCCTTTATTTTCTTCATTTTTTATCGCATTCAACAAGAAACATTCAAAAAATTGCATTATTTCCTTTATTTTCTTCATTTTTCATCGCATTCAACAAGAAACATTCAAAAAATTGCATTATTTCCTTTATTTTCTTCTTTTTTAAAAATTGCATGTGTTCCTTTATTTTCTTCATTTTTCATCGCATTCAACAAGAAACATTACAAAAATGGCATTATTTCCTTTATTTTCTTCATTTTTCATCGCATTCAACAAGAAACATTCAAAAAATTGCATTATTTCCTTTATTTTCTTCATTTTTCATCGCATTCAACAAGAAACATTCAAAAAATTGCATTATTTCCTTTATTTTCTTCATTTTTCATCGCATTCAACAAGAAACATTCAAAAAATTGCATTATTTCCTTTATTTTCTTCATTTTAAATCGCATTCACCAAGAAACATTCAAAAAATTGCATTATTTCCTTTATTTTCTTCATTTTTCATCACATTCAACAAGAAACATTCAAAAAATTGCATTATTTCCTTTATTTTCTTCATTTTTCATCACATTCAACAAGAAACATTCAAAAAATTGCATTATTTCCTTTAGTTTCTTCATTTTTCATCGCATTCAACAAGAAACATTCAAAAAATTGCATTATTTCCTTTATTTTCTTCATTTTTCATCGCATTCAACAAGAAACATTCAAAAAATTGCATTATTTCTTTTATTTTCTTCTTTTTTCATCGCATTCAACAAGAAACATTCAAAAAATTGCATTATTTCCTTTATTTTCTTCATTTTTCATCACATTCAACAAGAAACATTCAAAAAATTGCATTAATTCCTTTATTTTCTTCATTTTTTATCGCATTCAACAAGAAACATTCAAAAAATTGCATTATTTCCTTTATTTTCTTCATTTTTCATCGCATTCAACAAGAAACATTCAAAAAATTGCATTATTTCCTTTATTTTCTTCTTTTTTAAAAATTGCATGTGTTCCTTTTTTTTCTTCATTTTTCATCGCATTCAACAAGAAACATTCAAAAAATTGCATTATTTCCTTTATTTTCTTCATTTTTCATCGCATTCAACAAGAAACATTCAAAAAATTGCATTATTTCTTTTATTTTCTTCTTTTTTCATCGCATTCAACAAGAAACATTCAAAAAATTGCATTATTTCCTTTATTTTCTTCATTTTTCATCACATTCAACAAGAAACATTAAAAAAATTGCATTAATTCCTTTATTTTCTTCATTTTTTATCGCATTCAACAAGAAACATTCAAAAAATTGCATTATTTCCTTTATTTTCTTCATTTTTCATCGCATTCAACAAGAAACATTCAAAAAATTGCATTATTTCCTTTATTTTCTTCTTTTTTAAAAATTGCATGTGTTCCTTTTTTTTCTTCATTTTTCATCGCATTCAACAAGAAACATTACAAAAATGGCATTATTTCCTTTATTTTCTTCATTTTTCATCGCATTCAACAAGAAACATTCAAAAAATTGCATTATTTCCTTTATTTTCTTCATTTTTCATCGCATTCAACAAGAAACATTCAAAAAATTGCATTATTTCTTTTATTTTCTTCTTTTTTCATCGCATTCAACAAGAAACATTCAAAAAATTGCATTATTTCCTTTATTTTCTTCATTTTTCATCACATTCAACAAGAAACATTCAAAAAATTGCATTAATTCCTTTATTTTCTTCATTTTTTATCGCATTCAACAAGAAACATTCAAAAAATTGCATTATTTCCTTTATTTTCTTCATTTTTCATCGCATTCAACAAGAAACATTCAAAAAATTGCATTATTTCCTTTATTTTCTTCTTTTTTAAAAATTGCATGTGTTCCTTTTTTTTCTTCATTTTTCATCGCATTCAACAAGAAACATTACAAAAATGGCATTATTTCCTTTATTTTCTTCATTTTTCATCGCATTCAACAAGAAACATTCAAAAAATTGCATTATTTCCTTTATTTTCTTCATTTTTCATCGCATTCAACAAGAAACATTCAAAAAATTGCATTATTTCCTTTATTTTCTTCATTTTTCATCGCATTCAACAAGAAACATTCAAAAAATTGCATTATTTCCTTTATTTTCTTCATTTTAAATCTTATTCACCAAGAAACATTCAAAAAATTGCATTATTTCCTTTATTTTCTTCATTTTTCATCACATTCAACAAGAAACATTCAAAAATTGCATTATTTCCTTTATTTTCTTCATTTTTCATCGCATTCAACAAGAAACATTCAAAAAATTGCATGTTTTCCTTTATTTTCTTCATTTTTCATCGCATTCAACAAGAAACATTCAAAAATTGCATTTTTTCTTCATTTTTCATCACGTTCAACAAGAAACATTAAAAAAATTGCATTATTTCCTTTATTTTCTTCATTTTTCATCGCATTCAACAAGAAACATTCAAAAATTGCATTATTTCCTTTATTTTCTTCATTTTTCATCGCATTCAACAAGAAACATTCAAAAATTGCATTATTTCCTTTATTTTCTTCATTTTTCATCGCATTCAACAAGAAACATTCAAAAAATTGCATGTTTTCCTTTAGTTTCTTCATTTTTCATCGCATTCAACAAGAAACATTCAAAAAATTGCATTATGTCCTTTTTTTCTTCATTTTTTATCGCATTCAACAAGAAACATTCAAAAAATTGCATTATTTCCTTTATTTTCTTCATTTTTCATCGCATTCAACAAGAAACATTCAAAAAATTGCATTATTTCCTTTATTTTCTTCTTTTTTAAAAATTGCATGTTTTCCTTTATTTTCTTCATTTTTCATCGCATTCAACAAGAAACATTCAAAAATTGCATTATTTCCTTTATTTTCTTCATTTTTCATCGCATTCAACAAGAAACATTCAAAAAATTGCATTATTTCCTTTATTTTCTTCATTTTTCATCGCATTCAACAAGAAACATTCAAAAAATTGCATGTTTTCCTTTATTTTCTTCATTTTTCATCGCATTCAACAAGAAACATTCAAAAAATTGCATTATTTCCTTTATTTTCTTCATTTTTCATCGCATTCAACAAGAAACATTCAAGAAATTGCAATATTTCCTTTATTTTCTTCATTTTTCATCGCATTCAACAAGAAACATTCAAAAAATTGCATTATTTCCTTTATTTTCTTCTTTTTTAAAAATTGCATGTTTTCCTTTATTTTCTTCATTTTTCATCGCATTCAACAAGAAACATTCAAAAATTGCATTATTTCCTTTATTTTCTTCATTTTTCATCGCATTCAACAAGAAACATTCAAAAAATTGCATTATTTCCTTTATTTTCTTCATTTTAAATCGCATTCACCAAGAAACATTCAAAAAATTGCATTATTTCCTTTATTTTCTTCATTTTTCATCACATTCAACAAGAAACATTCAAAAAATTGCATTATTTCCTTTATTTTCTTCATTTTTCATCACATTCAACAAGAAACATTCAAAAAATTGCATGTTTTCCTTTATTTTCTTCATTTTTCATCGCATTCAACGAGAAACATTCAAAAAATTGCATTATTTCCTTTATTTTCTTCATTTTTCATCGCATTCAACAAGAAACATTCAAAAAATTACACTTAAAAAACTTTCGGAGGTAAATGGAAGTGGAAGATCGGTGGTAACTCTTCACGACCGCCAAAAGATCATGATGACTGTGGAGAGGACAAGGGAAGAAGAGGGACATGACCCAGAGCTTCAAAATGAGTATGATCAAACATTTTTAAAATGTTCCTCAACTTCTTGGTTGATGACTAACTGTTAAAAAAAAGGGGAATAGAAATTTTACTTGATCAAAAAATTTATTAAAATCAAGATCATCATTTATGTTGAATGTTCCTCTACTTCTTGGTTGATGACTAACTGTTAAAAAAAGGGGAATAGAAATTTTACTTGATCAAAAAATTTATTAAAATCAAGATCATCATTTATTAAAAACAGTAAACAAAAAGAGGCAATAATAAGAACAATAAAGACGAAATCGAACAAGAACAATAAAAATCAAATCAAATATCATCAAAATATCAATATCATATCATCAAAACTTGTCTTGCTAGGAAAGATTCAAACTTTTTTTCTTTTTGTTTACACTGCTGAGCACTCACTGCACTGACAGTTGGAAGGTTAAGCAAACAAAAGCGAAGTCACTGCCTAGGATTCGGCAACCAGCTAGGTAACAAATACGCAAATTAAATTTTTAAAACAGTAATTAAAACAAATGAAAAAATCGTTCCGCAATGTATCAAATTTTGACAGAATTATGTACAAAATTTGGTGACGATTGGTCATTCAGGGAAGAAACGTATAAAGGAACACTAAATGGACATTAAACCCTCTGAATTTCACTACTAGCTACTACTACCCTACCCCCTATACCCCACACCCTATATTGTTAAGGACCTTCGTATATAAATATACCTCAGGGACAAATTTATGTATGTTATTTGTTTTCACTGAAACTGACGAACAGATTGTTTTTGGGGGTTGTCCAATATTACATCCAACTCGTCCAATTTTACCCCCCATTTTTTTTATTTTCATTATTTGTTCCTGTTTTTCTAAATGATATAATTAAATAAAGTCGACACGGGGAATCTTGAAAAAAATAAAGAACATAGTTGGAACCATAAGCTATTAGTTTATCAATTTTTTCATTATATTGCAACAAATTTCTGAATAATGGATAAAAAAACAAAATTTGTCCAAGATAACCCCGCCCTCCCTCACAGTCAAACCCAAGCCCAACCAAACTAGAAGCAGAAGAATGTTTACGTCATGTGAGTAACTTATTTAATTACAAAAAATGATACATAAAAATATAAATTTCTTCAAACAAAACGGAATAACGTAATCTTGTTCAGTTTTTAGGCTAGTATTGCTATATAAGTATTACTATATAACTTACGGGTCATTCCGCCGAGTTTCGAATTTTTTCGTCGCAAAAAAATAGATTTGCTTTATTTTTTTATCGCGTGTTCTTCATAATATGAAGAATTATTGTACCACAGGATTTTTTTATCGTGAACGAGAAACCTTCAATTAAATGTTATAGTTTTGCGCTTTTTTACAAATTTTATGCACGTTTTTTTTCATTTAAATGACTGCGCAGGTCATTTAAGTTAATTTTAAAATTTTGAAAAAATAACGATAAAAAGAAAAAAATTTTCTCTTTCTAATGATGTATTTGGAACTTTTAAAAAAATTTTGTCTTCATGGAGCAATCTCAGTTCAAAGATTTTTAAAAATAATCAGCTGATCAAATCTGGTCTTTTGGATCGAATTTAAATTTGTACGAGTTCTTTTAGAAATATATTTTTACTACATTTTTAGTTAAATAGGGAAGTCTACAAAAGAAAAACAAACGAAATGGACGACACGATTTAAGGGCCAAAAATTTATTTTATTTGTTGTTCCCCTATTACTTGGACTTTTTCAGTATTTTTTTTTAAGATGCGCATTAGTAACGACCATAACAGGTAATTTTTTTTATGCAATCCCTCGGTCGCAAGATGACGAAAAACGGCGGGTGCCAACTTACACACTACCCTACTTGCCCCGCTCTCCCTATCTGTTTTATTATGGGTTTAATGAAAAGAAAATTCCTTGGAAAATTCAAGAGTTCACGCTCGATAACGCTTGTTACTCGAGCGGATCACGAACACCAAACTGTAAAATGGGGGGGGGGGGGGGGGGCATCTTGTCATGTCGGGGGCCAGTTGCAAATAAGGAGATGAGGGCAGCACGTACACTGAACTGTAAAATTGGGGGGAGGGCACACAGGAATGGAAAACATTGGATGAATGAAATATAAAAAGATTTTGACATTAGTTTTACATGATAACACAAACTAAAAAGTAAAAACATCAAAACGAGACTTTTCCTTCACGTGATGATGATGTTCATTGTATTTTCTTATTTTTCCCGGTGCGTTGTATTACTAATTACTTGTACGAAAACAAATATTCTGCATAATGGTAATATTTTAAATTGTTCATCGTTCGGTAACTTTTTGAAAGTAGTGAGGTGCTAATTCTTCCAACCAAATTTGATCGATTACTGTGATATCTCTCATGAATAGTTGGGTGGTCTGCAAAACCTCACCAAAAACAACCCTAAAATGAAGAGTTCTGTTGCGTTTAGATGTGTAACAAAGGTAGCGTAATGATTAACACAAAATGAAATCATTTAATTCCGTAATCTATCAGCTAAAATATATGTGATTCAGTTTAGTGATTCAGAATCGCTGTAAAATTATTAAAATTTTGTTTATACATTATTGAACGCCTCACTGGATTTCATAAATATTACTAAGACAAATTTAATCTCGAATCTCCTATGAAACGACAAATAACAGATTATGTGAACTAACCATGGTGCTTTCTCCTCCGTAAACAAAATGGAGTGTGGATGAACTTGAAGAACAATATCGGCTAACACTGTTTTATATTGTCCACTTGGATGAAGGTATGCTGTGTTTGGGAAAAAGCTCGATGCTATGCAACGAAGTACGGGCTCAAGTTCTCCTATAAATTTTAAATACCGTTCAATTAATTTTGATTTAGTTATTTAAAAAATGTAAAATAATAACCTTCAGCTGATGAAATTCGTATGCCTAGCCGCTGAAGCAATTTAATTAATTGGTCACGTAACAGGACTACCCGCTTGAGCGACTTTTTATTGAGGTAATTTGATTGACACCATCTGGAACACTCTCCATGTTTGGCAAACGCAGATACCACATTAAGGTAAGTAATTAGATCTCCTTCTTGTGCATCAAATTTTCGTCTAGCGACGCGAGCTAAAAAAATGCTAAATCATTACAGATTCGGAAATATCAATTTGTTTTGCTCTCTCCGTCAATAGGCCATACCTTTAATACTTTCTTGTCCTCGTGTTGGATAATAGAAGAGAGCTTGGACCTGCATCGCTGCTACAATCGATGCAATTTCCATTGAACACTAATTAATGGCAATAAAACAATTATATTGAAATTGTCATTGTTCAATTGTGAACTTAGTATAAAGCATAAAGTTCATTTCAGAGGTTTCCTAAGTGGCACACTGTGACGAATTTGCAAAATAATTTCATTGCCTTCATAACATGTCACCTTGAAATCCTTTGAAGAAAGTAGCATTTTGCTCATTATAGGTTCCACTGGGAATTCCGCTATCTTCAATCCTGCATCTGTTAGTCGTCCAGATGTATCAATGGCTGTGAAACATGGGTAAAACCGTAAGCAGTTAGTCAATAGCAAGTAAATATATACATAGTAAAGAAACTAACGACTATTAGTAAAAAAAAACGAATGTCTTGTAAGAACGCTTCAAGCATTACTTTATAAAAATGAGATATAAATATTATCAGAACATATACTAAGATTGTATGGGATTTCAAAGAAGAAAATTCGACATTAGTCCTGTGCTAATCATTTACAGGTGAAACCCCACCACATTACAATAATGAGAAATTTGACATTTGAATCCACTTCTTGCCCGTTTTTATAATCTACTGTATATTACCTTTTAAGGCAAACAATAGCTCTAAGGCTATAGCAAGATGTCGAGCTGGCGGGGGGCTTGGAAAATCAAAATGAATGACATCGTCAACACCTAGAGCTTTTAATTGCAAAACTGCGGACGACAAATTACTTCGTTGCACTTCCGGTGGTGTAAATCGATTCAGAGTGTAAAAATAATCTTCAGTGTACAGCCTTTTACAAAAAAGCATAATAAACATGCACAAAATATACTGTTAACTCTTAAAAGATTTTTGGTTGATAAAGGAGCGCAAGGTATGTTTACCGGTAGACTTTTCCAGCTCTAATCCGCCCAGCTCTACCAGCTCGTTGTTGGGCAGAAGCTTGAGAAATGGGAACAACAACTAGAGCATCGGTCTGAGTATCCGCGTTGAACCACTTCAATTTCACAAATCCACAATCGATGACTGCAATATGATGAAACGCACAATTAATTGAATCTAAAATATTAAAAGCAAATCCATGCGTGAGAATTACCATAAACAATTCCAGGAATAGTAATAGAAGCCTCAGCTACGTTTGTCGCAACCACAATTTTTCTTCTTCCGGGTGGAGAACGTTGAAACACTTGTAACTGGTCTTCATTCGATAATCCTCCATGCATCGCTAAAACAGACAATTTATCTGGAGAATTTTTTAAGAAATTTTTTATTTGTTATTTTTTTTAAATAGGATTGCAAACGAATAACCTATGTTTGCGGAATCAGCTATTGTGTTTGCATGTTCTTTTAAAAGTCGCACCGCAGTTTCCACTTCTTCATAGCCAGTTAGAAAAACTAATACATCACCCGAAGGTTCCCGAATTGATATTTTAATAACAGTGTCGACACTAGCTTTTAAGTAATCAGGAACCGGATCTGGAAAGAGGTGTTAGTGAAGTGTGAAAGAAGTTAAGTATTAGTCTTAATAAGTATAACTCACATTGTGTAAGATATAATAATTCTTAAACTATATCACTTAGATCTATTTTTACCTTGAGCATAAAAAATGTCAACAGGATAACACCTGCCAACAACATTCATAATAACTGTAGACCCCACTTGATATTGAGCCGGGTTAGATCTTTCCAAACGAGATTTTTTATTCTTGTTCAGTTCAAAGTAGTTTTTTAGCTCTTCAGCGTCCAAAGTGGCAGAAGATATAACAAGACGCAGTTCGGGCCGTTTCTGTAATAAAGAAAAACCGGAAATAGCACATGTAAGTTATGTTACTAATACATCACAGTTAAAGATGTTATACCTTACAGATTTTCTTTAACAAACTAAGAAGTATATCAGTGTTTAAGGATCTCTCATGGACTTCGTCAATCATGATCAAGCTATACCTATGTTTCATGATGAAAATAAATTATAAATGTAACATACAGCACATATAAGCTACAATATAATTTTTTTTTTTTACTTTTTCAGCAATGGATCAGTAAGCATTTCCCTTAAGAGCATACCATCAGTGACAAACTTCAACTTAGTTTTCTCTGAAATCCGCTCATCAAATCTGATTGAGTAGCCAACTGATTGACCTAAAGATGTTCCCATCTCATCTGCAACTCTTGCTGCAAGACTTAATGCAGCTACTCTGCGAGGTTGAGTTACAGCAATAACTGTACCATCACATCCCCATCCAGATTCTAGGAGATACTGGGTTGAAGAAAAAAATGACACAAAAATTAAAATCGATAAAATTAACAACTTCAAGAGAATCATGCTTACTTGGGGAACCTGAGTACTTTTTCCACTTCCTGTTTCACCAATTAGAATAAGAAACTGGTGTGTTTCAAGCAAGTATAACACTTGGTCACGGTTTTCGAAGATTGGCAGTCTTCTTCGTTGATTCTCTATAGACTGCGAACGATGAGGATTATAAACAAAATTAGTTGATTCATCACTGTTGAAATCTGGTCTTTCTTCCCTCAAATCCGACACATCTACAAGAAATTAAAATAACATAATAACTTTGTATCAATAAAGTACCGTAATTGAACGTACCAGAGTTAGGTTTAACAAACATTATCTAATTAAATAGAATAACACAAATAGCAAATAGCTTATGTTGTTTGTATATTCGTCTCGGTTGTTTGGTACTCATCGACTACGTAGCCATCTAGTGCGATCATCATTCATCACTAAGCATCATGGTCGAGCAGGATTTCGGTGAAGAGTTCGGCGCTTTAATCGACGAATCGCGCCGTCGCTTTTTCTCTATTTTTTCGCGAATCAATTTTGGAACCCAATAGCGGCACTGCGGCAGAAAGATGGATAAAAAGGGTGTCGAGGACGAAGTACAGATATGTACAATTAAATATTTATAAGGATATATTACTATACCCCACTTTCATGAATTTCAGTATTTAGTATGAAACGCTTGCTGGATTTCTGTTAGGTTTGGCGCTGCTCTTAAAACAGTAATATAAACAATGTTCACTAAAAAATGTTATATTTACATTTTGTTTGAGGTTAAAATGCTATTTTAACTGTACTATTACAGTACGTACGGCAAATCATGTTGGGAATTCAGAAAAATTGGGATGTTATAGCCATGCATCGTCAGGAAGTTCTCATGAAAAAACTCTCTGCTTTCCCTTGATTTTAGAATCATGGGTTGCCATCTTCGAATAAAGTAATCCTTATAAGAAACATAACCTTAAATCGATCGAAAAAAGTTCATATTTATTTAACATCCTCGGCGTCACCACCACAATAATAATTCCATTCAATCCTCCCCCCGCCAAAAAAAAAATAAAATTTACGTTAACTTGGCAGAAACAAAGATAAATCTGCCAAATTATACAAAAATAATGTACAGAAACATGTAGTTTAGACCGATTTCTTTTTCCTTCCTTTTTTCTTGTCCTTCAAAGAGCCTTGCTTTTTTGCTATGCAGCGTTGACAAAACCAACTTTCTGTTTCAGCAGGTGGAACTCGAATCCCGACGCAAACCCTAATCATGTTTGTGTTAATATAAATTAGTTCGGGTTTTTCCCGGTACATAAATTATGTTTTGTTTTAGTGAAGAGAAAAACTATACAATTACCAGTGGTACCAGTCGTCACATTCATCACAGCCTATCATTGGAGTTCCATCGTCTTGACGGCCGCAAGCTGGACATATCCATATCTTGTTCCCGAATTCGTCCTTAAACATTTATTTTTGCAAAGGTAAAAAAGTAATAAAACAGTAATTTGGCCAGAGATTATTACTTACATAGTAAGAACCAACTGTTTCTGTAATAACCGCTACATCTCCAACACCAAGTTTCTCGGCTTTTTTCTTCTCTTTTTCTTTTGTGACTCGAGGAGGTTTTTGAGGTTTTTCACGTCTGACTTTCGGAGATGGACTAGGTGTACGAGGGGACCCTGGGGGAGCCGTTTGAGAAGTAGATGGAGACTCCAACGAGGTTTCCCCGCAAGGTTTGATAGCTGGAGTCTCCTTCACAGTTTTTACCAGTTTAGGAGGCCGTGTAACCAAAGCAGAAAATTTTGCAACTTCAACAGAAGGTTGGACAGGCGATTGCGATATTACGTCTCGGTTCCCACTTGCAGCCGTAGTGAAATTTCCCTCTCTGCCAGCCATGGCTTTAAATATTCTAATACAGAAACATATGCAAAAGAAATTTCAAGCGAAGGTATTTTAAAAGAAGAGAAATGAAAATGGTTACAGTTTTGGAGTAGAATCTGGCGTGGGCGGATTTGGTGAAGTAGGTGCAGCTGCAAATTTAAACGTTATTTTAGGGACAGTTATTTCTTCTTTCTCCTTACATTTGTCCTTTTCTTTGTCTTTGTCTTTTTTTTCTTTTTTCTTTTCCCGTTTGGTTTTTCGTTCTTGCTCGTCAGAAACCTTAACTTTGATTTTTTTCTCCTTTTTCTTTTTCTCTTTTTCTTTCTTATCTCTTTTTTCTTTCTTTTTCGATAAAGTAGCGTCACTTTCACAAGTGTCTATATGTAACGATGATTCAGGGAGGCTGTCAACAATATTAGGAGACTTGGTAGCTGGAGAAGGTGACGGAGGTATTTTATTGGTGGAATCCCCTTTGGGTGTTGTGCTAAAATCGGATGGCGATACGTTGGTAGGTATGGCTCCTAAGCTTGCCAACATATTCGAAGGAGAAATCCCTAAAGGTGATCTTAGTCCCAAGGGAGGTACTCCCAATAAATTGAATGGGACATTTTGAATAAATGGCTGGGAAACCAATCCGGGAACAGGAAAATGAGGGGAGAAGGGGAAAAAAGATTTCGGAATCGATGGAATGGGTGATTCAGCGTGCACTGGTGGTGGTACTACTTCAGATATTTGAGATTCACTTATTTCGGGCGTCATCATTCGAGAAGGGCGACCTCGTTTCCTTTTAGGTAGGTCAACACCATGATCAGTCACCATCTTGGCTTGATTTTGGCTTGATTTTCCACCACTTGTTGAATCGCTCTGAAACGACGATTCCTCCTTTGAGCTCGCAGGATCTCCTTTAAAAAAATCAGCCCCTGGTCTCCCCTTACTTTGACCGTCTACAATACCGATTTCGGAAGCAAATCCATGACGATCCTTTTTATTTTTTAGCTTGCGTTCTTTTTTCGAAACCTTGGTTTTTTCAATGGGGAAAACTTCACTGTTTGAAGAAAGCGACGCTATATCCGAAAACCCTTTAAATGCAACTTCATCGAACGATGCATTGGATCCTTTTTCAGACTCGTTGGTTTCCGGGGGAACGCGGTGCGGTGGTGGCACAGCGACGCGTGATGCCTGATTATCAATGTCTTTGGTTTTAGAAAGTTTTTTGAAAATATTCAACTTTTGCTTAGTGGAATCAACTGGTGTGATTGATTCTGAAGGTTTAAACGATGTAGACTTCTCTTTTTCAAAGAATGCAAATTCTTCCAACAATTTTTCCTTTCGTTTCTTCTTCATTTTCTCTTTTTCTTGTTCTTTCGCAATAATTTTGTCTTTCTCAGCTTTTTCCTTCTCCTTTTCCCGTTCCTTTTCGACCTCCCTTTCCCTTTCCTTTTCCTGTTCTTTTACACGTTCCTTGTCTTTGTTTCGTTCTCTCTTTCCTTCTTTTTCAACATCTGCCTCTTTGGTTGGTTCGAGTTGTAATTTTTTTCCTTCTTCGTTTTCAACTTCACGGTCTTTAATGATTTCATTTAATTTTTTCACTAAATCTGAATCCTTTTCATCGCATTTTCTCGAATTCTCGTCAGCTTTTTTAATGCCTTCAAACAGTTTCTTCATGTTAATTTTTTTCTCAGTAGGGAGGTTTTCTAATTCGGTTTCAGGACATATTTTTCGAATTTTGGTTTCTGGTAACTTTCCTTCTCTTGAGGAAGAGAGATACCCTGAAGTTGTCATCATTACACTGGATATTTCTCTTATTGGTTGCCCATCATCACCCAACCACCCCCTAAAAGACAGAAATGATTTAAATATAAGTAATCTAATATCACAAGGTGTGTTTTAATACCCTTTCCGCTTCTCAGCCCCATCAGGTCTTTTAAAAGAATAAGAATGTGGAGACAAACTTGTAATTTGTTCCACATTTTCTTGAATAGAAACGTTAAGACTTTCAGCAATTTCTGTTTCATCCCCTGAAACTTTGTCTTCACCTATAAATAATTTAGTTTGTAATTATTAGCTGGAAAATATATGGAAAACCATTTATATATCTCACCAAGGATTATATGCTGCATTGGAGGTAAATGTTCATGAATGTGAACAGGCCTGGAAAGGACTTCATGGCTTCCTGGTTTAAGGAAATTCAATGCATGTTCTCTGGGTATGGGTATTGCAGAAATGTCTTCATTGAAAGGTGTAGGTTCAACATTGCAAACATAGTCGGAAAGGTCAGGTATAGAGATACCCATATCTCGAAAAACCAAACCTAAGTCATCTAAATTTGGAACTGTGCGTCCAACTTCAAATAAAACCATTTTTAGTAGCATTAAACTTGTATAAATATTTGGAGTATGAATTACATTGTTCTGAATATCTGTGCAATGAATGGCCTGTTTCAGTCAAGTATTTCTGAAGAACTTCAGTAAGTAAGTCTAAAGAAGAGGCATGAATCCCATTCCAGCCAATATTATGGCTGCAATGTCCAACAACTTGTCGTAAAACTTCATTCTGAAACTCATTCATTTCGGCCGAAGTTTTATACCTAACCTCTTGAGTCTTGAGGAAGGACCAAATGAATTGCTATACTAGAATGTATTTTTACAAAAAAAATTTAAATTCAAATTTTTTTTAAACTTTTTTTACTACCTTACTTCATACACTGTAGGCCTAATTATTTTAAATATATTTTGGGAAATTCAGGAAATTCTTTCACTAGATCACAAAACCAATGTATACACAAAAACAAGGTCTCTGGGGACCTGTGAATGTGACGCCGTCCAAAGACCTAGCGTGCAGACGATAAATATGCCAATGAATTCTATTTACATGGTGTATTAGTATGGTGGGGGAACTTCGGCTATCTCGGCTGAAGCCAGTGGTCACCTATGATCAGCGCTGCCTGGTGGACAATTTTGAGAATTGAACCAATGACATGCCAAAGAATTGAACCAAGAATAGGTGACCAGCCCTGCAATTGGCTTGCCTTTTGCACTAAGCTCCGCCTCTTGTCCGGAAACTGGCTTCATTCGAGATAGCCGATTCCAACAAAAGTTCCCCCACCATACTAATACACCATGCTATTTATCTATTGCCATGTCGGTGGCGCGGGGGCCATGGCCATAGAGTTAGGATGGTTAGAACTTAGAAGGCAATGGCCGATTGGCAGTCAGTTGTAAAAACCCGCCATCTAGCGACGTCTGGTGATGGCTATGGCACTCTCTGTTTGAAGTTGAAGTGAACTCTTGTGCTGAATCTGAATGGCATCTCCCATGGTACCTCAAAGGCCTGCTTTTGCTTGCCCTTGAGGTGCGAGGTTCTCGTAGAAAATGAGAAGAAATTTACGCATTAAAAATAAACCAAAAACACGAAAATGAATCCCTTGCTGCGCGCGCGAGTTTCCCGATAGGGCTTTTTTTGCGGAGTTTAGGTGTCTTTTTAGTTTTGGGTTCGATATTTTTTTTCGAATAATCGTTTTCGTTAGGGAATAAAAAAAGCCTCATAACAATAGGAAAGGGGAAAAAAAATTGCTAACCGAAAGGAATCCGCCCAAAAAATTAAAAACCTACGCGCGAGGTCGAATCGTAAAGTATGGGGTGTGTGTGACAGTAAATATAAAGTAAATAAAGTATGCACCATGGAAATAAACATTCGTGTACAAAAAAACCCGCAGTGATGACACCATTGAATTCGGAGAACGGGAAGAACATGTTTCGAACTGCGATGGAAGAGGTTATCCATCAGCCATTTGCGAAAGTTTATACTCTAGCTACCTAAAGAAGTTTCAAATTTGGATGCGGAATTTTATCTGTGGAAGTTAGTTTTGCCAGCTGCAACTGTTGTAGTGTTTTTTTTAGTTGTGGTTTTTTTATCGTTTCCAAAAGAAAATAATACCAAATTCCTTCAGCTGTCCGAGAAGTGTGTGGAATTCAAAACAAAAATGAAAACCATTGAAAAAATTATTAAAACTTTTAAAAACGGAAGTAATCGAAATAATATAATTTCTAGTTAATTTTACTATTCCGGCAGTCCTATCCACTGAGGAAAATTTTATTTACGATATCTTCTCCAATTACTTTATACAGAGTGATAGAGACTACCCTCTATCACTCTGCTTTATAATAGGAAATGTTTCTTTATTTCTTATTGGTCAACCTTGTTTTTATACAGTTTTTAAAAGTTTCATCTGTTTGAAATTTTTATCATCGGTATAACTATTTCTACCGGATTTTAGTTAAATAAAAAGTTAACAAACGATAATTCTAAAAATTTTCATGTTATTACGCATGGTTCCCTATTCACGGATGCACTTCTAGCTTTTTCACACTCTTCCTATAACCATCGCCTATAACGTGCTGCCACCAACTCGTTATTCACGGAATCACTTCTAACTTTTTCCACATTCCTCCTATACCGTATCGCCACCACCCTTCATCACTCTGCTATTTCGAAATCAGTTCATGATTTGCATTTATTACACATCACTGTAAACAAGGATCACTCATTCGTGGATTTAATTTTACATCTTTTTTTTTTTTTCGCACCGAGTCCAACAACCAGAAACCGTTGAATTCTTCAGTAGATAGCAGAATCCATCCTGAGTTAAACTTAAACAAGATGACAAATTATGTTTAAATTTTTGAAAGGATGATTATAACAGTGTAATAACACACCTGCCAATTCATGGCCCTCTTGGTGAGACATTGAGAAGAAATTTACGCATTAAAAAAACCAAAAACACGAAAATTGAAATGTGACCTTACACGTAATCAAATAATCAAATAATCATAATTTAAAAAAAAAGCTCGATAAAAATGAATCTATTGCGGTATGGTGCGATATGGGATAGAGGCAGGCTATTAGTCATCCAGATCGTGATATGTAATCATTATGAAATCTAATTGATCATAATATTACCACGATATCAACATACAGGATTATTGAGACAGAGATCGAGAGATGTTTATAATTTTTTCTTGTATGATATCGAAATTTGCGAAACTTTTGAAACACTGTTGAAAAAGTGCGCTATGCGCGGTATTATCTATTATGTAAAATTCTTGGGTTTGTGACAAAGACGCGAGTTTAAGGTACATAATTAAAAATCTCGAATTCTTTATCAAATTTTTACTATTTTAATATTCTACTCATCATACACGTGATTCATTACACGTAATTCTATGATCTGTACTATTTCGCTAATAGTAAAGAATAGTCATATGTGCAGTAATCTGAAGCGTGGAACCACACCCAATGGCACGACACAATAGATCATAGACGCAATAAAATTTTGAAAAGGCATGTTTCAGGTGTCAAGCTATGTAATATTTTGACAATGACAAACTACAAATTTGTCGGGAAAATGAATCGATGAAATTAAAACGGGTATGAAAACAATGCATCAAGAATTTAGTCGTCAAAACGAATCGAGTTCACTTCGAATGAAATGGCTCCTCCCCTGTAACTTCCTCGCTTTTTTTTTGTCTTTTCATGTCGAAAACTTTTTCCCTTGGTGTGTATTAAATCAAGGTTGGCACGCTCTCCCCACGAACCCGACGCACCTCTCTGTAAATAAATTTAAAAAAAGAAACAATGAATATTTATCAATAAAAAGTTGCGAGTACACAACGAATTTACCTGAAATTTGCAACACATTTTAACTACTATTCAAACACCATTTTCTTGTTTAAACCAGTCCCCGAGGAGTCTGCTTGAATTGAAGGCCCTGAAGAACCTCTGTTGCCAAAACCCCTACCACCTCGGAAACCACCGCGTCCTCTATCACCACCGCCACGTCCTCTATCACCACCCCGAAATCCGCCTCGAAAACCCCCTCTGAATCCTCCATCACCACCTCCTTCTGGCCTGGAAAATCCCCCACGTCCACCCCTAAAACCACCTTCAGAATCGCCTCGATTAGATCCGCCATACCCTCCCCTTCCTGGAGTTCTGTTCTCGCTGGAACCGTCTCCCTGCTCTCCATCTCCGTTTCTGGAAAATCCGCCCCGACCACCAAATCCGCGGCCTCGGTTGAATCCGCCACGATCACCAAATCCTCCGCGATCGCCGAAACCTCTTCCCCTATTGCCGAACCCATTCTGTCCACCTCCCCTTTGAAATCCAAATCCAGGTCTCGCTGCTACGTCAGTATCTTCACCATCGGCCTCTTCCTCCTGCGCAAAACAAGCCGTCAATAAATTGGGTTTACAAGAAAGAATTAAACAAACGAAATTGTGGCACGGCACAAATGACTACTGACGTCGTGATCTACACTGGAAAACAATTCATTCATTAGTAAATGCCAACAGACGAACGGCTTGCTGCGCAGAAGGGAATCGCTTTCTCCTCGGGGTGTAACGATTATACCACACACTAAAGTGAAAAGTTACCTTTGCAGTAAATGAATTATCGACAAATTTCTGGTCAATTTCAATTTCTTCTTCTCGCACACGCCGGAATGGAGTGTTGGGCTATGGGGCAAAATGTTGATTAGCTAACACAAACAATTCCCAGCACATGCATTACTTACGGTTCGACGTGCGCTCCCACCATTGAAATCTTTTTTCGAGTCGTTGGGAGTAGTGGAAGCAGCAAAACTACCATTCTGTTCAGCGCAAGTCCATTAGTACAGTACAATACAATATGGCATGAAAGGGTAATACCAATATCCTTACCTTTCCCGGTGTATTTGCCGAATTAGGAGTAGAATTCTGTGGCTTCTAAAAGTAAAAGAACTAAACATCGACATTTCTTAACTGTGTGACACGATAGGCATCTTACTTGTTTCTGTGAACTGTCATTTCCCGCACCCATCGACAAATTCTGTTTTGTTTTCGTAGGTGTAGTTTCTTCGTCAGAACTCTCCTCCGAATCTTCACTGCTGTCGGCATCTTTAGAAACAACAGACTTAGATGGAGTGGCTTTTACTGGCGCTGGCTCTTCATCACTCGACTCCTCCGAACTTGAATCCGACTCATTAGCGTTTCCAGGTTTGGAAGCGACAGTTGGTTTGGAAGCAACGGTGGGTTTAATTTCTTCGTCTGAACTATCGGAATCTTCGGAACTCTCCACTTTTGCTGGAGCCTTAGTTGCTGCGCGAAGTGGAGTCGATTTGGGAGCTGGTTTTTCGTCTTCAGAACTGTCCGACGATTCCTCTGAACTACTCTCCTGTTTAGTTACAACTTTAGCCGGGGCCTTAGCAGGCGTAACTTTTGAAGCAGCAACAATCTTTTCATCTTCAGAGCTATCGGACTCTTCCGAACTTTCTTCTTTCTTAAGGTTTGCTTTAGCAACAGCCGCCTTAACAGCAACTGTTGGTTTGGCAGATGGTGTCTCGTCTTCAGAGCTATCAGATTCATCAGAACTACTATCTTCTTTGACAACAGGCTTGACAACTTGCTTTGATAAATTGACGACAGGCTTGGACTCCTCTTCTGAACTATCAGACTCCTCAGAACTGGATTCCTTTTCAATTTTTTTTATTAAAACAGGCTGTGTTTTAATAATGGGTTTAGTGATCTGCACAGGCTTTGTCTCCTCTTCACTGTCAGACTCTTCTGAAGATGACGATTCAGCTTTTTTAAGTACTGGCTTAGCAGATGTTTGTGTACCATTAACAGGCTTTGGAGCTTCCTAATACAAAAGTAAATAAAATCCTTGTTTTTAAATTAAATAAATAGTATTATCTAAACATACATCTTCACTTGAGTCTGAATCTGAAGAACTAGAGTCAGATTTTTTCTGTGCAGCAGCAGCTCTAGCAGCAGGTGTCTGAGGCTTGTTCGGGGCTTTTAAAGGTGTAACTTTGGTAACAGGGGCTTCATCATCAGTTGAATCACTATCATCTGACGAACCACTTGAGGCAGGTTTAGCTGTGATATTCATTTTGTGTGAAACACCATTGCTAGGTACTTCAACTGGCTTTGTTTCATCCATCCCTGAATCTAATATCAACAAATAGAATTACTTAAAAACCACTGTGCGGCACTTAGAATAAAAGCATTAACAATGTTGACAATTTTAATGGAAATTCTGTCATACAACATACCAGACTCACTGTCACTGCTTTCAACTTTTGATTTTTTTGCAGCTGATGCATTGTCAAGCGAAATTCTTCTCTTCAGTGGGGAAGTCCTAAATACAATGCTTATTGTAAACTACATAAAACATTAATTTAAACAAAATTTTCTAACTTTTGGAAATGGTCAATGACATCCTTTAAAGATGGGGATCCTTTCAGAAGAACCGGCTACATAAAAAGAAAAAACTTAAGACGGCGTCCTTACACAAAAATCGACAACACGAAACACAAGAAAAAAGTCAATCCATAAAGGAAATAAGTGACGCGCTCTGGAAACTCGACTTGAAAGACCACGTGGTTCTCCATAACGAGGATGAAGCATCTGCAACTGACTACGCCAACCACGTGTTAAAGGAAAAACTACTGAAAACTTACTGCGTTTGTCTTTTTCTTGAATGTTTCAGCGTAATTGGGGTCCTTTTCTTGGAGATAAGAATAAACAAACGCCGCAGCTGTAGTGTCAGTGATATTGGCGGCCATCGTGAAACTCTGTCAAACCAAAAGGACAACTGAAGGGAAAGTGAGTCAAATGGAGGCTCGCAACGTGTGAGGTTGAAGTCGGGAAGCAAACCAAGCAACTTCTTTGACTAGATATACATGGCCTGACGTGCCGTCAGTACGGTTGCTCAGAAATCCTGCGCCGACTTCATTCAAAAGCCATCTAGCGATAACTTTAAGATTTTAATGCGCTATGTTGATGAGGAGTTGGGGGCGAAAATTGAGGAACATTTTTCAAAAATCTAATTCCTGTTAGCTCTTTTTCTTATTAATGTTAACAAAGTTAATAACAAGTAACAAGAAATTGCAATAAAATGGTTTTTCAAACAACTTCCAATCGTCGTTTGCTCGTTTATGTCTGTTCAATTTAGGTTTTTTTGTTACCCAGTTTGCTAGTTCTTCGGCCTTAAACATATAGACAAGTTCTACTTTTGAGTCTCGACTCGACTAGTTGACTTACTTGTCAAAGTCAAAATTTTGTCTTGATAAAATTACAGCGCGTTAAATTTTTTTTATTATTCATAAGCCGATGGCGTTTTTGAATTTCGTCTGCTTCCGTCTTATGTTTCTTTCTAATATGGTTTTGTTGTTTCAGTGAATCAAATCAGCGAGAAAATAAAAAAATTGCGCGTCACTGTTATATAAAAAATTATTAAGAAAATGCATAGTGTCAAACAATAGAATAGTATGCCAATTCTATGATATCCGATCAAACCAAAAATCATGGAAAAGTCACCAGGGTGCATAATTAATGGTAAGGAAGATTGTGTTTTGCTGATAATTTTTTTATTTTTCCCCAGGAAATGCATTTTGGTTTCCTGGCTCATATCTATGTAGATAAAGCCAAAAGAAAAACTTGCTTACAGTAATTATCTGTGAACTTTTAGAACATAGCACCTACTTTTTTTCAGTATCATTTAATCCTTTATTCTTTCATGGCTCCTCTAAATGAAAAAGGTTTTTTTTTTTATTTATTATTAAATAGGATTTTTTATGCACTTGTACTTCCACAAGTGATGGAAATATCTAAATTATTTGTGTTAACATAGTGACATATTTAGAACATAACAGTCCTGCTACAGTTCTGTTAGTATAGGAACCTCTAGAAAATGAAATAAACTTTTTTTCCAACACTTTTACAGGTGCACACCCTGAGGATGGTGTTTCAGATTTAACTTTAATATCAAATATTGATGAGAGAGGCATCAACCTAACCCTCAGCACTCGATACAAAAGAGACGAAATTTATGTAATTAAGCAATCACAGCTTAATAAATCAATGTGATAACTTTGTTTTTCCCTTTTTCTTTAGACCTGTGCAGGCACCATTTTGATTGCTGTAAATCCATATAAAGACCTACCAATTTATGGATTAGTAATTTATAAAAAGAAATATTGTATCAATAATATTAATCACAAAAAAATATTTTTTATCAAAGGATTATGTGGAACGATACCAGAAAAAACATGAACTAGTTAACAGGGAACCCCATGTGTACCTTTTAACAGAATCAGCATTTACATCATTCCAGCATAAGGGTGTTAATCAATCTGTGGTTATCAGTGGTGAAAGTGGAGCTGGAAAAACTGAAACTGCCAAATTCGTGCTGAATTACTTGTGTTCAGTTACTTCTAATATCAGCACATGGGTTCAACATCAAATTATTGAAGCCAATACTATCCTTGAAGCATTTGGTTAGACATTTAAACTTAAGTTCCTTTTTTTATTATTTTCATTTTAATACGTTATTTAAAGGAAATGCGAAAACTGTACGTAATGACAATTCTTCACGTTTTGGAAAGTTCATGCAAGTTTGCTTTGACGCTCAAGTCAAAATCAGTGGATGCATCATTCAAGATTACCTACTGGAATTATCACGAATTACGGTTCAAAGGTTAGTTGAACCAATACATTCAAGAAATAGATGGGATGTTATATTTCAAAATTTAAACTAAAGATTATTGTACTTTCTAATCCATTATTATTTTTTTGTTGTAATAAAGTAAAGGGGAACGCAATTACCATGTTTTTTATCAGCTGCTTGCTGCTGCCCAGGTAAAAAATAAAATCTTTTTATGTGGATTGTGTAATTTTATGTTTGGAAAATTAATATTTCGTAATTTTATAGCACGATAAAGAGTTGTCCAATCTTTGGATGCTGAAATCTTGGAATCACTATGAATATGTTAATCAAAGTGGATGTGCAAGCATAAATGGAGTTGATGATTCTAAAAAATTTGATGGACTTCGTTTAGCGCTCAATGTTCTTCAGGTTACCACCGAAGATACAGAAAGCATATTTTCTGTTGTGGCTGGAATTTTGTGGCTTGGAAACCTCCGTTTTAAGGTAACTATTTACTGGATGCTGTTGTTATCTCATAATTTAGACTTTTGCCTTTTATTTTGTTGCTCAGGTTTTTTGTTTCTTTACTTCCTTTTGGCCTCGCTACTAATTTGTAATTTTTTCTTTTTTAGGATATAGACGGAGAGAAATGTGAATTGCTCGCGGAAGACGAAGAGATTGTTGCCATTATCGGAAAGTTGCTGGGACTGAGTTCTGAAGAGCAATTTAAACTCAAAGAAGTTCTCATTCTGCGCCAAATCAACGTTCGTGGAAATGTCACTGAAATACCTTTGCGGCTTCACGAGGTTGGTTTCATACTCGTACATAATGTACTTAATTTTGTTAAAATAAAAACAAATGTTAACAATTTTATAGGCGCGGGAAAATAGACATGCAATGGCTCGTGTTTTATATTCTCGAACCTTTTCTTGGCTATTACACCACATCAATCGCTGCACTAGTCCTGGAGAAAACACTAATCGTTTCTTGGGAATTTTAGATATTTTCGGTTTCGAAAACTTCGAGCAAAATTCTTTCGAGCAGCTGTGTATCAATTACACAAACGAAAAACTCCATCGTTTTTTCAATCATTATGTTTTCGCTCTTGAACAAGAACTCTATTCAACAGAAGAAATTCAATTTTCTCATATTCAATTTACCGACAACTCACAATGTGTTGAGCTTATCGAAAAGCCTCCTCTTTGCATCCTCAAGCTACTCTCTGAACAGTGCCATATGCCTAAAGGATGTAAGTTCTTATCTTGCCTGCTTTAAAGAAAGAAAGAAAAAATACTAAATTAACATATTTTTTTTTTGTTTTTTGTTTTTGTTTTTTGTTTTTTTTTGCAGGCGACCTGTCGTATATAACGAATCTCCATGCTGAATTTGAAAATCATGCTTACTACATAAAAGGTTTCACGAACTTCTTTTGGAATCATTTAATAAGTTCTTATATTTAAATGCTTGGATTTCTTAGGCGACGATAGGAGAAAATGGGAAGAAGTATTTGGAATACGACATTACGCGGGAGCGGTAATGTACAATGTTTCGGGTTTCGTGGACAAGAACCGTGATGTTCATCAAGAAGTATTTCTGGATCTCCTAACTAACTCGCAGAAAGCTCTTGTTCGGGAATTCACAAGTTTGCCCAACCAGGTATGTAATTGTCGCAATCATAATACTTTTAGTTAGTTCCCAATGAAATCGCAGTTTCATTCTCGGTTGTATTCTAAAAGCCTTAAATTCGAGCCCTTTGATTGCATATGGAAACACCGTTCCAATTTTTCCTGCTTTCATTAATTTCAGAATAATGTTGACTGCCCAGTCACAAATTTTGGTATTGGCAATTGCGGGTAATATTTTATATATCTGTACATAGGAATCGCTAACCCAGTCCAAGGCCATTTGTGGGACCAACACTGTCGCTCGTGGAACAAATAAAGCCAAACCAACAAAGAGTGATACCTTTCGCATTCAGTTAACTCAACTTGTACAATCACTCCAGTCGACTAACCCTTGGTGAATAACTGAATATGTCTAGATGTTTGTAAAGATGTTGAATTTAGCTAAAAAGGAAATGTCATTTTGACCCAAGAATTTGAAATAACTCATTGTGTGTGTGGCATAGGTACGTACGGTGTATAAAGCCGAACACGGGTAAACTTGCCAATACTTTCCATGAACCAATGGTCTTGGATCAGCTTCGTTACTTGGGTATTACTTTCATTTAAAAATATCATCAGACCAATTTCTGTAATTTAATATTTTTAGGCATGCTCGATTTAATTAGAATACGTAGAGAGGGATACCCCGTCCATATAGATTTTGACTCGTTCATTTCCTCGTACAAGTGCCTTTGTAAAGGAACCCACTTTCCCGTCGGAAGCGGTGCCAAGGATATAGTTCACTCGATTTTAAAATACCTAAAATACCCTACCGACCAGTGGCAGGTATGAAACTTGGTATTGTTATTTTTCACTGGCCATTATCTTTTTCTTGTTATTATTTTTTGTTTTAGGTGGGAAAAAGAAAAGTCTTCCTCCGATTGCAGGTTTATGAACCATTGGAATCCTCTCGAATCTACACTCTGAATCGATCCGCCATTTTATTGCAATCGCATTGGAGAAGATTCGTAGTTCGTCGTTGTTATTTAAATAAGAGAAATGCTGCATTAGTGCTACAGCATGCATTTAAAGGGTGGCAACTTCGTTTGAAATTCATACAACGACGCCGAGCAGCGATTGTCATTCAGAGTCATTTGCGCGGTATGTTTGCTCGCGAAGTAGCAATGGCATTGAGGGAAATGCGTCGAGTTGAGGAAATTGAAGCGAAGCAACGAGAAAGAGATAAAATTGCTGCTCAAGAAATGGAAGCTGCCGAGACTTTAGAAGAAGTTTCGTCAATTAGTGACCAGGTAATATATTTCTTTATTGATTTTTGTAAGTGAGGTAATAGTAGGATTGTTTGAGAAAAGCAGCGGCATAAAAGAAATAGCGCTAGTTTCCAACATTGTTTGTTCATTTTCCTTTGTTATTAACCAAATATATTTGTTATTATTGAAAGGATAACACTGGTCTGCAATCTCAGAGTTCTGCTGACGAGAGCAATAGCCACACGCCGATTCGCCCGACGAAGAATGATCTCCACGCCTTGTCGCATTTTACTGTCCAATTGAACTCCAAATTTTCTGCAGCGTGTTCCAATAACCCGCTTGAAGATCCGTTAGCTAACGCAGTTGCTGATAATGTGGACCTGGACAACCTATTCGCGTTTTTGTCGGAAGTGCATGCTGACGGAGGCAAGAATGCCATGCTTGAGGAAATAGAAAATCAAATGACAGAATTAGCCTCTGGCTTTGATGAAGAAATCCAACTTGTTTCTCGAGAAAGAGAGTACTTGGAGTAATAACTTTTGAGTCCCTTTGCACACATGAACTATATTGTTGTTTCTTTCATTTGGTTTTAGGAGCATGGAACAAACCGAAGAAGTTTCTAAGGATTACGAAGAACTTCCATTGCCGTCTCCTCCTCCAATGCTAGAATCTCCTGAATCTTCAATTTCAGATTCAATTCTACCATTTGGTTTTCCGTCTCTACCGGAACCAACGGAAAGACCTCCACCACCACCTACTGTTCATCAAGATGAACCAATCTATGAAGCTATTCAGCCTCGATTTCATGCTGGTTTTGGCGAGGTATTATTGTTGAAAGGGGAAAATGTGTCATTTAACCAAAATTTCCATCAAAAATCAATAGAGTGAAAAATTACAAGAAAGTGAAACTAATCCCGCCACACTTTCTGATCTCTGGAAGCCGAATAGGGAGAACCGTGAAGTGAGACGGAAGCTAAGGATTGCTCGAAAACTTCACGAGTTGGAAGAAGACATTCAATCTGCTGCCAATCAGGTAAGCAATCATTCCGCAGACAATAAATATTTGATTTGTTTTGAGTTGGTTGCCTTTGTAGTAACTAAAGGCGATTGGCTTGGAACGTTGTTTTTTAGGCAAATGAACTACATGAATTGATTGAATACGCCGAGAAAAATTTCAACGTGCACGAGTATATTTCAGAAGTTAATCTCGGATCTACTCTTAAAAAGTAATTTTATAATCGAATCAAAACTAATGCGCTTGCTGTTTTAATAATTCTCGTTGACATTCATTCTTTCCCATTTGAATAGAAATAAGAAACCTGGAGAGACGATCACTATTTCAAAGGAAGAAATGGTTGTGTTTACAAAATTCAACTACATACCCACTTCTCACCTCGTACTTTATGACCATGATAGTATATTAGTCGCTTGCGACATTTTCAAGGATTTGTGCAGGTATTGAGCGTTTTTAACTTCTCCTATAAATCATTATTGCTCTGTTGCCTTTTTCGAAAAATTGTGTAATTTTTAAGATTACTAACGAATTTAAATTTATTAAGATATATGAAAAGCGAGATGAAGTATGAAGAAGAAGAAACATTCCTGAACACGGTCATTGGTCATGGTTTGGAGCGAGATGATCTACGAGATGAGCTATATGTCATGTGTAAGAATATACGAATATAATTCTTTTTTTTCTTTAAACGGCAAAGTTTAAAGATGCTAAATGTTATGATTATTTTCATAACTTGTCTCCAGGTATGCGGCAGTCTACCAATAATCCTTCGCCTGATATGTGTGAAAAAGTATATCACCGATACGTTTTTTGGTTACGGATTACGTTGTAATTTTTATTTTTCTATAATTCAGATTTGGATTTTATTGGCTTTCTGCGTTGTCGCGTTTGTTCCTAGCAAAATGTTACACAAATACGTCGACAGTTTCATTCGAAAGAATAGCGTGCTGACATCCACCAGGCATTATCCATTCGTGTACTGGTGTGGAGAACGCCTACGATCTTCTAGAATTGCCGATCGAAAAATGGTAGTTTTTTTTTTTTTTTTAAGTTATTTTTTTTTTTAATCTTTACATTCATCATTCAATTCGTGTCTACAAAGAATGACAGAAAGTTCTAATAAGAAGCTTCCCGATATTTTTATTTTTTTTTTTTTTTTTTGTAAACAACTGTTATAATTGATCATAAAAGCTATTAATCCACATAAACTTTCTCATTCTCACTCATACTTGGCTGTGTGCAGCACAGTCGACATTTTTAAAATTCGTAATTGGCTACGATTGTAATTCTTTTTTTCCTTAAACATTTCAGCCGCCATCTTCCCGTGAGGTGGAAGCGATTCGTCGGTTGGGATCCGTCGTTTGCCGAATCTATTTTTTAGACGGGAAAAGCAGAGCCCTAGACATCTGTAAGTTGTTTTTTGTTTTTTTTAATAATCGAATTTATACTATTTGGAATTCCAGTTTAATATATATGAACATAATCGACGGTTGTTTTTACTAGCCCCGTTGGACACTGCCGGTGACATAGTGCAACGCATTTCTGAAAGTTTGGGATTAAATGCGAATGACGGATGGGCGCTTTATCAGGTTGATTAATACTTGTCCGAAATGTTGGCAAGAGTTGACTAATTTCTTTTTTTTTACTCTGATAGGGTCCTGCACACGGTAGATTCTCTCATATTAAAGCCCACGAGTTCGTCTGTGATGTGCTCACTGCTTGGGAGACTAAACAAGAATCTTCGCCATCACACCATTGTAACTATTGTTTCGTTTTTTTATCAACTGAGACCTCCCGCTAACACCGTTCAAATATTTCTCAACACAGCGGGCAGAAGCTCAGTCACCACAAGCGGCAGTGGAAGTACTCGTGGTTTGAAGGTCGTTTCGCCAGCCTCAACTCCGGAGAATCGCTTTTATTTCTATCGCCGACTCTTCCGTGGATCTCGTGAACTTTCTGAAGATCCCATGGAAATCGCCTTGCTTTATGGACAAGCTGTTTATTCTGTCGTCGAATTAGATGAATTCCCTATCAATGATAAAGTTTCGCTACAGCTCGCCGGTCTTCAACTTCAAGTTATCCTTGGGGACCCTGATTCAAGTAAGATATTGGCGAAATCGAGCAATTATTTTTTCCCTTTTGATTAATTCATGCTCGTTCAATTTATTTCTGATTTTTAGGAAAAGAAGAAACCTATGATAAATTGGAAGTTTATCTTCCCCACCGAGTCATTGCCCAAAAACAGCGAGAAGAATGGCATCAGTTGTTAAGTCACGCACATGTTCAATATGGAACCGGCAAATCCGAACTAATAGCACGTGTTTGGTGTAAGTAAAAAATGTTTTATTATTCTTGAATTTTTTTAGCAAACAAATTTGTAGATTCCATAATCATTTCCATAAACGTAATTCATCAATTTACTGCTAGTAAATTAAACAGTATACATCAGAGAAAAAATTGCTGAGACTATACACTAACGTCTCTAGAAAACGATTACCTTCTGTTCTCTCTTAAAAAACGACATATTTTCACTAATTAAGGTTTTTTTGTTTCCCCTTCAAATTTGTCACAGATCTTTCGTGTGTGATGCATTTTCCGTTGTATGGCGTTACGCAGTTTTCAGTCACCTATCGCGGCTATTGGGCTTATGGAAACAAATTAATTTTGGTATGTGTCTCCTGTTATTTGTGTAGTCTATGGTACTAATTCAAACGTTCATGTTTCGGTAATTAGGGCGTGAACTGCGATGGAGTAGCCTTGATAAAACCAGATGACAAATTCGTCATGTACGAATACCGCTACGCCGACATTGAATCCATCTTGATTGATCCCAGTGATGACTTTCTTACTCTGACACTTCTACAATCGCTTTCAGATGCCCACAAGTGTCTAGTTTTCGAAACTAAAGAAAAGGAAGAAATCGCCTCACTCATCGTCAGTTACTGCCCGGCATTATCTTATTGGTTAACGGATTTAGATCGCCCGAAGAAGAAACTGAAGCCGGTTACTAGTGAGGACCGACTACGCCGTTTTCAAAACGTTATCAATTGTCGGAAGCTTCTGGTGGACAGTGGCATTTTGCGTAAACCGATCGATGACATGGGACGATTCTTACGCTCAACTCTACGACGTTTAAATAAAACGAAAATCGATAAGCTGCGAGCAATTTCGTCCAGCTCTTGCGGTGAAAACTACAAAGGATTTAGCCATGCAGAGTGGGCTTTCACTCGGTATCCACTGGCTCAGTCACTTATCAAATTTACGGAACTGGATGACAAAGCTGCTGTGGATAATTTTCGTTTGGTGCTCTCCTATTCTGGGTTATTACAGCCAGAAGATGGTCATCCGGGTAGTGAAGAAGAATTGATTCCACTTGCCCAGACCTTATTGGAACGCAGCATGAAGAAGGAATGTTTGTTCAACGAACTATTCTTGCAGCTGATCAAACAGACAACAGATCACCCGGAAGCGAATTCACGTGTCAACCTTCGTCATTGGGCTCTGCTGACTTTGATGTGTTCTATAGCGTTGCCGCATGATAAAATTATTCGTAAATATCTCATCGCTCACCTAAAGTTATGTTCGGCTGATGTCACGTCCGAAGAAGGAAAATTTGCTCGTTTTGCCGAAAAGGTTGGTTTTTTCTAATCATTAATTTTCATAATTTGAGTTTTCTATAAAATTTTTTTTTTTTTTTTGTTATTTTCATTTGATAGTGTCTATACAAAACCATGAACAGTCGTAGACGTCAGTGGTCTCCGTCGTCGCAAGAAATTTTGTGTACAGTCAGTCGAAGATTAATCTACGCCAGAATATATCTTATGGATGGTACTGTCACTTCTCAATTCAACATAGAATATTTTCAGTCCTGATTGCCACTATACATTACTTTTTAGGTGCTTTCCATGCAGTTGAATTTGAGCCAACGGCAACTGCTAATGATGTTATTGAGATAATAAAAAGTCGCATAGGCCTGCGAAGTACATCCCAAGGATTTGCCTTGTATGAAGTTCTCGGCGATGTAGAACGCAGCATGGTGTCTGACGAAAAATTAACTGACGTCATGGGGAAATGGGAAAGATACAGGTAGGTCTTAAAATAAATTTTATTTATTAGCAGATTAGTAACGTGATAGGCTAAATGTTTTTTATTTGCGGTGTTCCTTAATAAGTTTTCAGACAAAATTTGGCTTTTTATGACAAATTCAAATTTATATTACCTGTAACGGAATTTATTATTAAGATAACGAGAGAACTTTGTTCCCTTAACTTAATTTGTTTTTTATTAAGCAGAAACTCAGGCGCCCAGCAACATCCTCAACAGCATCATGCATTTCTTTTCAAAAAACATTTATTTTTGGATCAGTACATAAATTTAGGAGATCCAGTGGAAAAGGAACTTCTTTATTTCCAAATGTTACACTCCATTCGCGTCGATCGCTTTCCTGTGACTGAGATGGAAGCTGTTAGTATATTTTTTTATTTATTGATTTATTTTCATTAGTAAACTATGTTTATGTTGATATGTATATTTACATAACCCGAAACATCATAATTTTCTTGTTTTTACCTTGTATATAGATAATGATTTGTTCACTGCGAGCGCAAATTGAACTGGGCGACTATTGCCCTAGTCCCCAATTGAACTATGGAGCTGTCATTCAGCATTGTCTCCCTCCTCGGATTTTACCTTTGATTGGAACTGAAGTGGTGGCCCTTCACCACCAGTCTCTATTTGGCATGACTCCTCAGGAAGCAAAACAGGTTTGTTCATTTGAGCTACGTATCTTACATAATGGTTACTAACAGTTTTTTCTTCCGAAATAATAGGCTTTTTTCAACATAATACAAAGTTGGCCCCTACACAAAGCAACCTTCTATGATGTTATGGTGAGATTGCTTGTATTTAGAACTGCATTTTACATTAGGATTTAACTTGAATTCAAAATATCTCGGAAAATATCGCCGAGGAGATTGATTATTTATTGTTGTTGGTTTTTATTTTTTCAAAATTTTTATTTTTTTTTTATGATTTACGTATTTCATTAATATTCAAATTATTAACCATATATATTTTTATATCCCCCTTAATGTACTTTGAAGCAATCTTTCACATCAAACTGGCCTAAAGCATTGTGGCTTGCTATCGATCAACGAGGATTACACCTTCTGGAGCATCGAACGCGCCATATCCTTTGCAATTATGATTATTCGACGTTGATTAGCGTCAGCCCAACTCTAAATTGTCTTATGGTTATAACGGGAACTGATTCAAAGCCTAGTAAAGTCATTCTGAACACCCATCAGGTAAATTTTAATTCAGTTGCTTTCATTTACAATTATTCCTTTAACCAACGATTTGAATTTTAACTAGGCTTTTCAAATTGCGAATCTTGTGCGTGAATATTGTGACGTTTTGCAAGTAACGACTGGTATATCACATTCAGCTTCACTCATGGCTTGAACAGTAAAGTATTTTGTGACAAACTAGGATTTTAATTACCATTACTTATTGAACCGCATCATAACAAAATGCTTCCCTTATTTTCCATATTTCCTAACCTCTTGTTGGATAGCTGTAGTAGCAAGGGTCGTACACCCGCATCAAAACTATAGCAGAATTTCGATCAGAATTATTGAGACAGGAACAGAATTTGCGACTTCGTGCATGTTGAACCCCAATGGCCTCTTTTTTTATCATTATTATTCTTGCGCTTCCTTAAAGAAAAACAACTATCGAGTAGATTCAAATGAAGAATTCTCACTTTCGCTTTAATCTCAATTATCTCCTATGCTAATCTCATTAGGCTTTCCACTCGTTACTGTAACGTATTCTATGACTGAGCGGCAACAGTTATTTTACAAATGAAAAATACTTTCCCCCAGACCCGCTCTTACTCTAATTAATGCTCATCGTTCTCGTCAATCGGAAAGTGCTCCATCGTTACTGAAACCTAAGACCATATTAAATTATTATATTGTCATTCTTTTAGTTCAACTGAATTTTGGGTCTTACCCACTTCCACTGCTTGGGTTATGTAGTTGCTTTCCTTATCTGAACCAAATTTGAAATTAAGTCAACGCCTTGTAGGTTAAAAAGAAAGACTAAATTTATGTAATAGAAGAAACACAAATGGTCCCACTCTTGTAGATCTGATCTTTCTAGTTCAATTAATGGCTGCGCACTATTTCCTCTACGCTTCATTCAGTTTAGTTTCATTTTGAGCGGTAATAGGATCTCGGATGATAAACGAACGTACAAAAACCAGAACTTTGAAAGCATGGAAGATTTGCGTTCGACCGAAGCCTTCTTCGTAAAGCCAAATTCCAGTTTTTTTTTTTTCTCAACTTAACTTCAGTATAGACAGACTTTTTCTATGTCGGCGCAACATTGGGCCACGTTTTATTCTTTTCACTTGAGAAAAATCTTTTATTCCTGTCAAAAATGTGTGTAACCCCCTGAGAATACGGTTTTTTGACATTGTTCCGACACGCTGCATTTCAATGAGGGTTGCGTTTCTACTATTTTAGCATAACTAGACTGACTACGTCAAGTGACACCGTCTTTATTTAACAAAAAAGAACAAATATCTTGTTTGAACAAAAATCTTTATTGTGTTCATTGCTCTCTTTTATGTCTTGTCTTGATCTCAGTTGAACGGCTGTTTTCTTCGAGTTCCTTGCCTATTGCGATGCGCAATGGTTCTCAATTGTATAATCCTGTGTTATTTTATCCTTGGTGTTCATACGGAAATACATAAAAGTAATGGTGAAATTGTGGTGTAGGCACTGTGAATTAATACAGTGTGTGTCAGTGTCTCATTTTACATTTTAGTGCTTTTAACCGCAAACAAGTTGTATTAAAATAGATTTGTTGTTGTTTTTTACAATCCCGAAAAATAATAATTCCATGACATTTTTAGTCAAATTATTTCCATTCTGGGTTATTTTATTTATGCCCTTTTCATCGAAATAATTTACGTATCATACGCTTGACGAAACGGAGGATGTTCGATTATAGGAATGAGAAATCAATTAATTTACGGGTTTTCCCCGTTAAGCGCCGTGTTTTACGGTTTATTTTGCGGCCCCCAAATTTTTTGCCGACATGCTGTTCTATGCAATGCCCGCCCTCTTTTTGGCTTAAAATGACTAATATATCGGTACAAACCGAACAACTAGATAACGGTAAAAATATCAAAAACAACTACCATCAGTACACCGTTGGCCCACAAGCAAATTTTTAACAAAAATGGCTTTGCATCGACCAGCCAATTATTGAATTTCAAATTTACATTTCAGTATAGCTTGTCGGATGTTCGGTCTATCTTGATCTGATACGCCTTGTCTTACGTGGGGCTCTCAAGGAAACAATGGATTTTACATGATCGAACTGATAAGATGCGTCTCTGGGACGTCACGAGATTCCATTGCTCTCCATGCAGGCCGATGAGTTGGATAGCGGAGCTCAGTCGAGCTTGAAACGGCCCATCGAACTGTTATTCCCTCGCAGTAACAGCGATATTTTTGAAAAAAAAAAATAATAATAATAATAATTCTAAGTACACAAAACTTAAGCCCAAAAGTTTCAGTGAGACTGCGTCGTATAGCCTACCCACCAGCTTGTACGGAACTATATTGTCTGTTTTCTTTAAAGGAAATCGGCAGCTTTTGAGCTAGACGACACAGTCAACATGTCCTTTTTCAAAGGACTTCGCAAGAAAAAGGACAAATTTTTGGGTGAGTTACCAATTCGATTATTCTACTTTATTGGTCGCGTTGCGTGGCCGGCAGTCGAGTTTCCTGTGCATTTACGTTGGCGCAACGGAGCTCGAATTCGTGACAAGTCGACTACCTTGCTGTCGAACACGAATATGTGCCGAATATTTTCTATCGATCCAGTATTAGACAACTCTTCGGTCTTCGAACGGTCTCAATAACAGCAAGGGGAAGACCAGTTCGCATTGCCCCCGTGCAGTCTATGTTATCTGTAAAGTATTTTTAATTTTTAACAGTAGCTTTGAGACTGTTACAGGTAGGTAAACGGGACGAGAGTTTAACATGTATCTATCTAGAATGTATTTGCTCATGATAAAGCTTTAGATAAGGCAAGGTAGCTCAGATATTTCCATTTGGTTTAGGGGAGATGTGCGTGCCGAAACATATTCCGTGGACCACTAAGTCAAACTATGTAAAAAAATAAAAAATAGAAAATAAAATTAAATAAAATAAAAAACTAAAACTGGTTGAAACCAACGTTTGAGTTTTACGGGCATTTTTCGCTTGTTTACCCAGTCGAGTCCCAGCAAAGTCAGTCGCCCTGATGTTTGGCTAGACTACAAAAGTCTGAAAGCAGAAACAATAAATACTGGAATCTAATGGCGTTCATTCAATTTAGTTCAATTCAATTCGAATACAATCAGTGGAAAACCGCACCTTTTAAGATTTACTTTCAAAGAAAATGTCAACATTTATTTGCCATTTTTAAAAAAGAACTCAACACAGTTTCATTGGCGCTACAAATTTGAAGTTGATTGACGGGATTTTGCGTTTTTTTTTTAAATTCCACTCGGAATACTTTGAATTGAACTAATGCAGCGCATTGAGTTGCGGTTAACTTGTCACCAGAAGGTTTTGAGCGACTTCTTAAATCGATTAAGGAGGGCGGAGGTCAAGGCGGATGGACGATCGGAAGAGGTCGAACGGAATAGAGTAAGCAAAATCCACAATGGAGGTTGAAACCTTTTTGGGTTTGGGTGATAGAGCCGGTAGACACAATACCACACCACATTTTACACCTTTAGAAATAACTGTCTAATTGTTCTGACATCAAATAGTAATAGTAATGTGCTTTTAATTAGCAATCAAAAAATCTAGATTGATCTGAAACTCGAAATTTGTTAATTCGAACGGGAGTAATTGTGTCGGAACAAATTTTGAAGTGGGAATAAATCCTGGATGCGTCGATGGAATGAAATGAATCAATGTGTATACGTATAGTCGTGAGTTGGTTACAGTATTATTAGGACGGGCGAGTAAGGGGGACAAGAAGAAGAGAAAAGAGTTTTGCTGGTTGTTTGTTGCTGGTCTGCGCTGTGTACGCAGTCGCCTTGGAAGATGTTGCGTATATATGGGAGTGGGTGCGTGTGTGGGTGCGTTGCGAGCCGAGAACGGGGAGGGCTTAGCGCCGACTCTGGGTGAAGGACACGTGCTGCTGCCAAGAGGCAGTTTTCGTCAGTATTTCCTCTGATGCCGATGTGTCTATGTCGCTCCTTCCTAACATCCACAAATGTTATCCTAAAAGAAAGTTGACTCACACTCAAACCTCAGAGATCTCCGCAGTGTCCAGTTAGTACAATTCTCACGGCTAATTCCAGCGATTTTTCAACCCCTCCAAATCGATTCAGCGTCTCTCTCTCTCTTGTGGGTGGCTGTTTGTGATTCAATCCTTGAAATTAAAAAACAACAAAAACAAAAACAAAAAAACGAGTCGCCATCAGTTCTGAGCCCAAATCGACTGGATTTGAGAGTCACAGTTTGGCTGAATGAGCAGATGTTCCTGTTTCACCTCCAAACATTGGTTAGAAAAGAAGAAGAAGCTCTCGGCTGCAGCCACATCAGTGATGCAATTGTATTGAACGTTGTCGACGGTGGGGTGTATGGCCTTGTTCGCCAGCCGTTTCTAAGAAGCCGCTTTTAAATCAGATTTCGGCCGGGAATACTCTCCTCGCTTATTTCAAACACACAATACTCGGTGGATACGGGATACCTTCGGGAAATTCCGATTCTATTTCCAAAAAGGAGGCTACACGGCACGCCAAGTCAACAAAGCAGCAACTCATCTCCCCCAGAAAAGAAAAGAAAAGAAAAGAAAAGAAAAGAAAAACAAAAAATAGAAAAGACTGAGAGGTAAGACAAAAACTTATAGCAGTACGTACTAGACTACACCCCCTTTAGATAATGATTGCCAAGCTCGGGAAAATGCCAGCTACCAGTTGCTGCCGTTCTTTACTGCTAGCTGTGCCCCAACAGTCAAAACCCTTGGCATTATCAAGAATCGATCTCTTGATCCAAGTTTCCCTTTCCCAGACGCAATTGCGAGAACGAAGAATTGAAGCTCTGCCCCCCTTCTCTCATTCTATTTTTAAATCAATATGAAATTTTCTCCACCCCCCCCCCCCCCCTCAAAAAAGAAAAAAAAAAATGTTGGGACGCAGATATTTAAAAGAGAAACATTCCCCGCGACTTGACATTGTCGTCGTCTACCATCTAGGAATGGCTTCACATAATCCGTGAGGTTTGTGGTGAATTCGTGAATTCAAGATATAAATCGCTCGCAAAAAAAAACGTTCAATTTGGGAAGTAGACACGACACATTCTGGATGGTCTTAAACGGAGTGTATTTTATCCGACTCCTAGCTCGGATGGCATTGTCAGTCACCGTTTCTAACAATAGAAAGCGGGTCGTCGCCACACAGCACTCCAGCCCCCCCAACTCTCAAAAAGCGTCAATCTTTTTCCCTCGGTTTTTCGTGCGAAAAATGAGACGTTTCGGATAAGCATTTCTCCAAAGTAACGGGAGGAGAAAACAGCGCAGCAGTTCACTAAGTACTCTATGCAAATGAACATAGTTCACGTCAGACGACTTTGTATCTCTCTCTCTCTCTCTCTTCATTACAACTTTGGTTGCGCATTAACTCGGTTTTAACTTTGAGAAACTCAATTAGTGTCGCCTATATTCTTTGGTCTAATCCTCGCACTTTTACAACCGATTTGATTAAGTGCTGAAACAGCTGAAACTTGTCATCGCCTTTCGTTGCGCCACATCAGCATCCAGCGGGTTTGGGGGGAAAAACCCACCGAAATAACCTTTCAAGAAATTTAAAAGTAATGAAACTGTTTCTTTATATAGTGCCAAATTGCAAATTGGAATTGAATTCTCGGGAAGCGTATATAAAACATTAACGGCGTTATTCGTTATATAATCAAATCATGATTTAGACATGATGATACGGAATATATATATAGAGACATCACCTAAAAAGTCTGCTGCGCAAACTCCGTCAATCCGTCATCATTTAATCGATTAGCCTTCGACTGCTGGTTGGAGCCTGGAATCCATTGCAAACGATCGATGGGCAGGGTTGTACGCCTCTCTTGTTAACCTGGAGCGGCATTATTACATGAGTGAACTGGGCCACTAGCCTCAGATTTTTGGAATTTTTTTTTTTTTTAAGTTCATTACATCTCGTCTTGTCCTGTGTGACATTGCCAAATATTGTTCGTCGCCAATCAAGGTTGATTTGATCTTAATTTGCGTATTACAAACGACCGGCTGATTATGTTTTGTCCCGTAGCCTTTATCAGTTATATTGGCCAGCAACTGGTCCTAAACTGCACGAGTTTAGACTTGCACTCGGAAAGAATCATTCCAGTTTGTAACGCGTGTCATTCGTGATTAACACGAATCAAATCATCTCAAATCATCGTCAGTCTACGCGTTTGATATAGCCTAAATTTTGTAATCACAAATCTAGAATGATCAACTGTTATTGACAGAGGGATTTGTGTAACTGTTGGGTGATTCTTACTCTGAGTCATTCGCTAATGCAGAATTTTACACTTAATTTTACACATCTATTTACTTAAATATACTTAAAAGACTTAATGAACGCAATTCTAAACGCAAATAGGTATTCTAGTATTGCTTGCGTATAATGTAACTGTAAGATTTATCGGGAGTCATACATGGTTAAGGTTCGTGAAGTCACTGGATTACAAAAATTCCAATCGTACAACCTAGTTGTTTGCAGCGTCAGTTACTTCGTCCTACAGTCTACATACACAGCCGAATGAAAATAAGTCTTCCTACAAGACATTAATCCTTTGGTACTGGATATTTCTTTAATACCCCGTAGATATTACTCCGCCCATCTAAGGTCTTTCCGCATATCCATTTTAGTTAAGCATGTTTGATTAAAAAGGAAAAAAAAGGGAATCAAAGCAACAGCTGTGGTGAAATTGAAAAATCAAATTAAATTTTAAATTTGTTATGTGTTTTATTGACTGAAGCTTTGTGGGTTGAGTTAATAAACCTATTCCATTCCAATGCTTTCATTGGAATAGGACGGAGGTGCGCCCTTTTTTTTTATCAACATTTTCTCGTGTCCACATTGCGAGCCAAAAGATATTTGTAATCGTAGAATCGTATTAATAGATGGATCCTTGTGCGTGCTGGTACACGTTTAGGCAGTATGACAAATATGTTCGTGCACAAGCAGGTATAATCATTAACTCAATTGATTCTCAAGAAATTAAATCAGACACAAATCCAATATGGAGAAATATAAGGTATATAAGGTTTGTTATGGAAACTAGACACTCAGATTCTTATCATCTTAGGACATTGTGCGAAGTTCGGGTCTTCGTCTGTCCATGTAGCCACCTTTGCATTTTACCAGCGATTTAAATGTCTAGTAAAAACGCAGAAGCCTTGTAAATTAATATAATGAGCATTCGGTATATTAGCCGAGGGTTCCCCTCGAATGTTACTTATTGGTTAGTCACATATGTATTACAAGAAGAAAAGTTTCTAAATCCCAAAAGAATTAAATGATCATATTCTATTTCTAGGAATTTCCTTTTTCTTCATCAAAGTCATGGCAATACTACTCAGTGTATTTCATAGTTTTAAACTGATTAAAAAAAAACAAAAAAAAAAAAATGTCCTTCTATTTTTGTCTGATTGACGTATTAACCACGGAAAAATTGGACATTTTCATCACTAGCTGTTGTATGATACTGTGCATTCTCTACTAATCATTCTCTACAGATTTCTGTGACTTCCTAGAGTTTTTTGGTATAATACGATTTAAAGTAACCTCAAGTATATAGTTATCACTGTAATCATTTCGGGGAATTTCGTTCGGGTAAAAAAAAAATACTGAAAGTTGCGTTTTTATCCTTTCGGTTATTACTGTCGAGGTTAAATTAAAAACACCGTTTCCAATCTTGACGTGGTGGTGGATATGTCTGCATAAAAAAAAACCATTTCAAAAATGGTTGGCGCAATTATTTAGTGAAAGAAACCTGCCGACAAAATAAAATGACCTGATTACATAATGGCGTTGTCAATGTATAATGTTATTTATAACTAGTCAAATTGTTTTAGCATTTAAGTTCGATTACGTTTGTACCCCGAAATGTACCGAAGCTTCTACAGCAGCAGTAACTGTAATCATTTCCCTTTAAATTTGTCTCTTACTCATTGAAAGCATTTATTCGTCGTTGTTACTACAGGGGAATTTTGGTCGGCACGGTTCTGTGGGTTTAATCAATGATAACGATGAACAGGTTATTCAAACATTTTGTCCTTAAGGAAAATTATTAAAACTCATGCCGCGCTTTGTTTGGAACGCGACAGGTTTCAGATAGTGTGGGGCCAAGTAAACGGGTCAGGGGGGAAATATTTCCCTTCGTGAAAATGTTGAAACAGCAAACATTTCATCCGTCGAAAAATTGAATTAGAAAGAAGAAGATGCTGGTGTCTGTAAATCATATCAATATATAGATATACTAGACTGGACAAGTATTATCCGTAAATGATTTTAATAAGGCATTCAAATTGCGTAAATTGTCTGGGGAAAAAAGATTCCGGTTGATTTTTTTGGTGCGTTTCCCGTTGGGTCGCCTTTTCATTGGATGGCCATCACAGCAGTGCGCCTTCCCAAAAAATCCCAGAAAAAGCTGGAGGGCAGATTGCTGTTTGAGAGTGGAAAAAGAATGGAGAGCCGGGCAGTAGAGAGAAGTAAGCGAGACCTTATAAGGATAACCCTCGATGACTCGAAAAATCCATGGCCCGTGGCATTTGATTGTCGAAAAAAACGGACGTAAGCCAAACTCAAACTCAAACTGCCTTATACAGCTCAGCAGCACACATGACGTAGACACTGTTCCTATTTCTTAGTGAATGGGCATAAAAAAGCACACGACGAAGCTAGCAGCATACGCCGCGTACATTCATTAACAACCAACGCAAAATATGGCGAGAGATTGTTGTTGGCCTTAAAGCTTTGAAAGAACGTGAGACTTTGCCGCGATATTATTGGCTCTAATGCTACCAGCAATTTTTTTTAAAGGGGCGGGACACAATTCAACAGCAGGAAAGTCGCGAGAAGCTAAGATGTTCTAGCCAGATTGACATAATTGACGTGGAACGCGTTTGTTTTCTTGCCAACGACATGCACAAACATCGGCAACTGTTTGAGCAGGTTTTTTTTTTAAATATAAGAATAATGATTTGATTTCAAGTCAAAATATCCTGATGGGATGACGCATGAGTAGGAAAATCATGCTTATCAAGTTTAAATTTAATTCCGAACATTCGACGTGATTTTATATCTATTTTGAAAGGTATCAGCATTTAAAGTACCGAGTCATGGCTCACAGGGAAATGGAGGCTAATCAGTGACGTAGCGTTTGGGATTTGTTTGATCACGTTGATAAATTCATCAGGCCCTTAACTAATTCCTACTTTCCCAGAGTCAATACTAAAAGAAGGGAAAAAATAAAACCCGAAAAAACAACAGAGGTTTCACAGACAAGTACAAAATAAATATTTGGACAGACGACGCTGCTAGTAAAAGAAAAGAGGATTGAAAGAAATTCCCTTTTCACTTTGTGTACGACGTCTCTACTTTGATTGTTGTCTGCCAATGATTTCAGCCAACATAAGGGCATATATAGTCGTTGCTTGATGGCATAATATTTGCTGTGCTGCCACGAATAGATTAGCATCTCTTTTTCTCACGTTCAACAAAAGTCTGCGCGTTCACAAAAAATAAAGAAAATAAATAAATTCAAAAATATATAAGAAATACGAGAAACCGGTTGCACACATGTTGGCCGTCCGGGACGAATGAGTCATTGGAGCCAACCTGATCGGGAATTGACACCTTAGAAAGTGGCAACAAGAAGGATTGAAACTGATTGAAATTCCTGATGTTTCATTCGCCATGCTGACCGCCATCAATAATCGGCTGCTGCACACACACACACACAGTTGATGGACAACAGCGGGAAATTTTCTTTTCTTTCTTGTTTTATTAATTCCCGAGTGAATTTCGCGGTTGTTTCGCTATAGACGGAACGGTTTCCTGCTGATGCCTTGCTCTTATTCTCCCGGCGCGCATCCTAGACGCTGGATGGTCTATATATTTTCTCATATTTCATCCGTAATCTGCGTTTATCATCATCTATCGATCTTTCTCGCCAACACGGCTGATGTCTGCTGGGCAAAGAAGAAGCACATGAGTCGGCGGTGCGTTACCGGGGAAAAATCAATGGGGATAGTCTTCGTGTGTGTGCTGTGTTCGACTCCCGTTTGCGCACGCAACGGGTGTTGTCAAAAGCCTCGGCGGCTTGTCTTTCCTACGTCTTCGTGCAAGCGCCTTTTGCCTCTCTCTACCGTCCCCTACCTCTTTATTGATTCGCTACCCAACCCCCTGCAAAAACCACCTGGATGACGTGCACGGACAATATATATACGTACTAGGTACTACCTACGGATGATTATCATCTGTACGGTGATGCAGCCAACATTTTTTGATTATTACATCTTCTAGCTTCTTCTTGTTCTCACTCATTATTCGAGTTATATTAGTCGATTTCTGGCCTTTTATTACACACGCTAGGCATTTATTCTTTATAAAAGGGCAGTGTGTGTGTGTGTCACCTGTCTGAAAGCCAACATTTTCAAACGTGCTGTAGGCTATGGGAAAAATATGAAAACACATTTTGATGTGTTGTACAGACTGTAGAAATAGCTCAGAACCTTTTTTTGTTTTTTTTTGTTTTTGTTCTTTTTAACTTGCCCTTTAGATGAATATACTTTCCTTTCTAGAAACCCGATCTAGTCTCGGAGAGAAAGTTTTTTGAACGTTTGTAAAGCCGCGCGATTCTTTTTTTTTTTTCGTTTTTCTTCTTTTTAAAAGTTCATGGATAGCGTCGAGATTCTTTTTTCGTATTTGTTTCCCATCTCCTCATTTATTCGGCTGTTACCTAGCGCCAAGTAAAGGGAAAATACACACCCGTTTTTGTAGGGATGTCGTCGTCTTATAATAACGGAGAGCCGTAGGCATCTATTTTACAATTCTTAAGGGGTACGCACACGTTCACGTATGATTCACACGGACTTACAGCTAGGCTACAGCAGACGTGAGAATCTTGGATTTGTCGTTAGACTGCCGATTGTGTTTAATCCAGACCCACAATTATTAGTACGGTATAGGTTGATTCTTTATTGAGTGTAGTAGACCCGTCAGAAATATGTGGATTGACTCTTTTAATTGATTTGGTTCAAATGTACGTACGTGATGCTGTTGTGCGCGTGAATGAATCATCGCCAAATAAACTGCGACGATGAATAATTAAAAAGAGAGAAATGGATTGGCATCACATTCGGACTTATTGATTTGTCGAGCATTTTCGATAGTTGTCGTCAGTTTGGCTGCTGCTCTCTCTCCTGTCTTTACTCTTGTCTAGCCGTTGCGTTAGCTCAGAGGAAAAAATGGGAAAACTAGGAAATAATCAATATGGAGAACGACGGCTTTTTCTATGAGGTCAATCTAAAAATAAACTTTGGCTCGTTTTCTTTTGTTTTTGCTTTTTTTGTTTTGTTTTTAAAAAGGAGTTGAAGGCATTGGTTTCAAGCCGGCTACCCATGTCGACCCAACGGTGACCAGCCCGGGACTGGCGATTTTCACGCCGTCACCTCTCAAGTCGAGCAATAAAACGGAAAATACTAGCAGCACAATTTCGGTCGCAGCAAATACCTCAGCCGTACCCACCACTACCACTTCTACTACTACCACCGGCGAATTCATTCAAAAAGGGCCGGCCACCATCATCAACCCTCTTGCCAAGCCAATAGCCAACAAGAAGGCGGAGGAAGAACAATCGACAATTGCTCTGCCGACTTCACCCGCCAGTGCATCACATTCGAACCACATCACTCAGACTGCCGCCGATACAGACGCTACCTCTTATCATAAGGTAATTGAGCACTAATATTACAAATCAATCAAAAATCAAATCATAATAAATTTACAAGAGACGATATAGTTGGTCGCATCTTTCATAACTAGAAAACATTAGCCAAAAAGCTAGAGACGAGCGAACTTCATTCGCCAAACAGGTCACATAGCAACTAGGACGTGAACAGCTAAGCATTTTAGTAACAACTGTTGAGGTATTGTCGTCTGACAAACATTTTTGAAGGCTATTTGTGTGTGAGCAAGCAGCCATCCATCCGTGGTGGAGTAGTGTAGTAAGTAGCTAGACGTCGTCATGTAGCCTATACATTGGCATTCACAAGTGGATAAAATGTTAATCGATTTCAGATTTTTTTTTTGGGTGCCAACTATTATTACGCAATCTTTGTACTATGTTTTTCTTGGGATTATTTTCTAATTGTTTGTTTCATTTTGACGTCGTTTTTTATTTGCAGAATCAACATCACGGTCCATCTATCGGCAATAAAGTTAACTCCAATCCATTAGCTAACAATTCTTATAACATGCCACTAGGCTCCAGTGGATCCAAAAGCGGTGCCGTTTTGCCCGCCCATTCGGATGGACATTCGAATCGTAAGTTCGCTTTTCTTTCACCTTTATTTTTTTAATTTTTACAGCACTCTTCCAGTTGTATTCTCCACGTTTGGATTTGGCGAATTCCTTAATATTCCTCCATTCACATAATTGGACAATTATTTTGACTTAACTTTAGTTTATTAGATAACTCTTTGAGTTTTTGTTTTTCATGATTTGGACTTTTTCCGCAATTTTTTCCCAGTTGGTCTATCGTTTTATTGGTTCCCCAAAATAGTCATGATTTTCAGAATAAGACATGTTTTTTTTTGTAATGAAGCGGATTGAACAGAATTAGCTTGGTGTTGCGATGATTCAAATTAGCGGCGCTGTTTCATCTGAATATTTGTTGCGACTTGCGAGAGAAACGAAAGACTGCGCCTTTTTTTTACGGTAGTTACAAACCAACACGCAACACGCCATTTACCTTTAATTTCGCAGTTATTTCACCACCGTTTCACCTGATCAATCACTTTTAAAAATTCAATCGAATAGGCAGCCACTCAAACGAATTCCTCTTACTTGTCTGTGATTGATCATGATTTTTCTCTACCGATTAACATTTATGGAATGCTGCGCTGTGAACCCCCACACTCAGCGAATCAAGGAGGCTGATAGAAAAACGGGGTTTTGACTAACAAGGAACTATTCAAACCATCAGGGAAAATTAGTTTTAGGATCCGATGCGAATTTGACGTTGCAAATTGGACTAAAGACAATAAAGAACAGTAAATCGTAATTTTGGGATTAAAACAACAAGTACCGGCTTCAAATAATTTCGACCTAAATTCAAATAGGATATCTTGAGTATGGCACAATCAATCAACCTGGCGGTAACAGAGTCAGTCGTACACCTTTTCCCTATCGATTGTTATTACATAATCAAAAGGGAGGAGGAATGCATAGTTATCTGTTTAGATTACTCCTAGTGCGTGATTTTGTGTACGAAAATAATGCTCTGATAAGAATATTTTTACGAAAAGTATGTGTCTTTAAAGAAGAGGATTATAGTCCTGTCAAAGTTGTCAAGATTTGTTTTTACAAAGTCAGTGTAGATGCCATTTGCATGGGGCCTTTGAGGTGGTGGGTCTCTCTAGTAGTAACAGGTGGCGAGATGGAACAACTGGGACATAGCGGATGAAGATGACGATCGATATTATTATGGATAGGGTGCGGGAAAAGGAGGGTCCAAACCAGCAGATCTGGCAACACTTACTCTCGGCTACTGGCGGTCGGTATCGATCGATCCGGGCACACTCGGGAGGCTCCACTTCTTCCCATTTACCTACGACATCTTTACGCTTTTCTCTTAGAGAACACATAATACACCCCAAGACTATACGTAACACTAATCCAGGCTATAGGCGTTAGCGTTCATATTTGCAATGAATTTCATTTGTTTCTTCTCTGACCTGACGTGATGTTTACATCAGCCAAGGCAGGAATACAGAAAAGAGCCAAATTTGGCATATTTGGGCTTACTTGATACACCAAGGCGATGCTTGGGAACACAATCTAGTTATTCTCTAGCCAGCATCTAATAATAAAATCTGCTTATTGCAGTTTTTCCACGAATTTTACGCAACGCCAGGGGAGAGCAGGTCGCTTGTTATTGATTCGTTTGCGTGAAAACGGACGACCGTAGACTTTCAGATCAAATGTCGTATTGTAGGCTGCTATCTTTATTAGTAAATAGTTTAATTCTTTCTGCGCACATGATTAATTATAATATAAACGATGTAATTTTATTGTAAAATATTGATTTAAAGCTCGATAGGTTGAATGCCACAGTTGAATTCTAAATTTCCTTACCAAAGATGAAATGCATTTAAGCAAAAAAAAAAATTAAATTCGCACCACTTTTTCTTCAGCAGCAGTTAGTCTAATATTATATTATAGTTAATGTAGATTTGTTTGTGCATAATATTATTGGTGGTGAAGAAGAGAATGGGGATGAGTGAGTGCAATGAGTGAGTAAAAAAAGGGCCGATTTGTGTGGTGGATGGAAAAATGGAAGAATAATAAGAAGAAAAGTCTTTGGGTGTTTGGGAGTCGTCGCTAGCTTAAACGATGTCTCGACAGATGGTGCTGACGAGTGGGCGGGGCCTGTCCCTCTTCAACACGGAGAAAGGTCGGAAGCAACGGCCGTACGTCCATTGCCGGGAAAGAGGCAATGAAAGAAGCCATGGAGACTGGTAGTAGTGTGAGTTACTAGCAGATTTCGGTTGTTGTGTGCGTTTAAAGTTGAAAAGGACGTCCACAGTTGAGGAAATTCGCCCATTCTTCGCTGCAGTCGCTTTGATTCCAAACTCCTTTGCCCAGCTGCTTTGTTTTCTCAGTTGGCAAATGACTCAATGAACTGCCAACTACGACGAAATCAGAACCGGGCGACGTCTGACTGTGCAGAGCCACCACCAAGCAGAGACTCTGTGGCTTGTGAATTTCCCTTTCGCCACTTCGGGCTGCGTTCAAGTGCATCGAAACAATAAGTGCAAAAACGATAGGAGACATTCAAGCTGCTAGAGCAGCAGCCGTTTTCGACTCTTTTTGGGGGGTTTTTTTTCCGAAATTTCTTTCGCCATTTCTTGTGACATTGGTCGAATGTTTGGGGCACCACTCAACTAGTGCAGCAGCTCCTTTCTATTGTGTTGCATTGCATCGCGACTTGTGTGATGGACTGGGCTGGTGTGACTAACGTGCCACTCACGTAGAATCTGGACCCGAACAAGCAGCAGATGCTCAATTTGTACGCATAATTTGGCTGCCAAACGAAATCAGTTGTTGACGTCATCAAACCCACCGCATTGCCCGAGACATTACTGCCTGATTTCGTCGGCTGACTCCAAATGTCGTAAACTGCCACAACTTTTGGGTTTTGTTTCGTTAGCAAAGAAATCCCAGCAGCATTTGCCGTTCGTGAATGCTTGCTTGTTGTCCGTATATGCGCGTGTGAGAAGCCGAGTGAGGAAAAGAAAAAAAAAACAAGCCGAGCCATGGGAAATGCAGCCACAACGAAAAAAGGCGATCCCACTGAAAATGGTAAGACCATGACACACGAGTCGGACCATATTCAGAGACTCTTATTGTGCCAGTCATCATTCATCAAGCCGTCGGTTTTCACGACTCGACTTGTTCAATGACTTCCCCAGCACCACCGACCACCTTTTTTTCCTTTTTTTCTTTTTTGGACCCGGCCAAAAAATGTTGTCTCCATTTTCTATAGACTTTTTTTTCATGTATTTACAAGATTGCCAGTTTCCAGGTTTATCGGGTTCATCGTTCCTAATCGCAGCTGTTATTTCACGAATATATGCCACAACTAGATGATGTTCAAATCCCTGAAGCTAGATTAAAAGTAGCGATAGGCCGTCTATTCCTTTGCGGAGCACACACCAAAATGTTGCCAGTCTGATTATAATTTCTGTTACCGATCATAAACATTTCAGCTTGGGACCTGTGTCTATCTGTATAAAGATTTCTCGGTTTCATCCTTAAAAGGTTACTCCCAAAAAACCAGTTCGAATGTTTCCCTCGGAGCGGTTCAACTCTGAAAGAAAGAAAACGTGGTTTGTCCTTAGATGGAGAGCTGGGTTTTTAATGCCATACTCCCAGCTGAGTTTTCAGTTGTCTCATTGAGGTCATTGGGCAGTTAGTCTATTGCCTGATTTGACTCACTTAATTAGTTGGAAATCAAAATGTCTTTGCTAACGACTTTATTTACGAGCTTGTCCTGATGTTCGACCAACAGTTCGACCCTGTTTTTCAATTATTAGTTTTCACTTTTTTAAAATTGACTCTTGACCAATTTCAAGATCAATTTGCAAAATATGTTTTTGCTTTGGTTTGAGTAAAACTCACTCAGGGCGTTTGTATGTGGTTATTTTGATTCCATTTTGTTTGAATTCACTCCAGTGAAAATTAATGACTCAGTGGCGAAAGACCACGAAAGAAATTGCTTTGGAAAATCACAGCTGGCCAATGTTTTCTGGGCAAGCAACTGGGTGTTCTATATATCGATACGTTTTTGGGCCAAGGTTTATATGTGTTTGCTTCAGGTTTTGTTTACCAAAAGAACATAACTTGATTTTTAGTTCAATAACGGGTTTTGTTTCGTTTTGATCATCGGTTTAGTGAATTTCTACCAAATGAATCTGTATATATTTTAAATTGTCGACGTATTATTTCATCGATGAAACTATACAGTTATCATTTTAATTGTGTTTTTTTTCTCCATGTAGTTGAAGAATTCTTACGTGAGGCCAAGGAGAAGTTTGAAGAACAATGGAAAAACCAATCTCAAGTAAGCATAACTACCAGAATTTATTGATAATATCTTAATCTGAGTTACTTGTACACCCTGTAAAATGAAAATTATTACATTTCCTATCCAGTCCAGTCACCATTTTGCCGAGTTGGTAACCCTGGAACTTGTGTCAAAAAAAAAAATAATGTCAGATGTTTGTGAAATTGTCACTTTCTCAAAATATCGCATGTTCTAGCATTAACCCGGTTTTATGTTTGTTATAAAAAGATTGACATCTTTGCTGTAGAGTTTTTTTCGATGGTTGTCCTCATAAAACGTTCCCCAAGAACTCGTTTTATGTCGAAATCGTTTTCTCTCAAATCCAGTTTGGTATTTCAAATGACTTATCGGCACTTTTTTCGTTTTTTATCATCAAAGCGTACTGTAGTCGTGCTATTTTCATGCATTTGGGTTCGGTCAAATATCCCATGATTTGTTTTTTTTTGCTGTTGTTGTAACCCTGCTGAGAAAATGTGTACACAATCAGATAAGACTCTTGTGAGATAGTTTGTTATCTGGATTTTTCTAGCCATTTTGATTGCTTGAAAAACAAATTGAATCTAATGTTCTATGCAGACTGAATTTGTTCTATGCAGACTGAATTCTAATATTTGCAATTCTCTTTTTTTCTTCTTCATATAATTAACAGAATACGGCGTGCTTAGATGACTTCGACCGAATCAAGACCTTGGGAACGGGCTCGTTTGGTCGCGTTATGCTCGTCCAACACAAATCGACCAAAAAGTACTATGCCATGAAAATTCTTGACAAACAAAAGGTAATTTTCAACTTAATATCAAATCATTTCTCTGATTGAGCAACGTGAGTTATCGTGTGCTAATTACGGTTTACTAGAAAGCATTCTGTAACTTTTAGAATGTAAGCAATCGATGGAGCATTACGAATGTCACTATTTCTTAAAAAATACGCCACAAGTAGTTATATTGTTTTATGCCCTTGTGAAAGCTGGCCTTGTAGACATGTTTTTGAGGTGAAGCAAAAATGGTTTGTTTATGAGTAGTCAGGTGTTCTTGTGTTTCCTTGTAAATGACTGTTTACAGCCACGTTAAGAGCACACGGCAAGTTACACAGTTTGCAATAGAGATTTTAATTATGTCGAGCAATTTTTGAAAATCCAGTTTGTTAAAAGGCTATTCACCGTTTAGACAAATAGTTCTTTCAAACAACCATGGTACACGTATGTTAGATGTGGATTTTGGAAAGTCTATTTGAACGAGTCGACTCGAGCATTGGTCCCTCGAGTAATTATCATGATCTTCACGTAATTCCCTGGACGCCGAGTTTGAGCATGCCTCGAGGACTCGAGGTCGCCTACTATTCGGCTGAGATAGAATTCTTAATCGAACCCTTCTGTGGATTTTATTTTGTCTGTTTGTGTGTGTGTGTGTGTGTGTTATGTTGTCAGGTTTCTGGCTTTCCAAATAGCTGGTTTATTTCAGTTTGAATCCGGTCTGTAGATTCGGTAACATCCAGTGTATGATGCCTTATTTGAAGTAGCTCGGCATCGACTTTGAAGTAAACCAGTGTTCGGAACTTCACTCAATTGTCAAACCACTTAAGTCTGATGATTAACGTCACTCTAGCTAGAAGCTAATTGAAATCTACTTACGAAATCGAGTTAAAACAAAAACATCAACGTGTTGTGCTTAGTTTATCGGTTCTCTTGTCTCAGATACTCTTTAAAATATTAAAAATGTTTTTTTTTTTTTTAAATCTCTCGCACTCAATTCGTTTTCAAAATTAGGAAATTTAAATTGTTACGAATATCACGCGTATAAATGTGATGTTGCATGATTATATAAGTGAGATTATATCTGTTTTACAGGTCTCTACTTTTGCAACATTTCGTAATCTACCATCATATTCGACTTTATTACTAATGTGCGAAGACCTAGATTTATTTGTTGACCTTTGATGATGCATAGAACATTTCTCCTTTTTTTTAAATGCTGTGCGTTGCCTCATGTAATTCGTTATCTTGCTTCATGTAAATAATTTTAGTTTCATAATCATAATTTCATTTCTTTTTACAGGTGGTAAAACTAAAGCAGGTGGAACACACGCTAAATGAAAAAAGAATCTTGCAAGCAATTAGTTTTCCTTTCCTTGTCAGCTTAGAATATCACTTCAAGGTACTTTTTAAAATTCTCTTGATCATTTTATTTTTTCACGCACGGCAGAGCGAACACAAAAAAAATTATTTCTGAACTCGCGTGATGAGTTTTATGAAAGTAAAGTTTCTCGAAAGAAAAAATCTGATTTGATGTTGACGTCGGCTGTGTAGTGAATGGGTTTTTCTCGTGTGTCATTGATCTTTTAATTAATATTTGAATATTTTCCATTGCTGCAGGACAATTCTAATTTGTATATGGTTCTCGAGTACGTCCCTGGCGGCGAAATGTTTTCTCACCTGAGAAAAATTGGACGATTCAGGTTTGTTAGATTTTAGATTTTACTTCGAAATTTTTTTTTTTTTTTTTTTTTTTAAATTCTCGGTAAGATTGCTCGAACCTAAAAGTTTTGTTGATTATTTAGCGAACCACACTCGCGGTTTTATGCAGCCCAAATCGTTTTGGCCTTTGAGTATCTCCACTACCTGGACCTTATATACAGGGATTTGAAACCTGAAAATCTTCTTATTGACAGTCATGGATATCTAAAGGTTTTCATCGTGATTCATTTCTGACTCTAAAAGGTTCTATAAACTCTTTTGATTTGCAGGTGACAGACTTTGGGTTTGCTAAAAGAGTTAAGGGACGGACATGGACGCTGTGTGGAACTCCCGAGTACCTTGCCCCTGAAATCATTCTCAGCAAAGTACGTATTATTCGTTTGATCAATAACATATCATTGACAGCCAGAGCAAATTTGGTTATTGAACGTGATTCTATTAGGGTTACAACAAAGCTGTTGATTGGTGGGCACTTGGTGTGTTGGTGTACGAGATGGCTGCTGGCTATCCTCCCTTTTTTGCCGATCAACCTATTCAGATATATGAGAAAATTGTCTCAGGGAAGGTAAAGAAACGTGATCCAATTCAATATTATTAGAAATAACAAGTGTTTCATCAACATGTTTAGGTTTAACTTCCATTTACAGAAGAGTATTTTAGCCGTTGATAATAATGTCTTGTTTTTTTTTCCCAGGTTCGATTTCCGTCGCATTTCAGTTCAGATCTGAAGGATTTACTGCGCTACTTGCTACAAGTTGATCTGACGAAGCGTTTTGGTAATCTAAAGAATGGAGTAAATGACATAAAGAATCATCGTTGGTTCCAGTCAACTGACTGGATTGCTATCTATCAGAAAAAGGTAAGAAAAGCGGGACAATGTTCAATGAGAAATAGGCTCTCATTCCGCCGTATCTCATTGGGTTTTTGGTTGTTTACGATGGAGTGTATTATTTACCATTCGTCTTTGAACAGTTTCTGGTGTAGTCCTTTACTAATAATTCACTCTGGTGGTGCATGGGGACTTTCTGATCTTTTATTCTTGAATTTCCACTTTTGGTTTTTGCTTCTTCACTTCTCCTTCCGCATGGTGCATGGATGATTGCCTTGTTCTCCGTCGGTCATCTCTATCCTGAATGGATGTTAATCAGATTACAGCACCTCTAGTGCCCAAAGTAAAGGGAGCCGGAGATACTCGCCATTTCCAGGAATACGAAGAGAACGGAAGTGTGTTCAAGATCAAAGCGGAAAATGTGCATGCCAAGGAATTCGAAGATTTCTGAGGTCTTTCAAAAAAAAAAAAAAAAATAATCCGAAACCTTTTTGTCGGTTTGTTTTATGCAGTTTTTAGTTTTGAATGCTGGTTTGATTGTTTCTATTAGAACCGCCTTCAACTAGACAGGTGTATCGCTTTCCTGGGTGTAAATCCGTAGTTTATTGCACTAATCATCTTTTTGTACCTGGTTCTATAACATCTTTCTTTTGATTCACTCACCTCTTTCAGTAAATTGACTAGATTAAAAAAAGTAGAATTTTTAATTCATTGGTCCAGTGTCTTTCTTGTGCAGTAGCCAACTTTTCGATAGATTAATAGTTGAATCTGTATAGAGCTGTGTCATGGATAGAACTCTTATTGGGAAAATGTGTACCGATGTACTGATTTTGTGTGGTGCGATCTCGTTTAACAGGTTGAAGCGCCTTTCATCCCCAAGTGTAAAGGACCAGGTGACACAAGTAACTTCGACGATTACGAAGAAGAAGCACTAAGGATTTCGTCTACAGAAAAATGTGCTAAAGAATTTGCCGAGTTCTAGAGAAGAGAGAAGAATAAGGGGCCCCGGCTAGGAATTGTGGCGTCCTTGTACCGAATGCCATCATACATTTTGTATTTGAGTTGAAAAAAAAAACAAAAAAAAAAACAGAACGGCATTCTTTGCCCAACCCACTGAACATCCCAACCTCAACCCTTTGTGGCGTTTCTGTTGTCTTTCTACCTGATGATGTTCAATTATTTGTCGTCAAAAACGCGTTCTGTGTGCCCTCTTTCTTTGTCACTCATCCTCCCAGACTTATATTTTCCAGTGCAACTAAACAACAGCACAGGCAACTGCTAGAGTTTATCGCGGAGGTAGAACTTGAACTTCATCTTTACGTTTGGTTTGAATATTTAAAAAAAACTGTTGGTAACCTTTAGTGATTAGTTCTGTCTTGATGATTCATATTTTGGTACTAGTCATTGTTGTAGCTCTTTTCCTTCGTTTCCTTCATGCCACCTCCGTCTACGCCCTGTCAATGTTGGTGACCGTCGTTGTTTCAATTTATTATTCCTCTACATCCGTTTGAATGAAGCCTATTGGTCTCTCAAACTTCATTGTATTCCTTGTTGTAAGGATTGAGTTCCCACTTCACCCGTTTTTTCTTAATCTTCTTTAACAAACAAAATGTATGCATATGAGAGAGAACTAGAAAAATCATAACTTGAATTATAGTTTTTGCATGCTCAGCTTCCTATCTTCACTTTTTCGTCTGTGCGCAACATAGAGCATTTTAATTTCGAATAAGTGCATATCACAGTTCGGTGAAGTATATGGAATCTGGACGGAAGACCGCTTATTAAACACTTAGTTTTCTCAGAAACATTCATCCATATGTTCCCACAATACATAACTTGGGTATTTGTGATTTACTAATGTTTCACTGAAGAAAGATAGATGAGCCAAGAATAAGTCGATTGCTGGATCAGTACTTCATGTGCCGGGTTTTCTGATTCACCGGTAACTACTGTGCGCCTGATGTGTTTCTAATGTTGCTATTTGCCATGGTGATACAAGTTATACATCAAAACTTCTCTTTTCATTTTATCGTGTACTGTTACTGCAAAATAAGAATAAAATAAAAAGGGGAGAATTCTAATTTTATCCTTCAAAACAAAACAAAACATAAGAAATGCCTCGTGCAACGCCTGCAGACCCACTGGCCAACACTAATAAGTCAACTAAATATGTCGCAATTCGTAAGTGGGGATGGCGTATATCTACGTTTTAAAATCCTTCGTTGTTAATAGAAAAGTGAAAGAAAAGTAGAAAAAAGCTCGCAAATTGTTGCTTCCTTTTTTATTACCAAATCATGTTGCGTAATCACAGTTTACGTCTTCTTTAAATTCAAAAAATGATTGTACAACCACTTGCTCGATAAGAGTCAGTCATTGTTGCTATTATTTGAAAGCTGAAAATTTATGAAAATCTAAATTAAGTGATATATGGCTATATGCAGGCTGTGAGCCTGTAACCAAAATTGCCAACTTAAATATTTCCTAAATGGAAGTGAATTTCGTCATTCTGATTCTGAAAAAATAAAAAAAAATTCGTCAAATCCGGCTTGAAATCGAAAGAAGAATAACGTGAAAATTTTAGAATTCGAAATCTCTTTCCGGATTTAGTTGAAAGCTTCAAGCGGGGCTTAGTTATTGAGCGCATTGTCGCCTTGTCGGGTTAATTTAGCTCCATGAATATATAACACTAGTTTTAAATTGTTGTCCAAGTTGCTGATATTAGCACGGCTTTATTCAGTGTCAGAAGATTAATCAATGACTCCATATTGATTTTCCGTTAATTTTTGAATATTTGAAATTTGGAAATTGACAGAAAAATTGCTACTCAGTGAAGCTTCTCTTTTTTTAAATTAACCATTTAATATATAAACTTTCATTGAAATTGTAGCTTTAAAAATTGTATTACTCAAATGATTAAAACAATTCTGCGTCAATTTACTACATTTTCTACCTCAGAATACAGAATCCACAAGAAAGCAGTAATTTAGTAAACAACCAAAGAATATCTAGGTTAGCCATTTGTAATAATAGGTTTTGTGTTGGCTAATGTCCTGTAGCGCTAACTAGTGGGTGTGTAACGTAAGTGTCAAATTTGAAATAGGACTGTTGGGACTTGGGACTTCAACGGTTCACAACGATAACGTACTCACAGTCGGTTCTTACATATTGCAGTCTAGTTTTGGTTTTTTAGCTGTTTAAAACTCATGCGAATCGTTAGGAGCACGATATTTCGACTATAGACTCGGTTACAAATATCACAAAAAACGTTGCAGTAAAGTAATAAGTACTCACTCAAGTCTCTTACTGGATACAATTTAATCACATGTTTGTCACATCTTCATTGTTTGAAGAAAATGGATTTATTTACTCAGGTCTGCATATTTTTTTGTTATGGTGCCATCAAAATCTTTTCACTTTTGATTTCATTGATGTTGTGTTGTCATACTTACAAGTTGTATTAACATTTTTCAGAACATGATAAAAAGAACAAAGCAGAGGCAAGAGATGATGAAAGTGAAGCCCAACTCCGGGTTGGGCTCATTGTCATCTAGTAAACTAGAGAATCAAACCATTCCATCAAATTCAAGCCAAATTTCAGATATTGATGAAAACATACCATTGTGTAATTTCGAGGAAAAAAAAAATGTAATTGGAAAGGAAAATGATGCAGGTATTTATTTAAACAACTAATTTAATTGTGTGGGTTGAGGCAGAAACTATTTCACTGTGGTTCATTAACTATGCATCAAGTTCTAAAAAAAATGGAAAACTAAAGTATTTTGTTCCGTTATCTTCTTTAATAGGTATCAAACATTTAAGACACAGCCCTACAAAAATTGAGGTTCCAAGTGATCAAACTTCTCCATTACAAGTGTCAAGAAAAACTAGATTGGAAGCTCTAGCCTACCGGATAAATGATTGGGTAGATGAATCTGTTGTAGCTCCTAAACCAATTTCATCCACTCCTGAGAAAAATCCTAGAGGAACCAGTACTCCTTCTAAAATAAGAGATACAACTACTTTGAAGTCTGCAGCAAGTGTGAAATCAGTGGTAGGTTCTCATAATTATCTTTTCTTTTAATATTAAAACAAATTTACTTCTATTGTCCACCTCACAGTTACAAGAATGCACTCCTGTGAAAGTATCTGGAAATGAGGATGTATCAACTCCTTACAAATCACTTGCGTTAGATAAATCGGTTCTCCAAAGCTTGGTATGAACAGCGAAGATTGATCTTCATCTTAATAGACTTTAATTGTATTTGTGTTATCCTTTCTATTCTACTTTGTTTGTTAAAAAAAATTATGAATAGGAATCCCAAGGTTTCACACCAACTGAATCACGGTCTCGTTTAATATACGAGTTTGAGAAAGAGCAAGAAAACGAAATAGAAGAAGAAACAGCCAAGTCTTGGACGTTTACTGCCGGATCGCCGCATAAATCAGCATCTCCCTTGAAAACCAGATCACCTGCTGGTGTTACACATTCAAGCAATACTCCAGCAAAGCCAAAGGGACCAGTTGCAAGTCAGTTGGCTGGAAAATTTTCTAAGAGACCATCAGGTGGTCTAATATCATCAGATATGAAATCAGCCAGAATTTCTCAGAATATACGAGAGAATCACGAGTCTACCCCTTCGTCATCGAGCGCTGTGGAACTAGAAAAAAAGAAGCCTGAAAATAGAATGCGTTCTGTGCAGGAGTTGGCTGCTCAATTCGATTCGCCTCGCGTGCCAATGAAAGATCCAGCTGAAATGACAATTTCGGAAAGGAAGGCACTCTTTGAACACAACAAAGGCCAAATTTCTAATTCTAAACTACGAACACCACAAACAAGTCGTTCTGTTATTTCGCCACGGACGACAGCCATCGATTCGAAGAATAAAGGAAATCTCGATTTTTATATGAAAGAGAAATCTAATTCTCCACTCTCGGTTGTGTCTGGTAAAAGAAGTTCACTTTCCTTTCGCGTATTTTGTCTAACACTTCCTTTGTTGTATTTTCAGAGCTTTCAAGCGTACAAACTGCTAAATCAAACCACTTTAAGGAGCAGCAGAACCTAAGGGGTGGCAATATCACTAAAATGTCGGAACCGCTGACCCATGGAGCAGCAACTTCAAGTCCTATCTCTAACTGCACGCCGAAGCCGAATATTATGAATACCGTTGCTTCGTCTTCCAAGGAATATAATTTAGATCAACCATCGAGTGGCATGTTTCGCAATATTCATGCCGAACCATCGCTTGACAAAAATATCGAAGAACAGCAAAAACCTTCCGGGGCGCTGTACGCAGGAATTCATCAAGTTCGTCCCATAAGAGTATCCCCTCCTAAACCGGGTAAACTCTATCCGTGTTTGTCAGATATTGACAGCGTAACAGAAAACGAATCAGAGTCAGATGAACAACAAACGGACAATACTCCCAAAAGCACAGAGTATGTATACACAGTTAATTAGTTACATCCAATTCAATATTTCAAAAATATTTGTCTAATTTGTAAATTGTAATTTTATCAGTGGTGGCGATTTGAGAGCAGGTTACGATTTGGATAGTAGCTTCACTATTGAAATTCTTGGGCGAGCAGGTTTGAGTCAATTCATCAATACTCCCAAGAGGAAACTGACAGAAATGCAACTGGATAAACCACAGGTGCGCCCTAATCTTGGTGTGAAAGAAATCATTTCGGTAAACAAAACTTGAAAGAATCATAGCAAAATTTGTTGATACCCGGTTAACCATTGAATCAAAATTGAAATAGGATGATGATGACTCAACGGATATCAGTGACCTACTAGATGAAGCATTGGGTGATACTGAACATTCCGTGTCTCCCAAACATCAGAAAAGGGATGATTGCGATCAATTAACATTGGAAGATGATGGCCTTGCCATTTCATTGTTTCATTCCGTTAGTTCTTATCGCCAGCAAAAGGTAAAATCTTTTTTTAATGATTTTTTCAACTATTAACTTGTAAAGATTCATTGTTTTTGTCATAGGAAAAGACGTTTACGCCAATGAAACAGATTGTACGGAACCCAGAAGTTCGTCAAGTAGCTTCACGGCATGAAACCTATGAGTCAAATGAATCACTTGAAGTTTCTGTTCAACAGCAAATTCGCACCCTTCAAGAAGAGGTATGAGATACTCTAAAACTATTTCATACTTTCGCACCCTATATTTTGACTTCTTACTTAGATCTCTACTCAACAAAGTGTTATGGCTCAAGCCTCTCAAGCCTTAAATCTATGTCGAGCCACTGCCGAGTTCTCTGGTTCCACTGAGCAAGTCGAAGGAGAAAAACTGCTTCTTATTTCCAGTAAGGTTATCGTTATAAGCGGCTTAACGAATTTTTTCCTCACTCATTTGATTACTTTATTCAGGCCAGAAAAAGCAAGCAGCTATCAATGAAATTCAGAGGTTAAAAAGTGAAGCAGCCATGAAAGTGATTTCAAACAAACTAGCTTCTCGCGGCACTCTGTCATTCAGCAATATTGGACTTCCACTTAAAAAAGATTTTTTATCGATGCTTAAGAAAGGCGGGGGTACATAAACTCATTCATCTAATAAAAGTGTGCTTCTATCTAATGACAATTATATTTTTTTTAGGTGATGTTGTACATTATTTCATCGTGCTAATACGCAGCCGAGGCCAAGTAATTCCGTTGCAAATGCTGTCAACGGTAGACGGAATCCAGGTTAAAAATACTTTGTTTTTTCTTTTTTATATTTTCCATTCGCTAAGTTTTGCTTTTAAAAGGATGGTGTGTTGCGTTTCCCCAATTTGGTGCAACTGAGAAATCTTCCTGCAGATTTTGATGTAGTGATTGAAGTTTATGCGTTGCAAACATGGAAAGAAAAGATGAATCACGAAACTAAATATCATATTCGCAAGGATAATAGCAAAATGCGGTTAACTCCAAAAAAACTTTCGAAACAAGTAAGCATGCACACTGTTAAAGATTTTAAAGAAATTTGTTATTTGAAATGTTTTTCGAATTTAATACCCGTCTAAAGACGTTTAATAACCAAGTTACTTTTCCACGTTTCAGGATAGTCGTGGAATGCCGAGAACACCACTGTCAGTTTCAGGTGGATCTTCTACGGCTAATCTACGTAGTTCTAGTTTTGGATTAGTAGGAGTGACCAACATTACACCAACAAGTTTGAGGAGGCGAGAGTGGTCACTAGAGAAAGTACCAGTTGCTTCTCCTATTGATGGAACGCTCCAGTTAAAAATCCAAAGCCACACTGAGAGTCTGATCGAAGAACGTGGCTTTTTAACCGTTTTCGAAGATGTTGGTGGATTCGGGGCGTGGCATAGGAGATGGTGTCTGTTATCGAACGACCAATTGCTCTTCTGGAAATACCCTGACGATGAGAAACTTAAGGTTGTTCAAGAACTATATTATTTTCGCATATGTCTTGGGTTATATATTTCATCGGGAATGTTGCGTATCAATAGGAACCCCAATACTCCATCAATCTTAGGAAATGCATAACGGAGCAGGTCGATATAGTTTCTAATGACGTTTGCGCTCGACCAAACACATTTTTGCTCATCACTGTCAGACCTGTAGAGAACACGGACAAAGTATTCAAGTTATTATTTTTTGAAGTTTAAGAGAACTTTTCGATTTCATTTTTTCTGTTTTGTTTCTAGGATTCGTTGGTTATGACATGCTATCCCAATCAAACAGCCCTGCGCCATCTGATTTCCGCTGACTTGAAAGAAGAGCGTCAGTTGTGGTGCATGCAGATAAATAGGGTTTTAGCCAACTTCAGAGTTTGGAACTTGGAGTGAATTAAACGTTCTTCGCTATGAGTACTAACGTTGGGGAAATCGCCAATGAATGTCTATATTCTATGTAGCTTAATCGCTTTATCTTTTAGATTTTACATTTATATTCTACTTTAATTTCTTTCCTTCAATTTATTACATTCTAAGCTTTTTTAAGGTTCGTCAAAGCGACTTCAAATTCAAATTCTTGAATCGAATACATTATTGGTCTTGCAATTGTGCTTTTTGTTGAATTTGAAGTCTGATTATGAAAATGGTCTTCAGACTTAGTTTGGGAACACAATATTTTGTGTTAAATATCTAAAAGAAATAGTTTACCCAATAAAATAAGTTATCATATGGTCGTTATGCATGCTGCAAATCGTCATTTATTATAGGTTAGAGCTTTTGCTTTCGAGCTTAAGAGAGGAAACTACCGCCAAAATCTGACCACGCTATTGGCTCTCCGCACAATGTAAACCTAAATACCTATCAATAAAAATAGGAGCCTACAGGCCCTACATACTCCTAAATCTAAAAACTGAATGTTTCTTATAAATTGGTACATTTAATTCTGCACGCTTGTCAAATGAAAACTAAATTGATAACTTTGACGAAGGACCCCACTGGCTTCGCAAGCCCCAAAGAAAATCAAACAACAACCGATTTATTTTTCGTCAACAAAAACAAAATATTCTCTCTTCACGCTCTCGAAAACGGATAACGTGAAATATAATGTTTTTTCACTTAAAAAAGTATTTTAATAGTTGATCATGGGGTTAACTATTCTTTTTTAAATATTTCACTTGCAAATCGGCGAAACGTGCTCCGCGATGCATTCAGGAAATATGTGGAAATTGATCCCTCCTATCGCCTATCGGCTATCCCATTCCATGATTCCACTTACTGATTTCACTTTCGAATTTCTCGTGAAAAAAAAGTCGAATTCTTTCATGTTTATCGTTTCGACAACTAGATGGCGGTAGAGAAAAATTTACTCCACTTTTCAACACGGTGGAGACGGGGTGGAGAATGGGTGGAGTGGATGTCCCCATCGTTCCGGCTTTGTTAAATATAGTGGCCATGCTCCTAGGCGGTCCTTGAGCGGTTGAGTCCCCTAACTGCTCTTACTCTTACCCCTCAGTCCGACTTCGTGAATCGTGAGGCCAACAATCCCGAAGTCAATCTGCGCTGTTAGTTTTCCACCCAGCTGCAGTCGAATCGCAGCTCGTAAAGTTGCAACATTTCCAAGTCAGAATTTTTCCAGTGATTTGGCTTCCCCCAAAGTTATACCTCTTTAAAATTATAGTTGGTGATAAAGGTGAGGATGCATAAATTGTTGTACTTATTTGGTTTCTAAGGCAACGCGGTTCAATATTACGTATTTTTAAAATTTATTATTCACTGTAATTCACCAAGAGTTAGTTGCACTTCCAAATTGTGATTCACTTGCAGTCCACTTTTCCTTTAGTAAAATATAATTTTGGTCTCTTTCTGATATATTTGATTCTAAGATCACTTCATATGTAAGGCTATTTGATATAATGACCATCTAGCCTAAGACTTTAAATAATAACTTTAGTAATTTTGAATATGATACTGTTTATTTACTCTACCAGCATTTGCAATGATGTTAAATATTTCACTTATTACTGGATTATGTCTAAAATTTATTTTATTTCGCAAGCAGCAAAGTGAAACATCATGTCAAATCCGTCTGCTGACAGCGCTTTTGCTATGGATGACATTTATCGAGCCACAACAACGGCGATTCCCAATGTATCTCGAAATGTGTTGGGTTCGTTGAAAACCTTTGTTGGCGCTGGAACCAATGAACCCGATGAAAAAGAGGCTTTCCTGGATCTCAAACCATTAACCAGGTAGTTTCGATTTTTTCCGATTTTTATAACTAGTTTGTGCTAGCCCCTTTCAGTTTGTGTCATACTTTTCAGTATGCATGAGCACACACACTTCAGAATAACTATTCTAACTATATTTCACAACATTCTTCTTGATTGCTGCCTCTTAACCAATTCTTATAGTGATTTGGGATATTTGAGCTGTGTCAATTTTTCTAAATGAAGTTCCTGAATTTCACAATCAACATTACATCTTTGACCTACATTCAAGCTCCAGAAAATTCTGGTAGCAAAACTTAGCTATTATGAAAAAAAAAAAAAATTACTTCACTAAGGAATTATCACTTTTCATCCTTACTCATTTTCCTTCTTATAATTGGTTAAAAATTAGTTAGCATTTGTTAAGGTGAGAATGAAGATCTTCTACGACCTATAGGTCCGTTCAACCTTTTGAGCCCTTCATGTTGAACTGGCGGAATATCACAACATTTAGTCAATGAAATGTTACATGTGAATGTGAAGTTTGAATTTTTTTAATATAATTTAGATTAGAAGATTGCAGCGCAAATCATGAAAATATTGCAAGAACATTTTTTCATTCTCATTAAAGATTTTGTTACTGTTTGTAGCTTTATTATTTGCTAATTTCTTGCAATATTTTTAAATATTTGTCGAATTCGATATGATAAACATATTTATATATATATTAGAAGGGCTGTTTCTTCTGAAGTTGGTGATGATATTGAATTGAGGACAGTTCAATTGCAATTTCCATCTGCTCGTACATTGGACAAAAATGCCTCCCTTTACCAGGTGACTATTGTTCAATCCTGCTACGTAATCTTTTGATGATTTTCTGCTAGTTGTTACCTAGTCTATAATTTGTAGTTATTACCGCAAAAAAATTAATCGTTTTTTAGTTTGTCAAATAAAATACCGTACATGTCTCGTTTATGTCACTCAAACAGTTAATATCGGCAAGAAGATCGTAAACACAAATTCTTTGTTCGTCTAGTTTTTAATAATCTTTCAATGTGCATAAACCATTGTTTGTTTGTATTTTTTTTTTTCAGGAAGAGCGAATTGAAACAGGAAGGGGTACTTTGCTTGTTGCTAAACAAGGCGATCAAACTAAGCCTGCAATGATTACTTATCATGATTTGGGTCTAAATCGTAAGTAGGGAAACATATTTCCTATGATTTTTTGATTTTTTTTCGTAATGTTCAAAAGTTAAAAAGATTTTTTTTCCCTTTCCAATTTTTTCGCGTGGCAAGATGTGGCCAACTTCCAGGCATTTTTTAACTTTTCAGAGATGCGTATCCTATCTCAGAATTTTTGCCTGTATCATATCAATGCCCCAGGTCAAGAAGAAGGCGCGGCTACATTACCAGAAGGGTGAGCAATTGTTATCCAATTAGTAAGTTTTTTTAAAGAATTTGTCTGACGAATTTTTACTTGATTGGTTGAAGCTAAATTGCAATGAGGTACAAAGGTTTAAGGATTTTATTTATTTTTATACTATGTTACATTTAAATCCAAGGACGTGGTAATGCACCTGTTAACTTTCAATGCAAGATAAAGGGTATTTGACCAACAAGTTACATCTCGAAAATATTGTTAAAGTCCAATTTTGCATTAAATTCGATTTTTTAAAAGTTGTTTAATTTTTTGCGAATCAACCATTAAAATTTTCATTTAAAATGTTTCTATCGAGTGAGTGGTAAAGCTAGTCAATTACATTTGTTAGCACTTGTATTTTATGTTGCTGGGATTTGAAGTAAGAAGTTCAAATTTTTATTTTAAGTGAATTACTTTGTTGGTAATTAAGTAATTCATTAATTATTTGACAATTTTTTTAGTTACGTATATCCTACTATTGAGGAACTTAGCGAGCAGATAAGCGATGTGATGCTGCATTTCAATCTTAAAACATTCATTGGTCTTGGAGTTGGTGTTGGCGCCAACATTTTGGTTCGCTTTGCTCTGTCGCATCCTGAGAGGGTAACTTGCTTCAATCAGTTTATAAATTTATTAAGTATTCTTTTCCCATTATCGTTATTTGAGAGTTTCAAAAATTTATTATTTGTGTATTTCCTTCTTTTATAAGCGCAAATTTTTAAGTGATTTAACACAGTCTATTCGTTTAGTAATAATACCCCCCCCCCCCCTTTTTTGGGTAGTGAGGCATTTTTTTTATGACGTATCAAATTAATAATTTGTTATTGTATTAGGTTGACGCACTGTGTCTTTTGAACTGTATCTCAACCACAGCCGGATGGATTGAATGGGGGTATCAAAAATTGAATTCTCGACATTTGCGTTCGAAGGGTATGACGCAAGGGGCCCTAGATTATCTGATGTGGCATCACTTTGGACGAGTGAGTTTCCAAATGAGTAATAATTTTTTTCCGATGATAAGTAATCGCTACCCTTTATGATCTAGTTAACGGAGGAGCGCAATCATGATTTGGTTCATGTTTATCGTGAATACTTTGAACATCACGTCAATCCAATGAATTTGTCGTTGTTCATCGATTCGTACATTCAACGTACAGATCTAAGTATCACTCGTGAGTTAGATCCGAATCGCCGGGCATCAGTGCGGACTGTGGAAGTGCCTGTCTTGAATTTGACTGGAGCACTTAGTCCTCACGTCGATGACACAGTGACTTTTAATTCGAGATTAGATCCATCAACTTCTACTTGGATCAAAGTAAAAATACTTGATTTCTCCCTATTATTGTTTAAAGTTTTCGATCGATGTTAAATATTCCTAATTTTAAAGAAAGTACAAATTATTAATTAAAGAAATATTTTGTTTCAGTTACAAGATTGCGGAATGGTTCTTGAAGAACAACCCGCGAAAATTGTTGAGGCTCTCCGGCTCTTCCTCCAAGGGAATGGATACGGTAAATGATTTTTGCTTCTTTTACCTTCTGTATTGCCTGTTTTGGAGTAGAGTGTAATTTGTATTGATGATTTAACAATTGTGTTTCTGTTTTATTTTTCAGCTCTGAGTTTATCTCGGAAGCCATTAGCTTCAGCTTCAGCAGAAGGTATTTATCTTTTTCTGCATTCAAACAAGTTATCGAGAAGATCGCGTCAGTAGCGATCAGGTTTTATTTTTATCCGACAATCTTTTTCGTTAATGTCTAGTCCTTGTTTCGGTCTCTCCGACGTCGACTATTCCTTTAGCTCCTTCTCCTTCCTCATCAGCGAACAAACTACTTTTATTTGGAGATGGTATTCAACTGGATATTAAGAATTGCTCTTCACCTGATGTGGTTGCTGATATCCGTATTACGGAAAACCCTATATCTAATGTCAATGTTACTGCTTCCACTAACGCTTGATGGAATGTTTAATACCTTGTGTAACGTTGATCCCCAATATTTGACCTAGTCTTGTGTTAGCGACATAATAGAGCATTGCTTTCGCGTTAAACCTTCCCTCTTTAGACTAGTTAGGACGCATGGGAGTCACCACCAAAAGTATTTGTTCTAACAGTTTGATTTCATTGTTAGTCTAACTAGAATTAGTGAGAACCTTAAGCCATTTTATCTCATCCTTGAATTTAATGCCCTGTTTTATTGTTGTACTTAAAATTTAACTCTGAACCAACTTGGCAAGTTTAAAATTTCTATTGCTTAAAATGCTCATGCAGGAAATGATTGTCGGGTCAGTTATTGCAGTTATTTTTTAATCTAAGCAATGGTGCTAATGTGCTTGAATTATTCTAACACGACATGTTACGTTTGATGCTTCGATGCCGCCTTGCTCTCGTTGAACTATTTATTTGTGTGGTACGCAATCCCGGAGTGGGGGACTTAAACATAATTCTTTAATTCACACTTTCATGGCGGTGGTTAGTTAAACCTGAGTCATGTTGTAGTTAAGGGCGAAAGAGAAAACTGAGGATTTGTCTTGTTTTCACACAGCCTTCGCAAAATAAAAGGACGAACAATGGGTCACAAGCTAGATAAATTCCTTCCTCAAATGTTTAATCTGGTGCTATCATTTGAAATTGGCAGGTTATAGGCACACTGGCTGTAAAAGCACGTTTTTTTTTTCAAGATAGAATTTATTATGATTAGTGGTCATTTATCATGAACAATTATTTTGTAATTTCAATTGTATTATTCTGTGTTTGTTTGCTTGGTTTTGAGGCTCTTCAAATTTTCTTTTATGACCTGCTCTCTCACAGATTTCAGTGTTGGTGGATAAATCCTAACTACAACCTAGACGATGCCTAAAATGCCATCTGCAAGATTATTTGACGACGATTGCCACCAGTTGATTGTTGATTCCGCATACCTTCCTTTCGAGCATATTCTTACAACGTAGTTAAAATTTAATAAGTGGTTGATGTCCTGATACTTATTTAGTTATTTTATTTGTTTTATACGCAATACCTTAAATAGAAAACACGAAACAATTGTCATTTTATGTGAGCTGCGTTAAAAAAAAATTCAAATGTGCACTATTATCAAAATACAAACATTAGTAAGCCGAAAAATGTGTGAGAGATTATGGAAGGAAATTTTTATTTTCAACCGTTAAATCTCCGTTTACATCAACGGTCTATGCGGAGCGGAGAAAAGTGTTGTTTTCGTAGATTAAACAAAAAAAAATACGAACTGGCCGATTTAAAAAATGGTATAGAAAAACTTAAAAAATCAATAAAAACCTAGAAAATGACGGACGCGGACTGCACTATCATTCGATTTTCCGAATAAGTCTTCAAAAAATGTTGGTCTTTTCCTAATGGGCTAATGGCATCGGCATGCCCAGTTGCAATTTCCCAAATATGAAAATTTTGAAAACCCACCAATCAATTTTGCCATATTCACTTCAGTCATGGATACGAGAGTTCCAATATTAATCTGGAATCTTTTTTCAGTAGGATGCAATTTTCCACAATCAATGGATCGATACACTTTTTCCTTTTATTTATTGATAAAAAAAAATAAATAAAAACTTTGGAAATTTATATAAGGGCTTTGCAATCGCCAATCGTTTGAAAACTTGGCTTTAATTCAGCCCTCCCCAAAAATAAAAAATAAATGAATAACAATTTAGATGTAGGGAACCGCTAGCTGGCGGGCCCAGGCCCAGAGCCAGAGGTTACATTTGCCATGGGCATGGAGATGGGAGAGGCCGGAGAGTCTCTCTCCATACTCCTGCTTTTGCGTAAAAAAAGGAGATCGAGATTATTAGTGCATTAGTGTTAGGGGAAGGGAAAGGGGAACTGGGGACTTCCACTCGGGGAGAGCTCGGCCAAGGTTTACCAGCAGGCCATGTGTCATTGTTTACTTATTGTGTAAATCTAATCATGAAGTTTCTTGATAGATTGACTTACTAAGTGTAGTTACCAAATAATTAATTGTGTCTTGTCAGTTGTCACAGCCTTACAGCCATGATGGCTACTTTTTTTTACAGACAAAAGCATTCTCGACGGCGTTTGGCTGCACTGAATTTTCTATCAAATATTTCACTAGACGGTTCGTGTCAAGAATCGAAATATGATTCCGCTTCTAAAGCTACTGGGCCGTGTGGTTCATTTGCCAATGAGGAAAACTGCAACACTTTAGTTGAAAAGTCTAATCCAAATAATGCGAATGTTCAAGAGAATCAAAACACTGAAGGACAATGCACAGCAGTAATCATGCCGGAAGAAGTCAATGTTCAAGTTGTACATTCTGATATCAAGTGTGGTTCTCAGGAGGAAGAAGAAATAGCTAGACTAGATCTTGATCATTTAGCTAAAATGAAAAACTCATTAACTGTAGTGAGAGAAAGGTGGTACCACTTTTTGAAGAGAGACTAGAAATAGTTGACATGATGTTGATAATGTTTTGTAAATTTTTAGGTCACATACATTGGATACCATGATTAAAGGACACAAAGGAGTAATTCCAGCAAGTGTTAACATTTGCCATTCTCTAGTCATTCCAGGAATGACTTTACCAGCTCCCCATTTAGAAAAAACTTCTGTTGATTTTGTGGAGTCAGCCCCAACTGGTTATCTCTTTCCTAATTCAACTCGTTGCAGAAGGGTACTTACTAGAAATAACATTTATTTCCATATTTAAACATCTATTATGCAATTTTAATAGATTTCTAGCAACACATCCGAAAGTTCATATTCACCAACAGGATCAGGTGCAAAGGAAAAAGAAGTCAGATTTTTAACATCTGCTTATGATTGGTCAAACCAAATGACTGATCAGAGACTAGTTCTAGTTACTTGTCATTGCTCCCCAGTTGTCCTTTTTTCAACTTTGCCGTTTTCGCGAATCAGCAAGCTTTCGAGGTGAATTAAAGTTTGTCTGTTGTAGATTATTTTGATTCGATGATTTCTTATTTAAATTTTTGTAGAGGAGATTTTCGGAGTGATAGTGGTCGTCGTCGACATGCCTCTTCGGGTACGCGCCCAGTATCATCCGCAGATTACCCTGATTTATACCATTTACTAGGTTTGACTAAACCAGGAGATGGACAAGTAAATTTATTATTACCATTTCGTAGATGTTCGCATTTTTTCCTTCATTGTTATTGTTCTCAAATTTTCTAGGTTATTTCTTATTGTAAAATGCTGGTTCCATCTGGGAATGTTGGGCGTGAATATATAGCTCCGAGAAGACTTCATTTTACTGATGGAATCCACTCTGAAAATGATTTCCACCCAAATAAAGCTTCAGCATCATTATTCCGAACTCACGACCGTTCCAATCACGTTCAACCTGCCTCACCACTTCAGTTGGTGGAAAATATGAAGATGGATGGCGAGGAAGGGAATATTCAAACGTCGTGTTCAAATTTCGGACATTTCACTTATCATCCCAGTCTTTTGGATGATCCAGAGTTGATTGCCGGTAAACACAGTACAAGAATAGCCCTACTTACATTTTCATCTTATATGGTAACTTCACAAATTGTGGCAAATTAAAAAATGAGTGATGAATGATCATGTTATCTCAATATAGACGTCCGTAATCGATTACGTAAAACCATGTGATCTTAAAAAAGAATTAAACGACAAATTTCGCGAGAAATTTCCTCATATTCATCTGACACTGAGCAAAATAAGAAGGTCTGCTTATTTTGTTTTCACTTTTTTGAAAATGAATGTTTAAAGTTGATTTAATACTATTAGCCTCAAACGAGAAATGCGGAAAGTAGCACAGCAGGAAAGTGGAACAGGAACCGATCTTCTTACAGTTGCGCAGTCATATGGTATGCACTATGCAGTATATAAAAAAGAGTAAAACAAAAATTGTCAGTGTTATTCATTATGATTAATTTTTTTAGTTTTCTTCGAAAAACTTATTTTACGAGGACTAGTTCATAAAGGGAATCGGAAGCTGTGCGCCGGCGCTACACTTCTTTTATCAGCCAAAATGAATGACGTGAAAGGTGACTCGCTTAAAACGCTTATTGAGGTGAGTTATATTTATTTCGATTAGTAAAGGAATCACTCGAATTATAAATTAAATGTTTAGTTTAGTTAGATTGTAAATAAAGCATTTTTCAAATAAAACAATTGTTTGTTACTTAAGTAAACATTATACAAAAGTGATGCCGACGTAACTACAAAAGCAATTTGGTTACCCAACAGAAAACTTATTTTACGTTTTTATAAAAAATATACTTTACATTTAAATTATTGTTTTGTAGGAAATTCAAAACAACTTTCGTATCAGCCGACGAGAACTGTTTTCTTCTGAATTTGCGGTGCTCGTTGCCCTTGAATTCACTTTGCATTCACCAACCTGGGAAATTTTTTCTCATTATCAGCGGCTTTTATATGATTCGTGAAAATGTTTTTAGTCAAATGTAAGTCAATCCTAATTACTATGTCCGTCTCAATGGAATTATTCGTTTGTGAATTTGCTGTTGCGTTCTGCTTTCTATTTATTTGGCAATGTAGCAGTTAAAGTAAGACTACTTTACCAAAGTGGTGGAGGGGTGGCGGCGTCACTGTGTAGGAATTGTACATTCGAACATAGTTCTAGAAAAATCCGCAAGGCGTCACTCTTCATAAGAGAGTGTTCGGACGAAGCCTTATGGACAATTCCAGAGTAATCAAACCTATGGTTACTGCAGCCATATGGCGGGGAATTCTCGCAGAGACGATGACTTTCTTACGGGGTCTGGAAGCCACCCCTCCAGCAAACTCTATTCCGCCTCCTACTTCCGCGATCTAATTATCCATCTAGCGAGTAAACTAAAAACTTCATTCGACTATTTTCGCCACTTTCTTACCAGATAGGGACATCACTGTGTTCTTTTTTCAATAATTTTTAGCAATTGGTAACTAAGTGGATAGAGCAAATTGGATTATAACGATGGGGAACGGTGAGGTACAATGTTCGCGCCCCGTCTATTTTCGCTTTTTTTTTTTCTGCCAGAAATGGAACACGTTCCATGCAGAAATCTTGTCGATACACACATTCGCGCACATCCACAGCAAATTCAATTAAATCGTATAAATTGCGCTCGATCGTTTGGCCCCTTGACGTCAGCCGCCGCTCAGAAAAAGAGGATGAATCATCGTTTATTTGATGAAGTTCTGGCTGTTACTTTATAACTTTTTCCTAGATATATAGGCTATATAGGAATAGGATATATAAATAGCTCTAGATATACTTTTTGAAACTGTTAGTGTATTTTTTTTTTAAACGCCGTGTTCAATTTCCCTTGTCAATGCGACGAATCGAGCTTGTTGATTGTGCCAAATCGATCGATTTCGTCTATCCGAATAATTGTGTATAGTAGCTTATTCTCGAAAGCCACGCATTTTCTTTGTCGATGCAATTGCGTGCGCAATGCCCTTATCCGCTGATTGTTTGATCAAAAAATTCCAGGAAACCTACCCGAAACGATTTTGCATGTTATTTCACCCGTCCTCCCAAGTGGTTGGGCAGTGCAGAGGGGGATTTTCCTTGGGTGCCGCCCCCAAAACATTTAGAAATAAATAGATAATGAAGTGACAATACTTCCCAAAGCCTAGGGGAAATTAACAAAAACTCCTTTTTTTCCCTTTCTGCTGGGGAAAGTTCCAAAAAATGGTTCAGCAACCACACGTAGTTGTTGCACAACGCTTATCACAGTGTCACACAGGACCCTACGGCGGGGCTTTGCCCCGCCATCTCACATCTCAATAATTGAATTTCCCACCCACTAGATGTCATCACGCGAAGGACTGATTGTACAGGGTAGTTTTCACGGCTGATTTGCTTGCTACTTTTTTAAACATTGTTTTGATTAAGGGCGCTATCTGCGGCCTCTCTTAGCACTAATTAGCTAGTGGCTATAAAAGGAAATTTCTCTACCTTCCTTTTGTTTTCCTCCCCCATACTATTCTTCCTTTTCGTTTCCTTTTCTGCCTTTTTTCCAAATGTTTTCCAAAAACAACTAAGGACTTCCCTTTTTGCCTTTTCAGCTGGGGAACTTTCCAAAAAATGTTCCAATGCTGCACTGCCCAACCCCTTGCGTCTTCCTCCTCCGGGTTCACTAAAAATCTCATTTGTCTAATGTCGAAAATTATTGCCCTAATTTGTCAACACTGTTCTTTTCCCCATCCTCCTTTGTCTAAAGTCGTCGAGCCCTTTCGCGCCCTGGCGAGAACGGGCAGTTCAGAACAAGACGACGACGACGAGAGTCGGCCTCTCTCTCTCTCTCTCTCTCTCTCTCTCTCTCTAATTTTCCAAGCCCCTTAACTATTCAGTTTTGCCCACTTATCTCAACTGTATTCTATCATTGTTCTTAATACAATATAGAAACAGAGTTAGTTATTCTCGACATATAACTACTGCATATGAAGCCCGGTATTGACCTCACAACTTTTTTCGGTGGTTAAACCATCATATTCGAAAATATTTGAGCTTTAAACACTTCAAGCAAAGTGCATCAAGACAATTTGCTTACCAAGAGAGGACACCCACCGGCACCTCCTCGTAGTATCCTTAGCTGTTCATTCTTAGATTTTCCCTACACCTTTCCATGCTAGAGTTCGTTACCTGTGCAGGGAATGCAATTAATTAGAATTCTATTGCCGTATCAAATTTATTGAGAGCAATACCGTATTGCACAATACGCATAAAAGAAACCAAAAGAAACTGAAAACTTTTTTCAAAAAAGTCAGCTATATGTTTCAATGCTCAAATGAAAAGAAAAAAAGTTAATTAAGTCCCATCTCAATCTTCCATGCGGCATACTTAGAGGCAGCAAACTTTGCATTTTTTCAATTATCGTCTGTACCGGTTGCAAGAAGAACGCCGTTTCGATAAACCGAAAAGTTCGGTCTGCCATCAGGGCGTGCCTTTCCTTTTTGAAAGGTTATTCCCGGGGTCTTTTCCAATTGGTTGAATGGGGAGACAGGTGGTGAATCTGAAGAAAAAAAGATGGAAGGGTAGTCTATAGAACATTAAATGATCTTTAAAAATAAACTTACCATAGACCGAATTCATAAACGGTGCAAAAAACTTTTCCAATGTTTCAAAAGAGAGATCCGAGTCAATGATGAAGGCTCCGGAGACGGCCTCGAACACATCAGTTTCAAAAGAGGGAATTGCAACTTGAGTTGCGATGATCTCTTCATTTTCCGCAAGTTCCCTTTCAAACGGCTATAAAACTGAACAAAAAAAAAAGTTAACTTACACAAAATTAGAATTTTAAAGATTTAAAACTTACAGCAAAGGCAAAGTTTTCTCGTTCAGCAAATTCAAGAAAGTGTTCCAGTTCTTTCACCAAATTTGGCGGAAGGTTTTGAATACAAGCATTAAATTTATGCTTTGCTGCCAACATTCCAAATGCGTCGTTATACATACACAGGCTGAGCGTAATTGAGAAATGTCTCCAGCACTGTGATACAATGATTGCTTAAAAAAATGAAGAGCAGCAAAAAACCCTGATGATAAACAGAGCGGTTAACATAGTTAGTTCATTGCGATTTTTTTTTTAGAAAACTTACCTAATGCAGCATCACCAATGACTTCCAGGCGTTGATAATTCAAACTGCGAATGGAGTTGCAATAAGTTAATGCTTCCAGCAAAACCTCCTTGTCGTTGAATGAATAGTTCACAATTTCTTCAAATGCCTTGACTGCACTCAACTGGTTGCTGGTAAGAGGCTTAGATTTTTTCGATTTGGGCGGTACTGGACTTGCCAGCGCCTCCCCAAGACGTTTGACTGCTTTTTTATTATTTTAATTGGAGAGCCTTCCGCCAAAATATCGTTTTCATTTTCTGGCCATAAACAAGAATGAAAAGAAAATCGCTATAAAACAAACTAAATTTAATGCACCTGCTGCAGTTTCTGGAAGAGATCCTGGAACTGGCTCTGCATGCATATCGACCTTTTTAACGTCACCATTAATCCGGTCGACAAAATCCATAAATTCCATTAGTTTGCCATGTGATATTTCAACTAGGACTTGAAAGACTTTAGCTTCAGCCATTTTTCACAGATTCAACACAGAAACTAAGCGTGCAGATGTGAGGAAGAAGAACAAAAAAAAAGAAAAACGAAAAAAAAAGAAAGTTACTAGAAGAACTCCGTCACGGTAAATCACAAATGTTGGTCTACCGTCAGGGAGCGCCTGTCCTTTTCGGATGCTGATCCCCGGCGTGTTCTCCAGTTGAAGGAAAGGGGACAAAGGTGGCGAATCTAAAAAAAAAAGATAGAAGGATAGTCAATAGGACAATAAATGATCTTTAAAAATAAACTTACCGTAGACTGGAGTCATAAACCGTGCGTAGACTCTTTCCAGAGTTTCAAACGAAAGATTCGCATCAATGATTATTGCTCCTTCAACGGCCTCGAACACATCCGCAAAAAAACTAAGGAATTGCAATTTGAGTTGCCATGATCTGGCCATTGGCCGCAAGTTCTCTTTCAAACGGCCAAACTCTATCTTATGGGCCAAACTTGCTTTTCACATTGCTTTTTATAAATTTAATTTTTAATAAGGAATTTGACCTTGGTTTTGAAAATGTGATAAAGATAGCAGATCGTCAGTGACGTTTAAAAAACGACAATAATTTTCCGGCCTACGCCAGGTGATAGAGGTTGAAAATTGTATATGAACTCTTCTGTAGTCTTTAACTTTAGAAATTCGGGAAATGAATAAATCTGAGAAAATTTGAATGGTTCAGATAATCGTGAAAAAGTCACAGTTTATTTATGTAAGGGAAATGTAAATACGGTTTGAAAATAAAAATTCCTTCTTATAAACGATCCGTAGAGCTATATGTAAATTAAGGGTACTTTATAAAGGGTGATGACTATTCAGTAGTTTAAGCTAGAACGACGCGAAAACTTTGAAATGTAGAGCTTGAGCTTTACAGTCACGCTTGTTAATTTCTTGAGCATGCAAATTGCTCTAGGGGAGACTGGAGTAAGACGGGACGGTTTTCGTTTTCCCCCAATATCTCCCAAACTAATTATTTAATTTCTCAGAAATTTTGTTTTTATGTATTTCATATTGTAATGTACTCCCCATATTTTTTATATAATTTAATAATAAACCATTTCCCCATAAAAGACCTTTAAAGTTTACTCAGATTTGTGGGAGGAGCCTATTTTTGGGGGTAAGTGAGGACACTGGGGTGGGTGGTGAGGGACGTCTTCCGTTTTCGCCTTAAAATTCATTAAAAAAATTGAAAAAAATTGAAAAGTGTCCCACTGCATAGACTCTTTGAGTTTATAAATGTTTCAATTTGATTATTGTGTTAATGAACCTTTTTCTTTTATATACAAAAACCCTTATGAAGCAGTAGGACATCCTGCGTTGCCAGGTCAGGAAATCAAGCATGTTGAAAATGCTGTACGCTGATTGGCCCGTAACTGTCCCAAATTAGTCAAAAACAGCTGTCCCGATTTCCCGATTAAGACTCTTTTTTTTAAAAAGTTAATACTGTCTAAACTAATTGATCTAAAATTATAATTTTTGTTTCTAACGATCAAGAAATGATTTAGCTTCATTTCCATATTACTTTTACATGCCATTAGTCTTTATTTGTTTCTATAAACATAAAATGGCGGAGACAAAAATAACTTTAAAAAAATGTTTTTTTAATTTTGTCAATAACTCACACAGTTATTGACAAAACTCAACCAAATTTCATGCAAAAGTAGATTATACGTATTTAAAAAACATACTAAAAAATTTTTACATTTTATTAACATCTACTATTTTTCCCCCTACTGTCCCTTTTGACCCGGTGTCCCGGTATACTCCAGTCTCCCCTATATATTTTTATTTTAAATTGACGGAAGGTATAGCTGAGAAAGCTCACTGTTCCTCTAATTTTGTTCATTCTGGTGGGAAAGTTGAAAGAGGGAAAGGGAGGGAAGAAGAGAATGGAAATGCGCAAAAGAAATCTAAAAAGGGGTAAAGGTGTGCTTTTAGTATACCTTCCGTCAATTTAATATAAAAACACATAGAGCAATTTGCCTGCTCAAGAAATTAACAAGCGTGACTGTATCAGCTCTATAACAGTTTTGATTTTAAGATTTTTTGCATCATATTAATTGTTGTCAATTTTAAATTAAAAAATATTTTATTTCTTTACCCAATCTAGTCCCATTCCACCCACGTGAAGTTGTCGCCCCCTGATAAGCGCGCCTTTTCTCTGTTTAACAGAGAAAAAGACGTGTGGGGTGGAAATGGGGGAGGGGAAGAAGAAAGGGACTATTTTCTATGAATTTGCTATGAAGGGAATGAGTAAATAAAGTCTCCAAACATTCCAGGTCTTCAATTCTTTATTTATCTTAGCTTCTTCTTTATATTTAGCAATATAAATTTCTCGTTAGGCTGCTATGCGGCTCTCGAGCAATCAGCAATTGCGCGGTTTAAAAAAAAAATCCTGGAGTACTTATAAAGTAGGGGAGAGTGGGGTCATAAAGAACACGTACCAGACAGGACAGGAGCAGTTACGGGTCTTGGTGATGGGGACACAAATACTGGGATGGTACAAATGTCAATTTCTATGTGTGACAGAAAATCCTCGTGAAATTCTTATAAATACACCAGTTATAGAGGAAACAAAAAAGAGGGCTGTCTTTTCATTTTTATATACGGCACTTTCCCCTCCAACTTCATTCGTTAATTTCCGTCATGATAAGTTATTTTTTTTTTTAAATTTAATCTACGCTTAAATAATAGTTCTATTGATAAAGTCTTTAGATAAATTTTGTAAACCATGAATAACTAGAAACTTTTAGAGGATAGCCAGTATAAGATCCACATGTCCAGTTTTACCACCACATTTTTCCTCAACAACCATTTTTTTCCCCTATTTTTATAAATTCATTTATTCGTAAACATACAACGTATATGGCGACAAAAAATGCCCTAGTGTTTTATAACTAACGGTCTTTACACTAATATAATCTAATATATTTCCGAATAAAATGGTTACAAACTGAATTAAAGACAAAATAATTTTTTTTCCCTATATGACCTCACTCTCCCCTAGTGATGTCTATCAAGTAAACTCGACCAATTCTGATTGTTTTTTCTTTCTTAAAAAATCACAACGCCTGGCGTGTCACAGCGAGTCCCGTTAAGAGAAACATCGAATACTTAATTTGTTACAGCTATTTGTCATTGTCAATACTAAAAAAAGGAGAATACAGACTATGTTATTAGTTAATGATGAATGAAATGTAATTAAAACTTTTTTTTACCATTTTTGACATTTTTAAACAATTACAGAACCTTCTCAGTCGATCATTAGATTCTTTCAATTCAATTCATTAATAATGATGGCCGCCGTTTTGGCATATTGCAAATTACATTAGAAGTTGCCAGATTTTCTAAGTTTGGGCGATATGGCGAAAATGGCGACTTTCATCTTTCATAAAGTAAGCATTTTTTAGATTCGTCTGCTCATCACCTTCCCATACGGTCGTGTCTCGTGTGGTGAACAGCGTGATGTATAATAAAGTTTAAAATAGGATGACAACTCTTCAGGCAAACAAATGCAAGGACGGAAATTTCGAAATTCTCGGCCATCCAGTTGTTTCTCCTGAATCCTGGCATTTCAGGACTATTCCATCGCTTACAGCAATCAGAAAGTAGAAGTTTAGGAAAATCATCTTGTTTGGTGTAATGTGAATCGTTACATTAAATGCCAATCGTTGATCAATCTTTTCATCCTTTATTCTTCTTTTCATTATATAATCATCATCATCATCATAATACCACATCATTACATCTTTACATAATCATCATTTACGCATCGTTATATTGATTAGTCTTCGTCAAGCAAAACCTTGATTACTTGTTAAAAAATGAAGAATGTTTTTGGAAAAATAACTCATTTACATCGTAAACAGAGTTGGATACGATCACCTTTTTTTGTTGTCGCGCTCCATTCCCGCTCTTTCCCCAATTTTCTCACCCCGCTCTGATAACCGATCGAATCTTTGTAAAAAAAATCCGATCAAATCCCGATCACCGATCCCATCAAAATACATACTTAAGAATACAATAAAAAATTCATTTTTTCAAATGCTTGTTGTATTAGAGAGGGAATGACAATAACATTCTATAGATAGTGTCCACTAAACATTTTGACTCATTTTGAGAAAAACTAACATTTCAAACTTTTCGTCACTAAGACGACTTCTAGTAGGTTTAAATATTTGCCACAAAACACAAAAACATTTTTTCTTATCAGAACAGCGTTCTCATATTGTTTTTGGGTATTAACGAGGGAAGGAGACTGATATTCATTAAAATGGAGAGGTTGCTGACGAAACAATTCTAGAGCCACCCAAATTTATTTTTGTTCAACCCTTTGCAAGCTGCATCAAATGTTTTCAGCTGGGTTGGATGAACATTCTATGAATAAAAAAATGAATATCAGTTGATGTAAATCAAATCAAAGAAAAATACTGACATAGTTTGATATGGTGACGAATGCTGAATCTAGAATACTTGGCACAGGAAATATGTTGTTTGAGAGTGCATCCAGACATCAAAAAATTAAACAGAAGCATGTTATTTGATTCCTTGCCTTTTCCGATATACTGAAACATATCTTGAGGCAAAAAAATAGCATCATCAGGCAGATCCAAATCAATTAACAAACTATCCCTTGCTGTCGGTGTAGAATGAGTATCAAAAGTAGTAGGCAGAGATGTGGTGAAGTGAAATGATCATCCGGAATTGTAATTCAAGAGAGATCGTCCATTAAGTTGCAAACTGGCGTGATGACACACTGAAAATTCACATATTGGGCAAAAACAATAGCTGGAAAATGGCCGACAAATATCATATAAAAACCCTTCTCACCCTAGTAAAAAAAATCCTGATAAAAAAGCTTTCTTTTTCCCCATTCCTCACTAGATGGCGTAAATTGATTAAACGCTTGATCGGGGAAATTATTCCCATCGATCCGAACACGATCCCTTTTTCGGGTTGTCGGTTCGATCAAATCAGTGCTCAGTGATCGCTGATTGATCTGGGTGATCGGAGCGGAAAACGAGCGCGCTCTGTCCAACTATCTGATCGTAAATGAGTAGTAACGTAAAAAAAATAAAAATAAAAAAGTTATTGAAAGTATAAATCTTCTAAAATATCATCATCAATGTCGTCTACCTCCGATAGGTTAGCAATGGAGGACCCGACATCAGTGTGGTACTACGTTGACTCCAATACATGGGACTACGAGCAAAAGTCGTTGCTGCGGGCTGCAGTCTTTTCCTGGAATGTTGAATATAGATATTTTTCCATATCCAGGAAAAGTTAACAGGAGGAGGATCAATGCCAGCATCCAAAACCCGAACTGAAAACTTATTTTCTTTCAAGATTTAAAAAAGGATATAAAGCTCTTCCTCAGTAGGCTTCATATTAAAATCGGGGAACCATCCCAGCCAGCAACTGCTAGCCTGGATAAGGAAATCGCTGCACATTTTTTTTCTTAAATTTTGTGTAACGCACCATTTCAAAATTTCAAAAATCCACAAATTGGACCACTGCTATTTTTTTCCTTGACATCTGCGGTCAAAAAATAGACCGTAACCCCAGACCATTAGAGGAATTGAGACAGTTTTGTATTGAGTAAGTATTAAAAACTTGCGATGCAATAAACCGCTCCTATTTGTCTTAATAGGAGATGTATAATAATTCTGGTCTGGAATAGGTGTAATATATTTTCAGATGATGTCCTATTTCCATGATTTATGTTATATTTTCATGTTCACAATGTCCTCTAATTGATTTAATGTTGTTTTTCAGAAAAATAATTCCTATTTCGTCATTTCAAATTGCAATTATCTCAGAAAATTCCAATTGAAATCCAACACTTGGTGGCCAAGGCTTTTTCGGTTCTTCTCTTCATCTTTTTCTTTTTTATTTCTTCCTCTCCTTCTTCAACTTCTTCTTTTTGTTTGAATCTTCCAGTTCTTCCTCATCCGCGCAAGCTCTTTCTCCCTATCATGGTATTAATCCGGCAATATAAATTTCTTGGCCAATTACAAATACGCGTCATTAAAACGGCTGTTTTTCTAAAGCTCATTGAAGAAAAATATTAAGCTAAAAAGAAATTTAGTATTTATTTAATATTTCATTTTAAAAATACCACTTTCGTTGATGTTAATCGATAGTTCAGCATAATTGCCATTGCTGTTACGTCTCATGAACCCTTTGGTGACTCAAACAATATTAAGTTTTTTTTACCTGACTGTCGAGAAAAAGTCGAATAATATGTGGATGAAATCCACCATTTTCGTAAAATTGTCACGAATCATGGTTTGGAAATGCAAATTTCGTCGGAAAGCGGCGATTTTTTTTAAATGTGGTCTATATCTGTTACGATTTGTCTCTAATTTGCTTACTTGTGTTAAATTTATATATTGAAATTGCTTGGTTATTATTTTTATTTAATTCATAGAGGAAACAGCCACAACATAGAATTGTAGTAGATTGGAAGCAGTTCCCGCTGAGATCAATGTTTCCTTTTCTTCCTCAATCAGGCCTTCTAATGCAGACTCTTTCTTTGTGATTTTTAGTGCCGCTACGTCAGTCAAAATTCACCAGTGCTTCAAAAACGTTTATGAGAACCGTTCATTAAACTAAAATGCAAAAGACGACTCGACGAGAAAGTTTCAAACTAATGTTTTCTGATAGAAAAATTGTGCAGCCTCACAGGGCAGCACAAAAATGGTCTATGTTTTAAATTATGGACTTTTTTATGAAAATCTACTTGCTCAAGTAAAGGGCAGTCTTTGTTTCTCAGGATACTTTAACGAATCGACCAACAGAGTCACCAAGCAAATAGTGCGTTTTTTACCCTATAACCAGGCTTACAATGACACGATACTTGAATGCAATGTTCTTTGGGCATATTGAAGCCCAAGATTTCTTTTTATAACTGTTAACGCAACTTTTAGAACGCTTTTTGAAACCATCATTTTTTAACAACAAGGGCCATCCTGCATAGGTATCCTGCATCCATGGGACATCCTGCCCTACAAAGTCGTCACTGCCAACTTATTTGTTTTTCTCTCTTGTTAAAAAATAGGTTGTGGAGCGTCAAAAGAAATTTAAAAAAAAGTTGAGTTGTAGAAAAAAAGAAGATTTCAGTAACTGATTTGGACATTAATATATCCAGAAATGAAAATGGTATTTCATGAAGCTTTTTTGCGACGGCATGACCAACTCATTTATTACACAGCTCATATCTTTTTCTTTCTTTTTTTTGGGTCTCTCTTCTATATTTTGTTTTTCCGATACTACCAGAGTCTGGTCCAAAAACAAACAATTGAAATCTCTATATCTCTTGTAACTGTATATCCCCTGTATCTGTGTTTATTACTTTTTTAATGGTCCGTTATTGGGAAAATAACAAAAAATAATATTGATTTATTCATCTTTGATAAAAGTACTAATCTAATATTATACCAATATGTGTGTTATCGACCGAAGAATATTCTCGGAAAACAATATTTTACCATTGCGGGACTTGACTTATTCCTTTTTCGGCCGTAGGGACATTCGTGGTGAGATCCTCTGGATCTCTCTATTGTCTGTTGGGACAAAGCCCTATAGGGAATCCCCTCTTAACCCTTGTTTACGTGGCGTATAGAAGTAAAAAACTTTTATTGGATTTATTGGAACTAAAATAACTTTTGGTCGGCAAGAGATAGAATTTGTTTTTCTTTTTTTCCCGAGCAGGAGAAAAGACGATCTACAAATCATACATACTTGAAATTTTCTTAGGATTTACCCCATACTTCTCTGCACATACCCTTGTTTACTGTTTAAGAACACCTCCTCCTCCCCAGAAGCGCAGTGTTAAAACCGGCTTTCTCTCTTTTTTCAATGGCTCTTGGATTTTTTTTTGTGGTTTATTCTGGTCGTCTTGGCTTTACTTTTTCACCCTCACTTTGAAAAAGTTTTAGTGTAGATTGAGTTATGCCATCATTTTTCTCTTGCTCAGATTCAGTGTTTCGAATGAAAACGGCTGAGGTTCGTTGACAACGAAAAATTTGACGTGACTCGTTTTACAAAGTTTAGCGTGCGTTTCTTTTTAGAAACTGGTTACTTCGTCGACTTTTCGTTGCATGCTACTTGCTTATTTTAACTGCTATAGAATGGCTATAAGTGTTAGGAAAAATAGAGTATTATTAAAAGATAAGACTTCTTAAACGGCTTAAGAAATTCCCCAAAGTTATCAAGAAATTTTACACGTTGAATATGTCATATTTGACTTTGGTAAAATTCGATGTTACGTTGACGTTATTTTTTTATGTTTGACGTACTGCTGTTCGGTTGAGGTTGACGTTGCCTTAATGCCAAACATTATAAATTTTCATTGACGTATCCAAAACACTGCTCAGATTTGTGGTAAAGTTGTTTCGTCTCGGATTGCATTGCTTTTTCTTCATGTATCACTCACCATTTTTCTTCTTCTTGTCCCAGGTAGCTCTAAGCTTCCAAAGCTCCTTTCCCTCGCCCCATCGTAAATATTTTGGTTTTGTCTGGGTTTTTACGTGAACGTTGCTCATCTCTCTCCTTTATTTTGTGTTGGCTCTAATTGAATTGTATCTTTTTATTTTCAGCTTTTGAATAATGTGAGGCCCTAGTTTGTCTTTACATTGAACTCGGATCTAATTCTAGTGGATATTTATAGCTGTGTGAACCCTGCTTCTGTAAGTTGTGTCAATACATTCAAGTTTTTTTAAAACAGGAAGTGTGTGGTGAAAGTCCATTCCATACGTTACGAACTGGAACCACACAAATTATAGCAATGGTTTGTCCCTGGTCTGTTAGAGATTCGCTTGTCAGTGGTAGTGACTCACCCCAACTCACTTGTCTGCCAAGTCACTTTTTTTTTGTTTTTTTCTAAGGAACTGCTGGTTATCTGGCCGCTAAGCCGGAGATAAATGTCGGACTGGTTGGGTGACTCCATAATAAACCTCAGCCTACTATCAATTGTCATAATGAGGATTGTAAACGTAAGCCAAAACCTGGTGGCACTAAACGGACTTCAAACGTAATATCTTCTCCTATTGTTCCATATATTTCTAAAAAGTCCAAGGGCGAAGATTTTCCTTTTGTATTCAATGAAAGATTTGATTTGACGTCAAATCTTGTTTGCTACATGATCACGATGGCCAGATTTCGGTTTTCAAAACTACTTATGTAACCTCCGCGAAATCGACTTAAACGTAGTTTCGCGGTAATTTTTTAAGAGTACGGTACATTTCTCATTACAATAAAAACAAATAAAATAGCAAAAAGGCCTATAGTCTAAAGTGCATGACGCGTAACCTGCCCAATTTATAAATGCACCCTGCATGCTGTCCCCTAGAAGGACAGTAACTTTTTCGTTGTGTGACACTGGAAAATCAGTGTTTTGAACTTTAAACAAATTTATAATTTTTATTTCGTCAATCTTAATTAGAAAATGTAACCACGTTACGCACTGTTGGAAAAGGTATCATTTGATACTTAGTTTAATAGATTTTCTATTCTTTAAAGTTTTGTAATTTTAAATATAATGGTGCTACGTTTACAATTTTCAGTTAATGAAAATTGATGGCAGATAATGTTTTTGAATTGTTTAGCAATGCAATTAGTCTTCCACTCACATCAAAATTGAAATATTGCGAAAAGCTTGCTACCCTACTGAAAATGTGTACCATAGTTGAGCGAAAGTAAATATAATTAACACTAGACATTTGACCAGGTTATTAGATTGAACTATAGTGAATTCTGAAAGTGTTTTTATACTTATCAGTATATTTCACTATAATATCACTATGGTATACTAAATAACATTATTTATTTATGCATCGAAGAAACTACACTAAGAATTACGAAATATAACTTCAAATACATTTTTCAATATGACGATAATTCAAATAATATACTGAACTACATTCATTTCAGTGATTTAAATAAAAGAAACTAAACAAATATACTAGTTTCATTGGTTTTTTAAATTAATTCATTCTAATTCTAACTGAATTATCATAATGCAAACAGATCTTGAAACAGTTCAAACTTTTTTTTTTTTTTTTTTGGGGGGGGGGTCAAACAAGGAAAATAATAAATTTACTGCAGCAGCAGAAGATGTTTGACCAGCAGCAGCATTCTTCAGACGTATGAATATTTTGTGTTTTGAAAAGAACAAAACAATTTAATGCTTGTTAAATAAATCATTTCAATCCAATTTACGATAGTATTAGAAACTTAGGCAGCAATTAATGAATCGTGTTGGCCAGCATCCTTAGATTTGTCTTAGGATCCTCTGAGATTATTAGCACCATCAAGGAAGTTACCATCTTAGTCCTAGTATGTAGAAGAAAAAAGAGTAAGACAATAATATTTAAATATTGATGACTTAAGAAAAGTTCCTGCCTTTTTATCAATTTTGTTTTTCACAAATATTACCAAATCAAGAACGGCAGCAGGTAAAGTAAATGAGATTGGCATGGGGTAATTTCTCTGCTTGGCAAGCTTCCAAAACGAAACTCAATCGAATCATTCCGTCTTAAGTTGCCGGCCCTGAAACCATTTTCCTTTCCCTGGGAATACAGTGTCGATTTTCTTCTTTAGAGCAACTGTCATCAACCAACAAGAATCCAGTCACCGCATGAACTTAACTGAGAAAGGAAATATTAGAGTAGCTAATTGCTATGAATTAATTTTAATTTTAACGATACCTGTTTAATTGTGAGTAATATGTCACTACATGCAAGAGGTATTTACCACCTCTATGAACCTCTGTTGATGTAAATCCCTTCCATAAGAAAGATTATTTTCAGTTTTAAAGGCGATTTTTATGTAACTAAAATAAAAATTTATTTATACCTTTTGGTGATTTAATATACAACTTCCTCGGTCTCTCATGTCTTTTTTCGTCTCTTGGTGTCCTGGTCACATATCTTATGTTTTGGAAATTTACCCTCTCTTATAACCCTTAGATTTTATATTAATCCTGGGTGAGTCTTGTACAGCAATTGAAAGCGAAGTGTTAAAAATAACAATTGGATAAATTAGCACAGCAAGTAAAAAATTATTAGTATTATTCCAAATATTAGTATATCGTAAAAGATTTTGAGAATACTATTTCTTTATTTTTATAAGAAGTTATCGAAGACTTAAGAGATAAATTGGCTAATCGCCAGCAGCAAATTGAAAGGGGATTGTAAAAAATGAAAACAGAGTAAATCAACAAAACAACTAAAAACAATAACAATATTTTATATTAAGAAACCAGTATTTTTATTAGTAAATAATAAGTGTACTGTAAAAGATTTTGAGGATAATATTCTATTGTTTGTAAAGGAAATTATTGCAGATTTGAAGAGAAATTGATAAAGATTCGGTCGTGTGGAAGTTCTATAACCGTGGCAAATGTTGATGGTAATGTATCTGTGGCATCTGATAATAATTCTGAAGACGATTGGGTATGAGAAACGTAGTCCCGCAATGATTGGGGGGGGGGTTCCTTCAAATAATGTGATAAATTTGCAGGCAATTTTTTTCTAAATCATCCTTTTCGTGCTGCCTATAACTCTCTTTTTCCCTTTGGGCCGAAAGAAGAAATTCAAAAAGGTTAATTTGGATGAAGGTTGTCTGCAAATAAAATCACATTTCTAGGACCGCTCACCAAACATGGTGGGGGTCCGTTTTAATCTTAGAGGGGAATATCTAAACTTTAAAGAGATTTTATATAGGGAAATTATAATTTCAAAAATGAAATAAAAATATTGTGAGAATCATTGTTATATTTCCACCCGATCCCCTATTCATGCAAAGACCCTATTTTGTATTCAATAAACTTTTGAAAAAATTTGCACGTATAATCATTGAATTAGAAAAAAGTTGGGTGATGAATCGGTTAGTAGAATCAAATTGCAAACGGAGCAACAAAAAAGGTAAATAGAATATATCAAATTATAGTCAAACAAGTCGATCATTATAGAGGAATAAGTTAATAAAATAGAAGTTGTCATGAGTTATATTTTACTTCATTAAATAACAAATAACTATTGAAATTCATTTTAATGTGTTGCCATATCTCAAAATAGTTTTCTTCCCTCGGACGGAAGAGGGAGAAAGAAAAAGGGTAAAGATTTTGGGATATGGCAAACCCTGGTGAGGTGAAAAGAAATAATTGATGAAATTGAAACCAACGACTTAAAGAACAAAAAATACCAAGATATTCAGCATGGCTTGTGTCAGTTTTAACGGATATCTCTGGAAAGAAATCTTCATCTGAGCTTTATATTAATCAGCATTGCTATCTTTAGGCTTGGAACCATGAGTAAAGTTTGACTTTGCAATTTTTTCCTATAATTTCCATCTTATAATTTCCTCTGCTTGTTTGGTGACTGAGAGACTTGGGGTTTTAGATTTACATGGATCTAATCGGCACTAGAAGTTAAAAAAATATTTCGTTGCCCCATTCCAACACAAATAAAATAAATTGTTGGGATGGTAACCCTTTATATTATCCCAAATTGCTGCTACTACTTTCATGACTATACCCATAAATCACGAACATGATTGAAACCATTAATCTCTTATTTGATGCAATATCCTACAACTGAACTTTTTCTTACTTGATTGTAATGACGACGGAAAAGGTGATTATTTGTTTGCTTCAGACATATAAGTAAGGCCTCAGTAACTGGCTCTCTTAGACATGGGACGTGGCTGTTTTAATAAATTGTTTACATCTGGTTTACATACCTCCCACTGGGTATAGATAACAGTCTGTGTATTACCCTTGGTTCACAGAGCATGTTATTTCACCAAGGTAAAAAAGAGCAGTAAAACAGTTTGTAACAGCTCTGCGTCACAGACCCGACAAAAATAGAAAAATATTCGAATGAATGATTCTTGTTTTAAAGTATGGTTTTCGTCAGTCTGTCGAATACTGCAGCATTTTTTTTAAGTCATGCATTTGCACTGCAGCGCATTTTTCTTTGTGTCATCTGGGTTTTTCTTAGCGCATTGTTTTTTTTTGTTTGCTGCCAAATGCGCCATAAATGAATGCAGTAAAACTCGCATGGAAACAGTGCTTAGACAAATTCTATTCAGATATAATATATAGCTGAGGATGGGTCTGAATACCAGTGAGAAGAATCGTTTAAATGTTACCGTTTTGTTTAAAAAAATTTGAAAAAAAACTTTGAAAAATATTAGCGGCAAGAGCCGCTGTATGAAAGAAAATTCAGATTTTTTTGTTTTTGACCTTGCTGGTTTTTAAAGATAGAGACATTGTATTTAAGCCGTAGGCCACAGGCCGCGCTTCACTGTTTTTTCAGTACTGTTGTAAATTTTAAAACACAGTAACAAAAAAAAATCATGCAATTAGGCCATGAATAAAGCGTTTGCTCTAACGACTAAAATATCTTCAAGAATTGATTCAGTTAAGTTCGAGCGATAGACCGATAAAATAAATTTCAGTCCAGAAAACAGTCTCTCGACGCTTACCTGTGCTCAAGGCACTGCAAGGGCAATCTAAAATATTACGCGTTATGTTTGTAAAAAATTTTATAGAACATTTTAAAATAATAAGCTTTGCTAAAACGTATAACTAACTGATGTCGTAACAAGTGATTGTCCTCCCAGTATTTTAATACATCAGTCGAGCGGTCAATCAATTTGTATTTCACGAAGTCCTGAATCATTTTCTAAATTGCGGCTTCATCTGCATTTGAATTGGTCTTTTCACGACGCTCTGCCTCTTTTTTAACCAGTATATCTTGAAGTTCGTCATTTGTTAACCCTTCTTCATTTTCATTGGGCTGCACGGGTTGTAGTAGCAAGGGTTTATTAGCTGGAGGATCGTTGTTGTTAAAAAAACGGGCAATGAAAATGAAATAATATTTATCCCTTTGGATAAAGATACAGAGCCGCTAAAACAACTTCACTCTTTAAAAGGACGGACAACTTTTTTTCATGTGCTTGAGCAAGTTTTTAGCAAAAGTTGAGCTGAATTTTGAAATTTCTAGTTGACATTTTAAGCCACGCCCCATAAAAATCACCGATTGTGAGTTGCTTCGATTGCAAAACATTTGTCAATATACGAGCCGGTTTGCAAGTCTTGACAATATCCTCAATTATTGACCAATCTTGTCCTGTAAGCTTGAGACTGGGGTTTTTTCCGTCTTTTGTTAGTTCAGAAATAAATTCTTTTAACTCAATCAGCCTTTCTAGCATCAAACATGTTGAACACCAGCGAGTGAGGCAGTTGATTATTGGCTTTTTTTGCCCGGCAAGCCTAATTGCTGCCATGAACGTTTGGCTCCTTAAGACCTTGCAAACAACTCTTGCTTTAGCAATGGGCCTGGCTCGTCCAATGCGTCAAGAATGGCGAGTTGAAGAGTGTGATCAGCACACCGTACACCTTGCAACAAAGTTTGCACTTCCATGCTCTCCTCTCCTCCCTCATGCATTTTGTCCCTCTTCCATTCGGCGTATTAATTTTTCTTCGTTTAAGCGATCAGCAATATCAGTTTCTTCTTCTTCGTCATCACCTGTTGACTCTGTTTGAGCTAGAATACGACAGGCTTTTAACATATTTGCACCGTTGTCGGTTGTTATGCTATACACCTGCCATAATTTAATACCAAAGACACAGAAAACGTCCAGCAAAATTTGTTCAAAGTTGACCGCTGTGTGACTTTTCTTGACCTCAATAATGGCAAGAGTATAGAGCTGAATTTTCCCTTTTTGGTTAAACTGAAGATTTATACCCAACAGAGCTCGGTCCAAACGGGTTGCACAATCCATTTTAATAGACACTAATCGATTTTTCACATCCTTTTTGACCTGATCACGTATTTCTATAGCTTTTCCTTCCACTTTGTCACGAATATTTTCTGGGCTTATAGTGATATTTCCTCCAAGACCTTTAAGAATAGGGTCAAGAATTTTTCGGAAACCCGAATCACTGAGCGCTTTAAAGTCTTCCATTAACAGTCACCATTTCCACACACGAGGCTACAACTTGTTTTTCCGTAATTTCCATAGACAACCGACGCTTCTTTTTTTGAGGCTCTAGAAAAATTGACGAACTATTGGCTTCAAGATTTTTCCTTTTAGGCGCGAGCGAACTGTTGGAAGCTACATTACGTTTTTCTTCATAATTATCAGAATTGTCGTTATTACTACTCAATCGCTCCACTAATTGAAACTACTTTTTGTGTTTTGCCTTCAAATGAGCTCTTAAATTTCCTGAAAGGTAAGAAGTGCGTCTCGTTTTTTTACAATCGGGCACTAAACAAACAATATCTTTTTCTCCACGCTTTTCGAAAAACCGAAAAACGGGATTTTCTTTAAGGGAGGACATAAAGAAAATCTAACAACTTCACTCTACACCAAGAACGGAGACAATATAAACTGGGGGAAAATGTCACAGCTTTTACTGTGCAAAAAAAAGAAGAAAAGACGCGCTTTAAATTAAGTGGGTGGTTTTGTATGACCGTGACTGAACTAACACTTCACTCCAATTTTTTTTTAAGCAGTAGTATATACCGTATAGAGGCTTTGTTTTTTTTCTTAAAAAAATAGAAAAAGACTTTCAACTTAAAAGAATGATATTTAAAAGGCGAATGTTGGACTACAAAAGAAATTGAAACAAAAAAAATTAGTTTTTTTCTCTTTTTTCAAAGCGATGCTACCCACTGCTGAATACGCCTCGATTCTTATTTTCTGTCATTTTTCATACAATTTTTTTTTCTAGCCCACCGTTTAGTTTTGTCTCAGTTGTTTTTTCTTTCAGTCAGACTTATTCCCCTAAACTGGTTAGAGAGCCGGATCCAGTTTTGAAACATTTTGGTTTTGACGTTACCACTAATCAAAGTAAGTGTTTTCTTGGATCTTGCCTAAATTAAGCAACAATTTTCAAGGGTAGTCATGTGGGGAACCTAACTGTTCATGTTAAACGATTTCAAAAAGAAGGTTATGAGTTGTTGGTGCAAAAAAAGAAAAGTATCGTTTTGTTGCGTCAGGAAGCTGCATCATCTAGGCCACCTCAAGAAAAAAGGAAAATTGATCATTCCGTGAAAGTTAAAATTGACGAGAAACCAATTATTGATGGTTGTGTTAGTTTGGTTACAGAAAGTAGGCGTCCATTTAAGATGTTCACTTCTTGAGGGGCTTGGTGGGTCTTTGACTATAGGGGAGACTGGAGTATACCGGGACACCGGGTCAAAAGGGACAGTTGGGGGAAAAATAGTAGATATTAATAAAATTAAGACAAATTTTAGTATGTTATTTCAATACGTATATTCTACTTTGGCATGAAATTTTGTTGAGTTTTGTCAATAAATGTATGAGTTATTGACAAAACTAAAAAAACGGTTTTTTTACTTATTTTTGTCTCCGCCATTTTATGTTTATAAAACCAAATAATTGCTAATGGCATGTAAATTTAATATGGAAATGAAGATAAATCATTTCTTGGTCGTAAGGAACAAAAATTATAATTTTAGATCAATTAGTTTAGACAGTATTAACTTAAAAAAAAGTGTCTAAACCGGGAAATCGGGACAGCTGCTTTTGACAATTTTGGGACAGTTACGGGCCAATCAGCGTACAGCATTTTAAAGATGCTTGATTTCCTGAACTTGCAACGCAGGATATCCTACTGCTCCATGAGGGTTTTTGTTTATGTAAGAAAAAAGGTTCATTAACACAATAATCAAATTGAAACATTTATAAACTCAAAGAGTCTATGCAGTGGAACCTTTTTTCAATTTTTTTCAATTTTATTAATGAATTTTAAGGCGAAACGGAGGACGTCCCTCACCACCCACCCCAGTGTCCTCACTTACCCCCAAAAATAGGCTTCTCCCATAAATCTGAGTAAGCTTTAAAGTTTTTTTATGGGGAAATGGTTCATTATTAAATTATAAAAAAATATGGGGGTACATTACAATAAGGAATACATAAAAACAAAATTTTAAAGAAATTATATGATTAGTTTGGGAGATATAGGGGGCAAACGAAAACCGTCCCGTCTTACTCCAGTCTCCCCTAAGTGCTGAAAACATAGTTCCAAAAATCAATCTTGTCTAACTGTGGCTTAAAGTCAAGTTTAAGTTTTAAGTTAAAGTTAGAAAATTTTATACTTAACTAAGTATTAATTTTTTTTTAATTTTTGCCTTTACTTAGTTAAGTACTAGGTAGCAAAAGTCGACTTAGACTTCAGTAGGGAGGAGCTTATTTCAATTTGTATAAGCCAATGAAAAACGTCGTTATACAAGCAAACAAGGAGTTCCGAATAGCAGACCAAAGTAACAAGTGAATTTTGTTTACGAAAATTCTTCTAGTTTTTCATTCGATTTTTCTTCATTGAACGGATTAGTAGTGAATAGGAGTAGTAGTGAAACAGAAATTTTAGTTAACGAGCAAATCGGACGAAAGGTATTATTGTGTTTATATTTTACCGTTTCTTATAGTTTTTGAGTCCCATAGTTCGAACGAGAATTGCATCTCGTTTCAGTGTGATTAACAATGATTCTATTGAAAATATTTTTGACTCAATGACATTTGTTTTTCCCATAAGGATATAATATTTGGTGCACAATAAAGTACTGTTACGAACAAAATCAAACAACAGCATTGGGAGACTGAGATTGTGGCTACAATTAATCAGCAATTTCCAAGCCAGCATCCCCGTGATAGGGAAGAAACCAAGAAAAAATGGAATAATTTGTCGTCAGATGCAAGAAAAAATCTAAAAGAACACAAGAACTCTGTAGAGCAAACCGGTATTATACTATTTCATTTATGTGCCATTTGAAAACATTTTTATAATAAAAAAAAATATTATGATTAATAGGAAAAGGAAAAGTTTTCCCAATGAAACCTTTGAACAAGAAGATTGTCAACATGATTTGGGGAGAAGTAGCGCAGCTTTGCCGGGAAACAGCATATCCATATATTATATAAAAAAATCATTCCACAAATAACATTATTTCAATGAAATTTATTAATTAGGGCGGAGTAGAGACAGACGTGATGGAAAACGCTAATGATACTCTACGTATTAGTAATAGTGCCTCTAGTGCTTCTCTCCATACAATGAATGCCTCTAGTTGTACAGTCTTGTAAGCCATAATATTCCTTTCTTATTAGCCATACACTAATTCCATATTTATTCACAGGGCTAAAACGGTTCAATCGTCTTTTCTTGAAAACGAGGAAGACGACTTATCTACATTTGAGTTTGGTGATAGCCAATCAAACCAATCATCTTCATATCAAACATTTAGTAACGTTGACTTTGCTGACGGTGTACCATCCACATCCCGAGTGGTAGCTTTGCTTCCCAAACGCACATCAACTCCGGTATTGTCTACTAAAACAACAGATCAGAGTTCTGCAAATATCGTGTTTGCGAAACGCTCTCAAGCAACTTTGGCACCGGTTGAAAAAGATATTCCACTAGTTGCAGTAACTTCATGTTCTACGACAAATGGAGACTCTTTAAATAAAAATCCTTTAGCTCTTCGTGATATTGTCAATATCGCCAAAAGAGCACATGCTGAAAAATCAAACGTTTCTGTTGCTAAGAGGTTGATGCGCGAACGTTTTTTTTGCTGCACTCTGTCATTGCAGTAAGACAGCTTATAGGAAAACCAATTAATGCCGAAAAAGACATTCTTGTAGACCTTTTAGAAATGATGAACAATCCGTCTCAATTAATTTGAAAAAGCTATGTTACAAGATTCGTTTGATTCTGTTTCATCAACATGTGCGATACAAATTTGAAAGAAATTTATTTAACGAGTGAAATCATTCAATGTCATTCGATTTCGCTTTTCTAAACCTTGTCTTCGTAGACGTAGAGCTGCTTGAGCAAAATTTTCTTGTCTATCGGGTTGATTGTCATAATCTTGTTCCTCAAAATGATTCACTGCTATATCGTCGTCGAAATCTGGTTGTCTTCGTGATGGGGCTATATTGTGAAGGATGAAGCATGCCATTATCACACGACAAGCACGTTTGGGTTGCATGCGTATTCCAAAGAAAAGAGCCGGAAACCTACGCTTTACCATACCAAAAAACCGTTCGCTTACACACCTAGACTTTTTGTGAGCAACGTTAAATCTTCGTTCTGGTTCATTGCTTGGTGCTGCATATTGTGTAAGTAAAAAAGGCGTACAAGCATAGCCACTGTCCCTGATTAAATGAAAAGGAGAAAAATCTCCACTTGCTAACCGTTGACCAATTATACTTTCATCAAACATTGCTGCATCATTAGTGCTTCCGGGTTTCTTTGCATAGACGCTTAACGCCCTACCATTTGCATCAAAAATAGCCGAAATAATAATTTGAAATGTAGCGTGGTTTCCGAATTTTTTTTTTCAAAAGCGTTGGACTAACCTGTACGTTGATGGAATGAAAATTTTTACGGTTAACATAGATTTTTTCGTCAACCCATGGCCTTGCTATTTTTATATGACATTCATCAATTGCACCAATTATACCACGAAAACCAGCAAATTATGAGAACTCAAGACATACCTATAAATTAATGTCAATGAGATTGGAATGAGAAACCATATCATTATTTCATATGTACCATATTTAAATTTTCTGGGAAAGAAATCCATTCTCGTGCTATAGAGCTGAGCACTTGAAACGTCATGTACGCTGCGACACACCGATGATTGACTCATTCTAAGTGGTATTCACTAGCCTGTCTGTGTGCAACTGAGGCTGAGCCTCTCTGTATTGAACTACGGCTCATTACCGCTAGGGGCTCTGCCCAATACGACAAGATACAACATCTTTCCTTTTTAACACAACCAAAGAGATGGGCATTGCAAAGATAAGGAAGTGAAACCGAAGTAAGAATGAAAAGGAGAACACAAAAACAAACAAACAAGAGTTCTGAGGTTGCAACACAAACGAGAACAGTAAAACGAACTAGGTTAGTCGTTGTTAGCTGGAACCACCGCCTCTTGAGTATCTTGAACAGGGTCCAGGGGGTTGCTGGGATCTTCCGAAGGAGGAACCGTTGCTAGCTGGGCGGGATTGAGCGTTGAAGTCGGATTACTTGCCGTCGACCTGGCTGGGCTGTGCGAAACACTCCGCCTGTTCTTCGCAGCCAACCTCGCGCTCGAGCGTGAGAATGACGGCCACTCTCTAGGCTTGCGTGATTTCCTGGTAATGCAGGGGAAAACGTCCTGACTGATCGGATCAGCAGGCGCATACACCGCTGGGGGAGTTGGCGGTAAAGAGAAGACGGTTGCCACCACGTTGCTTGTCGCCGGACCGGGAACAGGAACCACCAACGGAGCGCGAACGTATACTGCTGAATTAGCAGCTGAATTAGACAGGGAGAGGGACGAACGAAGCTCTTGGTCTTCTGCTGGGCTCTGCTGCAGGGGCCCGCTGGTTAACTGTGGGAGGAGTTGCTGGATATTCGCTTTGCTGACTACGGCAAACGTTGATCGCCCTGCGATTCCGGCGAAACTCCCTTCCATCACTGGTGCTGACGACGTAGGAATCCGGCTCTTGGCACACTATCTTTACTACACCAGAAATCCATTTTTTTCCGACGCGAACACGAACACGTTGACCAACTGATAAAACCGGATATAGTTTGGAAACGGCGGACGACTGATGAAACAGCATTTTATCCTGTCGGCGTTTTAAAAGTTCCTCTACTGCACCACTGTTGATACTCTGATGCTTGAGTGCGGCAGGCACAAAAGGCAGACTACCCCGCAAATGACGAGACTGAAGCAGGAAGGACGGAGACGGGAGGCCACCACCAACTGGAGTGGAGCGAATAGCACGGACTGCGGCTTGAAGAGAGCGGCCGCTCTCAATTGCTTTTATAAACGACGATTTGACGGTCTGAACCGACCGTTCAACGAATCCGTTGCATCCAGGATAAAACGGGCTTTACGTTACGTTGGAGAACTGCTGCTGGCGGGAAAACACACGAAACTCGGCACTGCCAAACTGCGGCTCGTCATCAGACATTAGAGTTTCCGGGACGCCGAAATCAGAGAAAATTTTCTCCAACTCTCGAATGGTGGCAGAGCTGGTAGTCGACGACATTTCGACCACACACGGCCACTTGCTAAAATAATCGACTGTCAAAGATAATGTTTTCCAGCAAGCTGGAAGAAATCCGTTGCTACTTTTTGAAAGGGGTGTTCCGGGACTTCTGCCGGATAATACTGCCGTGCCGGATTGTTGTTTCTTCTCTCCTGACAAATACTGCATCCAGCGACAAGATTGCGAATCTGCTCCACGTATCCCGGCCAGAAGACGGCGGATTTTGCTTTTTCCAAAGACTTGGTTTCACCGAAGTGTCCGTCATGGACGCTGGCTAGAATTTCACGTTGAAGGCTGTATGGTACAATCACTTGCTGCCCTTGAAGAAGTAGGCCGCAGGCCGTCGACAAATTTGCCCGTTCGGACCAATACGGCTTCGCCAGAACCGGACAATCACGCTTGTGCTCCGGCCAGCCTTTGTTAACGAGTCCGACGATCAACTGTAAAGTCGAATGAGCTTCCGTGGCTTGAGTGTACTTTTCTTGAATCGTTGGCTCCGGTATGACATAACTGAGGACAGCGTGGACATGTTCATCATGATACTGAGACTGATCACCTGAATATTCCCGAGGGTCCGGCGCTCTGCTTAAGGTGTCGGCAAGGTACACCCGTCTCCATAAATGTCTGACCTACCCCGGTGGTGGGAAATATTTCTAAAACCGCTGCAATTATTCTTGACACTGAATATAATTGCAGCGGCATGTCAACATTATTTCTTTGGTATTCTTGGTTGACTGTTTTCTCCCCCCACCCAAATTTTGAAAGACAAAGAACACAAAAAAAAGAATTTTGACAAGCCGCTGCATTGATATACAGCGTTAAGAATAATTGCAGCGGCATATCAAAATTTCCCGCCACTCGGGGTTTATTTTTATGTAAAAATGTCTTATTCAATTTGATATTTTGTTTTTTTTGTGTCATTTACTAATAGATGTATACGAGAAAACTACAGGGAATTAAGAGTTGAATGTAGACATTTCCGCGAAGAAATATTTATATTGTCCTAGAATTTAGTGAAAGAAAATTTATTTTCATACGTTTTGTTTTACACTCCGTGGGTTTAAAATTTTGGTGAAACAAAATTTATTTTAATACGTTTTATTTTACAATCCTTGGGTGTAATGGTTAGCGCTTCGGGTAGATCAAATAAGTTGTGCATGGGCTCGAATAAGCGTTCGTGGGGCCGTACATTAGTGCGTACCGATATGTGAAAGTTAAACTTGCGTGAGCGAAGATTGTTTTTTAGTGACCCGTACGAAACTTTTAGCTATTTCCGCACTAGAAATAGCTACGAAGTTAGGGGTATTTAGCTAGAAATTTTCAGACTAAAATTTTTAAATTCCACATTGGGAATTTTAGGGTAGTTTTAGTTTTTTTTTCTAGCTAGAAATCTTAGATTGAAGGTAGCTTGAAGGTAGCTACGTATATTGGTTAGTATGTGTAGCAATTTGTGTCTCCAGATCACATTCCTTGTATTAAACAAAAAATGTTTTCCCCTATTGTTTACTTTTTTCGCGACCGAATCCACAGAGAATTGGCCCGAGCCCCGAGGGAAGAAAAGGAGGAAAGGAAATTATGAAAAAAGGGGGACCCATACTTTCCTCTTCTCCCCTTTCTTCTCTCGGGCCAATTCTCTGTGGTTTCGGTCGCGAAAAAAAAAACTCCTGAAGCGATGCGCGTGGTTGCTGGTACAGTAGTGGTCCAGTTATAGAACCGGCCTGTGCGCGGTTCTATAACCGGGTGATTCCATATCCAAGCACTTGATCCCACCGCCATCTACGGGGGATTCAATCGCCACTGAAAAGACATACGCCATAAAGACAACAGTTTATTTTTCAAATATAAAGCAAGAATAAAGAAATACTTGACTTAACGATGAATAAACAATGCAGAATTACACATTACGACTTACGTCATAGTCATTAAAATTAAGAATTTATCACAGGATGACTAACAGTAAATTAAGAATAGAAAAAGTCAAACATAAAAAAGTTATTTTGAAAGATGATCCCTAATTCCGCGTGATAAAGCTAATAATACTGGATCACTTATATTAGATTCAATAGCGGCATTGGAATACTTTAATAACATGTTTTTAATAGTATCTTCTGATAGAGTAAATTTTGCTGGGTTGGGAGGGGAGGGAGGCGGAATGTCAGCCTCCAAAATCATAGAAATCGCTTCTTGTTCAGTCAAAGTTGACAAATCGAAAGTCTCATTAACTTCGTTGAAAATTTCCTCTTCTTGAGCGGCTAGTACTTCGGAGTCTGACTCTAGATGTAACCATCTCCTCACCATCTCTTCCCCATTCGAAACCCCTTCTTTCTGAATAACCTCCGTTAATTCTGAAAGACCAAGTGACTCAAGTTTTTCCAAATTATTGGGGTCTAATGAGAATTCGGAAAACATAGTGCAGATATCACGAACTACTCGTCGCTCGGCTTGGGTACGATATTCACGACCATCCACGCTTATTTCGCTGGGAAGGTGGGGAAGGCAACGAGCGTGAATGAAACATGCAGAAATTGTTTTTTCATCTAAAGAGTCCCAACATTTCTTTATAATGCGCCCAGCATCTAAAACATGGGCAGAGTGGCCAAACCGAAGACCCTTCCTTCCTTGTTTTGCCTAAATTTAAATTGTAATTATATTTTAAAAATTATATCATAAAACGCAATTTTTAAAAGATTATTAAGACGGCCGAACCTTTTTTGCGAGCTCCTGTAGCTCTTCAAATTTGTCATACGCAGCCGCAAAAGAGCTCAACATCTCTCGCTTGTAAAGAGTTTTCAGGGTTGTAATGATCCCTTGATCAAGAGGTTGAAAGACGGAGGTGCAATTGGGTGGGAAAAAAATTATTTCGACCTGACCAGTCGGGTCAGCACAAGAAGGATCATGGCCCGAGCAGTTGTCCATTAAAAGGGCGACTGGTTCTTTTGTATGTTTCCGGATTGCAGGCAAAAAAATGTTGTTCCACCAGCCTCTATAAATTTCGCGATCGACCCAAGCGTTTTTTTGGTTCACGTAAGGAACTGGGGACTGCTGATCACGAAAGCAATGGGGATTTTTTGCACTGCCAACCAGAAGCGGGTCAATTTTGCATGTCCCAGTAGCATTTGCGCAAAGAACTAGGGTGAGCCTGTCTTTCGCCCGTAGAGCCTTAGTTCCTCTGACAGTCTTTCTCTGTCCTTCCTCTCTGCAAACATATGTTCGTGTTGGCAAAGCACGGAAAAAAAGACCCGTTTCATCCATGTTAAAAATATTCGACGCATTAAAGCGTTGTAATTTATCCCGAATGGCCTAACATCATACAAAAGGGCATTTACTATGAGTAAACTAAAAAAAAAAAAAAAAAAAATTAACCTGAATGAGCGGCTCCATTTCCTCAATATTAACGTCGCCAGCCTCTCCAAATAAGCGAAGACTAGGACCGATAAGGCACCGATTCCGCCAATTACGAAACCAGCCATCCGACGCTTTAAAATTCAAAATTCCTCTTAGTTTGGCTTCGTGAGCTGCACAGGCTTGAATGTGGGCGCGAGAAAGGGACAATGGTTTGCACTTGTTGGTTGGGTTTCTCAATTCTTTGAACCACTTAAGCACAGCGTCGTCAAGTTCTGGATAACGAGACTCATTTATCAATCTTTTTTTTGAATCTGAAAACACGTTATCTTCTATACACTTCGCGATGTTTTCTTTATTAACACTTAGTCGATGTATTTGAGACTTGGAAACACCGAATAGAGTTGCTATAAACTGCTCACTTTTTTTATTATTTAAAAGTTCAATTGCCTTTTCTTTGTCTTTCAGAGACAGACAATTTCGCGACTTCCTTTGTGGTTTAACCTTCCCCATGGTGACAAAATCAGACTGATTCTCTTTGTCATTTTGTACGCCGTCTGGTTTCTTACCTATCCTTAACATTTTAATAAGGCACTATTGCCATTACTTCCCGTCTTAGTTACGGAAAATTTTAAGTTCCCGCCGCAAAAATTTAGATCTAGTTATGCAAAACTCCGACGGTGGCGCTGAAACACGGCAGAGCCATTTCGGTTCTATAACCGGGTTGGTTTTATAATCGGGCGGTTCGATAAGTGGACCACTACTGTAGGGCCCTCACAACAGTGTTTCGCGATTTCTTTAAAAAAAATGAAATATTCCATCTTACAACACTGTTGTGGAGGCCATGGGCATGGAGAGATGGTTTCCAGTATCCATGTTAAATTTACCATAATGGGTTGTCCGCTTTTTTACTGAAAGGTCTCTCGGTATGTCCATATGCCGCGAGAGCCTAGATGGCGCCACCGTCGGAGAGACCTCCCTATGCCTCCATGTAAAAGTCGTTAGTAAAAAACGAAAAAAGTAGCTTTCCGTCGAATCCTCTCATGGGAAATTTAACACTGCCATTGGGAACCACCTCTTCATACCCCTGATTACATATACCCAAAAATACGTGTGAGTGAAGCACGTAAACAGTAGGGAAACGGAAGAACCATGGTGTATTAGTCAGGTGGGGGGACTTAAGTCGGACTGTTTTGCTATTCGCTTTTCTGTAGCTTAATCATCTGCCCGTAATAGATTTTATCGTGGGAAATCTTTATATATATAGATATATAATATATATAGATTGCACATTGTTTGGTACTTATCTATCTATAATAAAAGAACAAGCTTTTGTGGGAGGAGCCTGTGTCTGTCACGGACATTTTGGGGGAGGAGCCTGTGTCTGTGTCAACACAGGCTCCTCCCCAAAAGCTTTTATGGAACATGCCCAACCATGCCCAAACAAATCATCACCAGATGTCATCGCCGTGATGACGCAATCTTTGATGACGCAACAACCAGCATCACCACCAGATGACTATAGCATCACCGTTATGACGCAATCTTCGAAAATTTTTAATAAATATACTGTTACCCGAAGGGTTTCTATTCACGTTTTTTTTTGCTGGTATGGGTGGGTTTAGTACTCGATTGCCCACTAGATGGCTAATCAAGTACTCGATTGCCCACTAGATGGCTGATCAAGCCAAAATACAAAAAAGAGGGCCAATGTTGGAGGATGCGTGTAAACGTAAAAAGTGCCACTTCTATTTTGGAAAGATGATTAGTATTATAGTCTGCATAGAGATTAGAGAACTACGCATGGATTTCGTTTGCGCCATTAGTTAGGCAATTCAAATTCTTTACCGTTTGCCATTTGTCATCAAGAAATCAGGACTATTGTGTTGTGTTTTTCCCCCATGAACCATAGTTCAGAACTTGACCATTTTTGGTGGTGTGTGTTGCAGAATGCTGTCATCGTCTGTGATTTTCACTCAAATGAAGTTATATTTTAAGTTACAAAGTATTTTATGTACGTTCTATAAATAACAATGTGCAAGATATTTTACAAGTTCATGAAAGAGATAAATCATGAAAAGAAGGTAAACTAGATGAAATGAAAGTGTTTCTATTTAGTAACTAGCTGCTAATGTTTTAACTGTGGACTGTGGTATTTTATTTCAAAAAGGTTGTGTGGAGTTGTGGACCTTCATCAGTCGTAACCATTGTAAGTTTCTTTAACATGCAGGTAGATCTCAGACAGCAGCTTGTATCACAGACAGAGAATGTCATCGGTGGTAATAGATACAGGATTGAGGGTAAAATTATGTTGCTATGTACTACCAGTCGAACTAGGTAATCAAATCAAATGAAGTTATATTTAACCAACTCTTAAAACAGGGTGAATCTTTCCCATTGGGGTAACCCACAAGAAGAGACAAATTTTTGATTCAGGTTCTTTCTAGGGTGTCCACCAGTTTCGGCACTTTTTTCGGCACTTCGATTTAGTCGTTTTCGGCACCCCATGCAAACCACACTTCCTCGATTATGAAAAAATATTGTCCATTTCGGCACCAATTTCGATCGCTTCGGCACCAACTTCAACCGTTTCGGCACCCCATGCAAACCATACGTCCTCGAACATGAAAAACTATTGTTTGTTTCGGCACCAAATTTCACCGTTTCGGCACCAATTCTGTGCCACCCGTATGGAAGTTTTTTGGACAATAATCATGTGATTGAATCACTCGATTTATTCATGTCAATTTACTATCCGCGCTATTGCACCGTCAGGCCGCTAGGGGCGCTCTGACTGGTTTTAGATAATAGCTTTTTGGGGGGGGGGGGGGTAGAGCCTTCTAGGGTGTGCCGTTCTGCTTCTTATTTTTTTTAAATGTGGTGTGTGTTAGGCATGGCCTACTGAAATAGATAGCGCATGGCCTATAGAAATAGATAGCGAGCTGATGGGCCGTTATTTCAGTAGGCCATGGTGTAAGGTTGGCACGGTGTGTGTTTATTTGTGTTTACACGACACCTGGTGGAATACAAATTTTTCGACGATGCCGAAACGGAAACTAAAACTGGAACAGAATCCGAAAACTAACATCCCGGAGTCATCGCTAGTCTAACCAACTTTATCAGATTGAAATGTCTAGTTAGTTGAGTGGTTTAAAGCATCAGCACTCCAATTTGGGGTGTTAAAATTTTGACAAAATTTTATTAAAATCCAATAAATAAATCTAATAATAAATACAATAAATACAATAGTGCCGAAACAGAAAAACATAGTGCCGAAACGGAAAAACATATTGCCGAAACGGAAAAATATTGTGCCGAAACGGAAAAACACGCACGCCTGGCAACCCTCCCAAAAACATGACGCCTGGAACTAAATCTGGCGGCGGTGCCGAAAAAGACAAACACAGTGCCGAAAACGACAAAATCAGTGCCGAAAACGACGAAATCGAAGTGCCGAAAAAAAGTGCCGAAACAGGTGGCAACCCTTTCTAGTGTGTATATGAGTTATGAATATTAAGCATGAATATAGTCATAGTGATACCCTGACGTTAGGTCTTTTCGTTCGTGTCCGATCCTTGATTTAGGTTTAGGGAATTTTAGTATATGTAGAATTTTAGGATTTTTCCGCCACAAATATCCATAAGTGCCTTTCTAATAATTCTGTTATTTTTATTTAGACTTGACCGAAGAATTTATTTGTTCGAGGTTGAGCAGACTTTAGTAAAACGGAACTAAGGCTATGCTGCTCCCAGCAAACTGGTGGAAGACAACTAAAAAGTAACAACATACCAAAAGGAAACAAGCAGTTCAATTGGTGAGCGAGGTGTCAGAAGAAAAAACATCTCGTGTCAAAAAACAAGGCATAGACCTAATCCTTATTGCATCTGTTACTCCTGATGCCACCGTCCTAGTAGTAATCGGGAAAAAAATCAGTGACTACCGACGTTAATGAACAAATCACAATTTCTAATCGATCGTCATGGAAAAAGAGGAAAAGTCGTTGACAAAACCTGCAGGCCGACCACGGCACCACACAAGATGAAGAAAACTTCCGGGTAAAAAAACCATAACTTAATTCGTGTTGCTAATAGACAATACGATTTATCCATCTAATTGTTGACAAGCAGTGACGCAGTATTATTGTGCGTGTTGACTTTGTTTGAATTCGAAATTCAGAGACTAAGGTGTAGCATAGCACTAGGTATTTTCATTTGAACTAAGTTTTAATTAAAAAAACCTAATTGTAGATTTAATATAATATTTTTCCAATCTTTTATAGGTCATATACTATTTTGATTTTTTTTTAATGGAAAAAAAATCAAAAATATCCCTTCGGGTACCTTGCTAACGCAGGTAGCTGACAATTTTATAGACGTTTCAATCGACTCTTTCCATCTCTTCAAATCTTTAGCGCTAGATGGCAGGATTTTTTCGTAGCAATTCAAAAGTAGGAGGATGGGAAAAGAGGGGAGCTCGGAAATACTGACTCGCGGCACCAGGTTAAATTTTCTTATGGAACTGACTGACCTCCCCCTTAATGGCTCTGAATACACCATGGAAAAAAGAATGATTAGTTGATTACCTTCCAGGTTCGGACGACCTGACCCCTAACGGCAAGCACGCGCATCGCTTCAGACGATTCCTCTCATGCTTATGGAGCCGATTTACTTTACTTCGTAGTCTGTGGTTCAGTGTTGTCTTTACTCCGTAGTCTATGGTATCAGTAGTCTGTCCATGATTATAGAAAACATCAAACATAATTTACGGGTTCTCGTGTATTCGTAAAAGTTTAGTAAACGTTTTGTGAAAAATCAAGTGAAATTTGTCGGGATTAGTCGAATTCAAAATGGTAATTTTCAAATCAAGTGCTTAAACATTAGATATCAAATCCTCGATGAACTGTTTGAACTTTTGGAATATTTACTTAATTTTACATCACTTTTATGAATTTTAGTTTGGATTTGGATTTCTGGAAATGCCTCGTCCGTTCAATACACAGTATAGGTAAACCTCACATCAATTTCACTTACATGAATTTCTCACATTCAATTATCTGTAGGTGTTACTCTGTCTCCATGTTACCTGGTCAGGAAAGATTGGATGTCGAAAAAGGCGGAAAGAGTAAGAAAATATGGTTATTTTCTGTTAGTTTATGAATTGCATTATATTTTTTTAAATCTTATAAATTAGTCATAATGCCACCTTCTGCTCTTGATCAATTGACAAGGCTCAATATTGTCTACCCAATGTTATTTAAATTGACAAATCCTAGAGCAGGACAAATCACTCATTGTGGAGTATTAGAATTTGTTGCTGATGAGGGTAAAATATACCTTCCATATTGGGTGAGTTTAGAATTCTTGCGTTGAATCTTTAAATTGAAAATCTGTTGTGTGATTATGCTTCATGCAGATGATGCAAAACCTTCTGTTGGATGAAGGAGATTTGCTGAACATAGAAAGTGCATCATTGCCTGTTGCAACTTTTTCCAAATTCCAGCCACAATCAGAGGACTTTCTAGACATCAGCAATCCAAAGGCTGTTCTTGAAAATGCACTCAGAAATTTTGCATGCCTTACCAGTGGGTACTGATGAGATTCAATAATGTAAGACCTTTAGTTTTCTTACACTTTCACATTATTAGGGATGTTGTTGCCATAACCTACAATGAAAAAATCTATGAACTACGAGTATTAGAAACAAAGCCTGGAAATGCAGTTTCAATCATTGAGTGTGATATGAATGTTGAATTTGCACCCCCTGTTGGATATTCTGAACCAACTAAAGTTTCAAAAGAATCACAAGAAGAACACATGGATACACTTGACCCCACAAGTTTCATGCCAGAAGTTCAAGGGTTCATAGCCTTTGCTGGTGAAGGAGTTCGGTAAATTAAGCCTAATTTAATTTAATTTTAATTACAATTTAAATTATTGAGCTTTTCAACAAAATTTTTAATTATTAGATTGGACGGGAAAATTAGGAAAGTAAAAAACGAGGAACTGCCGCCGATCATCAAAGCATCATACCAAAGAGGAGTTCCTGATTTTGACTACCAGTTTGGTAACCTCAAATTCATCCGAGCTGTAAAGAAAGAGGATGAGAAGGAAAAAGAAACTCTGGAATCCACATTCGAAGCATTTTCCGGTGCTGGGCAGTCGTTGCGTCAAACAAAGTTCATTAATTAAATTTTCGTGTTTAAGTTGAAAATAAATTTCTTTTTCATTTCGGTAATATTATTTGAACGTGAAGTAACGTTTATTTTGAAGATTTAGTGCAATCTATTTTTAGGAAGTTTCTTAAACATAGCGAAGCGCGACTTTTAAATAATATTTTGGTTATTGACAAATGAAGTTCGGCTGGCTTCGCATCTGTTCAAAAAATTTCCATCAGTATAATCTTTTACCATTGAGACAAAAGTGTACTGTTATTGCACAGTTCTGTTTTCTTAAAACAAAATAATAAGTAAAGGCAGTTCCAATATTCCAAAGGTACAAGCGTGAATGTATACACTTTATTTGGAAACAAAAAGGAAAGTAAAAAATATAACAAGCATGAGATACAGAATTAATCACAACAGAATCGCTGGTGTTAAGGGATAACCAGCATTTGGGCGATATCTGGATAATCATATGTTCTTTTGAGAAATAAATCGATAAGTTTTAATCCAGAGATACTCTGCAAGCCTGGCATCACTGGTACAAGTTTCAGGGAAACTTCCGTGGAATGATTAGGATCAATTTTCTTCAGTGGCCGATTAGATATACCAGTCCAAAGTACTGTAGGTTTTGAACGGATTTCCAACACCAAACTTAGTTCGACCGGCCTTTCACTAAAAATTATGAATAAACGTATAGTTCATGATAAAGAATTGTAAAATGAACCAATTTATTTAGTTGATAAGTTTCCCTCATGTATCAAAGAGCTCCATTTACCTGGTGTTCGTTATTTTGCAGACAAAGTTAATTGGCCGATGGAGTTTTACTGGATTAGGTAGCTCTTGGATTGTCAGGCGTACATCACCGTAATTGGGGACCTGTATAAGAATAAAGGGGACCATTTTTACGGTTTAAGATTTAGACTGACGAATTTACTAAAAAGCTTTCCAATCAAGCAAAACTCTCATTCCAACTTAGCAAAACTACTCAAACTAAAAACAGCATTTTTTTTTTTTTTTTTTTTTTTTTTTTACCATTCGTTGTAGCTGACTGGTTTGCAATCGTCCACGGTCTCCTATAGCAGTTCTCCAAATTAAGTCAAGTTTCCCAATATTGCTCTCTCCTCTCAACATTCTGTGGTTATCACGTACATTCTGCTTTGGCTGTGATCAATAAGAAGGAATTTGCCATTAATAACCAATTTAACGGAGAAATTTAAGATTACTATTTCTTAACGTTCTTACCTTTAGACAGTGAAGGTATTGGCGGATTTCACCCGGTTGAACCACATTTACACATTTTCCGAAGAGCTGTGGCATATTGGACCAAGGAGTGCCAGTGGTCGTTGATATTTCATTAAGCGATGAAACTAATTCAGAGAACAATTAAAATTGCTTAAACGGTTAAATGAAGAAGCTCAATGGTGGCTGCAGACCTTCAAACAGAGTAGAAGGTTCCATTGTGACTTTATCTAAGCAAAGTGGTCGGTCGACAGTCGTGTTTTGAATTTGGGCTTCTAAGTACACATCGTCGGACTAAATTTAATTGAAGCTGAAATAAGTGGTTGAGCTATATTCATAAGGCCATACAAATTTATATTGATAAAAATGTCAAGTTAATGTCACAACTAGCTCTAATTTCGGATTCCACTCCCTTAAAAACGATTGAGATATTTTACTACAAGATGGTTAAAAGCAGTTGATAACCAAAACGAAGTATTAAGAAATTCTTTATAATTTCTCCTATGACACAAACAACACAAGTCTTACGTAATAGTCCTGTGAAAGGTGAATCCCGATAGCCGTCCAAAGTGAAGTAAAAAAAATGGACATGCAGCAGTTAATTTATCATTTGGTAGAAAAAAGGACGCATGCAAGGAATGAAGAGTTGTTTGAGTTGAAAAAAGGAAAACAAATTAAAGATCAAGAAAATCGCTTATCCAGTCCATGAATTAAGTTTGAGCAGGGTAAATCACAACCGGTATTGTGGAAATTACTGATAAATATATATATAGTTATATTTCTATATAGGTTGTTTTTTCTTTACAGTGTAGGGATTCCAAATGGAAACCTTCAAAACTTATGGCGCCATCTCATGAATTACGGAAGCTTATTCAATTCGTATTGATGAATTCTACTGGAAAAATTTCGAGGAAAAAACCAACAAAAAAAAAGGAACCGCGCATTCGATTAAAAGTTTGAAACCACCTTGACCCACAAATATGTTTTATATGTTAATCGGGGTAATTATTAATTTTTCCAAAAATACGAATTGAATAAGCATATAGTGGCGGTCAAATATACTGTGAGATGGTCGTCACAGATTTTTGTCGCTTTCATATGGAATCCCCTATGCGCATAGTTTTGTTTTATGTGTTAAAACTCGTAATTTTTACAATTATTAAATATGAAAAGTTGATCAGTAGTATGTAGTCTAAGTACAAGTATAGGAAGTAGAACTTACCTCTGCATTGTAGAACTTAGTTTTTACATCTAGAGGTTTAAGAACCTGTTTTGGAAGATTTTATGTGAGTCTTAGTAGATATCACATATTTAAATATCTTTACTTGAAATTTGTAGTAGCGAGAAGATGTCATCTGTTCACCTGCACCAATTTGATAGGATACTTCACAAACTAAACTGCAAATTAATTCAAATCAAGTAACAAAAAAAACTAAGATAAAAAAAGATAAATATTGATAACATACATGTGTGTTCCAATTTCTGTTATTTCATGACTTAGGATATCATCAGTTGATTGCTGAAGTTCAAGCTGGTTAATTGACACTTTATTACGTTTTGTTAATGGAAGCCTTTGTGCAGCTGTCTGGAGATCTGCCTGCAAATTACAAGTATCTTTACTAAAAACTGTTTATGAAATTACCAAACTTTGCAAACCTTGATGGATATATTTGAAACCAAGCAAGAGCCCACATTCTGAACACGAAGGTAACTTTGAAAAGTTTCACCTAAGTATATAGTACTGGAAAACAAACAAATTTAGTATAATTTAGTTCTAAACAATTAAGATTCATTTTTAAACCCAAAGCTTTGAGGTAGAAGTAATCCAAATTTAGGAGAAAAGGTCTTATCCAGAGTTTGATCAGCATCTTCTATTAAAACATTATTTTCTTCTTGGGATAGAATTGTGCTGACCAAATCCCAAGGTTCTGGATGGAAAAGCCCAGGTTGTGTAAAAACTGGACGTGACAACCTCATCACTTAAAATTAAATGATTGCAGAATCGTTTACAAAATGTTTGACGAGAAGTTAGATTTTAAATATTGAATACGAAATACCTTTGATCGACAGAATCTGATCGGCTTTAGTTTCCATGGCACGTAGATAATGGAAACTTATTAAATTTAAAACACAAGGAAATTGTCCACAGCCCACACAGGCGACACAGCGCAGCAATATTTAAAAGGAATAACTGCTGTTATTTTTTATTTTTAACGGAAGCCGAATGTTTTCTAAAGAGTAAAGACGATTTGACTTCCCTTCCTCTATTTATTAGGCCCCGTTGCCCGTTCTCAAGACTACAGTAACTCCACGAAGCCACATCACTCCGGCAGTCAGCAGTCTGGCCTAATTATCGTCGCGGCAGCAGAGCCATTGGCGGCAGTAGTAGGAAATTTGGAATTCGAAAACTTGATCTTATTGATTTTATTTTTCAATCAATTCATTTTTTTCAAGAGATTGGAAATGAGAGAGAATGAAAAAAGTCTAGTTAACATAGGCCAAAAAAGGAGGTTTAACCAGAGCTATAGAATATAGTATTGAATAGTGAATACTAGTATAGAATGCTATAGAATACTATTATTCTATAGCTCTGGTTAGCTGATTAGATTAGCCTTCCATCTCCCTACTCCCCAAAAATAGTAATTTGTTCTGCTTCATCATCAATAATCATAAACCATGAGAAAAATACGAATTTTTTTATGTTAATTGTTTCGACAACTAGATGGCTTTACTTGAAGAAAATGTGAGCAAATTTTGTTTCACTTTTCCAACACAGGAGCTGACAGGAGTGAATGGAGCTGACTGGAGGTATAGCAAGTAGCGCGGCCCTTTAAACTAGTACGCCATATTTGTCATTGACCTCCTAGGTTACATAGTATAACAACAACAACAAAAAATCGGAAAGAAAAAATCCAATTTAATTAAATTATTTTTATTTAGATTTCTGATACATGAAAATTGAGCTGGACTGGGGTAAACAAAATGAATGACAAGGAGAACTTTTCTATAGTTGAATATTTTGGAAATGACAAGGGACACAAGTGTGGTTATTGCAAAGGCTCCAATTCAAACCTCAGCCATGGTAAAGAATATTAAGTATAATTGTAAGCTTAAATTTAACTAACTTAAATTTCAATGACTTTGCAAAGGCATGTGGGCTCATACAATGAATATTCAAGATTATGAAAATCTAATTAACCGTGGTTGGAGAAGGAGTGGTACTAAGATTTTAAAAGTTTAAAACATTTAGATTTTCCAACTAAAATATATCTACCCTTCAGGACATTATTGTTATAAACCAATGATGAAAGATACATGCTGTCCACAGTATACAATTCGATGCAATGCAAAAGACTTTCAAATGAATCCCTCTCATAAAAAAGTTTTGAAAAAAGTAAGAAATTATCTTTCTAAAGAAACAAATTTCAACACCAAACCTGAAGAGTCTTCTATAACTGACCACAATGATTGTGCATCAGAATCATTAACAATGATAAGATCCCATGAGCAGCACCATGCCTCACCACCAAACAAAAGTGAAGTCTTAATTTTATCAAAGCTCAATAAAGAAAAGCCAGGTTCAACAACTATATTAAAATGCAATCCAAAGACTATAGAAGAATTTTTGGATGAAAATTATCATAATTCTTCACAGAAGTTAAAAATTAAATTAGTAGAATCAACTCCTACTGGGTTGAAGGACACACTATTAATTGAGTACAAATTGTATGTGAAGTATCAAATCCATGTTCACCACGACAAAGAGGAGGAATGTACTCTAGAGCAGTTTAAACGGTTCTTAGTGAATTCTCCTTTACAGGTTGTAGTTCTTGATATTCTACCTTTATCAGTATTTTATATCATTCTGTTGTGTTGTTATTGTTAGAAATCACACTCAAAAAGTGGGTGTTCAACTGGATATGGCAGCTTTCATCAGGTTTTTCTATATAATTCAATAACAATGCTTCAGTATAATTAATTTTTGAAGTCAAAATTTTACAGCAATATTGGATTGACGGGGAGTTAGTTGCTGTTGGGGTTGTCGATATTTTACCCTCATGCTTGTCATCTGTTTACTTCTTTTATGATCCAGATTACAACTTTCTATCTTTGGGGACTTATGCATCATTAAGGTAGTACATCTTTCATGAATAATACGAAACAAAATTTTATTTTATTTTGTCTCGCTAGGGAAATAGCATTTGTTCGCCAACTTGGTCAAGTTGACCCTAACTTCGTTTATTATTATTTGGGTTTCTATATTCATTCTTGTCCTAAAATGTTCTATAAGGGTCAGTACAAGCCATCCTTCCTATTGTGTCCGGAAACTTACACATTTTTGCCATTTGCTGAAGCTGTACTTAAACTTGACCGCAACAAGTATTCTCGATTGCTGGAAAATGTGGACTCGTCTGAAGAAAAGAATGTTCTATCAAAAGTGAGTCACTGTAGCTTTCAAATCACTGATTATTACTCATCTTAGGAATGTAACATTTTTTTGAATAGGTTGGGATTGTTTACCGTCGCCAAGCGACAACCTTTGGTATTTATAGTTCTTTGAAGAGACTGGATGAAGATGAGGTGAAGGAAATTGAACAGTACGCTGTGTTGGTCGGAAACAAATCCGCAAGTCGAATGCTCTTATATCGCTCTTAAGTTTTATGGTACACAAATATGAATAAGTGATTCATCAAATATAAATAGATTGATAGTTTTGAATAATTTACTAACTATTCATATGTAATTGGTAAAATAAATGAGACATTCAAATCCATTAATCTCAAATAATAAAAATGGTTTTCTACTCTTATTACTCAGCTGTCATATTTATGTGCATCAGTTTCAGATTTTTTATCAGATCAGAATCAGAATTGCTTGTTTCAAGTAAGCTTCTACAACTTTAATCTTTTTAAATGAAGTTCCTTAGTGGTCTACTTAAACGATACACATGTAATTAAAGAAATGAAATATAATGAACTTGTGTAATAACATGTAAACTGACTTGATCATTGTGGATTTCTAGGAGTTGGGTTATAGCCAATCCTTTCATAAATCATTTCTCTATTGTGTTTAAAACTTGAAATCATAGATTCCTCTGGTCTACCAAATGCTGATGTGTTCGAGCTATCCATTCCATTTTTTCTCCTTTCTTGATGCTTTTTAACAAACTCATATTCCTGCAGGTCTTCCATCCTCAATTCTGTTCTTGTTAGTAATCTTCGAGCCATGATTGTAATCCTTAAGAATCTAAACACACAGAGGATCAAAGTTATGAACATAATAAATTTATTTTGCATAATTCAATAGCTTACTGAAGTGTAATCGTTAGTAGAACTTAAAATCTTTACAGAAAATATTGAAGTTTAATTCAAAAGTTTACTCAATTATTTGTTTCTTTTGAAACACGAGTTTTCTAGTTACTTGTATCATAGACTACGAAGTAAAGACGGCGATCGGCCATGGACTACTTAAGCTAGAGGACGGGTCTCTTCGACAAATCCTATGTCGGCTACCATTTTTTTTTTTTTTACTTTAATGAATCGAGCTTCAAAAATGAGCTAGAGTCTATTAAATTATCCCTATGCGGGAATTATTTAATTTCGGTGATATTTTAATTAGAAATTGACGTAGGTGTTCGTTGGTTGTCGCCGCCTAGCGGTGATTGTTGGTTGACCACTCTGTGATTCTCTGGTTTTGGTTTGGTTTGGTATGATTAGGTGCGTCTGCTATCTGTGATTCTCTGGTGATTATATGGATTCTGTTTGTTTTCTTTCTAAAAACCATGGAAGAGTTTAGAATTCTTGGCGCTAGGTGGAGACAACCAACGAACACCTCTCCCGTCCTCTCAAAATTAAAACGCAAATATCTTTTAATTTAATATATTCACAAGAAATGTGCATTGGAGACTTATAATAGCTTTTTAAATCTCTATCGATTGACCCTTCTTCAAAAATTATGATTAAAAATCCACCCGACAAGCTATAACACGGCGGGATAGGACGAGAGACCCGTCCTCTAGCTTAAGTAGTCCATGGATCGGCTCCATAAGCCTGAGAGGAATCGTCCAAAGCGATGCTTCTGCATGCCGGTAGGGGTCAGGTCGTACGGACTAGGATGGTGATATTCGTATTCCTGTTTCCCTACTGTTTACGTGCTTCACACACACGCATTTTCAGGTATATATAATCCATATGGATTTTTCTATTTAATTCCATAATTTTGTATAGCCCTTCCCGGTGCCCCTTGAATTTTTACTTAATTTTACTTAGAAATTCGGGTGTAGGAAAAATAAATTTTATGTGACACCCTTTTCCGTATGAAAAGAGCCCTCACAACAGTGTTGCGCGATTTGTTTAATTCAGAAGAAAACGACCTTAAGTGAATTAAGATGTAGAAACATCCAATTCCCACGACATTGGCCAAAATCGGTGCCATCAACGGCACACAGGATAGGAAATTGTCTGTTGCCAAAAAGTATAAATTTTTCCACCAACCTGAAATGAAAACCAAAATGTTTGTAAGGATTCAATTAATTTATGGAATATATAAATATATATTACCAGGAACAGCGATTGCCTAAATATCTAAACGGACAAATAAAGGAGTTATTCGAATACTGGCAAAACCACGTTAAGAGATGACAACAGTCATCTGCGTGAAAGCCTTCTCTTTTTGTGACGCATTCAAGCAACATGTAAAAAGGGCCAGCAAAAAATGGCAAACAAAGCGCTTAAAGCGACTGTCCCAATATTGAAATTGCCACAAAAATAATTTAAAAAACAACAAGTTTTATAATGAGAAACAAATACAGACGAATCAAATTTGAAATTATTAGAGAATTCTCAATGCTGAAAACAAGCCGTGCAACGGCTTGTCTGTGGATGTATTGATCGACCAGTCCCAGGAGGCAAAGGTGCCGGCTAATGCCATTTCAGACATGACGTAACCGAAGGATAGAACCCATACCAGACCAAAAACGTTGTAGAACAGGAGAAACGTCACCAAGTAATGGGTAACGCAAGTTTCAGGACCCACCACCTTGAACGATGAATTACCGATCGAGGACGCTTAGAGTGAAACTGACCCAAAATACCTAATGCAAAGAACTTGGAAGACCCAAGGGAAGATGGGAAAGATCGTGAGACTACCAACAGCCCTAAAACAAAATCACAAAGAAAGTTATTAAAAAAAATATGAAGAATTGCCAAACTGTTAATTCAACGTACTGGCTGGCATTGTCGATGAGGAAAATAGCCCCACGAATGTAATTGCGCCAAAAGATGAGCATTAAGACAATGACGACCATTGAAATTCCTAGAATAATGAGAATCATAAGCCAATTTTTCCTCTGAGTCCAAGTATGTGACCAGGTTTGTGGAAAATGGCCAATTGGCCAGCGTTTGTTATTGGCTCAAGAGAATTTCTTTAGTTCTTCATATCGCGTGAAGCACATAAAGAGACCTAAATAAAATTAATAAACGAATCAATAAATACTCAAAGTTGTATGAAATATAGATATGAGAAATTACCAACTCCCTGTAGATCTACGAAGTACAAAATTGATAGACAGACCATAAAACCGGCCGAAAGCTCATAAAAAAAGCGAAATAATCATACCAACGGTTAGTTCGATCAATAAAAGCCACCAAGAATTGAAATACTCTTGAAGAATCCAGTAAAATCTCTGTAAAGAAAAATGGAAAAAATGAAGGAAAATAAATAAGGACTGTGCAGTATAAGGAATTCTTTGAATTCAAGAAGAAGAGAAACGAACAAGAGAAACAAAAAATTAAAGGAAACGCACAACGACATAAATAATGAGACAAAAAAGCCTTCAAAAATTCTTTTTACCTGTGTAGTATTCAAAAGCTGCGCAAAGAAGGCGGCGCCGTTGATTACTTCTCCAACTTTGATTGGGAGTTATTCTTATGTACCATACATTAACCAATAGGTTTTCTCTCTGCACTGTCTAGTTCGTAGATTTGGATGTTAGTTTCGAGAGTACTCTTCAATTTTCTGGTCTCACTTTCCGTCTTCGGAGATGAGTACGAGATCTCCAGAAGGATTTGGATCACTGCGGAAACCCTCTTCTTTTTCTTAGTTGCTTGTCATTGGGGGAGATATAATGGATTTTCCGGAATTTGCAAGAAAAAGACAGAGCGATCATCAAATTTTGCATGTGAATAGCGAATCCAGTTGGTTCCCTTTAACATTAATATGGAGGACGTTGGCAAATTTAATAAAGGCTAGGTGAAAGTAGCGCGTTACGCAACTTAAAAGGCTGTTGAATCTGGGCATGAACGGGCCCAATCCATAACCTACACCTCTCTAGTGTCTTTTCGCTGGTCCATTTTATGCAATTTGTCGGGCATATTGTCCCAACCAATTGATTAGACGATTTCTAGAAACTGACGATTGACAAATTGAGACTTGAAAATTGTCTTGCTTTTTTCGAGAACGGGACATTAGAGACCCTCTCCTATAACAAGGAAGGTCACAAATTTTCCACGGCAAAATAATGAAACTTCACCATAGAGTTCGGCAAACTCATCGCCTGACCGCTCATCTAATGTTGAGTGTATAGCAAAACCGATTCAAACTCCCTTCTCCCCGTCCTAAAGGCGATGTCACTGGAGATGCTGTTTCAGTTTGGCATCTTGTTAGACAGTCACCTCGAAAATGACATCGCCAATAATTCTTGTTCTTGCTTTCCACAAGTGCACTGATAGGCTGATGCACTTTAATGGACCAATTATACAGTCCCCTCCATAAGTATGGGATCACCCCACGCCGTTCCATAAGGCGGCGTGTATTTTTCTAGTTGGTTTTTCGGGTGGCAAAAAGTGAAAAAATGACATAAATTCACAAAACTTGGAATTTATGTCATTTGATCTCTTTTGTTTTGTCTGAATTTTTTTTCAGATTTTTTCGTTCATGGGTTAGGCCTCTAAAAGTGGCTCCAAAAGTATCGGATCACTCCGACGCCCACCGTGTTATCTTATGGCCCAAACTTGTTTTCCATATTGATTTTTATATATTTAATTTTCTAGAGGGAATTTTTATTTTCAAACCGTGTACATAATACCCTTTCATAAATTAACTAAGAGTTTTTCATGATGATCTGAATTATTTTCGAATTTTCCCAGATTAATTCGTTTCCCGAGTTTCTGAAATCAGAGACTGCAGAAGACTTCATTTACGGTTTACAACCTCTATCAGCTGGCGTAGGCCGGAAAATTAGTGTCGTTTCTATACACCACTGGCACTCTGCTTCCTTTTTTACTTAAGGGGTGTGTTTTTACTTGTAATTTGCTAGTCTAATTTTCTTCATTGTAATGCCGAATAGACTTCCTTGGAGCTCTTGAAAGGCAAGGTGTTGAGTCGATGGAATTCGTGACCATGGAGATGAAGCATCAGGGCACGTTCATTCTGTAATATATAGGTAACGTGTGCGTTGAACACGTAACACTATTGACATGAAGAATAATTGACATAGAATTCGAGAAATAATTTATAATATTATATATCTATTTATAAAGGTTTGGTTGGTAGAAAAAGTCGTTTCGTCGAAACACTGGTCTCAGCTTCCCTCATCAACTGGGATGACAATAACTGGCATTTCCCGTAAACATATTTGTTAATTTAAAATTTCTATAAGATTCGATCTTTAACATCTAGCCAGTTTTTTGTGAACTTACTGACTTACTTTAAATAAATACAATACACATATAAACCTCATAAATAATCGTAAATATAATTTGTTAGGGCTATACCCTATTTGAGCTGAAATGTGGAGAAGTCTAACCTATACAGTCGCTATAGAGAAGGACGTCGTCGATTGAAGGGAAAACAATACTTACCTGTTCGTCATATAGATCTACAACAGGTTACAAAAAAACAGATTTAGGAAAATATCTTATGTAAATAAAAAAAAGGTATTTTTTCTTTGATAAAACGTTGTTAGATTCCATATCTGATGTGGTGATGAGTTCAGTGTATACACATATATTCTGTCAGCCTTGGTAATGGTTGTTGGTCTCATTTGTAAAACTGAGCAAAAAAATCCGGAGGTATTTAGTTTTGTCATACATAGTGAATTAGTTATAACAGCCTCTTTCATGAAATGATAGAGGGAAGTATGAAAATAATGAAGTAAATATGGTGGAGTTGGGCTTTGTTTTTATAAATATTATTGTTGTTTTATAATAATTTTAGTCTGGTGGTCATTAACAGAAAACCCTAAAACGTCTTATAAGCTGTTTTTTCGATGTGAACTATAAGCTAGACATTGTTCTGAATAACACATACAATTGTAATTTCTAAAATGCAAGTCATATATTTTACATTCCCCGTTTCTTTTTGGAAATTCTGTGGGTTCATTGTAAGGGCAACATAATTAGTGGTACTGCTGTTCCAAGCGGCTGTATTCCGTATTTTTCCAAATTTCTGGTAGACGACACAAAACTTCAGAAATCGTCACTGAAGTGGTATTCTAGTGCAAATGTTAACCCTGCTATTTCTCGCCAAGATCTTTGGCCAAGAAGCCATCTTCCCAAGTAGCCAGCACCTTCCATAGTCGAGAAGTAATTTTTTTGCAATTTGAAAAAAATTCGGAAATTTGCGAAAAATAATTAAAGATTACATTAGTTTCACTGTGAATTTAGCTGATGTGAAGGGGGATCAAGGAATTTGCAATATAATTTGGTTATTTTGTCATTCTTGAGCGTTTCATTGCCAATTCGCTGAACTGCGCTTTATAATTCAGACAACAGATTCCACAATGTCATATCGTATTGATCAAAGGCACAAATTTCCGTTGTCTTCAGCTGCTGTATAAAACCCATGCCTTGCCACGAATACTTTTAGAAATAACAGGGAATAGGTTGAGTACAATTTTCGACTCTCAGTATTTTTCGCCTCTCGCCTTTTTCAGTAATCTAACAACAGCAACAGCATTATACTTAAATGTTGAAAATGAAAGTTCTGAATTCTGCAAAGTGTGTTGCCTTTTTTCGTCCATTTTTGCGTTCTTTTGCATTACGGAAATGGTGTACATGCTGGCTACAGTACGGCAATGCAATGTCCAACCCTGTTCGACAACTATGTTCAAACCAATTAATGATGATTTGTTTCTCAATCTCGATAATCCCCAACACCTCTTTGGGCCTTAATTTTTAAAAATCTAGTATTTCGGTTATGAAAGCTACTATCCGCCAAGTTCAATCAGATGCCAAAAAACTATTGTCAATATGCCCGACAGAAGAGTAGTTACCTAGAGTTAAAGATAAAAAGTCACATTGATATTGCTTTGCAATCACATTGCAAACAAGTCAGATCCTGAAGCCTAACCAGAATTTCTAAACAGACTAACAGCTACCAGCCTACAATCGAGACTGAAAGAAAAAAATACTTGCTTTTGATTCGCAGAGCACTGAGGTTCTCAAATCTGAAGAAAGTAAGAGTTTACATGATTTTTTAAAACGATGATTTTTCGAGAAGACTTCTTCATTTGTACTTTTTATTGAAGAAACAGCAAACGGAATATCATCATCCAACATTTGCAAAAATTGGTGACTAAACTTTCAGACAATCATGCTTCACGTCTGTTACCACTTTTTTCTTCTTAATGTCTGATCTCAACTTAAACTTTTTTTTATTGATCCTTATTCAAATTTGTAAAAAAATTTCAAAGAAGCGGAGCGCAGAGACAATTCACATCGCGGTTTCGCGTGTAAATTGTTTCGATGTCAGCCATTTCTTGTAGTGTTTTTTTTTCTCATTGCCTGTATTGCCTCAAGTTCTTATTTTTGAATACAATGTTTATTTTTGAATCATGATCAGTTTATTTCTATCTTATCTGCTTATGTTTTGTGAAGGTTTAGCGTTCTAAACCTTTATGGTTATATTTAAAACATTTTTTTTTCAGAGCTGTCATGGGTTTCCATTTCCAATATTCCAATGTTCTGTCATTTTTTTTAAATTTCAAGCAGGGTCATAAATTTATATTTTTGAAATATCTTGTATTCGAAAATCAAGGGAAATGTTAAATGGAAAGAGTGCAATGCAGAAGAGTAATCATCATAATCAATCCCGCAACCACAACCTTGCCTCGATTGGATGCCTAAATTGATTTTTTTTTCACTGGTACGCGTTACCTTCCTTCTCACTCATTCCCCAGTAAATAGCGAAATCAAATAGGACAAGGCGGATTGATCCGCTTTGGCCACTTTGGCTGTCGCTGTCATGGTTTCCCATCCTGTTGCAAATGGCAATCGACATTCGACGCATTTTCCAGCCGGACCCTTACATCATTCATCCACCCAAAATGGAGCCGCATTCCCTCCTACAGTCAAACAGGTTCCTGCTCTCCGCATGGAGGTTATCCGGGGTAGATTCCAAAGTCAGGGCATTCATCAAACGTTATTGACCTTCTCATGACCACAGAAACCGTCAAACCACAAATACTACCTACCAGTCTGCTGGGACAAATTGGCTTGATTGGTGTGACAAGATTGGGCTCTTCCCTACCAAGACAGGTTTTCTGATATCGAAAAACGATTAATACAGGGTTGTAGATCTTTTTACGCTGATCATTTTTAATACAGGGTTTAGGGTGTGCAAATGAGCGGAAGTGCCCGTAAAATGCGTTCAAAGTTTTGAGTTTTACGGAGCTGACGCGCAGCCCAAGCCGGCCAGAAAGGGGGTCGAACGGGGCGGGGTGGCGCTTACCCATGGGAGAGGGGTGAGTGAAGGGGGGTATACCTGGGCCATACTATACGAGCCCATGTTTTCCATCTGCTCCCATGTCACCGGTGGTCTAATGGTCAGCATCCCGGGCTGATATGTCGAAGGACCGAGGTTCGAATCTCGAGTTCAAAAAGAGAAATGCAAAAAAATTGAAAATTTTAAAATTTTAAAATGGAAATAGCATCAGTCACTGCTATATCATGCAGTCACATGTTGCATTACATAAAGCTATGTTTGTGGGGAGATACCATACGGCTCATGCTTTCCCTCATCTCACACATGTCAACGGTAGCATTATGGTCAGCGACCCGTGCTGCCATGCCAATAGTCTGAAGTTCAAAACTTGGTCGAACTAATTCGATTTTTAATAAATTAAATTTAACGAGCTTCCGGAGTTGATGGAAGTGGAAGATCGGTGGTAAACTGGTAACTCACGACGACGCCACGCCTCCCGCTCTTGTCGCTGTCGTGAGATACCAGTTTACCACCGATCTTCAACTTCCATCAACTCTAGAAGCTTTTAAATTTAATTTAACAAAAATCGATTTAGTTTTCCTAAGCGACTTCGACCGAGGACCGAGTTTTGAACCTCGGTCCTTTGGCATGGTAGCACGCATCGCTAACCATAAGGCTACCGTTGAAATGAATGAGTTAAGGGAAAGCATGAACTGTATGGTAGCTCCCCACAAACATTAATTTATGTTTGCAACATGTGACCTCATGATATTTCAGTGACTGATTCTATTGAAATTTAAAATTTTAATTTTTATCGAATTTTTGTTTACTTGGCCGAGATTCGAACGTCGGTCCTTCGACACATCAGCCCGGAATGCTGACAATTAGACCAACGGTGATATGGGAGCATGAGAAACATGGGTTGTTATAGTATGGCCCAGGTATACCCCCCTTCACTGTCCCCTCTCCCATGGGTACGCGCCACCCCCCGCTCGACCCCCCTTTCTGGCCGGCTTGGGCTGCGCGTCAGCTCCGTAAAACTCAAAACTTTGAACGCGTTTTACGGGCACTTCCGCTCATTTGCACACCCTAAACCCTATATTAAAAATGATCAGCGTAAAAAGATCTACAACCCTGTATTAATCGTTTTTCGATATAAGAAAACCTGTCTTGGTAGGGAAGAGCCCAAGATTGTATTGGTAATGAACTGAAGAGTATGGGCATAGGTCTCCCATTCGCAACAGGTCAAAATATTTGTATCCTTCTATCTTGAACTGATTTGTCGAGATGAACGGCTTCACATGAATTCTGTTATATTGCAAAGATGATGAACTGGGACCGATGAACTCGTCTTCTCCGACAAGTCACAAGAGAATAGCTTGAAGCCAAATGGAATTCCATACCAACCAGAAGATAGATGGAGAATGCAATCATACCACTTGTCTCCACTACTATTTGCTTTGCTTTCTCCATGCTCAACTTTGGAGTTAGCATCGCATACTTGACTTGAAGTTAAGATGCAAAGTTAGTCACGTTGAATATGAAGTCCTCAGTCTTGCTGGCCAAAGAATGATACGGTGCATGGTTGGCATTCTTTGGAATTCACAGCATGCTTTAAAACTGCAGTTAGCACTCTGATCTTCTGCTTGATTATGAAAGACGAAGACAGCATGAGCACCTGCCTTTCAACAGAACGGAGATGTGCTGCATCCATGACGATGTCTTCACGAAAGTAGAAGTCTATGATGTAGTCCATGTTTTCATGCTTCATCTTCAGTCTAGATATTAACTTTGCAAAGAGTTCTCTCAGATTGGTTTTTACCATCATCTCGTTGGACATCAGCTGGTAGAACATGTCTGCACTACAGTTGAGTAAAGCAGCGCAGATGATCAATATCTTCAAGTTGAACTGTTTGACTTGACCAAACTTCTCTTTCTCCGAGAAGGTAAAAGAGAATAGGTCGCCTTAAGTTAGCCTTGGGAAGAAGATTACCATTGAGATGTCCTTTTTGTATTTGGTCTCGTATGCGTGTATGTTTGCGTTAAGTCTGAGAAGCCAGTCAAGTGTGTACTTCGTTGTTTTGTATGCCGCTGACTTCAGGTTAACATGAACGCTGTTGAGAATTGAAGACATTAGAGATAAACATGACGTATCCAAAAGAGATGGAGAATGGCTTGTATTGATAATGATTGAACATGATGGTGATAGACGATGCTGCTATTCTCTTGTCTGTGATTCTCACTGAATTATCCATGATGGAGAATAGACCACCTAGGTCTTCACCACATCTATTGCAGTGGTAGGTGCTCTACTCGACTTCACAATTCCATACTTGTGTCTGAAAGATTGCAACATGGCGTTCATTTCTGGCGATGGTATCAATGCATTCTGCAGATTAACTGCGTCTGGACAAAGAACAAAATTGATCTCGTTACTCCAATCGAGCCAAAGAGATAGGAATGGTCTCTTTGTTCCGATCTATGCTGGAAACATGATTTTGTAGTAACTTCAGAGCCAAGTCTATGTACATGTATTAGTTGGTAGACAATAGTGTAGAGAACAGCATATCATATGACTTTCATATGAGAACGACCCGAGTCTACTTGTTCTAAGATCGTAAGAAAGTTATCCGATCCTTCTTTGTTGGATTCATATACCAAGATTGATTTGAATTTGACTGAAAATAAAGAAGTCGTTGTTCTGACCTTCCATTGCTAATAAGATACAATCAATGTAAACTTCATTTGACCGATACAAATGAATCGCCCACAGAAGAAGTTTAACTTGTGATATGACTCGTTTCCAAAAATGCTATACTGATGGAGACTTCTCTTCAGAGCTATAAGAGATACAAAGCTGACGTCTATTACATTTTTGCTCATATCTATGTTGTTTACGCTGGTTTTCACATCAGAATTATTGTTGAAAAACTTTATATGCTCGGACACGCCATGCAACCAGAGAACTCCTTCGTTTGTGATGATTCGAAAGAGTTTTTACATTGAATCTAATGCGTGCTCATGGTGTGATGTCAATTTTGTAAACATGATCTGCTTCGTGACGATGATGTTGAATATTTCAAACAGCTCTTGATGTCTTCAACTGTTGCATCAGAATTTTTCGTGATCGAGTTGATTCTGTACTTTATCTTTTCAGCTGTGATCAGATTGGGGTTCTCTTTGTTGTAGACATAGAGAGATGTGTCGTCTACTATGCTTTTCTCCTCAACATTAGATCCTAATTGTTTCCTAATTGTTTGATTTTGCCAATCACCAGATCCAAAACATCGGTGATGGTACCCGCGATTTAATCACTGACTAAAATACAATGAATCTTATTGTGTTTATCTTCAAAAGCCAGATGAAAAAAATTCAAGACAAAGAGTAAGAACAGAATCAGCTTTGAAATAATCCATCAAATCCATTAACTCTTCGAAGACAAACTCAAAGTCCAACGAGAACGATACATATCTAGACTTGCCAAATAATATGGAAGAAAACTCTTAGAAGAGTATTCCATTCTTGGTGAAATCGATGTGATCGTGATCTTCCAGTGGATTGTTTGTCAAATACAGTAGTTCGAGGCTAGTCTCTCACCACGCACTTCAACAACACGATTCAAAAAGTTGAGAAGTACAAGTTCAGATAAACCCAAGTTGTCAGACATGAAATTGTGTGGCTTACTTTGACGATAAATTTGGCTGATGGGGATAAGGGCATTGAAAACAAGCAAAGCATTCGCCAAGACCACAACGGTCCACAATTGGTCTTGAGTACTTTTCTGATCAGATCTGATTATATAGTGTGAACTGATTTTGTGAAGCCATGATTCCTGAACAGAAATCTCATGAAAATAAATGAAGAGAGTCTACTATTACTGAAACGACGAGATTCTGACAGCTCGTTAAGCAAGTGCTTAAAATATATCTTCCTGAAACCAAGAAGGATCTCCGTCGCCCTCAGAGAGCCTTTTTGCACATTGTAATCGAAGAGAACAAGTCATATGCTGCTTTGGTGGAGCTGAGGTGATCCCGAATAGGACTTTAGATATCTTCCACCACTAACAGTTTATTGCTTTCCAAAAGGTTGAAGAAATCAGCTGGATCCAAAGGCATGTATGGATCTTTTCGATCATCTTCTTTTATTAAAATATAAATTTTAATCATTTTTAAATTATTAGTAGAATTGTAACTGATTTTTTAAATTATTCATCAAGACAAACAGGAACAACCTTCCCAGCAGGCCCAGGCTGATGTTGTGGAAATTTTAAATGCAAAAAAAGTGATCAAAGAGCTAAGTATACAGCTTGACATTGTCAAGCAGCAACGGTAAGAGGAAAAGTCGACACTAGAAAATGGTTAATATAAAATATTTATTAAATGCTGAAAGCTTTGCAGTTTTATTGTTTTATTTGATAGAGCTCAACAATGCCTTAGCAGTCTTGGAGCTGGAACAAAATGAGGTTTTACGGGCCAATAGCCAGATTGAAGCATTGGAACTGGATGTCGAAAAAGAAAAAAACCTTGCGATGCGCGTACGAGATCTTGTTTATCACAAGTTTGTTTTTTCAATTCCCGAAAAAAGGTCACATATCATTGTAGTTTTCAAGCAACTTTGAAATTGGCTACCGATAGAATTGGAGATCTGGAGGCGAAACTGAATTCGTTGACACTCACTAGCTGCAGCTGCACCATAGGAAAGTGCGCAAGGTAGAAATTGGGAATTGGGATATCCTTAAGGTGCTATAACACTGCCTGCAACGAAACGCTACGGATAATAGCGCTACTTAGTTTGATGGAGGAAATCCCAACACAACTTTAGGGGGTTGAAACTCCACGCTCATGGCTTTTCCTTACTCTAGGAATGGGGTGGAGCTTTAACCCCCCTAAAGTTGGCCAACTGAGTTGAAAAAATAACCACAAGAAGATCTCAAAAACATAACTTGAAAGGTAAACCTGTTTAACAGTGAACAAATATTGACAAAAAAGCAAGGAAAAGGAAATAAATGGGAAAGGCAAAACAGATTAGTAAGAAGGGAAAGGAGAATTTTCCAAAGAAAAAAGTTGTCGAGTTTCCTTTTTTGATTTTTTAGAAGTTTTTGGCGTGAAATGGTGGCAACTCAGAGTAGAACATAAGGGGTTTCTAGAGCCGCACTGGTGTTACCAAGAGAGGAAAATGTTAACTGAATACTTATAATCCTACAAACTAAGATGCCTATCAAATGATAAAAATCCTCTAATGCTTAAAAACTCTGTTAATATACTTTTGGGGTTATATCAGCGTCTTAAATATCTCACTGTAAACTTTTCAAAGGTTTGACTTCTGAACCAAAACGTCTCATCCATGTCATAAGTCCAATGAAAAATCCTGTGGAGGATCCTAGTGAATAGCTTGTGGATCCCAATTGTTCTCTTACAGGAAATGTAACCGATAGTGTTGTGAATGAAACTGGTAATACATTTTTACCGTACGAACTTACATATTTTTACTTACATACATATTTAATACAAAAAGGAATTCATTGACGATCAGTTTACAAGAATAAGTTGTAACAAAAAGAAGAGAATTCTCCAGAAAAATTTATGAGCTTTAATCTTAACTATTTTAAAGATGAAGTAAAGATATTTATTTAGATTACCCCGTTTGATGGAGTGGAGAAATTATAGTTGCGTTGGAAAAAGCATAAATGGGTTAGACGCACTATTGAATTTGCATGAAATGTGTTGCTATGTTGAGTTCCTAACGAAATAAATTTGGTATAACTAATTTTATATAATATGAAAACTAATTTGGTTTTAGTTTTGTATTAGTCAGATTGGTTTTGCTTATTTTACCGCTGTTTTATTCTTTTATTTTAAATTACCGTAGATCTTTTATTTACATTTGACAGAAAAATCACTCAGCGGTTGCTGACCACGAGTTGTCGTTGCTGGTCACGAGAACGTTCGTTGAATGGACTGTTTTTGGAATCTACTCTGGATAATCTCAATGCGGATAGCAGAAACCTGTCTTACTTAAGGAAGGAATGCGGCTTTCTCTATGTCTTTTCTCTATGTACCGGGGAGTGAATGAGAAAGTAGGTAACGCGTACTGGTGAAGAAACTTCCAATTGAGGCTGAAAGCGTTCAGCGCCGAAGCTTTTTGGTTGCGGGAGCCATTAAGTGAATTGGGCGTGTTGAACATTCCAAGGCGGAGGCGAAAAGGTTGAAATCGACTTTCCAAATATTTACCAATCGAAGAAGTGTATCCGTGAGTAGCAACCAGTCCGAGGAATACAGAGTTCGTGCATAACACACTGAAAACATTTTTTGGCCATCCACAGGACTCGCGAATCTTATCTGTATTAGTTGTTGCATGGATGCTACTTCTCCAACCAAACGAACCTTTAAATTTGACGGATATCCCACTGAAATTTTGTTGCAAGTTTTGTTACATAATCTTACATGACCTAGCTACCCCGACCTAAATTTCCTTTCAATCTTCCATGTAATATCCACAACAAATGTAAGTAAAATAATTTAAAAAACGATAAAAAACGTCAATTTCTATTATTTATTGAATTAAATACATTGCAATGAATAAAGTTTAAACGTGCAATTATTTATTACAAACGATTGTCAATAACATTCTCTGTGTCTTTGAAGGGTCTTTGATTAGTCCAATTACATCTACTATTGTAACTGTGACGGGTAAGTTTAGTTTAGCTGCCTTTAAATTATAAAAATCAGATAACGAAATGAAGCAAACTTTTTCATTTATTGCAAATACCCCTTAATCATTATGATTTTTCTAACGTTAGTTTAAGACAATTTGCGGAATCTACGCTGGCCGTACCACGAAATGTGTCTCCCAAATTCTTTGGAGAGAAGTCTTTTGGCAATCAAATCATTGTAGAAACTTCTCCTCCTCCTATTCCAACTTAAATCCGAATCTAGAGTTGAATGAGATTAAAATTAAGCACAATATATTGCGCTATTGGCTGAATAATATGTCCCAACAAAGAAAAAGATTACTTGGCGCTTTTGTACCGATCTACTCTTAAGATTCTCATCTATATCTTTGGACGGAGATTTAAGAATTCATCATAAGAATACCAGCAAATTTTTGCCCCAAATCAAGTTTTAGCTTAGTCCAAAACACAAATAGTGTTAAGAACAGCTTAATAAATATAATAGGCTATAAACATAATTTACAAAATCTATTAACCTCGATTAAATTGTGACGCCTGGCCATTGAATTTGAAAAATTTTCTCAATACTGGGGTAGTAATTGAAGCTAATGGATTTTGGACAGAATATTGAAACAGTAAATTAAGTCTGACTTATTAGCACTTTGTTTTTCTTTAAAATATAAAATTTTCACTGAAACTAAAAAAAAAAGTTGGAGAAGGCAACAAAAAATAGCCAACGAACGGTACTTGAATTAAAATCTGACATTCTTATTCCAGACGAAACACTGCAGACCACTACCAAGACCGGTCTAGGCAGCGATCAGCCACTCTTGATCTCCGAAGATCAAGACAAATCAACAGACTAGGACAACTCGGATATCCGTTTTGAGTTGATGGTAATAAACACGCCGAAGTAAGTCAAGGAAGAGAAGAAGATGTCAACAAGACAATTTCCCATTTCTGACCAACATTGAAAAAATAGCAAAAGGCAAATGACTCCCATCAAGAAAGTGTCAATCTACCGACCAAAATCGACAAAGAGCAAAAGGCATCACAACAAGAAAGTGTCGATCTTCCAGCCAACACTGAAAAAGAGCAATAGGGAAATGACTCCCATCAAGAAAGTGTCAATCTACCGACCAACGCCGACAAAGAGCAAAAGACATCACAACAAGAATGTGTCAATCTTCTGACCAACAATAAAAAAGTCAAAATGGTAAAATACAAATGATTCACAACAAGACTGTGAGTGTCTACCAACCAACTCTGACAAAAAAAGCAAATTGGTGTCATGGATCTCGTTGGCGCTGCGTGTATTCTTCTTGGACATCATGGTGTCCAAAATCACGGGTTAATGTGCTGGGACGTAGCCATTGATTTGCGAGAAGACAATGACATTCCTAAAATCTTCTTGCCACAATCTAAGTTGGAAGAAATTGTTTTTCAAAGTTCAGAGTCTGTGTTTTCCGCTTGCTTAATAAAGCTGCACAGTCAGAATCCAATGGATTGGATGTGTGAAGCATTCATCACTAGTCAACGGATTTTGAAGGAGTGTGGACGTTTTCCTCCTTCAACTTGTACAGGTCCATTCTTCAAGACTGGAAAATTCGGGGTCTAAATCGTTATCGCGTTCTTGCTACTTGTCTGTACATGTTTGAGCTCGTCACTGCTCGAAACTTCTTGGATCAACTATCCCTCAATCCCATGGAATCAAACAATGTCTTTTGGCAACTCTCAATGAGTTTTCAAGTGCACTTGGAAATGGTCCGACGACCAGAATGGAATAAAAAATGACTGATTCTCTATTGACATTAGGCCGTTTAATGAAAGCCTTTACCTTGTGTTGTCAATATCTACACCATAGACAACGAAGTGGAAAACGGTCTAAAAGCTTGTCCTGGGCTTCCGTGGTTTTGGCGTTTTCCCTTCTATTATGTATTTCTACAGTCTCATCTTATGGATATATTTCGGTTCTCTATCTTTAAAATTTGATTTTATTTCACTCACTGTTGAGTGTTGAACTAATAAATTTGTAACGAGAATAGGCGATAGGTTTGTTTTACCTCTTCGGGTTGGCAACTTTGAAAAATTGTAAAGAATTTTTGACATGTTCTGGCTTTTCTTTTTTGGGGTGTGTTGTATTGTTAGCATCACTAGATGGCTCACTTAGTAGTCAATTAGATGACAAGCAGAACACATCCTGAGCTGGTTTTCGCTATCTTTCAGCGCCTGGCAAATTTCTAAACTTGAATCGAATCGAGTTGAGAAGAATGTGGGATTTAAATTTGTAAAAACAATCACTCGACCTAGAAATGCTTTGTTTTGTTTCATTATCATTCAATGTCGTAGTAGTTGAATGGAAATGTGTGTGATAATAAATCGTGTGTTATAAATTGAGTTTTTTTTTAAATTTACATTCACGATTGTCGATTACCGTGCTTTTTTTAAATAGTTTATTACTTTTAAAATAAATACAAAATTAATAAGGTATTCGTATAAAATTTCAATAGCATATTGTTATGAATAGTAATAAGAAAAATGAACAATAGGAAATAGTATTTGTTTCAATAACTCAATTCCATAATATTGTAATTGATTCTCGAGAGTCAAGAATCGAGATCGTGGGAAACAGAAGGCTGGGTTTCAAGTAAGCCTACAGATATTTACCCTATTGAACCCCAAGGGAGACCCAAAGGGCGATTCCTTAGCTTCTCCTGTAATGCAATTGGCTTAAGGCCGCGCTACCGCTAGTGGCGGGACCATCTCGATAGGAATTCGAAGGAGCGGAATAGAGTTTGAAGGAGGCATATCCGTCATGTCTGTCGTCGAGTCAGCGCCACCGCCGTGTTAATTTTGATCTGCCCCCTCGTCGCAGCAACCAAAAGAGACACCCCAAAGTGCCTCACGATTCCTAAATTGATTTCCCTACTGTCATTTGATCCTGATTGCAAAATTTTTTGTGTTTGTTAAGTTGTCATGTAATGAAAACTTGGTGGGGAGCTGTTATAGTCTCCGCCTAGGCCCTGCCCCCCCCCCTTCTTCTTAGCTCGACACCTGAGCCCCCTTGCGGCTCATGTCGGCCCTACTATTCTCCGGCCATGGGCCAGTCAGTCTTGCCTCAGTGTTCTGCCTGTTCAGTACTCCCATCCCGTCGTTCAATACAGCTTGGTTAACTCGGACCTCAGTTTGTTCTTCGATCCTCGTAAGATCTAAACAAATGGAAACGTATTTAATGTTTGAGATGTTTAGTCTTATGAAGTCATATAGCGGGATTTAATTTCGGTTAGCAAAGTAACAATGAAGAATGAACACATGTTTTTTTTTCTTCGTTTCCTTCTACATATCGAAATGCTTATCCCGCTTTGGTACACATTGAAATTAATCAAAGTAATGAATATTTTAAAGGGGTCGTAAGTGGTAAATTGAAATAGCGTAACTCGTCATCATGCTACAGCAGCATATGGTGCTCTAATTTCCTGACCGCAAACAATTCTGTCTTTTCGTATCCACTGCCTGCGCCCAGAAAAGTTCATTTGCTAAATTAATTGGATGAGTAAAACAAGAGCATGGCGAATGGCAACTTCTAATGATATATTATTCTGCTCGGTAAAGTAACCGTCCGCTACATATCATATTTGTAGGCCAGCCAAGTCATAAGGGATATTTCTATTTATCAAAAAAATTTTATTATGAATAAGTATATTTTTTTTTAAATGGGGGAGAGACAGCCATTCAAACTGGGAATTGGGAAAGTCGTTCAGGAAGATTTAAAAAAAATCGGAACTATTCGTGTCTACGTGCTAAATTTTTTGTGAGTCTTGTGCAAAGTATTTATTTATATGAGATTCCGAGCGATATTTACTTCATTAATCTGTGATAAATTCCTAAATTTCCATGTAAAAAGTTGTCTGTCCATGTTTTAACCAACTTATTGTCTTATTGATCACGAAAAATTATGGAATCGTTATTAGATTTTGAATCACCCGCCTTGTGATAACTAAGGCAGCCGAATAGCTAGCTTTGCTGGTGACTCAACCTTTGCCGGAGGTGCTTTAATGCAAAGGCCGCTGTCGTTTACCCGGCGGGCGTGTCTCAACATTGTATGTTTCTCATCGAGCGTAAATGAATGAATCAAATACTAACTCTTTGTTTATTAGTGTTGCTGACATTACCGACATGTAGTTTCTTATGAACATTATTACACATTTTTAAGTCAATGTTTACCTCAGTCTACACTACCTAGTTTCCATTCATCAATCTGCAATAGCTGATTATCTAGCACTTATTTCACGTAGCTAATTTATAGCATAATTATGTTCTAATAATGTTCTGCAAAATCCAGTCTAGTAAGTAGATCTGTGGAGATCAAGCGGAATATTTGGCTATTCAAGTTCAACGGCTGAATATTCCTTGGATAAAAAATTACATTTTAGTAATGGAATCCTCGCCACCATAGTGAAGAATTCTTATTCCTCTCGATCTGCAACAGTAATCACACAAAATCAGAAAAATATTTACCAGTTGAATATGGTAAGTTGAAAAGATAAAATTCATCATCTTGTTGCAGCAGAACATAGTGCCCTAATTTCTTAACGGACAACAATTCTGTCGTTTCGTATTCCACTGCTGTATTTAGAGTAACTCAACTTATGAGTCCCATAGCTTTCATACCAAGATCATTTTCTGTTACTCAACCTTTGCCGAAGGTGCTTTAATGCAAAAGCCGTTGGTTCACCCGGCGGGCGTGTCTCAACATTTTATGTCCTCATCGAGCGTAAATGTATGATTAACTAATAACAACAATTTTTCTTTGGGACGGTTTTAGGGACGGATCAAGAGTACGCGGAAAAACTGGCGCCATCTAGTAGTGACCAAATGAAACTTTATATTTAAACGCTAGATCCTTCATTTTTTAAAATGGCTCAATCAACAAAGGTAGAGCTAAAAGTAGAGTTAACTCAAATTTTCAAACTTAACAGTTATTTTAAGTTTTTTTGATTAATGTTTGTTTTGTGTAATAATTCAAATATAAAAAAATTGTAAAAATTAAACATTGAGTGTATTTATTCAAAAATCAATGGATTTTTTTAGAAAAGTGCGATTTATCCGATATTTATGCTGGCCATCTCGTCCCGGGTTATTTTACTGTAGTTTTTTTTTTGGGGGGGGGGGATGTCCCTGTACGAAACCTTTAAAGAAAAACATCTCCTTAATTTTATACCTTTAGGAAAATTATGTCTCATCACTAATTAGGTCCTGGCACGGGCCACAGCTCACAGATGAAGACCACATAAAGCCTTTTAGTATTACCACTCAGTCTATTCCCCATTTCCCAACACACCCGCTGTGGCGCTTCTCGCGAAGCGTCAGGGCCGGGCTCAAGGCAGGCTTTACTTCCAGAGAAAAAAGGCAATGGAAGGGCTTGCAATATGAGTGGTTACACCAGTACCAGAGCTATAGAGTTGAGTCAACATTAACGATGACTGTTGTTAAGCTATAGAATACTGCTATATCCCTCGCATGAAAACTCATTCTTAAATGTTAATAATAATATTAACGTGATTGATTCGTTTAACAATATAGCCTGTTCAACATGTTGCAAATAAAGTCAACTGGCATCACTCAAAATCTAAGAATACTAAATTTAAAATAAAAATAAGTAAACTGCAGTCTTCAACTACATCCCAGGAATGGAAAAAAACAACACAAATACGTTGACAAAATTGTATTTACCGAAAATCACATATGGGTCTTAAATGCAGGAGTAACAGGTAATTTCACAAGGAAGATAGTTTCAAAAAACCATTAATTTCACACAAGTTGGCAGAATTGAGAATCCGGATATTGCAGTGAAGAATAATTTAAAACAATGAAATGCAGTATCTCCTTTGAGATCCACTCGGTCGTCGTGAAACCATCTATCCAAGAAACCTTTTGCTCTTCTATTTGTCCCTATCCTAATCTGTTGGTTGACTGAACTAGTGTTCTGCAACGAGTCTTAATTGTTGGCCTAGGCCGAGGCCTATCTTCGAGGGAGATCTTTTGATGGGGAAATTTCTGGTTTCTCAGTTTGACCAAATCTATACATCCTGTGCAGTGCTTTTCACCTTTTAATATATTGCATAACACGAAAGTCTCAATAATAACACGAAGTCTCAAATGAAATTACTTGTGGTGGATAGAAGCCTACTTTGTTGAACTTCATAGCTTCAACCCTCGCCTTCAAATCTTCTACATTGTCAGTTTGTGATTCAGATCGAACTTGATGCAGAGGAAGACCCCATACAGCACGGTTTCGTATTTAATATAAGAAAGATATTACCCCACCCAAACTTTGCCCAAACCCTTCCCCGGTGTCCCCGTCTAAAATTAGTCGAACTAAATCGGTAAATCGTTGAGAACGGACGGAAAAAATTGGTAAGTGCCATGAGTACCGATCCCGATTAATAAATTCGACAAGAAGCTCCAAAACCCCTTTTGCCCTATGCTCATCTAATTCGTCAATTTTTAAATTAGAGTCAATTTTAACAACGTATTCAAAACAGAAAGCAAGGGTTTTCATGAAATTCTTGAACTTGAATAGTGTGCGCGGGTTTCGAAGTTCTCTTTTCAACAGTTTTTCTTTCTTCTGGATTTTCGTGAATTCTAAAACAATCAATTGCAAAACATCTTGTGATTCCGTTGGATCCGAAATGAGTAAATCCATGAAGTGATTAGTTCCGATAATCTCAAAGAGGAATAAAGTGGATCCAAAAGCGCGGGATATATGCTTTTTGTGTTCCCAGTTTTCAAGTGTCAATTTGTAGAGATTATAAACAATATATCGGATTGGGAAGCAGCGATATTTCTCTAAGATGCGTCGCCACATGAAAAAGGCTTGAGTTTGACTTTTTTACCCCTGCGCAGGCCGCGTAGTAAAGGTACAGAATAGTCTATCTCTTTACTCTTTAGAGCAATTTTCTCCCATGTGGATTGAGAAACGGGTGTCTTTGGAATGGGATTAGACTTTCGCAAAATTCTTGCTTTATCCCAGCAGGCTAAGCCGTGTTTTCTATATAACTCACGTGTTACTGCAAAGAACCGTTGTCACCTCGCCCTCGGCAGTCTTATTATAGTCCCATAATCTCTCAAGATGAAACTGCGTGAAAGTTGTTTGCATTAAATATTGCATTTTTACGTTTGAAAAAAAATTTCTCTTTTTCAGCTACTGACATATTTTCACCTTATTTTTAATTTTTATGTTTTAACCACGGTCTACCAGGAGAGGGACCCAAACGCCCTATCCCTTTCGTCAGCCAGAATAATCAAGGGACCTAGAAGCTTCCTCAAAATGCCGCTTGGATCGCTGGCGTGGCTTGGCCACCAGCTGTAGTGTGTTGCATAGTCTCCCTCTCCCCCCTCCCTTGATATATTCGTGGAATCCCACCCCAAGCCGCCAGCGGCAATTGGCGGCAATGGCAGCATTGAAGAGTTCTTACCAAGCTACGCCCGCGATCCAAGCGGCAAATTAGGGAAGCTTCTGAGTCCCATTTTTGATTATTCTGCTTCCATGGCGTTTGGGTACCTCTCCTGGTAGACCATGTTTTCACTGTGCAACATTTCACCGTGTTTGACGTAATGCGATTGCGTTCCTTTTTTGTTTCGAAACGAAAATACAAGTGGCCTTGTTTGTTTCACGTTGAATATATATTCAATTCTTTCCATTCTCATTTTTAGGTTGTTTCTTTTGCTTCTGACGTCGGTGGGAAGAGGAAGAGAAGAAAGGGTTAAAAGAGCGATAGAATACGTGGGAAAAAAGGCTGTGATTTCAAATTGTTTACATACACGACAGGAGTGGGACGACGACAGAGTCGGAACAAGAGCAAGCTATCCTTTAGTTCGGCTGCGGCTTTCTTGGTTTATATCTAATATTTGCACTTTGTGGCGTCGGTGGGAAGTGGAAGAGAAGAAAGGGAGAATAATTTTACATTTTTAACTTTTGAAACCTTTTTTACCTCTTTCCCTTTCTTGTAGAAGCGGAATCAAAAATTGTTGTATGGTAGAAATAAAAATAAGCGTGGGATAGGGAAATTATTGGCACGAGAAAAACTTAAATAAAATTCAACGAACCAAACAGAAGCGACAGATCAATTATCATGAGATCAAATATATCATGGTGTTGAAGATCAACGGAGCCTGAATATTTTAACGCATGTAAAACTATTACGATTTTTAATTTAACTTACCTTGAGCGCTGTGTCGAGAGACGAATTCCTGGAGGTGACATGGAATCCGATGTTTATCGAAGGGAATTCCTTCCCAACGAATAACTCGAGCACAATAGCAAGAAAGAGGAAAGACAGAATTTTTCAGAGAACTGAAATAGGCATCGATTGCGACATCTATTATCACGGAAAACTGTGTCGGTAAACAATTGAGGACTGTGTAGCCAGAAATGGTTGCAATGTCAAGATGAGCTCCAGCATCCACTAGAGTCTTAAATATGGAAAGATATTCATCCGAATTGAGGTTATCTCCGTCATCTCAGGCCATGGTAAAACGATATGCCTCATCGGCCATAAGGTGAAGCGGAGTAGCGCCAGTAAAGTTGATGCCGTTAGGATCGGCTCCAATTTCAAGGATCAGCTTGATGATTGGCTTGAGGTTGTCGGATGTTTGAAATTTTCTATTAAATAAACGTTCAACTCCAATGTGAAGAATTTGAGTTGTTCGTTCTAGAAAGTAGTTTCGGATGTAAAAAGTAAAATGGTTTTCCAAATGTTGCCTCTCTCGGTTGTTTAGATAAGGGGACATCGACTCCAGAACGTAAACAAAATGATTATGGTGAGGGGGAATTAAAATTCTATGCATGCTATCTCAAATCGTAAACGAGCGAAGTCACTTACTGGCAGTTCAAAAACCGATAAAAATGTTTTTTGCGAACGTAAGTATTTATTATTTCCCAATGTTTCATATTTTCTATATGCACAAATATTAATTTATATTTTCTTGGTTGTTTTGTCCTTGTTGCCACAGTGGTGGCTCCATTAAAAGTTGACGCATAATGTGCAATTTCTCCATCGACTGCCGGAATCGGATCTACTGCCTGAATAGAATGGACTGCAGGAATTGGAACTATTAGAACATTTGCAAGTATTTGGTCACGTGTCCTTGCTTGAAACCGTTGTAAACGGATTTTTTTCAATACGTAGAATGGAATCAATTGTGCTCGATATTTTTGGAGATAGCTATCGATTTCTTCACGAAACACATAGCCCTCTTCAAACAAAATATTCAGTAATGGCAAACATTCGCTATGTAATTTACGAACTGAATTCCAGTTTTCAATTAAGCATTGAGGTATACATTCCTTTTCATTTTGCATATTTTTGGTTAAATGAAAAATTTTATCTGATTCATTGGATTTGGCGCACAATTTGTGGCACATTTTGAGTTTGAGAGTGTTGTGGTTGATTTCAAACAGGTCTTTATACTAAAAGAAAAGAATGAAATGGTAGGTATGTTAACGCCGAACATATGAAACTGTGCCGATTACTCTGTTACTTCCATGGATGAATTTGGTATCATTAACTCAACTTTTCTTATTAGCATGTCACCTCTTTTCTCTTGTCTATTTTCAATATCAGATAAATATGGTTCTAATATGTCATCCATGTCATGGGTTTTTTCCTTTTCTTCTTGGAATTCGAGACATTCTTCGTCGCAGGGTGGATGCATTTTATGCGCAGTTGAAGTGAGATATTGTAATCTAAGTGAAATGCTTGTTACTTAATAATTAAATTAATAATTTCATGGATCCAACATGAAGCTTTTCCCAATTTTAACTTCAAGTGGTTAACTTAGGGAATGAGAGGTGGAAGGAAGCGTAAAGGAATAAACAAAAATAAGAGCTAGATGGGGAGCAACACTCAGAGTCGAGACATTTTACAATTTGAGTAAAATACTGTCTTTTTCTTTTATGTTTGGCCAACCACTGTTGATCAGGAATCTTCGCAAGGTGATCCGACGTTATAACAGCACAATCCGGGTCGATATAGTCTGCAACCGTGGGGAACCCATCGACAATGACGTCCGACCATGTGTCTGCCAGTAAATTTACAGCGTATCTAAAGTTTGTTTTTTCTAACTCAAAGTCTTGCCGGCCGAGTCAAGATGGGATCCGAAGTGACAATGGTCAAGGATTGATCCTGAGAGTTCCCGACTGAGTGGTGCCATCTTCCTCCCGACACGATTGTACGCACTTGACCCAGGAGCGTTAGTGGCAACGAAGAGTGCGTCGAGGTTGTGCTTGAGAAAGTAATGCGTAGCAACGTCGATTATCTTCTAGTCCACCGTCAACTATAGGGAAAAATAAATAAGGGGGTCAATCCGCGCCGATTCGACCAATCGTTGGCGCGGTCATCTCTTGGAATCAAAAATACTTTTAACAGTGGGTTGATATAGTCATTATATCATCACCCTGAAAAGGATTTTTGATTTGGTTAATTCGTTCAAAAGTTATGGCAAAATGAAAATCGATTTTTTTCATTTTGCCGGAACAAAAAAAATGAGCGACTTTTTCTTATTTTAATTCCCTAGCTCGCCCTAATTAAGTTAAGAAAATGAAACTTGCACCATCTGTAAGCTTGCTCTTCTGGCAAGTCTTTTTAGTGTTCCACCAATTCCATCGCAAGGCCCCTTCCCATGGCTTGTAGCAAAGAAATGCCATTCACCTTTTAGTCCAAAATCATCCTTATGGTAAACAAGATTCAAAAAATTTTTGAAATTCTTATATTGACTCGCAGCCCCATCGGTGAAATGTGTAATTTTGGTTAGCTGAGGGCACAACGTTTTTATATGATTAATTACTACTTGCAAAAAGGAGAAAACAGCAACTGTGTTATGGTTCATATAATTTGAAATGACGCAGATACTGTGATTTGTTATTTTCCCATCTATATTCAAGAGAGCAAAAAATGTGTGAATCGTTGCCTGTGATTGAGTGGAGTCTTGTGCTATCATTCCATAATTTTGTGAAAAATCTCCCTGTAGTAGACACTCATTCAATGGCAATTTTTTTTTAGTTCTTTGCAAAATTTTGATTGTTCCTTGGCAATTAAATGATGTGTCGTTAGGGCATCAATTTTTTTCACTAATAGATCTATGAAGTCGGAAGCTGTTAGCTCAAAGTACAATAACGTTGACCTATCAGTTGTTTCCCATTGATTTAATTTAATTTGTTGCTTATCAGATGTCAAATTTGTAAGAAAATCAAAGAGCGGCTTTGATCCAGGACATTTTTGACATTTTTTAAACATGCACGCATGATTTGAAGTGTCACAAACAATTTTATCCATCAATAAATATTTATCCTCTTTGCTACCACACACGGAGTCTATCATGAGCTTTACATTTTGGTGCTTCTCACACACACACACATTATGAGATCCACCAACGCCGACGTCGATAACGTTAACTGGCCGTAGTTCAAAAAATTTAGTTCGACCACACGATTTCAAACATAACTTTGTCACACAATACTCCTTATACTTAACATATAATTCGTCAATGTTCATCAAGAGTAATCTTTTCTGCAACTTAACTTTTTTGTTTCCTTGAACAAGCCTGACGGAAACGCAGTCTTTTATTCCAGGTAGCATTCTTGAGTTGTCATCGGAAAGGTAGAAGTCTCGAACAATGTCTTTTTCATCTTCACACACTGGGCGTCCTTTGTTTCTGTCTGGCTTGCTTAATATTCCTTTTTCACGTTTCAAGATGATAGCTCTTTTAACTAAATTTACAGAAACTGAAAAAAATGATGCGACTTGATCGTTACTCCAGGATGCTGGCGCGAGCGTCAATAAAGAAATGATATCGGCAACAGCATTCTTTTTATTCTTTAATTCTTCACATCGATTTCTTAGTTCCTCCATTTGTTGTTTGTAATCTTCATAGGGATAATTATTTGAATCATTAATTTGTTCAGATGATGCACGAATTAACTCTTCCCCGATTAATGGTTGGTGTAGTTGAAGAAACGCATCCCTCACTTTATTTGCCTTCTTCATTATTATATCACATTGTCTTTCTTTTGATCTCTTCCCATCCAATCGAACTGGTGTAAATTCTAATGTAGCTGTGATTTGATTCGAGACACTTATTGGAGAAAAATAGTCTTGATCACTTAAATGTAATAACACGTCTTCCATATCCTCCAGTTCAGATGATGATGATTTAAAGTTCTTAGTGGTTGTCTTGCCGTCCTTTATGGATAACAGTGATGTATAACACATACGACACAATTTTTGGCCTGGATACACATGTCAGGTATGTATCTACCCTCACCAGCTTGATAGCTTCACACATCGATAGCGATAACGTTTTTTTTACAAGCTTTCCAAAGTGTGACTTTTCCCAATTTTTCACAATGCAGGTTAATCGGATTAGAACACTTCGACGATCGTTTAAATTGTGAAAATTTAGACGAGAAAGCTATAAGATGATGCTTACAAATTGATGGTATGTTGATCATGTTCGTTCGTAAACAAGTTGTTTTTCTTAGCTCCTCACTCAAATTCTCGATTGATTGTATTCTTTGGTCTCGTGCAGTAAAAGTAGAAAGAAAGCATGGAATGCTGAGTCTGGAACCCACAGAACATGCTTCATTTACATGTAACTCACTCATGCTTTTCTATTAACTCCTACGATAAGTATAAATGAAAATGTTTGAATAATTTGTCTTTCAAAAAGAGGAATTATATTAAGAAAGCTATTACTTACAGTCTTTAATGTAAGAAAACAAAATTTGAATAAAGGAAGCACTAGAGAAATCCAAATGTAGAAAGAGCACTGCAAACGTATTACAACTTGCACTAAATGATAACGATAACTCGTTTTGCAATCTCTCCGTTCCAAATTCACACACCGCGCGAGAAAGAATCTCCCCCTTTTTGCCCAAAGGGCGATCGGCAAAAAAAAAGAGTTTGACTCCGCCCCCTAACGCCCCTAGTCTTGAAAAAAACGGTAGAAATCGACGCAAAGGCCCCAACTTCAATTAATTGTTGAAGACAAATAAAAAACAATACCCAAATGATTGTTTCACTATAGATTAAGGACAAATAGCTCAATCTTTTAATATAAGTTTCATAAACTAATTCCTGCGGCAATCGCGGCAATTGATTTTTAAAGTTGATGGATTTTGAAATAAATAATCAATAATTAAGGAAGGATTTATTTTAAAAAAAATACTAGTCGATAGAGAAAACAAAAATAGAAAACATGGTGCAGGTTTCATTTTCTTAACTTAATTAGGGCGAGCTAGGGAATTAAAATAAGAAAAAGTCGCTCATTTTTTTCGTTCCGGCAAAATGAAAAAAATCGATTTTCATTTTGCCATAACTTTTGAACGAATTAACCAAATCAAAAATCCTTTTCAGGGTGATGATATAATGACTATATCAACCCACTGTTAAAAGGATTTTTGATTCCAAGAGATGACCGCGCCAACGATTGGTCGAATCGGCGCGGATTGACCCAAGGGGTAGTACGAGGAAAATAAAATATTGTAAATATAGAAATTTTTACAGATAATTGATTTTACTAGTAAATATTCCAACTGTTTTGATGGAATTTTCTTGTCCAGTTTTTATTAAAGAAATGAATTCTCAAATCTCCAAAAGCCTATTAATATCAAGCCCATGGCCTCTACAGTTGAAGAGGATTGTTTTCAAGACCGGATGACGATGAACGTTGGCCCAGAATAACCAACATAATTAAGGTTACCGAGACCTTCCTCTTTTAATTACAATAGAAGAAGATAATTCATCTGGTACAAGAATGGAGGCGACTTCCTCTAATCTTTTGATAGTAGTAGTACGAAATAATCCATCTGGATGTTTGGCATGATGATCGTTTTCAGCTTAATTGGAACTGTATCAACGTGCCGCTTTCCTTGTTTGCTATTGCTCCATTTCGGCTGAAAGCGAGTGTAAACGGTAGATCTCTTGACATCAAATCCATCCTTATTAAGTTTGGCTGTGAGGTCGTTAAACGTCATAATACTACGATACACCTCAGGGGCGTATCAAGTATTGAAGCCCTCACAAAGGATCACCGGAAAAAGTGAGATCCAAACAAAGGTTTACGTACAATCTAGCAAACGACGTAGGGTGCCAGGGGCGCACCAGGAAAAGACGCAGCGCGCTATTCCATTGTTCGAAATCCTCCGGAAAATATGAATATAATAAATGTTTAATGAGGCGGGGTAAGAATTTTTATGAAAACGGAGAAAATGTGAGAGGCTGAGACACAAACGCCTTCTCTTGGTGAACACATTTTCGTTACTTCTTTTTTAGTGTGTAAGAAGCATTCACTGAAGAAGGTTAAAATGTCTACGGAGTTTTAAATGGGATCCAGCATTGTAAAGTATAATTTCCCATGGGGTGGCATTTTGTATATCTGCGTGTGACAGAGGAGACAAAGCTTCGATATCAGACAGGTAAACACATATATTTTTGAATGTGATTTTAGTAGTGATTTAATTCATTTTGCTCGTGCTACACACGTGTGCTGTGCATTACATATTCATGCTGCAAAGCGGAAATTGACGCCAAGGCGTATCAGCATTTTCTCGAAAAACCAAACCTCGAAAACTAAGAACAGAGAAGGAGAACCGAAGAAGAAGAAAAAAAGCTGGATGAGTTATAGATGAGATATGGATGATTAATAGTTATTATATCGAGTAAAGTTGTTATTTTTCCTAAGATTCCCAACCTAATCATGCAAGTGAGTCGCGGAGGAAGATGACGCTGCCACAAACAAGCATAAATTACCGATTGGTTCTGCATCGCGAGTGCGGGTGGAAAACGGAGTAATTTCCGTAGCTCCCAAACCAACTGCTACTCGAAAAAGATCTACATTCAATGGAAAAAAAGTTTCAAAAGGACCAACTCTTTCCGTAAAAAAAAGAAGAGTGGGCCCTCTTGTCTCTGATAGAGGCGAAGAACCAAAACCTTCGTCATCGACTATCGAAAGTAATTTTTGATTGAATTTTTGTTAGAGACATTGATTTTATGTTTCTGATAATTTACTATCCTTTCTTTCTAGACAAATCTGACGACATTGACGATATGGGCATCGAAAAATGTTTGGAAAAAGAAATGGATCAAGGTGTGGCTCTTGAAGATTCGGGATCGGATGAAGGTGGTGGCGATCCTGGCAAGTGGACAACTAAAGAAGTGTCATTTCTTTTGGATATATACCATAATTATAAGTCGCAATTTGACGAACCGTATGCTGTCAAGTTTCGCATCTGGAATAAGGTGAAATTTATAATCTTTTTCTCTTAATTCTAGTGTTAATTTATGTTGTCATTAGATTTCTAAAATTCAGGAAATCACTGCTACTGGAAAGTCATCGGTTCAGCTGTCAAAAAAGATGGACAACTTGAAAAAGACTTGGTGAAAGATGAAGCGGCCTGGTGCAAAAGCTAGTATATAATGGAAATGGACTGAACAAATGGACGTCATCTTTGGGGATGACCCAGCAATTGAGTTGAAGCACGTTGCGGAAGTGGGTGATAGCGGTCCTAAGGAAACGGCTACCAGCAGCACCAACCCGTCTAATTAGAAGACTAATTTAATTAGTATTGAAAAAGAAAGAGTTGATGTTTTAAAGGATATTGCTCGAAGCCAAGTAAAGAAAACGGAAACTTTTGATCGTTTGACTTCTCTCATCGAAAAATTCTCACAAAAATGAGAATGAAATAAATGTGATGAATCATATGCAAATGTATTGAAACTATTTAGTTATTTTTAGAAACTCGGTGCAAAATTATAAAAATGATTATCAATGGATTGCCATTGTGAATGTTGGTACAATCAATTACATCAACATATAGGATATTGCATTGCGTTTCCTTTTCCCTGCAGCTGTACCAATTACATCATTTTTTCCTTCGCCATCTTCATTCGCAACACAATCTAAATCCTCAACACCAAATTCATCCTCATCCAACTGAATACACAAATTATGAAGGCTGCAGGCTGTAATAATGACGTCGGGAATTCGGTTCAACAGCAACATGTCTAGATAACGGAGTCGTCTCCATTTTCCTTTTAACAATGCAAACGCTCGTTCATTTGCTGCTCGATTGCTTGATAGAATACGGTTGAAATTCTTCTTTCTCTGTTTAAATGAAGGGCAAAATTTAGTTATTGGGAACTGAATACGATCACAAAGTAACTTACATCAGATAACCCTCCATTATTTCGATAAGGTTTCATTATTCTGATGGGCAAACCGTATGCAGAATCTGCTAATAACACATAACGCGTACCAGCAAGCAATCTTGTTAAGTTCTGACTAAGTGTGCTATATACATAGACAGATGAATCATGTATTGACGAAGGGTAACCAGTGGATACATCGATAAATTCCAAGTTTGGTTTGCTAAAATTTCTATGGAGGTATTGATATTTCCACTCAAAGTAACTCATAAATTTTGACATGGTTAATAATAAGTCTGGCCAATGTAGGTAAACCATGTTCTGACTTATATGAAGAGACACACCCTGACTGGGCTCCAACCATTTTAAAAAAAGTGAGCAATTGTCACAACTATTTTTCTCGATACCATAGAAAAAAGAAGAGAGATGCTGAGAACGTTGTACCACAGATTATCAATGTGAACCATGAGTCAGCTGTAGAGGTGCAGTTGTGTTTAACTTCCTAATTATGTGTAATGCCATACAAAATTGTTCTCATAACAAATTGTTTAAATTACAGAATAATGTTTGTGAAGAAACTCTTTCAATCTCAGCAATTAACATTGATGATGTTTTATCTTCTACAATGGCTGAAGAGTTTGAAGAAATGGACAATTCATCAGAAATGTTTAGCCAACTGAAGATTCTCGAAGCAGAAAACAAGAATTTAAAGGACGAAAACGAACGTGTCAATAAAGAACTCGAATCAGCATTTGTTATGATAAGCGAGTTACCGGTAAAACATCATACAGCAAGTATAAAGTTGTACGAAGCAGTCAAGGGAAAACCAAAGAAGAGCTTTTTATCTAAACTGGAGAAATCAGAACAAATGACCCTTTTTTACACTGGTTTGAATTCGTTTGAACTCTTCATAGGAATTTTTAATGCCCTATTGCTAGCACTAGTAGACGATAACAGGTTTAAGATTTCATTGCAAGAACAGTTACTTATGACGCTTATGAAATTGAGAATTAATTTTAGTCTTACTGATCTAGGATACAGGTTTGAAGTCAGTAGATTTACTGCTTGTAAATATATTGAAAAATTTATAACAGTAATGTTTGTACGCCTTCCCCCAGTTCTTCTAAGATATCCAGACAAAGAAGCGTATGAGTATACCTTCGTCACTTTCGTTTAGGGCTAATTATCCAAAGTGTACATGTATCATTGACTGCTTCGAAACAAATTGCAAAATGCATGGATTTCTTCTTGCAAAAATTTCCCTCTTCTCTAAGAACAAAAGTCATCATACTTCTAAGTTCCTTATTGCGATAACTCCTCAAGGTTCAATTTGTTTCATTTCAAAAGGATATGGGGGAGAGTTAGTGACGTCGAAATAGTGAGAGATTCTGGGTTCTTGAGCTTAATTCAGAAGGACAACTTAGTTATTGCTGATCGAGGTTTTTTAATAGATGGAAAAACGCGGAGCGTTACTATAGCGATGCTGGCTTTTAAGGGCACTTGATTGCAATTAGAGGGAGACGATGTAGAAAAGTCTAGGGTAATATCCAGTGTTTCGAACGTCAACGGTTGACGTTCCATCAAATTTGACGTTTATTGTGAAGTTTGACGTAGGACAAATTTTAGCTTGACGTTTGACGGCGACGTTTGGCGTTGGTCATTTGGATTCGGCAACGTCGTCGACCTTGAAACTAGGATAATATTTCCTTGCACGCAATTTGGTTAATTTTACTTCTTTAGAAGGGCTGGTGTTGAAACAGTTAGCATTTTATGTTAAAATTGGACTTTTTAATCGGTTTAAGAAAACCGCCGAAGTTTAAAAAAAAATTACAATTCAAATGACGTTAAACGTCATATTTGACGTTGGAAAAATTTGACGTTACGTTGGCGTTTTTTTACGTTTGACGTACTGCTTTTCGATTGATGGTGACGTTTGCCTTAACGTCAAACGTCACGAAATTCAATTGGCGTTCTAAACACTGGTAATATCTAATGTAAGAATTCACGTTGAGCGCGTTATTGGTAATAAAGTATACCACCTGCGCAAAAAGTATACTATATTACGCGGCCCAATAAAAATTCGTATGCTCCAACCGTTCCTCTACGAAATCGAAGACTGAGCGAGAGAATGGAAACTTGTCTTTTCAATAGGCAAATGTGCGAGCCTCACCTTCTCCAGACTAAGATCTCCCCAACCAACACTCAAACTGAATCTGATGGGCAGCCTAATCAAAGAAGTCAAACAGTATAAATTTCTAGGCCTGATTTTTTACTCTAAACTTTCCTAGGAGCAGCACATAAACGAAGTAAACACGTGTATCCTAAGGCGCGGCAACATACTAAAAGCATTAACATCGAAGAAAACAATCTACAAAGCCCTAATCCGCAGCAAACTGGACTACGGAGCCTCTGCTCTCATCAACATTCCAAACTCTAGAATTGAAACTTTGGAAAAAAACCTAAAACCAACTTCTTCGCATCATTTTAGGTTGCCTCAAATCGACTCCCAAAGCCCTCCTCCATATCGAATCAGACATTCCTCCGATCAAAATAAGATGGCAGATGCTATAGCAGCAAATTATTTCCTCAAACTAAGTAACAAACCCTATAACCCCGCATTCAAAGCAATCGAATGTATGTAAAATTTCAGTGGCGCATGGCAAATTCGGAGCATACCTGCTTGCATCCCCACCCTTAAGTTAGTAGAAAAATTCAAACCTAACATATTTACACTCCCTCACTCTAATTCCCCCGCAACTGCCCCTATTCCTCCTTGGAAATTGTTCAAATCGAAATTAAATTGTTCCCACTAAGTAAAACACAAGCAGCATCAAACCCTAGTCAAACCAAAATTATCTTCAACAAAAAATTGCACCATTAAACCACCCCAACCACGTAATTGCGTACACCGACGGATCAGTACACACCTCAGCCAACTCATGTGCTATTTACATCCCCAAACTCCTAGTCCAAGAGGCATGGCTCTTAACTAAGCACACCAACATCTTCTACGCAGAAATTTATGCAATTCTTCAATCCCTGAAAGCCCTCTACTCACACGACAACTTTGATGAAATCACAATATTCTCAGACTCTAAATCTTCAATTCAAGCTATCAGCAATTGATGGGACGCCAGCCCTGTTATTACAGAAATCATTAAATTTATTTATAATTATAGAGAAGCTGGAACTAATGTTACCCTTTACTGGATTCCAAGCCATTGTAGCATCCAAGGCAACTGTATTGCTGATAATTTAGCCAAGTCAAGAACAACTGCCCTAGAAGGCAACACATTAGCGAATGAACTCACTAGTCCTGAAATTCTCAACATACTAAAACAGAAAACATTCCAGACATTACTCCAACAATACAAAAATTGTTCATCCAACTTAGCTATCACCTGCCGTGATTCTTTGGGTCCACTCTCATGGCATCAACACTCAAGAAGAAACGTTCAAACATCCTTGTTTCGCCTGCGAAGTGGCCACAACAGACTGAATTACTTCTTAGCCAAATGGGATAAGGACTCCTCACCATTTTGTCCACAAGGCTGCCTCGAACACGAAAATACACAACACGCCCTCCTTCAATGCCATTACTACAACGAACCACGCAAAAACCTTATGTCAATTCTTTCCTCAAATAACATTCCCCCAACACTACCAACTTTCCTGGGCCTCAACACGACAATCCCTAAACACACTCAAGATAAGATCAAATCAGCACTAGTCACATTTATCATCCAGACAGAACTCATCAAAAGAATCTAATTCTCCCCCTCCCCCCAATTCTGCAGATGCTTACGCATCAAATCAACAGTTACAATAAAACAGTCACCTCAAGAGAAACGGTGCGTAAGGGCGCCTCTTTAGCAGCCCGTCAAACTGAACCAGCTGATGTTGGTGTCCTCAACATTGCGGCCAGTGCACCTATCTTAAAAAAAAAAGAGATTCGTGATTTGTGCACAGAGCCACATGACGAAACCTTTGTTGATAAAGAAGTTACTGTTTTTTGTTGTTTACTTAATGCAATGCCAAGTGTTGTACCTCCTACTTATATACCAACGAATAAATGAAGTCATGGTGATGAGAACATCATCTGGATTTTGATTTTTCGTGACTTTACATTAATGCGTTCATTTATTATGGAACATTTATATATTGTAATGGTTTGCGTGTTTTACTGGTTACTGGATTAGTATTACTGTTTGGCAATCTTTTGCATTCACCGTGCTATGGTTTTGGGTTTCTTTTCCAATACTTCTCTTTGCCTTGTTTTCATCAGAGAAACATTATTTGCATAACCACTTCGGACCAAAGCGAACTCTCTTATGTATGATACAAGATTTGTGAAAGACTTTAACAGTACTGTTGACGTTTCTGAAAACAAAAATATCCTCATCAGGTCTATTTGGTTGACAGATGCAATAAAATAAATTTGAAGACCTTTCATTTTCTCTGATGACTAAACTGTTGTCTTCTGAAACGTTACTCTGTGGGATAGTTACAGGACCTGCGATCACATTTGGCATCACAATAACAGGAACTTGATGTACAGAGTGATGTTGACAAACGGAAGATGACACATATTGTGAATTCACAACAGCCATTTCAACTTGAATCCCTGAATTGTCTTCTATCTCACTTTTAACGGTTACTGGCATAGTTATGATCGCTTACAAGTTGAGGTAGTAAGACTTGATTAAAGTTTCCAGGAACATTTAGCTTCAATAACACCTAGCTAATCCATGGCATTTGCAAGTAAATAACGAATCTGGAGAAGCAGCTATTTCAGGAAACTCGGTTGAGATTATCAGCCCACATTTTTTAACACTGAATTGTTGATTTAGGTTCCCTTTTTTATCAATTTGCATCCCTTAGTAATACACCTACTCTTGTTTAAAAGGCCGAGAGGTTGAATGCAACCACAAAGAATAAATAAACTTAAATAAATGGGAATTCAGTGAATTACAGTTTGTATTGGGAAACCAAGGAAATTACACTCAGATGAAAGGGGGGTTTCTTCGCGAGAGGTAGCCAGTGGGTGAACAGGGCTCTCTCTTAATTGCTGTAACCAGGATCACACGCTCGACTCAAACCGACTGTCCTCCCTGGCTTGGGAGACAGACGAACTCGCCGGTGTCCCTCTGACGGTCGATCTGCTTGCTCCTTGCGGCCAATCCGCAACAATCTCATTGACAATTCCGTACCTAACATTAAATAGAAATTAAATCAGCATTACTTCTAAAGAAATACAATCTATGATGGTTACCTAGTTGCTTCTGTTGCGAATGGTCTTTCCGTTGGGTAGCAAGATTTTTTTCAGTAACCAAAGTGCAGGTACCTCTAGATTGGCATTGTAAATTGCATAAGCATTTGATACTGTAACTCTTCCACTGCGATATATTTGCCATGGGGGAGTTTTCTTTTATCCAATGGTGCATTTTTTCACAATATTAGACTGCAATTCAGTGACACTTAGTATAGATTTTGCTTGCAACCGCTCACATTCTTCTATTACTTCTTCAAAAGACTTCCCGGACGCGACAGATAGCTTAAAAGTACTTTTTTAAGCTTAGAAAAAACGCAAAAATTTCGTTTTTTACTAAAGATTTAGTAAGCTTAACTTTCCAACACACAGAACCATGAAATATATAAGCTAAACATAGCTGTTCCCGTGGTGAGCTAAGAATTGCTGTTTTTTCTGAAGCTTGATTCAGCTTACTCTCATCTATCCTAGAAAAAAAGGGGGAAATAAAGAAATGGCGCGCGCGCACCTTTCTCTAAGCTTAACTAAGCTAACTTTTATATTTCTAAGCTATTTCGTAAATTCTGGGTCACCTATACAATTGCTGATGTGATGAGGGGTTGCTGCGTTCTTTGTTGACGGTCACAGTTGGTCCTGATGTGGCACTATTAGATATGTAAAATTTCTCAATAATGAATACTACCAAAATTACACCAGATATCTTTTTCTCTTTCCCTTAATCCTTTTAATGCATCGTTATCACTTATTAAAATTACTTTTAACATTGTTCTTATTGAATATATTACTCGATGTATATTTAGCCTTTAGTTGATATGGCGCAGGTAGTTGAAAAGCGCAGGGTATATCCGTAAGAAATAAGACTATAAAATAGACAATTTATCGGTAAAAATAATAATTTACATTATAGAATCTAGATTAAGAAAGCAGATGATGTACATATTTATTGCAGCATATGCTGATTATTAATTAGGAGAAAAGTTAGCTGTTTTCGGCTGTTTTCAGCTTATATAATCGTTACTTTTCTAATCATAGCATAGAATAAGCTTACATTAACTTAAGAATTATATAGCATAAAATTAAAAAGAAAATCTTAGCTGTTTTAGCTTATTTTTTCCCTAGATGATAAAAGAAAAGCTTGTCCAAGCTTTTATTTTCATTACTTTTATTATTTCAAGTAACTTTAAGGTGAATCCGGGTGAATCAAAACCAAGGAAGAAAAAGTAAAAGTAAGTTTAAGCTTACTAAAAAAAGTATGACCTGAGTTTAAGTCTGCTTGGTAAAATATAAGCAATTTTCAGCTTAATAAAGCTTGAAGACAAACATCATCGACGGAATAAAAAAAATCTAGCTACGTTAAACAAAACAAACCTAACTCTTGGGCTACTATATGAAATATATGCTAATGTAAGCTAACGTAAGCTTGGGAAACGGGGAAAAAAATAAAAAAGCACTTTTAAGCTATCTGTCGCGTACGGGTTCCCTACTAGCGAACTTTTAAACAGGGTGCCAAAGGCTACTGGGAGATCAGGAGGTTTGAAATTTGTGAAGACCTCGTTTTTATTCACCACTTGTAAGGAAAACCAACATGTTCGTTTATATTTGTAAGTTCGTTACTTTTCCAAATTATGGGAATAAGTAAGGATCGTCACAATCTAAAGTAACAAGTTTTTCTACGTAATTATTTTGCTATGTAGGGACTAATCCTTTGACAAAGGGTGACAGACAGGTATAGCTCAATGGTTTGGTTCGTAGCCAAGCCAGTCATAACTGGCTACAAATGAAAACAAGGGCCAACTAATATTAATTACCAATTATGAAAAATTGAAAAATGGGTATATACTACCTTTTTTAAAGGCCAGAATGATGAAAAATCCTTTAAAATTATTAAACACTAAAATAACCTGTTCTTTCACTTTGTATTATTTAATCGAAAATGAAGCTCCATAAGAGGACTGTGTTAATTTCAGGCATGTTGGCCCTAATCGAGATTTTCAACCTTTTCCAGACCTGGCAACTCAGCATCCTAACGTTGTCTATACGCATGACATTGGTGAAGTGGCTGACGAATTCTGATATATACACTGACGTCTGCGCTTCAAACGGCACCAGATGGCATACGATAGAGGAATCCAAATCATCAAGTGAAAATTTCGTCTTAGCCGTCGAAATCCAAGGTGAGGGCTTCAATACTACGCCCCAGATTGTCTTTTTGTTGCGCTGCTGCTCCGGCCATCGCAATATTTAAAATATGCTTCAAGAACTCCGACTGGTTATCTTCTATTGAAAGCCTGCATTTCATTGTCCTCAGCTTCAATTGGTTCAAGAGATCTGGATTGTTCTTACATGCCTTTTCCAATTTAAGTTTTCTCTGGGCCCTGAATTTCTTGGCTCTTTTTTGGCCATCTTGCATTCCTTTTAGTATGGCTTGCAACTGAAAAAGATTTGTCTCTTCTCATTCAGCTTTCTTCTCTTCCGTGTTTTTAGGCAGGCCACTCGTTTTTCTCTTAAAAAAAACAACCAAGTCGGCGTTTACAAGATCGATGTTGAGCTGTAATTATTCTTGAGCTGTGGCCTGAAAAGAACTTTTTCTGCTTGCAATTGCATGAACGTTGTTGGGTATGGTATTTCCGTGAATTGGTTTATCAAACTGAGATGACCCAGGTTCAAATTCAAGGGAGTTACATCTGAGACCACAGCTATTTGTGACCTATTTATTTATAAGAAATAAACTCACACACACTAATTCTAAAAGTTAAATTTAGTATTTCATTACCTGGTACACGTTTTCTATTGAAGTCCATCCAAATTACAAATTTTTGTTATGCAATGTTGGAATGTATCGAGAACGTAGAAATCGAGGACAGGAGATTTATCGTTTGGGGGCAGTTGTGACGCTTGCTCATCAACTTGAGATTCTTCCGTACGCTGGATTACTTCCTCTACAATTTGAGCCATCGGTTGCTTGACGTACGAAATCTTATCTTTGCTGGACGGAGGTAATCAGATTTGTTTGCTGTATGGATTGTTGGGCAAATTTTGATGATTAGCTTGTCTACTCTTCTCTTTTCCTAAGATTCAGAAAAGTTGGGCACCACCTCCTGGCAGACGACAAGAGGACATTAGCAGGTTGAAAAATAGAAACGAATTAGAAAACGTCAAATCAAGCAAATAAGACTTTAACATAAGGCTATGTTAATGAATGAAATATCTTTGGTGTTACTGGCTCAATGTACTCGCCCAATACATTGAAAATGTGGGAGCTGTATTAGTAGCAGAAGAGTGTGGTGGAAGAGAAGAAGCGACTGTGGGAAATTGATGAAAGGGAATGCCTACAACTGGCTGATAAGCACCGTGTTCAGTAACAGTTGCACCATGAAGATCCACACGCTGTTGCAATTTACTCCTGGGTTTGCATTGAATGTATGCACAAGAACAAATTAAATTAAACTAGTCGTAATTATGAGAAGACTAATCAACACATACCTCTCAATTGTAGATTCGCGTTCGTTTAGGTTCACTCTCGATATATAGCGCGCAAAGTAACAAAACACGGGGTAATTTCCTTGTTCCTTCTCTTGCAAACATGGACGTCAACTGTGGAGACATGGATTACGATTTCCCATTTCGTGAATCCGTGAACATCGAAGACCCAACAGAAATACTACACAACTAAAAAGAAAAGGAACAGACAACCACACCATTAAATTGTACCCCAAACTCTTCAGTAGCCCAGCCAGCGGTGCCCTGATAATCATCCAATTAGTAAGCAAACCATGCTCATTCAGACCAATGAACCTCACCGAAAAGAAAAGCTTCATCGCCGGACTAATCGACATAATCGGCCAAGTGAGGCATGGATCGAAGTGGACGCAAAGAGGTGAACTCACATCTACCCGACCACTAATAAGCAAAATAACCTACTACTCCAACAGAAAGCGGTAAAACAATACCAAATCTCATGTTCACTATGCAAATCGGAACAAGAAGTGAGAGGTGTCATCTACAACATGACACCAAACAACACAGAAGAAGAACTCCTGAGCCTCCAACACCAAGAGGTAAAAGAAGTTAAGATATTCGCCAAACAAAGATTAAACAACACTACGGTCATATCTACCATGGTCACTCTCGGTTGTTCAACACAACAACTCTTCCACGAGAAGTTATCATCACCCACGAAGTGTTCTTAGCAAAAAAATTCATCCCAAGACCTTACCTGTACCGAAAGTGTTGGATATTTGGACATCCGGAAGAAAAATGTCCCGTTGTCCAAGTATAAAGAACCTGTGCCTGTTCCCATGAAGAAAACCACCAATGCACCAGCCCACCAAAGTGCCCGAAGTGCTCAGGAAACGACCACGAAGCAGGAACAGCAGCATTCCCTATCTTCGCTAGGAGACAAGAAATAATAACATTTTCATATTTGAGCACCCGTACGAAACTTTTAGCTTATAATTTTAACTGTTAGCTAATAACAGCTCACGCGGTGCTAGGCTAACATATCAAACCACTCATCATGCTGCAAATACCTCAAAACCTTTCATCTTAACATAATTCCCCCTTTTTTAGAAGATATCAGCTTTTATTTTCCAAGCTAGGGCGTTTTCTTATCTTGCTTGAAAACTAAACCTTAAAAACAGCTTGAATCCCCCCCCCCCTTAATATATTTCCGAACTGTAAGCTAATTCTAGTATTGAATTTTTAATCTAGAGTTTCACTTAATTAATGTGATCGGAATAAATCGTAATATAAAAAAGATTTAAAAAAAATTGCGCATGGGGCCTACAGATTTTTTGTATGTATAACCTCAAAACCTACGCATAGTATAATAGGTATGGGGCTATGGGCAATAGGTGAAATTTTTGAAAATACTTTTTTACATGAAAAATGGTTTATTTTTATAAAAGTTTTTTATTAGTTTCTTAATTAGAAGTCTATGTGAAGAATTATCGTTACAATGATAATACCATCAAATATTTTTTTACAAATCTATATATCAAAAAATGTATTACAAAAAATGAGTGGAATTAGTCTTGCACGCAAAAAACTGAAATGCGCGTCTCAAATTCTGGAACTTTTCCGTGTAAACGCACTAATATGCCCGCATCACAGGGGGGAAATGCGCGCTAGACACTAAAATGCACGCTGGTTGAAGGGAATATGCGCGCACCCATACTGAACGTGTGCACAGTCATATTGAATGCACGATAAAACGCTGAAAACTGATGCGCTCAATCAAACGGAAATTGCACACGAAACCCAAACTGCACATTTAAACGTGCGCGTAACCATACTGAATTATGGCAAGGCCCAAACTTGCACATTTTAAACCTGAGTGCCGCAGATGCAAATAAAGCCGATGGTTCTCATCTTTAATACTTTGCATTGCACAATTGTTTTTGTAATCTTCTAGAAGACTCTCATATTCTTCTTCATGTTCAAATAGTAGTTGCGTTTACTTATATACCCCTCATACTCCTTTTTCTCACCCTGCGCCTTCCCTCCCTTTTTCGAGAGTCTCTTCTAGCTGTTCCGATGGTTTTTTATTTCGTCATCTTAACCTAATTTCCTCTTCATCGAAGCAGGGGTACACATAGAAAGTAGAGAACAATTTGATTGATTTGATATGTAAAATATAGTTTTGAAAGAAGCCCTTTTTCTATCTACTCATTAATTTGTATATTTCCTAGTGATGACTCGTTGGAAGTGCGGGTGCTAGTTTCTATGGCGCATGTTTGTTCGAGTGGTGTATAAAATTATTAAGTTTTCTCTTCGTTGTTACTACAAATCTAATTAAACACCGCGTAAACTAAAAAATATCCTAGCTTTCCTTGTGAGTGGAGGGGGGAGATTGAATCAGTGAATATGACCCAAGATAAATTGCTTGAGTTGATTAACTGACTTCAACTAAGTTGAAGAAAAAATATTTAAAATAATTTGAAAATAAATAATTTAAAAGTGTAGTTTGGGTTTCACGTGCAATTTCCGTTTGATTGATTTGAAACTTTGATATAACTAAACTCTAATGAAGTATTCAAGAACTGACAAGAAGCCTCTCACAACTACCAGGCAAAGCGATGGGACTCGACAGAATCCACAACAGAATGCTGAAAAACTTAAACACGGAAAATCGTAAGAGCTTACTTACAACAATCAACTTGATGTTTCGGGAAGGATACATCCCAAAAGACTGGAAATGTGTCATCGTCACACCTATCCTCAAACGAGGTAAACCACCCGAAGAAGGGGAATCATATAGACCAATTTCATTAACATCGTGCCTGGGAAAAGCAATGGAAAAAATGATCAACAATCGACTTAAGTGGCACCTAGACCATCTTACTACCAAATGTCCAAACCGGATTGCGAAAAAGATGAATCACCACCTACAATATAATCCTAATAGAATCAGCAGTCAAATCCGGCTTCAACAGCACCCACCTAACCACAGCAATCTTCCTGGACATCTCGAAGGCGTACGACAATTTATGGATAGAAGGACTCAAATACAAACTAACAAAAGCAAACGTTAAAGGCAGAAATGGTTAAAAAATTTCCTTTCTAGAAGAGGCATAAAGACAAGAGTGAACAACAACCCATCCGAAGAAAGAAAAATCTCCAAAGGAGTCCCATAGGTAAGTGTGCTCAGCCACGGAGGAAGAGATGTAGGAGGAACATCGACTAGTTATAAGAGTGAAAACACCAGTGTAGCCCTACTAAAAAGTTGCCAGTCGAGAAAAAAAACCAAAAAATATTTAAACCATTTGCCATAACAGAAAAAAAATCGCGGGAGTATTAATCGACACCTGGGTCTACGAGCCATTCAGACAGACAACCACCGGTACAGAAAATAAGCAATTCGTGACAATTAGATGCTACCAAACTTACCACTATTCGGGGTTGACCCAAGAAGCTGTCTCATGTTCGTACAAGCTTGGAAGCATGGTGCACAGTGTTCTCGTCTGACGCCCAACGCCTAGTGATGTTACATTCGAGAATGCAGAACCAATTATGAGTAGTGATGAGTCAAGTACTGACATCACCGATGGCTTACCGTAATGTCCTTCCAGAACTGCACAGGAAGAACGAGCATCCACACCTCGTAGTTAGAAGCTACATACGTAGCCTCAATGAACTCACATCACTAAGAGAAGGGAAAGAAGTTGACGAGTTTGCGGAAAATTTACACGAAGCGGTAACAAAGCTCGAAGCAACTGTATACGGTCACGAGCTCAATTCAAGCGTGGCATTGGCCATAATAATTCATAAGCTACCACCATTGATCTCACACTAGGGAAGAAAAATACATTAGCTTTTAATAAGGTACCTACGCTCCGCGACTTGGATGTTTAGATAGAGGAAGAGTTTGTGAGTACCAGAAACGTACGAGACATGACTACCCGGAGGCCAAGGGAAAATCAGAATTTAATATCGAAACCACGTCATGGAATACTTCAACTGACTGTGGATTTTGTCGATCAGACGACAACAGAAAGGGGACGAAGATCAACGCACAGGAATAAATAAGTGTAACCTATGCAAAGTAGAATCCGATAAACGTTAGATAGAGGAAGAGTTTGTGAGTACCAGAAACTTACGAGACATGACTACCCGGAGGCCAAGGGAAAATCCGAATTTAATATCGAAACCACGTCATGGAATACTTACAACTGACTGTGGATTTTGTCGATCAGACGACAACAGAAAGGGACGAAGATCAACACACAGGAATAAATAAGTGTAACCTATGCAAAGTAGAATCCGATAAACGTTATGCCCCCAATTTTTTAGCCAGAATCCCATCACTCAACAAAGCTGTATATGATCTTAAAACTGTTTCGATGTTTGGGGTGAAACCACAACAGTAACGAATGTCGCAAAGCAGATGCGATGTGTGTTTAATCAAATCGCAAAAAACATCCTCATACGTGGGGCATGGCCTGACACGGAGTCGCGATGAAAACCATCGATTTACCGTTATATGTCTGGATAAAAATACAGAACAGCCCCTGGAGTATAACAGAACTGAAGCTGTTAGATACAGGTTGCAACACCACACTTATTACTGAAAAAACAGAGGTGCTAGAGCTTAAAGGAAAGGCAATACCACGGAGAATCGGATTATTTTATGGAGCAGGACCTTATTTAACGATAAGTATCGTGCGTTGCCAAAACGCCGTGTAAAACTAGGCAGCTGTTTTTATGTAGCTCTTCTGTTTTAGTTCTCGAGCTAAGACGAGCCAATTGCAACATGAATAGGGAAGATGCCAATCGGAAATATATCCACTTACAATAAGACCTTGATCTACCGACGATCTACTCCAAACTGATTTGACGATTTACTCCAAACTGATGGCTGTTTTGTGTGGAATAACACACCAAGAGCGTTACTACAGCTAGAGAGCTGACTACCAGTCAGGGTTGGACCAGTCACAGTGTTGACACCCTTCAATTGGACAGCAATGGTTGATATCTTATACGCTCCGGTCGCCATTCCTGATCCTAAAGAACAAAACAGCCACAGTATGGCAAGAAGATGATGCAGACGAAGCAATTCAGCTCGGGTGGACCAACACCCAACGCTAACCAGCCAAACAAAGAACGTTTAGTGTTCGACGCTGCCAATAGGCACGAAGTAGTAAGTCTCAATGACGGTCTCAATAATGGACCATCTATACTGACCAACCAACCTTACCTGCTAGTCCAATTCAGGGAACGTCCCTGCCCAATGTCCATGGATATTAAAAAGATGTTTTTACAGGTGAGAGCGAGAGAAGAGGATCGAGCCGTCTGTTGATACTTGTGGCAGTGGCCAGGAGATAGTGGGCCACCAGTGACATATCATATAATGGTTGAGATCTTCTCACCCAGAATACGCTGTCATATCGGACAAGGTTAAAAATAACTAATCTTACATGGAAAATTATCTTGACTTATTTAATGATTCCGAAGCAGCCATCTCTTTTTGTCACCGCTTGATTGAACTTCTGTGCGTGAACCCAGGCGATGACGTCGTCAAGGGAACCATGGCTATCATTCCCAACTGAAATCCGATGCAAAACAGTGCTAAACATCGATCTAAATGACTTGCCAATGGAAAGGACCCTGGGACGAATTTGGCAAGGAGAATCCGACACGTTCACTTTTCTGCTCAACATCGAGGAGGAAGCGGATAAAAAACGAAAGATCGTCATCTCTGTAGCCAATATTTTTGACCCAATGGTATTTCTTGCTTGCTGTCATTTCCAAGATTCAAGACTGGCAGCTGTGAAGGAAGGAAAAGGTTGGCAGTCGCCCCGACTGCCATGGGAGGCCGAACTCCCAAAAGATGGAAAACTTTCGCCCAAGAATTACTCGCGCGACAATTACTTACGCAACAATGAAGGAGGGGAAATGGCACAGAAGAGAGGACTAAGAAAATTATGGTATTGAGAACTGTAACGTCAGTTCAATTCAGAACTCGAGGGAATAAAGATGTGCTGCCTACACGATCCAAGTCTCGACTATTTCTTGATAATCCGAAGCGTGGTTAAGTGGCGTGTTATTTAAAGTTCCGTGTTGACAAGGTTCACCAATAAACCCAATGATTTTAACTATTATAACATCAATTCATGGAAAGCCAATAAGTAATAAAACGTCCAAGAAAACTTCATTCAATCCCATTTTCTTCAATACTAAAATGTCCTTCGGGCATATACCTTCTCATACTGATACAGGGAAGTAATAAAAAAGAATATCGTCAAGGACGCTCTCCTGTCTCTCAAGCATAAGAGATCAGTAGATTCCGGTTTCGTTTTACAGAAGGGTTTAAGAGGTATTTTATAACAGACTGGCTACCACTTGCGGACATCAACCATCCAGTGCGATCCGTAACACTAATCGACGAAACAACATCTCCAGCTTTTCTCGGTTCCCTCTCTCGTTCTTTTGGTGGCACTCTTATCTCTCTTGTCAAGCCATCCGGATCCACCTTGGTATCTCTTCAACTTGGTTCCATCAGGTCATACATCTACTTAATCAAATATGTCCCGTTCTCTCCTTTCCTTTCCAGTCTTTCTTTTGTGTTTTGTCTCGTTGATTGTAGTTTCTGGAGCTGACATGTCACCAAGCATGGCCAGTATGTATTTGTTGATGCTTGAATGCCACAATGGATGGCTAGCATTTTTTCCGTGTACGAACGGCCGTGGTAACGGTCGGTTCGTGGTGCGCCGTGGCTTTGGGCACCAGAGGCTGCATTTTGGCAATGCGAGAGCCGAACCAAGATTACTGTGTTTAATTGACCAGGAAATAGACCGAGCGTTATTGTCTGACTTAATTTCCATTCCGATTTCTTAAAAGTATTTAAATACCAACCCCATCTTCATAGCTTTGCCCGTTCACTACATATGGGCTGCAGAAGTAGCCCTTTTACATAAGGCTCCACGGGTTGTTTCCAAACTTAGGGCTTGGTCCCGAAAACTAATCTTCCCCTGATTGAAAAATAAAAAAAATAGCCTAATCATAAACCTAATGACCACCTTCAAAAAAATATTTTTTCACTTTCTTACTTAAATTGAATTTTTGGGAGCGCAGAGAAAATCGCTCTTTCTAGAAGGTTCTCTCGCGCGTTCCCAAACTTTAGGTAGATGTGCCAAAAATTAATCAAAACCATTAATCATCAATGTTAAAAGGGCCCCAAAAAAGGGCTATTGTAGAATAATTTGGGTGGGTACTCTACATTGAAGACATTTGATGTCTCACTTCTGGCGGCTTGCGTTTCAATTTGTGGATGACTATTTTCGACACAACAATTCTCAAATGAGAGATGTCAGGTTTGCTTCCGTGCAATGTCTCGTAAGGTGTGACATATCCCGTTCGTTAGAGAAAACTGTTTGGTGTGAATACGGCACAGTTTAAGGTTTCAGCCCACTGTTTCAAAGGTTTTTAGAGTAACGAAGATTTATTGTGGCTTTCATAATGTTTCTGTTGTTTCTCTCGCTTTTCTTGGCTAGTGTTTGTCCTTCTGGAAAGGGAAACTGCTGTGCATTTTCCCGTAAACGCATCTGGGACATGCTGCTGAAGGAATCTTTGTGACTGCTTTTAGGTTGAGTCCGTTTACTAATGTGTTAAAATTCTATTTGCAGGATTAATTTTGTTGCAGTGTCCGTAGACAAGGCGTTGGTGCGACGTTGGCAATGGTGTTAGTTGTGTGGCTGGAAGTTCTTTGAAAACCTAGCGTCCATTTGACGTGTTTCTAAGGTGCAAATTACTTCTTGAATGGATATCCTACACACGTTTAGGTCCCTCCAAACTGGACCCTCTTATTCCTTTATGCCGTTATTCCACTTACGTCAAACTTATTCCGTGCATTGTTTTGAGCTTATTTCCCCAAAATTTTGTCAGAAAGACGTAATGACATTAAAAAACGTTTGACAGCTTAGAATTTGACATAAGAATTGGGGTGGGGAGATATTTATAGATTTTTTTTACGGAAGCATAAGCCAATGGGAACGAGAGATTTAATAAATTGGCATAAGGCTAGACCTAAACTAGAATACAAGTGTGGGGAAAAGGTGCCATTTTATTTTTATTATGTCAGTAATGACAAACAAACCTAAGGACTTTACGCCAAACTTACAGAAAAAAAAACACCAGTTTGAACGCACCTTTAATGTCGTAGAAACATGTGACATTAAGACGGATATTCGGCGTACGATGGATGGCCAAAATGGATATTCAATCGTCGAATCTCTGGATAGCGGGAATACTTTCATCCTTTTTACGTCTTCGTCCCTTTGTCGTTTGCGACAAATCGCTGTTTCATGGCATGGCTTCGTGCTGTAATAGCATTTAACCCTATGACGTTTTGGTGCAGGGCCAGCCCTTGATTAGTTAAACTGAATTCGTTGATTCAGCCCTCTTCCTCAAGATACTCCTCTCGCCCCACGCATGGTAAGGCCAGATAAGGAAATGCCGATGGCGGAGAATATACTGGAGATGGATTTTAAAAATGGATCAAATCTAAAGAGATTTTACATTCAACCAAAAAGCATCATGAAAATTTCTCAACAAAATGACGTGCCGGAACGACAAATCCGGACAACTATAAACAATTTGAAGCATGATCACTGCCACTTATCAGCCATGTGAGTTGTGGGGAGAAGCATCAAATTTTGCCGTATAGTAAAAAAAGAAACTTGAAAGCTCTAAAAAAGTAAGCTCTTGAAAACTAAAAAATGTACTTGAAAAGCTCTACCAGAAATGCACCTGGTTTGAAAAAAACCTAATCTCTATCACACGGAATGTTATGATGCTCCCCTTCATACATAATCCAATTGATGAGTGTACTAGAAATACTCCCAAAGCCAAAAAAATTTCGATTTGTAGGTTATTGTGAGACCGGTTTTGACTACGAACTTAATGCGAAGAAGAATTTTTGTGAGTTAAGACGTTATCTTTGATGAAAAAAATCCAGGATTATTTCACCATTCTAGTCCAAATTATTCAACAGAGGAAGGGTCTTGCACGCCTGAAGTCTCACATCATTCTCATTCAGATACTGTTAATCGAAAAAGAAACAACTTCTATAGAATGGAAATATCTCTTATTGGAGTCGAAGCAATTGAACAAACCCCTAATTATTAAGATCGTACGGTTTCTGAAGAAACTAACGCCAATGATTCTCTTAATCCTTCAACAGATGATCTGGGAAAAGAAGGCAGAAGCGTTTTTGCTTGTGGAAATGCAAAGATTGACACAAAGCAACGGAAACATTGTGTCACCGATACGAAGAACTTAAATACTATTGAGGCGACTTTACTCGCAATGTCAAAGTAAAAGCGTCTAAAAATAACGGGAATATTTAAAGGCTAAACAATGTATTGGTAACGGACAGATACTACAATACAGTGAACTAATAATATTACATCAGTATAGTCATACAGTCAGACGATAAATAGGCAAGACGATACTACTTGTCTGGAGAAAATCGAAAATCATGTATTAGGTAGCGGGCTTGTCGATAAACGGCAAGTTTCAAGGTACAATTGAAAACGTCATTTATTTTAAATGACAAACACTGATCAAAGGGGATAATACAGTTAATACAATACCAAGCAGGAGAGTGCGACTGGAGCACAATTATAGTGTGAATGAAGAGTATGAATGCAGTACAGAATAAAATTTACCGTCAGTTTTATACTAATTCTTGCTGCTGCTTTTTGCACGGATAGCATAGGCATAGAGAGGAAATATATGGAACATACATGTTTAGGCCTAGAGAGGATACTGTATAGGGAAACGGGAACAGACACGTTAAGACATATTTCAGAAGTAGAATTCATGTTTGGCGCATGCAGTATCGTATTTCCGTCTCAGACGGACGTATCCAGGTCCAAATTTGTCTGACAAATATCCATTCGTGTTAAGACAGAATCAGTACGGAAACAGGTGAAAGGGGGTATTTTAATTAAAGCGTTGAAGGAAAGAGATATGGCTTCCATTTTGGCAACAAAAGAGGCTGTCTGACCAAGACGTCTTTTTATGGAAATAGCTTGTCAGTAGAACAATTGCACCCCTCTGTTCTGCCAGTCAGTCATACGTCTTGTTTGGGTAGTTGCAATGGGTTGATGGGTTGATGTTAAGTTTCACAATGTAAGAGACATGCATAAAAAGCAGGAAATCAACATAAAGTAAAGATTAATGGAGAACCAATTAGCGGGTGACCTGGCGAGAAATCTGGACCAACTTAAAATTTTAACAAGGCATTGGTATGAGCTGATTTCTATAAACTTTGTTATCGTTTTGAGTAGGTATTCACTATTTCTCGAGTTTTATGATTGAGTTGATGTGTTGGAAAGTTCGATGTGCATTCACTTGCTTAAGTGACGAGAAGCTTTTCGTTCTCTATATCTTCTTCTCATTCTTTCTGAAAATCCTCCTCGTCTGTTAATGCCAGTTCCCTAGCTAAAATGTAGTGTGTTCTCAATTTCATCTACAATCAACATGTCATTCTTATCCCAATGTATAAGCAAATGTAAAATCTCTGTCTCAGATTGGTGTATATTCTTCCTTCATTTCAACATCCTTCATTTCATTTCAACCCCACCGTGTTAGATTTTGTCCTGGAAGTGGTCGTGAGGAATTTCTCGTATTTGGAAGAGTGATTATCACCGGATTGCGCAAGATTATTGTTATGTAATAATTTTGATTAGATATTGGCAACCTAATACCTAATAGGTACAAGCGAGCGCAACTGTGTCCGCGCTTATATCTTGATTCTGGGATTTTGCCTTTGTGAAAAGCCTTGAAAGGAAAAAGTAAGCATGCTTTAATTAGCATTTTTTTAAAATTAGCAATTTATAATCAATTACCATATACTCTGAGATTTCATGAGTATTTTACATCAGTAAATCTTTTTACCCTGAAGTAAGAGATATTGATAAAAATAGCAAAAAAAAAGTTAAGATAAGATCTGTCCGAAATACGGTTAATAGTGGTGAAACTCTTCCAATGCTGGACAAATTACAGAACTAGGTCTTTGTACCTCAATAACTGTTGAATGGCTTTATATTCTTTTGCTGTTTTATGAAGGTTTCCCTGCAAAATCCCTAGGGCCAGAAACATTATCTTGTTGAATTTCAGCTAGTTTATTCGGTTTAGATACACTTGCAATAACTTTTCCAGAGGTGTAGATTATTGTAATTAAATAAAAGAACTTCATCTAAATTAGCTGTTAAATAAAAATTCAATGACAAAAATACCATACGTTCGTTAAATTTAAGAAGTATTACTGCATTAAAAACGGTCCTTTCATTTAATTCTACTAATTTAATGTAACCACTTTAATTGAGGATAATATTTTGAGCTTTTGTGAAAAATAATAAGGGCATAATGTAATGTAAGGATTTGATATCAGCGCCCTAGTTTTGGCTAAATATCTTCGAACATTGGTTTTTTGCCCTCTCGCTTGAATGGATACAAGTCATATCCGCGTTTGACGCTGTTTTGACTTGTATAAAACTCCACCCAATGCAATTCTTCTTCAGTCAACGCCAGGCTGTTCAGTTGGTCTATTGTTGGCTCACCCGATCTCGGGTCAAGTGTCAGGCCGTTTATTCGTTATGGTATGGCTCCCTCGATTTACATTTTTAACTTGTCTTATTTGTGTCTTTTTGACTTTGGCTACTCGTTTTTTTTTTTATTATTTGCTTAAATAATGCGCATTTAAATATAAAGCACCATCGAACGTAACCGTGTTGGAGTGAGTAGCTTTTCAGTTCTCACAGTAATTTATAATAACTCATTTAGGGTAAAACAGCGAATCCGGACATCGTTTTTCTTATTAAGCTTTCTTATGGCGTTAGGGTGTAAATCCGAAATACGAATGTTCGGACAAAATGCGAATGCCCCGGACAAAAATTCGAATTCCGGACAGAAATATTTTCAAAAACTAATTTTTTCATTCGATACAGTTTTTAATTCTGAATCGAATCGCTTAAGGCATCAGGTATGGTGCAATGGAAATATATTAAGATATTTTGATTTGAAAAATCAAAACATTGATCTGTCAAAACCATTTTTCGTCTGCCTGAAAGTTTTGACTTGAGTTCAAAACTGCCAAGCAACAGAAAAATGATTTTTTATAAAAATTTTATACATCATTAGGTTAGCTAACTTTTACTGAAGCAAATAAGCCCAGAATACTATAATAAAAAACTAATATAAAATCGGTTGTAGAATTTTCGAGAAATCTTATTGTTAAGCCTGACATACGTGTTGCGAATGTCCGGATCTAACGAAATATCGAAGAATTAATACTTATTTCAAATAGATGTTTTTAAAAAAAAACTTGGTATCGACAGATTCAGAATAATGCCCTCTACAATTTGAGCTACATAAATATAATAAAGCGTTCATATTATTAACTATATTAATGGCGTTGTTCCCCCATTTGAGCCCACGATGCGAATTCCGGACAGTAAAACTGCTGATTACCATGACATCCATTTTACTATTATAATGTGAACAATGGGATGGTTTAGTGGTAGCATCTTAGACCACGATGCTGGTGAACTGTTGTTCGAATCAATTGAAATACATAATTCTTAAGAGGAATTTTTTCAAAGATACTTGGAGATGTATATTCATTATCTATCGGTATGATGTGCTATATTTTGTAAGCATACATAATAGCTTATTGGTAAATACCAAACTTAATTAACATCATTGAGATAGAAGTTTTTTGTCTTTAATTAACTCAATGGTAAGACCGTATATGGTGATACGTAAAGATACCGAGGGACATAAGCTCAAGTCTCTACGTATCTGATTAAACTTTTTCGATATGTATCGTCTTAAAAATTCACTTATATGTAAAAATAAATTTTAGAAATGAAACCTTATGTTTATTATGAATTAACCTGCTATATTCTACGTTGGATAACACTGATATGAAAATTATTTGAAAATCCAATCATTTTCGGGATTTGAACCCCCACCTTATGTAACATCATGCTAGACTTAATCCACAAAGCCATACCAACCATCGGTTATATAAAATTCTTACAGAATAATGAGTATAGCTTCTGATGAGACTGTCCGGATTTTGCATCACGGTCCCTTATGGGAGCAGGATTAGAACGGCATATTTAGATTTTGAGGGGGAATATTTTACTATTTTTACAATTTTCTTGGTTAATACCCACTATGTAGGGATATATTTACTTAATTAAAGCAAAATAACGAAAAGGTCTTAAGTATTTTACAAAAAAAAAACTTGGACGTAAGGTACAGCTTTTTGAGATATAGAAGCAATTATGTAAGTGAAATATTAACATAAAATCATAAAATTTTGAAGATCATCACAAAAACCCTACGTTCTTTAAAATCATACGAATAAAAAATTGAATTCAAAAAAAGAAAGCAGGGACAATATTCTTGGATCTGGCCAGGTTCGATCCTCAGCCCCTTTAATTTTTTTTCGCATATATTGTTAAAATTACGCAATTAAACGTATGCAAATTGCACATCAATCGATTTGTCTCAAAATTCTACGTCGATTGATGTGCATAAATAATAAAATAACGAAAATTTAATTTTAAGAAAATTTTCTGTCCGACATTCGCATGAGCTGTCCGAACATTCGCATAATGTAAACATTTTCTTTTTATTCTGTAGTTTCGTTAAATTCTGCACAATCTTGACAAATGTTTATATAATAATGTAGAGCTTTTCAAGCTCTATCTTTTCATATAATTATTTATTCGATTGTTCTAGTTTATATATTTGATATTCCTTACGGCGTTAAATTGTCAGTTAGCAAGGAATACTCAGAATTACCGTTTAGACCGTAAGCGAAAATTTCAATTTTCAATTAAAGATATCTCAATTAATCTTCAATATTGTTTTGTGACCTTTGGCTCAATTGTGTATCCTTTTTCTTAGTTTAAAGCTCATTTATCAGATGTGGCAATAATCTTATCGTTTAATCGCATTTACAATACTTTAAAAATCGCTTTTTTTGTCCGGAATTTGCATTTTCTCGGGCCGTGTCCGGATTGGCTGTTTTACTACCCATAATGCAGTTTGCATCTCGTAGGATATATGAGAAACGTTGCTCTAGAGATTCCCGCAATCCAGTCACGAAACGCTTGCAATGTTTGATCATCGAGGCAAGTCGGCTAATATGATTGGTCATACTCCATGTATGCCCTTGATCGTCAGGGAAAGAGCATTAAGCAAACCTTAATATGCTGGAATGATCATTTCAACTGTTTCAAAATCTTTCTAGAAATAATTGGAGGCTGCTTCAAATGGCTTCAGAATGGCTTTTAACGCAATTTGCTGATATACAGATAAGAATCCATGCTTCTTAACTGCGTTGAGGTGCGTGAAAAAACTTGGATCGGTTGAATATCTTCGGTTTGGCCTTTGCGAAGATTTCCAACTCATATAGAACGGTATTATTCCATCGTGTCAATAATTAAAGCCTGAAGAAAAAAATTTATTTATAGCATTGCTGTTTAAATATTTGTATTTTGTTCAAACACAGCCTCGTGGTTATAAATCACCCTCAATCTGGGTGGTACCAACTGTAGCTTGTGGGCTACGCAGTCAGAACAATGCCGTGAAACATAACATAAACATTGCCTAGTTGACTTTCCAAGTGACGATATTCTCCAGCGTTGTGAACCCAAGCTCGTAAAGCCCAGCTCCTGCAACAACACCCGCCATAGCTAATTTTGTTGAATGGTTTGACTACCTTCTCTATACGGAATAGCTGATTAAGCACTCCTAGAGGGCTGGGAATCATCATAATTAAAATCGGAAAATCGGAGCCTAAAGTATGAAATGTACACGAGAAAATCTGAAATCCCGAAATTGAACAGGGACTTGGAATACGAATGAATTTCTTTAAGATTCTTTAATAAATCTAATTCTTTGAGTAAAAAAGTAAAATACGATCAAATAGAAATAATAACAAAATCTTGAAATTCCAGTTCACAATTGGAAAATGGTATTACTTTGCACAGTTGGTCAATATCATTTCCTTTAAAATTCTACTTATGCGTATCTTATATTAAAATCTAGTTAGGATTACACATGCGCTTGCGAGCTCGACATTTAGAGCAAAATAACAGCGTTCTCTTGTCGTGAACATAATTACCAGGAATTTATTCGCATTGAGATCTGTCATATACCATCAGATCTTGCAAGATATGGATTGAACAACTTTTCGGTAGTTTTCTGGCATCCCACAATCTTTCTCGTAAAAAGGCCTTTTACAGATGCAATTCAAATCGATGCTCAATTGTTTTTTGAGGCCGTCAGATCAAATTCTAGCGCGTTCTAATAAAAGGAAAGGTTTCCGTTTTCTCGTCCAATAACTCTTAATCAAATGCTGCCTTATTGTTTTCTTGTTTTTTCTAAGCTCTGATGGGTTCAATTTAAAAGCTAAGGCAGTTGCGGATGCAAGGGCAAAAGTGCAACAGCTCACTCCATCCTCCTGATTTTCGCTTGGCATGTTGACAGATAAAGACCACGATCTTATAGGATAAAGCCAATCAGATAAATACATGGTCTTTTTTCTGTGGCATAAGACTTAGTTTCATAGAATTACCGCTCCTATGACGCAAATGTGCAACACAGTACAAGATGTGAGTTGTAGGAATACATTGAGAATCTAAATCATCATAAATAAGGACATTAGTCAATTTTCCGTATCCGTATGCATCCATAATACAATTATTTTCGGAGGTGTGGGTTCATCCGATAATCTTTCTCAATCGCTGGAAAAAAAATTCTGACCCAGTTGCACTCTAGGGACTAACTTTCTCCCCCGGCCCAGTTTCAGAAGTGAGATTTAAAAAAAAATAATTCTTCACTACAGAACTAATAGATTCCTTAATTTATTCAGAATTCCTTAAATTTTACAAACAAGTAATCGGGAATGCCGACAAATCTTAAAAATTACAAATATTAGAATAATATGTGGAATGGGCTGTATTGGTGGCACGTAAATTTAAATGAATATGAATATAAAATATTGTACATGCCATCCGGTGCCATAAAACATTCAAATTTTAGAATTTGGAATTTAAGAATTTTCAGTTTAATTCCGTTAATATATGGAAGTTCAACTTCCATATTTAAGACGGCAGTTTTTTTTATAAAATCTGGAAAGTCGGCCATTGCATTCTATAGTTTTTGGTCGAATTCCAGATTTTATACTTCCATTTTGGAAGTTCTGATTCCAAAGTCTAGTAACACCCACGCAGACAGGAATGTTTATCACGAATGTGTTGGCCACCATCTTACTTCTACCATTAGTTTTTATAACAAGAAGTAGCCTACCTAAGTAAAGTACCTGTAAACAAACGTAAATCATAATACAGATACTGCCTAAATTGCTGTTTAAGTACGGAATTGTAACTGTTATCACCATGAAGATAAAAATGCCTTTGTTGAGATAGATTTAGAAATTGAAATTTGTGAGGTTAGAAGTAAATGTCAACCAATTGACGATACATGATACTGATAAGGAAATCCAACGCCACCATCAAGTAGTGTGTATCCCTCCCAGCTAGCACGTCTTTATTGGTAAAATATTGTTTTCCGAGAATATTCTTCGGTCGATACCCACATATTGGTATAATATTAGATATTACTTTGTTACGACAAGGCGGCTGTTAAATTGTTTTGTTGCTTTCCCAATAAATGACTATTATCAAAGATGAGAATCAATCAAGAATCAATCAATATTATTTTTTGTTATTTTCCCAATAACAGACCATTAAATAATAAATAAATCATTTTTTATGAAAAAGCTTCAGTCTTTCAAATTTACCATACGTTAAAAATCCTAATGTGTAAATGTGTAAATGTCAAATTTGCGTGAAAAGTGCTAAATGTGTGAAAACCAATTTCAATAAATAATACCTCGCTCAATTTCAATATTTTTTTTTTATTTAGTCTCAAGGCACTATACTAGTGCATTGAGAACACAAACAATTTCGTCGTACATAAGAACAGTGTCATTATAGATAAACATAAATTTCATACCAATTGAACCATTCATTATCTTAAATACAGTTAAAAACACTTACATCCCTTACAAGAATAATGTTTGTGTTACCACATCCAACCACACAACATGTAAGATTCGGCATTTTTTATTACAGAATAAAAAAAAATTCAATTTTTAAAAAACAAAAAATAATTTAAACAAAAACACAAAGCAACATGAAAATATTACCAATCAATCGGGAAATGCGATTTGCGGAAATATGGAAAATTTTCTCTTTTTTCCCTTTTCAAAGGATCGCAATTCTTTTAAAGCCGGATGTGGCCTCAAACCCAATTTTCTGACGATACCGTACGACCGTAACTCAACAGCGAGAGACGACGACTTGTCAGATGGTAATTTCCATAGTTGATTCTCAAGATTTTGGTGAAGGAAGTCAGTGATTTTTCCTCAGAATTATGGGACGATTTGTTTGTAGGTTGTACATTGTATGGTGATTGTGATAATGATAATGATAAAATGATCAGCACACGTTCAAGTAGCAGTTTTCTCTTTGTTGAAGTTGACAGCCTTCCAATTGCCAAGAGCAGTAGCCAATTGTTCCCTAATATTGTGTAGATTTCAACTATTGGCTTCAGGCAAGTTTACTGCGAAGAAATTTATCGTGGCAAACGAAATGCCTCAATTTTCAAGTGATTACCTTTCATATTTGATTTGTGAGGCACTCTCTTCATGGGTTCATGTCAAGGGTCGACAATATATTCCCTTGAAGATTGATGGATTTTGCGATGGCCAAACAAGGTCTTTCATTTTGTGCTGTAAAGGGCCATTCTGGTTTCTTTGGATGTAAAAAATGCTGTATAAAGCAAGGAGACTATATATCGGAGTAGTTTTCTGTGAACTTGATTCCTTTCCCAGGACGGACCTTGCTTTCCATACGTTTCAGTTTGAAGATCATCATATCGGCGAATGCATACCATTAAGACTTGACATCAATATGGTGAAGGATATCCCTCTTGAACCAATGCATTTGGTAAAACTTGGAGTCAGTAGGAAATTGCTTTTGACTTGGATTGGATGTCTATTAGATCACGGCAGAAATTCCAAGTTTTTTTTTGTCTTCTCGTCTAGAGGCTTTACGAATTCACATTTCAAAAGAAAAACTGAGAAAAATAAGTCCCGCAATTGTGTACTACATTTTGCCGGATGTTGTACAATGTACAATGTCCACTATCTAGGGGATAACAGGGTCATCCTGGACAAAATTTGTATTTTTCAATTATCTCTAGATCTATTTATTTTTTCTAAATTATTTTTACGTAGATGGTGTAGTATCCTTTTCTCTACTTCCCTTTTTTTGTTAATTTTCCTTTAAAAAAAGGATTTGAGTCTAAATTCATGTTACATTTCTTTCGATTTTGTTTTCCCACGCCGTATTCCCAACCTCCTTTTTTCTATTGCAACATCTCTAACCATTTTTTACATCTTCATTTCCTGTCTCACCCCTTCCCCTCTACATTTCATCTGACTCTTCTCTTTTAGTTCATCCTTCCTCTCCTATTTTTCTTTGTCTCAACACCATCTTTAAAGTTGAGGCAGTTCAAGTTCTGATTCGAGTGACGACGCACTGTTTTCGTCTCGTCTCTCTCTCCCCCTTTCTCTCTCAGTTATTTGGCGCAATTTGTTTCCCCAGTACAGATTTTCTCTATTTGCTTACATTCTGCGTCTAGGTAATTTAAAATCACACAACGTAGGGCCTTGATTTAATTAAGTGAAGCGTGAATTCTTACATTGTGCCGTAACCAGGATCTGGTTTTAGTTCTTAATGGCTCTCAAAACACTTACACAAATGCGAGGAGGTAATCGTGGTACCGTCACAAAGCTTCTTACAAAGCTTCAAAGCATAGTGGACGATACTACTCTAGATCGAGACCTTAAAATCTACGAACTGGAAAAAAAGCTGCAAGTGGAAATCCGAAAAGAAAGTTCAACCATGGTCGCAGCAGCCACTCTGGCCACAGAAAATAATATCATCATGGAGCCACAGAAGGTTATGTGGACAAACGACCAAGATGCGGTACCTGCAACAGCACACACCACGAAGAGAAAAACTGTTTCAAGAAACACGGCAACCCCCCGAATTGGTCTAACACAAAAAGTAGGAGAGAGGCAGAGGAAGGGTGGACCCACCAAACTCACCTAATGCCTTGTAATCTCTCTCCGAACTTGATCCCAGAAGCATACTCGCTTTCCTCGTTGACTCAGGGGCCCCCAAGCACGTGAGTGATAAAAGAAGCTTCTTCTATACCTTCAGATCCTATGAATGCAGGCACTTGGTCCGTAAAAGGGAACACCCCTTTTTTATCAAAATTTTTTTCGAAACTAATTTTCTTTTCCTGGTCTTCCAGGCATTGAAGATTCTGAAATGGATGCGCTAGGGATCGGAAACATTGACATTTTGGTTGAAGTGGACAAAGTAACGACTTCTAAGACACTAACAGAGGTTCTCTATGTACCTGGACTTGGTTCAAACCTTTTCTCGGTCGGAGAAGCAACTGCCAACGGCCAAAAGCAACATTTGATGACAACAAGGTAATAATCTCTTTTGCTGCTTTCTTAATTAAATCACACAAAGCATCACATTTTTCTCTCTCTCTTAAGGGGCTCTTCAAGAGAAATGGGGAGACTGTCCTCACAGGGGAGAAACAAAATGAAACCCTATTTCAGCTTCACATGAAACCCGACATTCAGTCAATCCACAGTGACACAAGCCAAATATGCACTCTCGTCGCACTTGGCGCAAACCTTCTGGCATCAATGACCACTTGGCATCAGCGCCTAGGTAATCTCGGCTACTAGACTTTCTTGAAAATGGTTAAGGAGGGCCAAACGATAGGCTTAAACATCAACGGTGAACATAATGTCCCACCATTCCTCTGCTCCAACTGTAAGTTTAGAAAATTCTCAAAAACCCATCTCCACCGCCAGTCTTGGAGGCACCCGTTACTTCGTCACCTTCAAGGACTACTTTAGAGGATATATCACCATCTACTTCATGAAAAAGAAAAAAGAAGTGCCCGCATTAATCCGTCTCTACCACGCCATGCTCCTGAATGAAACTGGCTACTACATGCTTACGTTTCGATCGGACATCGCTCTCGTGGCCCCAGTTTGTCTTCCGTTCATCAGTTTGATTCAATCAACTCTCGGGCCCCACGTTGTTACTCTTTAATTTATTCAACGTGTGTGTGTGTGTGTAATTTGTGTGTCCTGTGTCTGGTCGTCGGAACCCATGACGGGATTCCCCTCTGGTTACGGATTCCAACTCTTTTTTCTGACATTCGCGTGTTCGGCGGCCATTTTACCTCCCTCCCACCGACTATTTCGTGTGTGTGTCGTTTATTTAAACTGTTGTTGGCTGGCAACCAGCAGCTCGTCGAAACAATAAACCGGCTCATTCAAATTCGTGTTTTGTGTTTCCCGTTTTTCCAGATCTGAGCGTGGTGTGGCAACATTTGGAGCATTCACCGGGAATCCAAATCCCGGCACGGCGGCCATTATCACGCGGTCGACGTTAGTACTGGCCATCGAAGGAGAGGTTGCGAAGCTCAACAACCATCTCATCCCGCTGCCCAGCCGTCGTCGACACGAAAGTCTCGCGTGGCAGAATTCCCGTTTGCAGTTTGCTGACTCTTCCAGCTCAAGATTAAACTGGCCAGCTGGCAGTTTTCCGTTTCAGTCATCCAGATCGTCAACCTGAAGAACAGAAACTCTCATAAATTATTATATTTCATTTCATTTATTGTCCGTTTGCATTTTAATATAATAATTGCTGTGTTTTTTGTGTTAAGATTGCATTGGTCGATCTTGTCAGATCGTCCGTGAGTTCTCCCATTCTCCCGTCCCGATTGCGTTGGTCGATTCCGTCAAATCGTCTGAAATATCCCGTGTTTCATTCCGTCGTCATTACTCACCGTTCCAGTCAGCTGATCCACTGTCACAGGTGGTCCAACCATCCAGCCCGTCATCTGGTTTCCCGTTTGCTACTTCTAAGTTCCAGCATCTCAGTTTGTCCGGCTTCACCGCCCGTCAGCTGACTCATCATCCTAAATCGCTCAGCTTGTCCGGCTCTTTGGCCCGCGTCAGCTGATTTCTCATCCTGCCCAGTTTTTCCGGCTTTCGAGCCCGCGTCTGCTGCCACTTCCGTCCAATCTTTCCGGCTCTTTAGCTGTTAATTGAAAATTTATCTGTAGCCGCCCGGCAGGCCCTCACATTAGACAAATTTATCATCTGTCTTAGAAATGGTTGTCTCACCTTAGTTTCGTCCCGTTTATCTCTCGTATCCAGCTTTTCCGGCTTCATCATTCCACACAAGTTCAATAGCGAGAAGAAGAAGAAAGCGGATAATCTTTCCAAAACAAAAAGGAAGAACACGAAAAGGCTTCAGGCGGCAAAAGAAGCAGCAATCGCGTATTTTGCTCACGCCGACGACGTCGTTGGCGAAGAAGCCGCTAACGTTGCTGCCTTCGAAGTTGCTGCCGTAGAAGTCTCTGCTGTCAAAGTCGCTACCATCGAAGCTTTCGACGTCGCTGTTGATAGACCCGTTGACGACGCTGCTGTCGCCTTATTAATAGGCATCGCCAACCAACACTTGAGGTCAGGTCTTTCGGATTTCATGCCTCCGCCAACTTTGAGGCGTGTTTTCTACCGCCCTTACGACCGCTCGCCCTCGTCGATAAAGGAGCCAACTACACCACCAGGCCACCCGGAATCTGAAGAAGACGACTTCATTCCCAATTTCCGACTGTGAGATGCGCAGTAAGGTGGGCACTTTTTCCAAAGACGAAACACCTGAACTGACACCGTCAACTCGGAAATTGGTGCGAGCGAGGAACGTTAAAACCAACAAGACGCGCTGCGTTGGTCTAGATCTTAATTAAGATACCTAAGTCGCGCCGATACTGGCAGAACCTATTTTCGAGCTCCCATTGATACAGTGTTTTTGTGCTAGAAGTGTATATGAATATTCCGTCCATCGATTTATGGCCCAATTTTACTCTGAATTGAGGTTTTTTGGTACTTTTTTGCATTTCTATTAGTAGACTTTGTGTCAGTCTGACTCTATCGTTAGTCGCCATTATGCCAACAGCAAATTTTCGTTGTTTTGTTCGTTCTTTCATTTCCATATCCCACTCCACGCTTGTCAGCCTAAGTCTACCGCGTGACACATTTGAGATGTGTGCGGCGCGCAGAAAAAGTTCCAACTAATTTCGTGGCCACAAGCTCCGCCCTTCTTCACCGATTCCCTCACCCTTCGCGCGGCGTTGCCAGGCCCAAATTAAATCGGGCACTCTTGGCGGGCTCAGGAACGCCAACATTTCCTATCCCTTGAAGTTTACTCCCTCCAAAAATGAGGGGCAAAAATTGTAACTTTTCCTTGTGCCTCTAAGGACACTGGCGCGGTCGGTATCAGATAACAAAAACGCAAAGAACTTAAATGCAGGATTGCAATTTAAAAAATACAATCAATCAATGGAAAATCAAAATCTATTATTCATTAGTAATAATCGACAAAGACGTCTTAATTTTAGCAGTCCTGCAATTGAGTTCTTGATTGCCATACAAATAGATTAACGATTATATTTATGTTTTGTTGTGCTGATTGCCATTACCCAATTCGTAATGTAATCTGTACCGGCAATCAGCACAACAAAACGTAAATAACATCTAGAACAGACTAAGAGAACGTCAAAACTAACAACATGAATAGCGACAGTTCTTCTCGTCTGCCGCTACTTGGGGTATTGCCTTTATGGAGGCAATAGCCAGACTTTTTTCTCTTGTCAACGTGTTCATCTAATATCGTGGCAAATGGCATCGAATTGTTGTGATAATTATACTAACGAATTAAAACACACGCAATTTTGACTCAATACAACACAATATATTTCCTAATAGCTACCACATATGTATATAATTGACAAAAGAGTTAAGTTCTCACCCTCTTCAGAACTAAAGAGAAATAGAAAGATGAGTACTGATGGATCAAAAGAGGCAGACAGAATTATAGGAAAAAGGATAGGAATGGGGTTCTGAAACTCTATGGTTTAGTAACCATAATTTGGTACGCTTCAGTTGGATTTCACACAACACCAATTACGCAAACTATGACGAATTGGCTGGAGAGGAGCCTTACAATCAATCTCAGGTAAATATATTTGATGTTGTATCTAACTGATTGTTGAATGTGCGAATTCTATGTTGATTTTAGGATGGCGTACAGGTCAATTATCGTGAACATCCCACGTGGAAGGGAAGTTACGATGACAAAATAATCGCCAGCAAGTATCTACATTAGATACTAATCTTTCTTACCACGTTATTATTGCTTCCGATCAACCAGATCGTTATGGCACATTAAGGCATTGGGTTTTAGTTGTTCCAATTGATTGGATTGATCTCACGTCTAAATATGTTCGTTATCCTCATCCGGCTTTTCATCTCTATGGTACCTTCCCTCAAGACTGGAGTGATATGTCTTTTAGTCGAAGACGCTTTCCGACGATTAGATTCGTCGAATTCATTTCAAATTCAATTTCGTCACGGAAAATTTCGGCGAGTAGTAAAAAATGTATTGCATTATTGTTACCTACAACACCTTAATTTTTCACAGTAACGTTTGAAGAAGCTAAACTACAGGAAAAGAACGAACTAGAAAAGATCACGTGATAACAACCAGAAAGTATCGGAGTTTACGAATGAAAATCTTGCTATAAATTTTACAGGAATCGATAGCCCTTACCAACCTCTATTCATTTCAGGTTAGATAATTCATTTTGGATTATAAGTTTGTCCAATAATTAACTTTTTAATTTTTGACGATTTCATGGGGGAAGGGAAAACCACGGAAAGTGGCAAACTTTGGGCACTCCGTTCGGGCATTGTTTTTGATCGTTTTATGTTTTAAAACCAACAATTAGATTCCTCGTGAGACAAGGAATGTTTTGGTGTGTACAAAACAGCAAAATTTTGCCGTCCAGTATGATATATATCCAAAAAACGCAACGACCAATCACAGACGGGGTCCATTTTCTCGCGGCTATTCGAATTTCATTGAAATACTCCGACTATATTTACTTTTGAACTATTGCTTACTACAAATTTAGTATATTTAACTAGTTATTACGAATATTCCCAGCGCAATTACAAATAAATACGAAAATATCACTCGTTTTATTTCCACGGTATTTTATTCCTTATTTGCCCTTATTGAACAGTTAAGACAGGTTTCAGAGAGGGATAAAACCAGCATTAATTACGAATAATTGCCAGATGGTACAGGCAAAAACAAGGAAAGTTAAACACAATAAAAAACCAGTCATTAGACGATGATTAGCGGCTTCAACTGGGGCAGAAAAACTTCTTCCCTTTAGAGATTTCGTTAGTCCAACACACCTTAAATGTAAATAACTAAATTATAACAAATAAATGACCCCAATCGTAATGGTTTTAAATATACTTGTAATAAAACCAGTTATTGCACTGGTCACACTGCACCCAATTTACTTTCGAGTTACTTTTTGGTTTCGAGGCGAAAATATCCTCTTCTTCCTCGGTGTTCTCTTTGATCTTTGAAAACCTTTGCCTGTTAACCACAGAGTTAATAATTTACAGTAATTCCTAGAAAATATCATAAAAAGGATAAACCGTTTGACTAGAAATACTGTTAAATTAAACATATTTTAAAAGGAGAAATTAATAAAGGTTCAACACAATTTTACCCTTCATTGCTGGGAAAACTTTGTTTGTCAGCGTGAATGTAATTAAACTATTCAGCTAAAACATTTTTTTTTTATTCTTTAATTGGTAATTTGTATACCATTCGCAGTAATGACGATACATAATTCTTTTCCAGCAGCAATCGAAAGAGAAGACGATTGACACTTTTGGCAAACTGAAGGAATAAATACTGGTACTAGAACCTCTATACGATAAAAAAAGCTCTTTGATAACTATAAGTTAAAAAACGTATACATGTAAAAATGACAATACCTTGCTTGGAAACTGATCCGTTTGTCTTAATAAATTGTGTGGGGTCCAATACCTTAGAGCTTTCCGTATTAAACCATATTCGTTTATGAACCGGTAACCAAAAATTAATGGATTTATCGCAGCTATGGCAGAAGTGACGTTTACAATCATCGCAGCGAACATGATTGTCAAAAAGTGAATTAAGACATCCATCTGAAGAACACAGCCTCCCATGAGCAGATGAGGCATTTGATGTTACAAAGCCTTGTATCAGCCTTCTCTCTTTCTTTTGATTTTTGATTTTTCTTTTTCTTTGAAGATGACTGCTGTGTGGTGACTCTTTCTCCTTCTAGAGCCTCGATTTGAATACCAGCAGCAATTTCCATAACAGGATAATAATAGAGTGTTGGTACAGCTGTCCTGATACATGGTATCATTGAAAGAGGTAGAAGGATAATGATCAGTTTCACTTTGAGGCTCAAGCTCTGGTTCGATTGCCAAACAGGACAACAATACTGTGCTGGCACAGCTGTCCTTGGACATCATATCATTTGCAGTAGAAGAAGAATGTTGTTGTTCGAGTTCATTTCCATTGTGAGGCGGAAAGTCTGTTTCACTTTCCGCAACAGGGTTTTTATTGAACAATCCTATATTGAAAAAGAGTAAATCATGTTTTTGAATTAACTTTGGTTTCAAAATATGATTACCTTCCATTTTAGAAATTTTTTGGCAAGTGTTTCTTTCTTTTCTTCTTTAAAATCCCCATATCTGGAAACAAATAGGTTTCTTACATCGTTGGCTGTTGGTGGTGACCGTTCTTCGGAGCCCCCCATACAACTTCTGCTTGGTAATAGCGCTACTATAGACGTACTCCTAAATCGTTGGAAGATGGCAGCCGTTTTTCTTAATCTCCTATACATCATCCAATTGGCGCTGGTACTAGCCAAAAAAGTCCTACACCGTTGACTGTGTGTGGTCGTTAATCTGACAGTGTGGTGCAAGTTCTATCTGGTGTTGGTAGTGTTCGACGTTTACCGGAACAACATGATCTCTCTCACCGATCGCCTGAACGCCTAGTAAATCAAGCTGTTCTTGTTTTGAACAACAGACACCAAGGTGATGCTGTTTTGAGATCCATGTTCGAAATTAACAAAAAATTCAACAGCCTTAATAGAAAAGTAGATCAAATTGCTAGGCAGATAGAACAAAATCGTCCAAAAGAAGTATACGATCCAATGAATGGACTGGAAGTGAAAACATTGGAAGAATTTTGCGTCGTTGAGAACCTGTTATCGGTTGATAAAAAAGTGTGAAGCATTGCAATAATAATTTAATTTCATATTACACCCCTTTCTGGATTTTAAGATTTAACGTACTATTTAATTAATTAAATTTCGTTTTGTAAGAAACATTAGTGGGGCAATAGAGGCAAAATAGCGTCAGCAGAGCGTGAAAGAAGATTTTTGTGGTATAAATAAGAGCTTAATGTAACTGGAATGGAGTTAAAAGATGTCCAGTTAAAAAACAGAAATTGAATACGTCCTGGTAGTCCTTGCTGTGTGGAGTAAGGAGTTAATTAAACATTTACATCCCCAAGTTTACATCAGCTTACTTTTGTATTTTTTTTATATCGACTAAGAGGAAATCCACCTTACAGAAACTCCTTACTGATGCTTCCTTGCAGTTTCACACAGTCAAAACTTTTGTAAGAGCTGCGAAAGCCAGAAGGAGAAACGTAGCAAAAGCAATCGCACTTGCTGCGTGAGATGCGGAACTTAATGATGAAAAATGCAGAAGATAATGGAGAAAGCGACAAAATTATTTTATTTTTATTTTGTCATGGACATTTCAAAAATAACATGCTATGATTTTATCATAATTTGTGTTTTATTTCATTATTACTGGTTAAAATTAGTTATAACTATTTATTTATGTTTATTATAACGCTTACTTACGTTTGAAAAATCACAGCTTGAAACTGCCAGGCACCTTGAAAACGTCGAAGAGATTGAAGAAATCGAAGAGGTTGAAGAGTCAACCCTCAAAAATGGTAAATATAAAATATTTATTAAATGTAACAAGCCTTACAGTTTTCTTGTTTTATTTATTTTACATTTACATTTATTTTCAGTTCATCATTTAACCCCATTTTGGTATTTTTGTAAAGGAATTAAATCTTTCTGGTGAAAGTGATGCTAATGAAAACGATGTCGACAACAGGAAATTTTGTGATTACATAGCGGTAGGTAATGAATTTTTTGATAGGTTGAATTTTTTTATAGTTTTTTTAATATCATAGAGTTTGGATGTCAAATTGTTGAACTTGTCAACTTGTCAACGTCAAGATTTTATCGGTATTAATCAAAATTATTATAGGCTAAGTATTATAATTTTTTTTTCAAATTTCCGTTTATTTGTGGATGAATTAAAATAAACTGATTTTTACCAAAACTGTGATTTTCCTTTTCTTGTGTCTAAAATATCAAAATTGGACTCGAAAGTTAAGAAAATCAACAATTTGTACTTCTGCCAGTACTGCATCTATATTTGTGTGAATTCCGGCAATTTATCAAGACACTACAGGATTCACAAATGCTTGGAATATAAAAAGGAAATAAAACTACATATTGATGAAGTTTTTTAAAAAAACGGTGAGTGTTTTATTTGACAGAGCATGACGCCTTAGCAGACTTTGTGCTGAACTTGGACTTTAGCTCCGATGAAAAGAAGAAGATTGAAATGCACATTTCTGAGATGCGCCTTAAACTGGAAAAACAATAATACAGTAAGAATTGTCTGATCTTGAACTTTCACGTGATCAAATCAAAAGGCAACTCGAGTCTGTGTTGGCTCCAGCTCCATTTGTTCATACTAAAGTGGCTCATACTTCATCGGCTCCCCCTTCATTTTCTCCCCCTTCATTGGCGTCCCCTTCATCAGCTCCCGCTGCATTTGCTTCCGAGGATGCGGCGACCATCAATGTGAAAGATTTAAAGCGCCTCCGCTGCCGCTGTCCCAAAGGAATGTGCGTTAGGTATGTATTGGGAAATCCTTGGTTGTTTTAGAAGAAGTGACTGACGCGTACCTCCCTCCCTTTGTTCTTTTGCGGAATCCGCGTTTTCTTTTTCCCCTGGGCAATTCTTATGGGGGAGAAAGGGTTTTCTGTTATGCAAGACACCCTATTCCACCATAAGAAAAGCATAGGAGAAAAACCAAAACGCGGATTCTGCAAAAGTGCGTTCAGAAACTAGGTGGAGGGTGGTACGCGTCAGTCACTTACTCAGTTACTCTATTAAAAGAATTTGATTCATGATTCATCTTATAAAAAGGAAATGAAGCTGCCTAAAAAGGATGTGGTTGCCAAGAAAAAGGGCAATGTCAGCTAAAGAGGAAGGAATTGTGTTCCGAGCTATGTGGCTGCCAAGAAAAAGGGCGATGTTTTTAACAGGGGGATTCAACTACGCGAAAGCAAAATGTGATGACCTGGGAAATTCGCGCCCCCAACATCCCAGAACTTAAGATACGCCATTGAAGTTAGTTTTAGTACTCGGAAGGAGTGCGGATCAGTTCATACTTTGAGTTTATCAGCGTTCATTTTCCCCATTTTTTTTCTTACTCTACCAACTCGCAATCGTTAATTTCAGTAGGCAAAGCTGGGGACATCCTTTTTTTTTTTGTTTTTTTTTTTTGTTGTTGTTTTTAATTAACAGAAATTCATTAAAACTCTAGTCAAAAACTTGTTGCCATAGGAACTGCGCACAATTGAAGGAATGAGAGAGAAGACGAAACTAAAAGAAAAAAAAACAACATTTTAGATGGAAATAATCTAAAATCTTAAAAGCCGTCGAGACAAGACTGTGACTGGGAATTGCTTTAAACGGGGGGCGTCCCAAATCTAAAATGATCGCAGGGACACACACACACGCAAGAGCAGCGGCAGCAGATCGTTTATTTGACCGGGAGATGCACAGGTGGTAATGTCATCAGAAAAACAAACACTTAAATACATACACACTCAAGGTCACTTTGCAGCACGTACGCCAGCACCAAGTTGTCACAGGCAGAGCTGAAAAGAGTTAGATACTTAGATATATACTTAGATACATGTAAGGCCGCGGCATGAATGTGATGGCAAATCACCACACGTATGGCATATTATAATCAATCTTGATATAAAAGCCACTTGTACATTTTGTCTAATTCGATCTCCTGTTTTGCTGTTTGTCCTGTCCATTTAAAACTTCCCTCCATTTCTTCCCCCCATCCTTTGATACCCCCCGATCTCTCCGATTAGTTGGTGTTCGAATTCCCAGCTGTACATCTGCTACGACAAAATCCATTCCTATCGGCCTTTCAACAAAAAATGAATTGGTTACAGGAAGCTCGATATTTTCCAAGCACGGCCAGCGACGTTTGATGTTTGGCTAGTCAATGTTCCGTCTTGACAATTTGATTTCGGGAGCTGTGTAGCCTAGACCTTGTCCACCTCCATTTTCACCGTGGAGTCGAGCGATTCAATCTAGAACGACGCTACTCTAGTTTACATTTCTTCTGAACTTCTAAACGTACAAAATCGTAGGGTACATTCGCCGTCTTTCCTTATAAACCATGTTTAACCATGTAAGTTGGACACATGTATTTAACAGTTGTTTTTTTGTACGATTTGAATGTAACGATTTCAAATTCGCAAAAATGCATCGTTGTACGGAAACAAAAAATGTGCTTTCGTTAGCATTAAAAAACTGCACAGAACAAAAACCCATAAATGAAAAGGCAATGATAAAAAGAATAAAATTGAATCGTTCTTTTTCCAATATCAGTTTTTCAACTCTCTTTTTTATGTATTTATCACTTGAAGGTTGTCGATTGTTAATCAATTTTCCAATTAAGTATCTACAGTAAGCCTATGGAGCCATCGTAGAACAGAACGAACTAATCTTTCTTATAGTTTATTTTAAAAAAAGGTTCATTCTTGCTCACTGTGATTGACACATGATACAGTTGCAATACTAGCGAGCTATTTTTTTAGAGAATTTTTTTGTATATTCGTGTAATTCTTTCATCAACAGGGGCAGAACCAGCTCAAAAGAACGCAGTGATAAATAATTATTTAGGCCCTAGAAGACCACTGCACTGACTACAAACCAATGCTTCTTAAATTTTTCCAAACATATTTTTTCTGATAGGGACGTTTTTGGACGACTTGTTGGTCATGCTCAATGTTGAACTGCATATACCTACCTTTTGGTAGGCAATATCTAACAAAGCAGACCGCCCAGTTGAACCTTTACTTATTAATTATAAATTCAAAGCTGTAATGTGATCCTTTAGACAAATATTAAGATGACCTAAATTTATGTGAATGGCCCAGCAGGTCATCCTGCCTTGAAGCTGAAACCTTCTTCAGAGATCACGTAAATGTAATGTCATTATAACTTTATTCACGTGACATCTCGAAATTTATTATTTCTGACTGACTAAAAACTCGAATGACTTGAGACTAGAAATGGCCAAAATCGTCATCAAAACATCATTAAATTTAACAAAACATGACTAAACAAATGAGATCTCAAATGGTTTTTCATGCATTTCTAACTTTATTCTCACAATTCGAAATTTACTGATAAAAAGAACTATAATTTTAGGAAATCTCTCTCAATTATACATCAAATTAATTACGGTCTGCTCAGTGTTAACTAAAGTTCGTCAATTATCTTGCTATCACGTTGAAAATTTTTGAAGGAAACAATATTGATCAATCAAATTTTCACACTTTAGCTACGATTGCCAAAAGTAGTGACCAAATGCAAACGATACGGTCATGTCATATCTCTTCTTCACTAATCAAATTAAAATCCACAAGCAAATAAACTTCATCTTCTTCCAACTCCACGCTTTGGTATTCTTACTCTCCTTGTAAGAATTGCCCTGTGCTATCGATTATCGATATTGCCGATGCGTTGAATTAATTACATCCAACGTAAAGTGCTTCCTGGTGTTCAGCAATCAGATTTACAGTAGGATTTTAGACGCCAACCTAAATAAAAAAAAAAACGTTTGAACGCCCTTCGTCGAAAACAAATAACGGTACGGCATACTGAGTTCTAAAATTTCCTGACAACACGAACGAGGGCCGCTTGCCGTAGATAGAGATACAAGAGAAATGAAATTTACAGCCTGGTCCTTTGATTCAAGAGATTAATGGAACGGATATATTACAAAATTATCCACGAACTTAAGATTTAATTGCGCAATGAATTGAGGATTGATTTCATCATAATTTTTTTGTCGATGGGTTTGCGGCTATACACTTTATTAGTTGGTATTTTATACCACAGTGATTTGAAGATGGGCTGTCGTTATACTTTTGGAAACTTCCAATAAAATCAAGGTTAACCAGGGCTCGCCAATCATTGACTCGATTGTTACGGAAAGGTTGGTTCTATCAAACGATACCATGGCTTTGAACTACCTACTTCGAAGATTCAGATACCATTGCGAGCATTGGTGCATTCTTGGTTTTCCCACAACCAAGGAATATCTTATAATACACAATAACCAAATTCCACAAGTCAATAAAGATTATCTTCTTCAAACTTTAGTTGGTATTCTTTCTTCCCCCCTTATGCTATCGATTGCCGATATTGCCATTGCGTTGTATGAATTACACCCAACGTAAGGTGTTTCCCAGTGTTCAGCATTAAGATTTCGATTTTTTGACGCAAATCTAAATAAAAAAGCCGTTCGAACGGCTAGTACGGCGAAAAAAAACAAACGGGACGGTAAATACTGCGTCTTATAAAGGAATGGGTGGACGAATCACCCCAATGGCATTACTAATGCAAGACATTCCGACCTGAGGCTGATATGTCTGTTAAATAGAGAAAAAAATATGTTTTTACCAAACTATAAGATACACAATATTGGGATGGTTATATGTAATAAACCTAATATAAAATATACGTCGAAAGAAAAAGGTCACGGGTTTTCTGTGAAAAATATTGCGGGTTGTACTGGGAAACGGGTTACGGGCCCATTACGTCAGTATTTACGACATTTTCCTTGTACGATATAACTTGCCATGAATTCAAGATGCACGAGGATCCAATATTTGTATATCCGACCGTCACCTGGCACGGACGAAACCCGTTTTTCCTTTAGTACGAGATGCCAGAGAAACTGAAATTTACAGACTAGTCCCTTGATTAAACCGATTAATGGAAAAAATAAATTTAGTATCCGTCCGTGATCTAAAGATTTCATGACGCAATGCAGCGATATATGATTTCATTCCAATCATTTCACCATTGGAATAGCAGAAATATTAATTTCATTAGTTTTATTTCTATCATTGGGGAATTTTAGATTGGCACTTTTTATATTCTTGGGAATTTCTTAGTAAGTCACAGTTATTCAGGGATTGATCAGGTTTCACTAAAGCTTGCGAAGACCAAGCTATCAGATTGAAGACTACAGAAAGACAATCTGTCTTCTTCAGATTCCAAAATTAAGCTGCGAAAGCGAACAATAGTTTACTCTTCTTTTCGATTCGCCCGAATCGACCCAAACACTATACTTATCATAACATCCACAAGAAAATAAAAGTAATCTTCTTCCAACTCTAGCTCTGGTGTTCTCACTCTCTTTGAAAGAATTTCCTTGTGCTATCAATTACCGATATTGCCGATGCGTTAAATGAATTACATCCAACGCGAAGTGCTTCCTGGTGTTCAGCAATAAGATTTACAGAAGTTTTTTAGACGCACATCTAAATATTAAAAAAAAAAACGTTCGAACGGCTGACTTCGTTGAAAACAAACAAGCGGGACGGTTTATACTGCGTCCTAAAAAGGAATGGGTGTCGGAACCAGTCCAACGGTATCACTAATGCAAGACATTCCGCCCTTTTCGACGGACATCCGTCTTATACTTACATCAGTAACTTTTTCATTTTCCGTGTACGATATATCTTGCTATGAATTCATGAACGAGGGGATCGAGTCTTGGTATATCTGACCGTCATAACATACTTGCTGGCACGGACGAGGGCAGTTTGTCGTAGTGTAAGAGATGCCCGAAAAACTGAAATTTACAGACTAGTCCTTTGATTAAATAGATTAATGGAACGGATATATTACATATTGATCCACGAACTTAAGATTTCAGTGCGCAATGTATTGAGAGTTGATTTCATCTTAATTTTTTTGCCAATGGGTTTGCAGCTATACACTAATTTGGTTGGTATTTAATACCATAGCTACTTGAAGATAGGTTCTCTTTATACTTTAGGAAATTTCCAATTTAATTCAGGTCAACCAAGGCTCGTCACTCACCTGCATCAAACTTATGTTTTCGGCCTAGAGTTTAAAGCGTTACGATGATGCTCTAGTGCAAAAATTTGGTCAAGATTGCAAGCACTGTTGAAATGTTGGCGTATCCACCATGATAGAACACCTTATGAATTACGAAACAAATATCACAAATGAAAAGATCATCTTTTTTCAACTCTAAGAATTGCCCTGTGATATTGATTACCGATATTGCCACTGCGTTAAGTGAATTACACGCAACTTAAAGTGTCCCTAGTGTTCAGCGATCAGATTCTGAATTTTAGACGCACATCTAAATAAAAAAGCCATTTGAAGGGGCCATTGAAGGCCCGTCGAAAACAAACTAACGGGAAGGTATTATAATGCGTCCTACAAAGGTAAGGGCGGCCGGACTGGCCCAGCGGCATCACTAATACAAGACATTTCGCCCTGGGGGGGGGGGGGGGGGGGGCGGATCTCTAATTGCGACTTGCACCACTAATCTCGCATGTTTGGCGATGATGATATGATCGTCGCTTTTTTCCGTCCAACGCCATCATTTACTTTAATCTCGTTTGCAATTTTTCAGGAGGTCGTTATTCATTCACATTAGAGGCCAGCGGAGGAGGCCTATACGGCTCTACTCTCACAGTCTCAATAATGTAATTCCTGTATTCACATCTCGTGGATGGCGAGTGTGGTACAAACAGTGTGTGGATCATTCACGGCTCGGGTTGTCTCGATAGAAAAGAGACACAAACCGAGGGAAAACCATCAAAGGGGATTAGCTGTCCAGAGCTTATGTCTGCTCCTTCTTTTACCCATCGCAATCATTTGCCAAGATACTTTGCCATGTATTACGCGGGTAGGCCAGCCAACCACATCTAGAATGGTCTATGCGTGTCTATATACTAGGCTCTTCTTTTTTAGAGAGAGAATGTAAGAAGGTCTCTGTAGATAGTTTTAGATCGGTGGACCCATTTGTTCGGATGAGGATCAAGGAGCGGTGGAAACGTGCAAGCTGCTGGGTCTTTTACACGCGCCACCAGCTCGTGATATACGTCCCGCCCCAAGTAATACTGCTGTATCTGGATATAGATTCGCTCTTCATTATTGTATTTTACTTTATTTTGCGGATACAGGACTGAATCGGAGGTTTGTATAAAGGAAATGATTGGGATTTCCGCTGTCTATAGTATATCAGCTGGGAAAAATCAAAGTGGCTGGCATCCATCAACAGAACTTAATAGGGCCGGCTAGATTCAATATATAGGGACCGGTGTCATTTTTAGACAAAATGAGACAAGGACATCTGTTTCTATGTAGCTTTTTCTGGTGGGTCCCAATGCGGTAGAAAGAATAAACAAGGGAAAATTTAGATAAAAATCCTGTCTCTCTGGCCCCGTGGATAGACACATAAATATATCATCCTTCGAGGCTCGGGCTATATACGTATAGTACGTTGATGTATTGTTGCGCTTTACTCCTGCTGCCGTCATTTCTTTCATATGACGTATATGTACCGGTACCTTATTTTATTTTATTCTCTATATGTTTTGATTGCCATTAACTCTTATATAGGAAACATGAAACAATGTCTTTCAATTTTCAAATCTGTAAAATTACAGAATTATAGTTCAAATGTTTTATAATTTCAACCAAAATTGTCGCTCGGCAGTGCGTTTAAAATGATATACCTAATCCAACTCCGTCCAGTCCTGCCAAACGTCATTAGAGGGCGGCCATCATAGCGTCACATTTAAATCTAATAAGAAATTTGAAAAGATGTTCCCATTTTGGAGTAGTCGTCGCGCTGTACAATTATGCGGAAAATGATTTTCGTCAAAGTGTAGTATTTTCAAAATAATGATGAAAATCATTATATTTTGGGTTCCTTGAGCTGCAATGGCACGTGGACGAATCACTCTACCAGCTCTATACTGTTATACGCTTTATACTTTCGGCTGCTGGCCTTTGACGAGCGCAGGACTTCGTCATCAATCAGCGTTGAGTGGAGTGCCACCTCTTTGTGATGTAAAACACTCGACGACATAAGAGACGATGGCCAGGGAAAAAGAAAAAAACCTGGAAAATGAATTTTTTTTTCTTTTTTTGTTAAATAAATTTCACCTGGACTGTTCCCAAGTTGGCCCGAGGATTCTGTTCCTACCTCAGAGAAAGTAAAGTAGCAAAGGCGTGAATCGTTGCTCTCGATGGATGTCTGTTGCTGGAAGACGAGACTCAGTCCTATCCACTCCAAACTCTTGCGCAGCTCGCGTCCTCCTTTCTTCGACCTGGCTCTATGGGAGAGAGAAAAAGATGTAAATATATAAATATCAATGCGTACAAACATTATAAGACGTGTCTATAAGAGGTTAGGATCCGTTAGGATCTACATGTAACGAAACACAGACGATTTTTGTCTCTCCCCACTCGACTTGGTTCCTGATGGGCAATCCATCCGTTTTAAACGGAAGGAAAAACAAGGATCCTCCAACAACAATACAAGAGGCTTCACAACATTGGGTCGGCCGTGTGTGTGTGCTCAAATTTAACGTACGGGAGTAATCGGATAGGGCCTACCACAAATATATATTTCACCTCCATCAATTTCAGCGTTCACTCTGCCCACTTTTTATTATTGGAAAGTAAAAGAATTGTAGTAGTCCATGTCGTTGATCACTTGCCAGTTTCTACGCAGCCAGAACTCTTTCCTAACTTCCATGGTCGGCGTTCAAGCCCATGTGGCCGACTCATCTGTGAAGCTTTCGCAACAAGACTGTGGTCACATAGTGATAAGGTGGAAGTAGGATCAACGCATCGAGGATGTCTCTAGCAAGTATTACTTGCGCACGTCCTCTGCACCAGATGATCCAGTTCGTTGTGGCATGCACACATGTTGTGACCAACACCGATCTCAACTTCCTAAACATCTTACCTCAAACTTGACTCAAACTCTTAGAATTTACTCTGCATAATTTTGTCGTAATCATCGGGGTATGATTCCATATGTGCGTGTTTGATCAAGGCGTATCGAGACTTAAGCAACTCTTCGCATGTGAGCCGCTTGAATGACCGCTGGCGAATCGTTCCGAATTTCATTTCGTCCAGACCTTTCACCTCAAATAGCATTTGTTCGCTTATGAGAGTCGGCCGAAACTTATTGCCTCTAAAACAGTCCACCGTCATCTGAATCATAGCTTGGGCTCTAACCATCTTATTCCAGTCTCGCCTATCTCTATATTCTTTGCGCCTTCTTATTTCAGGCAATTGGGTGAATATTGTGTCAGGCAGTTTACATAGGTTGTTGTTGCTGTCAATCAATGTTTAAGTTCATTTTATACTTGTTCTACATTGTTGGATTTTTCACGAGCAGAGGTAAATTCAAAAATTACACTGCACTGAAAAGTTTCGACTTGTTTTTGTTGCACTGGAGGTAAGTGGTGGGGTAATTTTTATCTAATAAGAACAATTGTAGCACTAATATTTGCTTTCAACAAAGGAGCGATTGAAAAATCGAATGTTGGGAAAACAATGCCTTACATTACTTTTTTGCAACTATGTGATATGGTCGCACGGGCTGTTTCAAACATTTCCTTGATTTGACTGCTTCGTTTCAACCACTCAAGTGAGTAACGGGACACCCCTAGGTGGCACAGGTATAATGTAAATCGAGAAACAAAACTAAATTTTTGTGTAAAAGGACTTGTTTGCCAAATGCTCACTACAATCAAGCGATTGAAGATGGGGGGGGGGGGGGAGGAGTAGCCCTTCTCTTTCGTGACTCGATCTGAGTTAGTCACCTCACTGTTGACTTTAGCCCGGCTTCTTATGAATACCTCCTTGCTGCCCTCTCGGTGAATGGTACTACGTTTTGTTTAGTAGATACCGACCTTCGGCACTTAGTTTCGGCCAAATTATAACTGAGTTTCCACACCTACTTGAGTTACTTCTGCCCACTCTTTTATAGTTGTTGACCATTGGTGATTTCAATATTCACGTTGACTCCAAGCTAGAGAGGTCAAAAGTTTGTTTCCTTACTTAAATCGTGCGACCTTCTTCAACATGTAAGTGGTCCTACTCACAAAAGTGGCCATACTCTTGATTTACTAGTTCTCTCTCGGTCAGCGAATAAATTAATTTTTAACTGTCATGTTTCTGATTCCCTGAATGATCATTATGCTCTGCACTGGCTTGCCAATCCCAAAAGACCGGTTCGTCCGAAGAAACATGTCACACTCAGAAATCTTAAAGCTATTGGCATGGAGCAGTTTGCATCTGATCTCCTCTGCCACCCACTTCTTACTGAGGGTCTGATGACATCGTTCGCCTTCTAGAATGGTGCAACACTGCTTGCCGAAGGTATACTGGATAAACGAGCACCACTTAAAAAAAGGGTATTTACCATCCGTCCTGATAATCCTTGGAATAATCAAGACATTGCCTTGACGCGGAAAAAAATAAGAAGGTTAGAGAGACGCTGGAGGACGACTGGCTTGACCATCTACAAGGAGATTTGGTATCATGACCTGGGTGAACTGAGAGACTTGATATCCGCCACCAAAGTGGAATTTTTAAACACTATGATTACTGAGCACACTGGAAAGAAGTCGCTATTCAAAATTGTTGACTCGTTTCTTTTGAAGAAGCCTGCTCTGCGTCTTCCATCTTATGGCGATCTACCTGTGCTTTTCAAGGATTTCAGCAACTTCTTTCTCAAGAAAATTCAGAACATAAGGCTCAGCCTTGAGTCTGCGGCAGCAGCTTTGCATCTGGAGCTACCAATGACTTCCTGAATTTTTGCTGAGTTCACTTCTGTTATTTCTGCTTATGTACTGTCTCTAATTTTTCAAAGCCTAACAAAGTCGTCCCCCTTGATCCCATTCAAACATTTCTTCTGAAGAGATTCTCTGATAGGGGTCATGTCATTAGTACCTCATTTTTTTAAGAACCTTCGTCACCAGTACCTTCATTTGGAAATGCATGTCACAATTACCACAGTTTATATGTACCTTACCCCTCCTTCATACCTTTTATTTTTTTACGCAGATACCTCTGAATTCACAACAAATACTTTTATGGAACGCCGTTTGTACCACTTTTGTTTCACGATGAACTTGTTTTTTTTTCAATAGAATATACCAATTGGTTAATAAAGTCAACCGGTGTTTTATATAATATATTGCATTTGTTATAATTTTTTAATTTAATATAGCAAATTTTACCTAAGAGATTTAACCTTGGTAAAACATGGAAGGCTATGCCTTGGTTATGGGCCCCAAACTGTTTATTGTTTTCCCAGGGGTTCCAGCGTGTAAACGGGTCATTTTCTTGATTTTTAGTTATTTTTTATCTGATTCGCCGTATTCATTTTCGTTCCAATGGGTTGTTTCGAAAATTGAAACATGTTGGTTTTTTAGTCAATTTTATATGTTTATTTGTTTGATCGAAATTCAAATTTCGTTCGTGAAAGTCGGGCTGTGATTGGTTGGTGGCAGGTTGGTGGATTTCGGGACCCTCCTGTGCCTCGAGTCTTTGTTTTTTGGGTGAAATTTTCCTACAGTGGGATTTTCCATGTAAAACTGAATGGTATAGGGTATTTTTTGTGATGAAAGGTTGGTTTGTTCGTTTTTAATTTGTGTTTGTTCAGAAATGGCAAAGGCGGCTGTCGTTTGTCATTTGTTTTTTATGTTATGCATGAGGAATTGGGGGACCGTCGCTACGTTTCGAATGATCGTTTTTCGTTGATGTTTATAGTTCAATCGATTCGCCATTTCATATTGCAGCCCATAGGTTAATTCTCATTGATATTGATTTCGTTGTAAATAAGTTAGTAGCATTTTAAGAAAGAGGTAGAAAGTTGTACAGCCGTAAAAACTACCCCTGTACATTCTCCAGTCTTTCGCGTAGTGACATCTAGTGGCAATGAAAACTCCTAATCTAACCCGCCGTAGCCGTTTTTACTAGCACTCTTAATCTATTTAAATTTTTACCTATTTTAGCCATCGCGAGCCTTTTATTATGTGCAATATTGCAATATCGATTAATGTAACCGGTACTTGGTAAGACAATTTCGTTGTCCCTTGGTTTTTTATTATGGGGCAGTTGGATATCCTGCGTTCCAATTTCTCAGCAAATGCGAAAATTTCATTGGTGTCCAAGTTGGTCTGTGTGGCCTACAGCGTCTTATGGGAAAACCAAATTCTCCTCGGTAAAAAAATTGTTTTCTTATCTATGACTCTGATTTCCCCCCTTTTCTTCCTAACAGTGAATACTTTTATTCATTTCTTTATTAACTAATTTTTATTTCTATCCCCAATCAATCAATCTGGTTAATTTTTAATAAATTTTTGTTTATGACTGTTTCTTTTTGTTCGTCTCTTGTAGCAGACGTTTTTAGACGTTTCTAGATAGAATCGACCACGCTACGAACGAAATTCTTCTGCTACAGGAGACAACAAAAAAAAACAGACAGTTGGTTTTTCCATAAACTGTCATTGGCCGTGGGCCGATAATGAGATATTGCAAGTAATTTACACTAAAGTTACTAATGACAAATACTTAAGTGAAAAGAGGTAGACTGAAAGCCACGGAAACTTATTTTTCGAATGAGATAAGTGAGAAAGAAAATCGATTTTAGAACTGGAGAACTGTTATGGTAGCAGTGGCTTATCTTATTTCATCTGGGACATATGTTTTAATTATATCTGAGCCTTGTAAGCTTTTGACTTTAAAATTGCATTGATAAAATGTATGTGTTTTCATGGCTTAAGGGTTGCAAATCAGTGTCATAATTTGATGAAGTTATTGGTCAGAGACGTCATGACTTCATTGTCAATCAATTAAAAAATTTTACAGAATCTCCTGGTTGTAAGATAAAGAGGTTTCAACGCCCGAGGGAGTTCTATCTTTCTTGCTATCATGTACTGATATAATTTTTATTTGCATCTCAAGATTGGTTACTGCCAGGGGAGTACAAATGATCGGATACATCCCGCATCATCCTGGATGTTACCATTGTTTCTTTTAGGTGCTTTACGTAGTGTTCGTAGCACTACATGAAATTCATGGTTTCTTAACAATGATAACATACAAAAATAATAGCTTTCAAATAATTGTAATAATAAAATATTAGAAAAATTAATGAAAAGATGACATTCTCGGCAATCATTGCAAAATATAAAACAGTAACTCTTCAAATAAATTATGGCAATTCAACATTAGGAAAATAATAAACATCTCTTGAATATTTAAATGAGGTATTTATTTTTTAATCCTTAAGTTGAAGCTCTAAGCGTAGTTTAAGAATGTTAATTTCGCGAGAATAAGTGACGAAGAACTTTTGAAACCAAACGCTTTCAAATAAAATGATCATTAGAAAAAATAATTTCTTAATATGAGGGCTTTTAATGAAAAAGGCTTTTCTGCAAAATATTAGAGAAATTCGAAAACCACAAATTTTCCAATTAATTTTAGTATTTAAATATTAAGGAGGATTGTAGAATTTATTGAGGTAAATATCGAAAATAACTGTGGAAGACATTCGAAAACTATTAATTTTCAAATAAATTTAAAATTGCTTTAATTACATTATGTACCACAAATATAACACAATGCCACAGCAGCATAAATTTCCATTCATAGTATGGTCTACAGAAATTCCAAAAATTATTTGAAATTCGAAAGGATGTCGCTTTTTTATTGTTAAGTTATTGAAGTCCATCACATTGTCTGTCCATTCAGCCCACAAGCCAGGTCTCACCACTCTCTTTATTTGACCGTCCTTTTTGCCGTGGTGCTCCGCAATAACTTTGTCTTTCCCCTTCCATCGCGATTACCACTCTCCGTTGTCCACTCCACGTTGACTTACGTCAACTTTTATTTATTTTCCCTCTCCTAGAATCCGACCTTCTCTAACATACCGGATCATAACCTTGTAATAATCCTGTCATCGACCCCGTGAACAAATCAAATGTGTGTCTGCTGAAGAAGTTGATCTATGGACTTAAGCAGGCTCCGCGCATGTGATATCAGCAATTCAACAAATTTCTGGTGAATTTCGCTTAACCTGCAGTACAACCGATCCATGTGTCTACTTCCGCCGTCAACAAGAGGAGATTACGTATATTGCCAACTGGGTCGACGATGGATTGGTATGCAGCAACAACCCAACAACAGTCAACACAATTCTTCAACATCTGAAGAACCACTTTGAAATGCGAACAATGGCAGCAGATTGATTCGCTGGGCTCAAAATCACTAGAATACGAGAACACCGCAAAATCTTAATCACTCAAACTGATTTCATAACTAAAATACTGAGCAAATTTCAAATGGAGTCATGACATCCAAAAACCATTCCATCTGATCTGAGCGGCAGACTGCACCAGCTATGGCACCAACCAACAAAGAAGAAGAACTGTCGATGCAAACTACCCCCAACCAAGAAACCGACGGTTGCCTTATGTATCTGACATCCACCACTCAACCACACATTGCTTTCGCAACCAACCAAGTCGCTAGATTCAGTCACAATCCTGGACCTGCCTACTGGGAAGGAGTCAAACGAATCATATCGTATTTATCAGGAACCCGAAATTACGGTCTTTGTTTCAGTGGAAGCTCCAGTAGTTCAATTACAGGTTTTACAGATGCGGACAATGCTGGAGATGTTGAAACACGAAGCTCAATCACTGGATATGTATTTCTACTCCACGAAGGACCCGTCGCCAGATGCTGCAAGCGACAGAAAAGCCCAAGTCTCTCAACGACCTAATCCGAGTACATTGCGGCCTGCGAATCAACACGAGAAGCTGTCTGGTTAAAATGGCTACTTACTGAATTAGGACTGCAAGAAAAAACTTGTTAAAGAACACGCCAACTTACTCATCGATGAGGGATCGCAGTGCACCTTCGTTACTTCACGCCTGGCTAAATTATTGCGCTTAAAACCGTTGTGGCGCGAAAGTTTGCTCTTATCTGGTTTCTCTATGAATCCTACAGGCGTCGAATACTGTGACGTACCTCAGTTTTTCATTGTTGGCCTCAGCGGTTCTTCAATCAAAATCAAAGCCATCATTATTGATCATCTTGTAAGCCCACTGGATGATCCGCATCTTAATTTGGCAGCTTCTCTTCCTCATATCAATGGACTTCATTTGAGCCATCTACCATCTGAAGCCACATCTTTCGACGGTGACATCCTCATTGGTGCCAATTTCTACCGGTTAATTGTTAGCAACAAAGTTATTCGAAGCGCAGGTCCAACGGCTATTGGTTATCTTCTCTCCGGTCCATTATCTGCCTCTTCCATAAAAACCGAATCAACCGATTCTGTCTTATCGCTTCATGTTTCGGCCATAGAAAATTTTGACCTGTCTAAATTTTCGACGGTTAAAGGGCTTGGGATTCAACCAGAGTTGGAAAGTGACACAACGACTAACATCTACCAGAGTCAATGTATCGAGTTCAGTGGCAATCAGTATGCTGCAAAGCTTCCTTGGAAATTGGAACATCCTAACATCTCCCCAAATTATCAAGTTTGCCATCGTCGAACCATCGGAACCATCAAGTGTTGAAGAAACCTTTTTCTCCAGCCCTCGTTTCCTCCTTCTGGCAACTCTGCTTTAACTGTCTTTTTCTCCTCCCTTCCAAAAACCCCTGTGTATGGTATCAGACGAATTATCTTATCTTTTTATGTGTGCGCATTTCTCACCACGCTGTTTAATGTCGTAAAGGAAGTAAATCAAGAATAAAAGTTATCGAGAAGAAACAGCAGTTTGTATTTGTTAATTTAACTCAACAGGTTATGGGCCCAGGATTGACGAAGGTATATTCTGATAATAATATAACCAAAGCTGTGTAATCAAATCTAACCAAAGCTGTACATCAATTCTTTAAAACAGAATCAAAGATGGCTTCCGTAAACTTTTCAGCGAAAGATATTTCTCACATCACAAAATTTGATGGGAAGAACTTCAGCTTTTGGAAGTCTAGAATAAGTCTAGTTCTTGAAAGCTATGAGCTACTGGATGTCGTAGATGGATCAGAAGTAAAACCAACACCCATCGTAATCCTAGCTGACAACTCAAATGCTGCAATTGTTACTGCTCGAGCCACAATCATCAAGCAATGGAAGAAACATGATGTTACAGCTCGTAACCTCATTCTGTCTTCCCTTGATGACAAATGTCAACTGACTGTAATAGGATGTCCAACCGCAAACCAAATGTGGAATCGCCTTAAATCTCAATTCGAACTCACTTCAAAAGAAAACAGCCACATGCTGCTTGAAAGTTTCATGAGTTACAAGTACGAATCAGGACACGATGTTATGAGACACATCTCCACGATTGAAGCACTTGCAAGACAACTAAATGAGATTGGCTCACCTATCTCAGAAGGTCTTATAATGACAAAAATTATCATGACATTGCCATCAAACTACAGGTCATTCTTAAGTGCGTGGAACAATTGTGACGAGAAGAACAAGACTCTTAAATTGCTAGAAGTGCGACTACTAGCCGAAGAGAACATGGACAAAATGGCTGGTCTAAACGTCAGTGGCCAAGACGACGCAGCACTATGGGCAGCCAACAGAAAATCCAAATGGCAGCCAACAACTGAACCAAAAGGACACCATAATGGTGCAAAAGGAGGCAGCGGTGATACGAGGAAGCCTCAATGTGGATTCTGTACAAAACTGAACCACAGATCGTCTCACCACGAAGACAGTTGTTGGAGAAAAGAAATGTATGAAAAAGGAAAACGTGATGCCAATGGAGAGACAGCCCTTGCAGCCGAGTCCGTCCAAAAGAAAAAGCCGGTTCCTAAAGAAGTCTCGAAAAAGAAATTCTACGATGGTGACTATGCCTATCGCTCAACCATCTTTGATTGTGATGATGACGAATGGTATGTGGATTCCGGAGCAACCCAGCACATGACTGATCAGAGATCAGTATTCAACTCATTCAAACCTATTCCACCTGGAACGCGTGCCATCAAAGGCATAGGAAAAGACAACCTCCCAGTATTTGCGCTAGGCATTGGAGACATTAGAGTCAGAACAAGAGTTGATGGTGTCTGGCATGACGGTATTATTCAAGATGCTCTATTTGCTCCAAATCTAGGAGGAAGTCTCTTCTCTCTGTCAGCAGCCACTGAACGTGGAGTTAAAGCGATCTTTGAAGATTCCCACGTGACCCTCATGAAGAATCACAAGACTATTGCAACCGCATCTCGGGTTAGTCAAAAGCTTTATCTTATGGACATGGAGTCGATTCCACCAAGAAATTAAGATGCTCATGAAGACAGAGACCTCGTGGCAAAGCAAGCATCACTTCAAATATGGCACGAGCGCCTTGGTCACGTAAGTCACAATACAATCAAGAAAATGTCTAAAGCAGATATGGCAGGTGGTCTACTCATCGACAAGAGCGTTATCTTCCCCGAGCTCTGTGAGGGTTGTGTAATGGGAAAACAACACCGACTTGCCTGTCCAACTGATGGAAGAAACCGAGCTGGAAAAATTGGAGAATTGATCCACACCGATGTTTGTGGACCAATGAACACAGCTTCTCTTGCAGGATCGTACTATTTCTTAACATTCCGTGATGACTTCACTGGATATGGCGTCGTCAACTTTATGAAGAGGAAATCAGAAACCTTCAATCATCTGAAAAACTATGTTGCCAACTAGAAAATGAGACAGAACATTTCATCATCACGCTTCGATCGGACAATGGTGGGGAATATTTCAGTAATGAATCTAAAGCATGGTTACAGAGCAAAGGCATCCGCCACGAAAGCAGTACACCGAAGACCCCTGAACAAAATGGAGTAGCTGAAAGGTATAATCGCACTATACTAGAGTCTCTTCGATGCATGCTCCACTCATCTAATCTAGGACTTGAACTTTGGGCTGAAGCGACAGCCTGTGCAGTGTATCTTCTCAATCAAGTTCTCTGCTCTGCAATGGAAACCATGACTCCGTATGAAGGGTGGCATGGGCGAAAATCCAACCTGACCCATCTACGAATCTTTGGAAGCACTGCCCACATGCACATCCCAAAAGACGAACGATCTAAACTTGACTCGAAAAGTCTGAAATGCAGGTTCATTGGTTACTGTGAAACTCAGAAAGCGTTCCGGCTGTTTGATCCATTGTCGAAGAAAGTTAAAATCTCCACAGATGTCATCTTTAGGGAAGAGTCTGGGCATGCTCAGGATCCCGAATGCTGACCTATGAAAACTGTATCTGATCTATTGTCAGAAACTGATTGGGAAGACGCAGTGGATGACAGTTTGAAAACGATTGCTGAGTCTAACACTGAGATGGTCCCTAACGACAATGGAACTATGGATGAAAACTTGAACCCCATTGACGAAGATCAGGATCCCTTCCACGGATTTGAATCACCTGGAGCGGCACCTCATAGCCAAGATATGGAACAGATCCATGAGTCCCCACTTCATCTCAGACCAAAAAGAATTAGTAAGCAACCGAAGCGACTCATCGAAGACCCAAATTTTCTGAGTATCTGTGACAGTGCGCTCATCAGTAGTGATTTCGTTGAACCAACTTCGTACCAAGAAGCGTCCTTATCTCCACAAGCTGAAGAATGGAAAACTGCTATGCAAGAAGAAATTGATTCCCTTGCTACTCATGGAACTTGGCGCCTGGAAAAACTTCCGGATGACAGACGCACAATCCAGAACAAATGGGTATACAAAGTCAAGCGCGATGCCGAAGGAAACTCAACCCGATTTAAAGCCCGACTGGTGGCAAAGGGTTTTTCTCAACGAGAAGGAATCGACTACGGTGAAACCTTTGCTCCAGTTGTCCGGCATGAGTCAGTGCGAACAATATTCGCGGTAGTAGCAGCACGCGACCTTGAAATAATGCAACTGGACGTGAAAACTGCGTTCTTATACGGTGATCTTATTGAAGAAATTTATATGGATCAGCCTGAAGGTTTCCGCTCACTCAGTCAACCTACAGATGTCTGCAGGCTGCAGAAAAGCCTCTATGGCCTTAAACAAGCCTCCCGTTCATGGAACGAAACGTTTGATGGCTTTCTGGTCAAATTTGGATTTATTCGGAGCAATGCCGATTCATGTGTGTATTTTCGCGAGAACGATAATGGAGTCCTCATCCTGGCCATTTGGGTCGACGATGGCCTGCTTTGTGGAACCAGCAAACAAATGCTAGCAGAAGTCGTAAACTACTTGCGTGACCAACTAGAGATAACATCTGAAGCTGCAAATCATTTCATTGGCTTAAAGATTGAAAGAAACCGACCATCACTGGCCATTACTCTATCTCAAGAGCAGTACGTTCTTCGGATGCTTGATCGATTTGGAATGACGAACTGCAACTCAAAAACTGTTCCAGCTGACCCTTTCACGGATCTCATGGCTATTGATCTTCAAAGTGAAGGTTCACAAGAATTCGACCAATCAATCTACCGAGAAGCAGTGGGGAGCATTATGTATCTTATGGTCTGTACCCGGCCATATATAGCCTTCGCCGTTGGAAAAGTTGCTCAACACTGCAACAAACCAAAGATGGCCCATTGGACCGCCGTTAAAAGAATCATGGCATACTTAAAAGGAACTGCAAGCCATGGGATCTCGTATCACACCACTGGATCCCCCGATCTACTGCTATCCTACTCTGACTCTGACTACGCAGGAGACCTGCAATCACGACGCTCGACTTCTGGCTACTTAATGATGTTCCATGGTGGCCCAATTACTTGGGCCAGTCGTCGGCAGTCGTGCGTATCATTGTCGACTACTGAGGCAGAATATGTCGCGATGTGTGAAGCAACTAAAGAAGTGACCTGGATGCGAAGACTCCTAAGCAGTATTGGTGCCACACAACTCAACCCTACCAAATTTCTGTGTGACAACCAAGGCGTCATTACTAAAAATAGCCAGAACTAAAAACATAGATGTGAAGTTCCACTATATCCGAGAGCAATATCAAAACCAAATCATTGCGGTCGACTACGTTGGAACTAAAGACCAGTTGGCCGATGTCCTTACCAAGGGACTGGGTGGACCAGTTTTTCAAGATATGCGAAAGAAGATTTGAGTCACAGAAATCTCGGTCTGAGTGGGGATGTTGAAGAAACCTTTTTCTCCAGCCCTCGTTTCCTCATTCTGGCAACTCTGCTTTAACTGTCTTTTTCTCCTCCCTTCCAAAAACCCCTGTGTCTGGTATCAGACGAATTCTCTTATCTTTCTATGTGTGCGCATTTCTCGCCACGCTGTTTAATGTCGTAAAGGAAGTAAATCAAGAATAAAAGTTATCGAGAAGAAACAGCAGTTTGTATTTGTTAATTTAACTCAACATCAAGCGCGGGTGTGTAAGAACCCAAGTCAGCTGGCCATCTACCAAAATATCATCAGTGACCAGTTGAATCGAGGTTTTATCGAAAAGGTCCCGCCGGGAGAAATTTACAAACGTGGTTGTCACTATATCCCTCACTTTGCCATCGAAAAAGATTCAGCGATCACACCGCTTCGGATAGTGTACGACTGTTCTTGTAAGGCAACAGCAGGCGTCAGTCTAAATGATTGCCTTGAAACAGGACCACCTCTTCAGTACGACATGTTGGAGATTCTACTACGTTTTCGTGTCCATTGAGTCGGTCTTTCCGTGGACATCAAAAAAGCCTTTCTAAAGTCTTCCTGCACGTGTCGGACCGTGATTTCATCCGCTTTATGTAGACCAGTGATATCAGAGATTCCGATGCAGAGCTAAAGGGTATCGCTTCAAACTTCAAAGTCATTCCGTTCGGAGCCAGCTGTTCTCCATTTATTCTCCTATCAGTCATCAAACATCACTTACAGTCTTTGCCGTCGCCCAAGCAGTTAATATGGATCTCAACATCTATTTCGAAAATCTTATTTCAGGATGTTACTCAACGGAGGAAGCAGATATGCTGTGTCAAATTCCATTCTCAACAAAGCCGGACTGAATCTTAATCTTGGTGTTGCAGTGATCAAGCTATCAATGTCCGTGCTGCTGAAGATGGTTTAGCCGATCCTTCCACCAGCTCCAAGATACTGGGTCTAAACTGGGATCGTTCTATATCGACTCGCTATTCCTTCCCGTTCTGGTTTTCCACCTTCAGCCACGCTACAACAACAAAGCGTGATATTCCTCACAGTGGCATTTCCAGAGTTTTCGATCCCATGGGATTCTTCGCTCCTCTCACAATCGCAACAAAAATTCTAAACCAAGAGCTCTCGAAAGAGAAGTTCGACTGGGACGATCCACTTCCTCAAAAGTTCCGTGAACGTTTTAGTAGAATCGCAGCTGACGTTGACAATTATCATCGAGTCGTCTTCCGCTGTTATCTTGGACGTCACTACGACCTTCAGAATTTGCATCTCTTCGTGGACGCCAATCCACACGTGTTTGGAGCCATAGCTTATTTTTGCAACCTGGATCGTTTCACCTTCGGTCTCTCCAAATCAAGAGTCGCTCCATTGTTAATCCAGGGAGGAGTATAGAGGAGAAAGCAGTCCTTTCCCGCGCTGTAAGGGATAGTGGTCCGAGGAGTGGAAGCCGCCCGCCAGTTGGCAGCACAATGAGGTAGAGAGGCAGTTTTTAGCCGTTTCCCCATAAGCTTCTGTGGAACAGCCGACTACCCGTCGATGATTTTGTTAAATAGCAGGGGTTGTATGCATTATTTTTGAAAAACACTTCTAACAAAAAGTAATCAGAATTAAATTTCCGATTTTTTTAAGTATTTTTTTTTTACATAAAAAAATCGGAAATTTAATTCTTCAGCTTTTGTGTCTCAACACGATCTTTTTATCAACGACGACGATATCATTTGCTGTAAAGGCCGTCTCCAGCACTCTAGAATCAAATCCAGTGCAAAGCATCCGTTTCTTCTTCCAAAATCCTGCGACTTGACTCCTTTGATAATTCTTTATCATCACAAACGGATGTTCCACTTCGGCGTCGACGCCACCTGTTCCAGTCTCCGTCAACGGTATTGGATTCCATCCATCAACCAACTTGTACGATCCATTTTATGCAGCTGCGCAACTTGTCGTCGAGTGAGTGTGAAACCCTAAAGAGCCCAAAATCACGCTCCGCTAACAGCATTCCGAGTTAGCGATACCCCCACTTTCACCGTTGTTGGAGTCGATTACACCAATGCCTACAAAATTCGAAGTCTTTCTCCAAAAGATGCTCAAAAGGCTTATATTTTTTTAATCACGTGCGCCAGCACCCGAATAATTCATCTTGAATTGGTTGAGGATCTTTTAGCTCATTGTTTCCTACTCGCCTTTCGTCAATTCGTGTCTCATCATTCTTTGCTGTCGATGGTCATCTCTGGCAACGCGATAAATTCGAATGTGGCGCTTATGTCATCACGAAGAAATCGTCAAGATTGGCTACGTTGTTCCCCTACACGATGAGTCTCCTCGTCATCATTGGAAGTTGGCGGTAATTGAAAACTAAATTTTAAAAAAATGATGGCTACGTCAGAGAAGCTGAAATCCGGACAGCTTCCAAAAAAACCAGCCGACCAATTCCGAACTTGGAGGTTTCGGACTCAACCGAAACTATTGATATCCAGCAACCTATCGATTCTTCGCTGGAACAGATCCAGCCCATCAGTACGTCCCGTTCGTCGAACTGCAGCAAAGGCGAATCAACTCATCAAGCAGATGACCATGGACGAACCAGAAGAAGATTGATTTCCGCCGGCCCGGGAAAATGTCGAAATTCATGTTTCACATTTCATCATCTCGATGACTCTTCTCTTTTTGTTCACCCTTCCTGTCCCGATGTTCGCAAATCAAATTTACGACAATAAAAAGGGAAGAAAAGCAAAGAAAAGTGAAAAAAGGAAAACAAAAATGAAATTTACAATACAGGCTAAAAGAAGGTCGCACGCGAACGACTACTCACCCTCCTCTAGGGCTGTGGCCCGGAGGTATTTGGACAGTTTTTTTTTACATGGGTTACCTAGATGGTTTTTTTAAACACGGGTTTGAGCGGGTTGGGCCAACAGCGTAAATGGGTCCGCCCCGGGTCGCCCCACGAATCACAAGAAACTTACCGTCCGGGTCACGGCCCGGGTAAAAATTGGGTCAAACACACTTTTTTTTTACAAACTTTAAAAAATTTCCTAAATTTCTTAATTATTTTCTTCCAACAGTGACACGTCAATGATGTCTTCTGAACACCCCTGAACGCTCTTTTCTACCACTTCTTTTATCCTACTTTTACGAAATTCTCGTTGAGCATTTGGCGGCAATATTTTTAGGTCTTTCTCGAGGCCTCAGGCATATTGAATAACAAGCTTCTCTATGTGACTACTAGATGGCGCCACCACTCGGGTTGGCCCGAGGACCCGCGGGTTCAACCCGTCGCCCGCCCCGTACAAAAATTGCCTCGGTGGGTTGATATTTTTTGGGGTTCTTTTTTTCTTTAACCCGAACAGTGGCCCGGGTTTTCATGGCCCGGGCCACAGCCCTACCCTCCTCCCCATCCCTACTCTTACTCTTACCCTACATACCCTTTTATTTTCGCTTGAAGGAAAGCCTATCTCAAAAGTAAAAGAGGAAAAAAAAGCAAGGAAAAAAGTATACTAACAAAATAAAAAGCAAATTTGAGTTGCGATCCCCTTGATTTTGGATGTTGAACGCCAAACCTCATAAATGACGCCACAATTTCCTCCAACATGAAATCAGCGAAAAGGATGTGGTTGTAGGCCTAACTGCCGTCGTGCAAACATAACCTTGATCAGTTGATCGCCTTTTCATTCAGCGTCGAATACTCGTGGAGAGTCAACGGCGTATGTTTTTGTTGACTTTTCTTTTCTGTCCTCTTACCTGATTGAATACCCGTAATTTCAACAAATATTTTAGATAAAGCTAATATAACAAAGTGGGCCTGAATGACTTGGAAAGAAAACATTTGGGCACAAATTTGGTCGGCATTCAGTCCTGAACGTTAAGGCCTGAATGTCGGACACCCTGATGGCCAATGTTCTGGTAGAGGTGGGGGATATAGTAGGGTGGTGTCATGTCGACATGCCGAGCATACCATAAACTTTGATTAACGCAGCTAGTTTGTTTAGGCATTTTTAAAGTTATTATTGTTTTATTATTCATCTCCAGTTTACCTCCACTTCATCTATTCTATATCGTTGCGTGCAAAATGGGCATAACTTTGTCTTTGATTAACGCAGCTAGTTTATTTAGCCATTTTAAAAGTTATTATTGTTCATCTCTCCAATTTACCTCCACTTCATCTGTTCTATATCGTTGCGTGCAAAATGTGTTCTTCCAAGAGGTGACGGCACCAACTCTAAACATTTCAGCTCCGGCATGAGCTATCATGGCCCCGTTGTCTATACAAAATCTTTCATCCGTTGCAAAAACCTTAAAAGAAAACAGAAAAGCCATGAACAAAATTTGTTGTGATAAAATTACACAATGATTCAACAAACCTTAGCTCCTCGTTCCTTGCACATTTCAGACATCATTTCTTGAAGTCGAAGATTACCTAAAAACAAATCCTTAGATGACAAGAATAATATAAAGAAAATGAAACCTACATCCAACGCCACCGCAAATCAACACTTCTTGCGATCCACAATGCGCCATTGCTCTCTCGGTTGTTTCAACAAGCTATAAATGTACATAAAAAAGAAACGGAAGTATTCAATTGGAAATTAAATGTAATTTTAGTTGCAATGATTTTGGCATGTGTACCATAGCAAAAACAGTTTCTTGCAGTGAAAAACATAGATCTTCTATAGAATATTCTTGTAAAGTTGCAGCAAAATCTTCAATGTGTGTCAAGACTCCAGAAAAAGACATGTCCATCCCTTTGACAATGTATGGCAATGGGACATAAATTTTCCCATTTTTTGCCAACTGCTCAATATTGTGCCCAGGGCTTGGATAATTTGACAATTTAAGAATTCTGGCAAATCTATCCAAGCAATTCCCAACTGCAATGTCTATTGTTTCCCCAAATATTCTATAACGTTTCTGGGAGTATGCAATAATTTGAGTATTCCCTCCACTAACATAGAGAACAATAGGATTTTTTGCGCTTGTGATTAATCTTGCCATTTCTATGTCTGCAATAAATGGAATGATATTTGAGTCCAACTAAAATTAGCAATATAAAATTTAAGAATTAAGTACGCCCGATGCAATGATTGACACCAATAATTGGCTTTCTCCATAATTGTGAAATTGTTCTTGCAAACACAGCTACAGACACCAAAGGAGCTCCTAAGCCAGGTCCTTTGGTGTAACACACCACATCAATTTCTTCTGGATGAATCTGAATTATAAATGATTTATTTTTTTGGAAGTGAAATACGAGTTTCTCACAGTCTAATTAAAATGTATCAAACCTTAGCTTCATCCAAAGCTTCTTTCAGTAAGAGGACAATATTTGACTGATGATGAATTGCAGTATCAACAGGTTTAAAACCTATAATAAATGTCATAAGTTAAAAAAAAACAATACGCATTATTTTTCGTGTTTAGAACTTTTGATGTAATGAAACCTTCTCCAGGTGGTGTAATAAATGTTCTCCTGGGATTTGCTAAAACAATTCCATCTTGAATTATTCCAATACCCAATTTATTTGCACTACCTTCAAAACCTATCGAAACAACCATATTTCAATGAATATTTATAATATGGAACCTCAGACTAGTGCAACTTTAAAAAAATGACTACAATCGTCGCAAGAGCGTGTCAGATCATCAGAACAGAAGCTGATGTATAGTTATTAGTTAGAGTAGTCCATGTGTACAGAGAGTCAGAGAGTACAGACAGAGTCAGAGCAGTCAGCAGACGACAGCGCTCCAATGTTCCATTTAATAAATCATCGTGAAAAATTCTTAATGTCCCGGAAAGTAAAATCAGAAACCAACCGAAATTTAAAAAAAAAACTAGCAAAAACTTGCGACTTGCAAATCACTTCGAAAAAACCAACAAAACTCTTGACACAGTGACACAGTGCTGCACTGGACCGCGGTAAAGAGAGAGAATGGGAATTATATTTGGCGATTTTTTATGTAGTCCTTTAGCGTAATTTTTTGAAACAATTCCCATTTTACTATTTTAGTAGTAAACCCAACCCGTGCCAGACCCGTGCACACAGCACGCTAGTGGGTGTGCTCAGTAATACGGAAACGGAATATGAATCTTTTATAGCCCTTTCCGATAATGAAAGAAAACGATAGTGAAAGATTTATTTCATATTATTCGTCACGAATCAACTATTCGATAGTAACAAATGAAATAAACAAATGAAATATTTTTTCTCTTTTTCCCAATTTTTTTTCTTTGTCAAGGAGGGTGGGTTTAGTTAAAATGGGCATGGCATGGCATGTCTTAAAATGTATTGTATATTTGAGTATTTGTATTGAAAGTAATAGGACTGTAGGAGTAGGACTCTGGAAATTTGAAATTATTCTATGCATTTTGCTATTCTACGCATTGTGGAACCAGCAGGAGGTAGTACCAGTGTGGCGACATGTCGCTCTTGTCTCTTGGCGCTTAATTTAAAACAACGAAAATATGATATTTTAAATTTTACGTTACCGACGAAAAGTTTATTTTTTTGACAACTAGATGGTTTCCGACTTTGCGTGGCTTTACTTGGAGGAAGAGAAATGGAGGACAAGAAAAGAAAGTAAAATCGGCTTCATTTTCCCAACACGGCGGTCTGATTTGGCCATATTTTGGCTGACAAAAGTGACAATTGATAACATGTCTGTGAGACCGATCACTTTCGTCACCGGAAATATAAAGAAATTAGAAGAAGTAACAGCCATTCTAGGATCCAACTCTTTAATTAATGTATTGTTTTATGTCAAAAGTTTTGTGGGTAGATCATGTACTGACAAATGTGTTCAATGATTTTAATTGCATGTTAAAGGTGGTAAGACAAAACATAGATTTGCCAGAATACCAAGGGGAGAACCCAGAATATATTGTGAAAGAAAAATGTCTTGCTGCCTTAAAATTGATTAATGGGCCAACTCTTGTGGAAGATACATGTCTTTGCTTCAATGCCCTTCAAGGGTTGCCAGGTACATAAATAAAGGCTAGTTTAAGTTTTCCTATTTTCATTCATTATGACTAATATTGTTTTTGATAGGACAATTTGTCATTATGATGTAATACATTATACTATATGAATATATTAATATTCACCTTTGTTCTTGAGGCAGTCAGGCCCATTTTGCCAGGCATATAATAGGGGCATATGCCCAAATGGCAAAATGGGCCTGACGGCCTCAAGAAGAGCCCGACGGCCTCAAGAACGGCCTAACGACTTCAAAGAACGAACGTTTTGTTTTCATAATATATTTTTTTTTTTATAGGACCATATGTCAAATGGTTCCTTGCTAAAATTGGACCTGCTGGTCTAACAGACCTTTTGTCCAGATGGGAAGATAAATCTGCATATGCATTGTGCTTATTTGCTTACTCTGAAGGAGTTGGGGAGGAAATCCATATTTTCAGTGGGCGTACAGAAGGTGTAATAGTAACTCCAAGGGGCCCACAGGATTTTGGTTGGGATGTGAGCTGAAAATGTTAAATTATGTAATATATATTTATTCTTTAATTGCTTTTTTCTACATTTGGTCAGGCTTGTTTCCAGCCAACTGGATTTGCTTTAACTTACGCTGAAATGGAGAAAACAATTAAAAACTCCATATCGCATCGGCGTCGAGCACTTGAAGCTATGAAACTTTATTTTAGCAATAAGTCTTCATGAAATAGGAAGATATGTTCAATAAATTTGTTTTTTCCTTCCAGAAGCAATATATTTTTTTTTTTCACTTTGGATTGAAGACATATTTTGCCTAGATGGTACAATCTTGACAGTCCCATAATATTAAGTGAATGGTAAACTTACAGAGAACCTAACAATCAAAAAAGAAACATTGGAAAGCATCTTTTGAGACAATGAATGGTAAAATAGCAAGGAAAAAAATGCAAGTTTTAAATGAACAAATCAGCTGTTAAGCATATCCCATGCTTCTTCTTCAGCAGTTTTGGTTTTAACTGCAGTGACAGCAGGAGAGGAAGTCTTCTTAGCAGCATTTGTTTTCTTTTTGTCACCAAAATCAATTAAAAGATTGTCACCATTTTCAGATGAGTTACGAGATGTCTTAGTAGCGTTTTTACTTTCACTTCTATCGTTATTACTTGCAGCGTTTGACCAGACCCATTCACCTGAATCTTCACCTTGACCACTTTGAGAATATTCATTGACACTATGTCCCTTAAACCCCTGACTTACAGAAGAAGCTGGTGACATCAAATTGTCTTGGTAGATGGGAGAACTGTAAAAGAATGATTGATTCATTATATTAATTAAAAATGCTATTAATGAAATATATATTCCTCACCATCCACCAGACAATGGTGCATATCCTCCACTGGTGCTTCCAGATAGAAGCGAAGATCTTTCCCCTGACACTCTGGGAGGTTCATCGTAATCACTGCGAGCGGAAGTAACATTCGCCCATCCTTTCCTACTAATCTCAGTAACCTGCACCAATGCAAAGAAAAAATATATTTCTAACAATAACAATAACACCTTTTACGTGAACTTTACTACCTAATATTGTACACGAATTATACATTAACAAAAAAAACTTTTAAACGTACAGACCTTAGTAGCAACACTCGTTACCGACGACGCGACATCGTCCAATAATCTCCCTTCTTTTACCTATGCATGACGAAAAAAAAAAGTCTTAAATGAAGTCCTCACTTCTATCACGTCAGGGATTAAAAACTCGTTAACATTAAAAAAATACTGGAAATAAATAGTCAATGTGAACATGGTTACTTAAAATAAGAAATAGAACAGTCCAACAAAATTCATGTTTAACATTGGATGATTGAAAGGTAAACAAACCCTCAAGCGGCTTTCCTAAACGGCAACACAAATGCACAAAAAATTAAAAGTTCATTTAAGGTACATTACTTTTTCTCCCACAGTTTCCGAGACCTGGACAACTTTCTGAGAAGCAATTTCACCGAATTTTAGAGCACTTTCAGCTAGTTTCGACGCTCCAACAGAAAACATTGACCAACCCTAAAGAATTGGGAATTATTAAATATTCATAAGATAGAGTAAACACAACAATTACAGTGGCAAGCGAATCATAAACTTCGGTAGATGAATTTCTTGGTGGGACATATGCAGAATTTCCAAAACCTGAATATTTTCCCCCTTGAAAAACAAAAATAGGTCAGGAATAGATAATTCTAGTTGTACATCATACAGCTTATAGTTGAATACCTTGAGATGGCGGGAGATTGCTAAGAAATGAAGATAAAAATTACGCTTCTCATAAAACTAATCAACAAGATAAATCTGCAAAACTCGTACTTACTCAGGCCGTCCACAATTTTCTAGTTGTTTCATGGAAAAAAATGCTTCTTTTTGATCTTTAAAATTTTGGTATCCACCAGCTGATCCAAATGATGATTCAGGTTGCTGATGCAAATCTGCATCAAAATTTGGAGTAGAAGAGCTGCTATGAAGGTTTCTATTTGTTTTAGATTCCAATCTAAATTGGACAAACTGACATTATTTTATCTCATACTTAACTGTTTACGATATATTACTGTGAACCAGCATTGTATACTGAAGAACTTCTTGAAATATTGGCAGTTTGATAATTTCTAGCATCAGATATTTCTATGTCCCATGTTTTACCAGCAGCTAAAGCAGAAATTTTATCTCTGTAAAGTGCTGCTGCTCTGGTGTTATAGCGCTGGCCTAGTGGCATTGATGTGTTCCAATCTGGCTGGGTCTCAAAAAAAAGTCTGGCATTCAAATTTCCACCCACTTTCATCTTTTCCAATTCAATATCCTTCCATTTGTCCATAGTTATTGACCTAACAAAGGATAAATGAACACCAAGTCCTCTGTGTTTGCCAGAGCATTCAAGACAGATCCATATTCCATATGTAACAGATGCCCACTGTGGATTGTGAACTGAACATTCAAAACATGTCTATAATGGGAAAAAGATAAAAGCAATTGAAAAATTGTGTCAATATTATGAGTTAATTATTATTTGCTGCCAAAAATAAAAACAAATCTTACACTATTGTCATCCTTTGGTCTAATTTCTTGCAAAACTCTTCGAGTTCTTGGACTTGCCATTGGATAGTTGAACGAATAATGCGATCGATATGAAATATTGATCCGGAAGTTGCTTCACCAGTTCACCTTCCCCAATTTAAGGTTTAAGAAGAATTCAATTTCTCTTTCCTCTGACTGCCAATATTGGGATGATGTGTCAAACCATGCATTACTTTAAAACAGACCATGAAACTACTAATTCAAAAGATTCGTGTTTGCTTTACAAAGTACACATTTTATGTTTACCGTTCAATAGCAGGGGATTTAAAAGTGAGTTGTAGTTTAAGTTATAAATCTCCTCCTTCAAATTAATAAATAATAATTTTTTAGATATTTTAGTAATGAGTATAGTGTGGCTGTCCATTAGAGAACGCCATCTAGCTTAGGTTTTTCAAACATCATAATTAGGTAAAAGAGATTGGTCAAGGAAACAAATTTTCCTTTAATATTTCCCTATTATTTAATATTTTTGCTACTAGTTAAGAGTATTATAGCAATGTAAAAAGGATAATTGGGGATAGACACTGGTAACGACTTTTGGGTTGCTATTGGACGAAAGCGATATCATAGACATCTTAGGTCAGATTGTGAACTGGACGGAGAAATATTTTATCCCTGAGAGATTTTCAACTTGATTGAAAATCTAGAAGGCTTTTAGCGGCATAAATGGGCGGGGAGGAACACAGGGCCAAAAACTATTATTTAAACCCAAGGGAATCAATGGCGCTCTGTGATTGGCTGAATAACAGTTTACAAACTGTGGAACAGGTGTGGCTCGCATGAATTGACGTGAGCCCTTGGCGTTAACTTTATTCGATTCCTTAGACGTTTGTCCAACTAACGCGCAAAAGTTTATAACGATAAGTCAAGTTGTTAATTAGTTACGAATTGTTGAAGGTGCAAAAGGGGCGGGAAAAAACGTTTTTTAAAGCTGCGACTCATATTCCAAGTTTGTTTGTTGTTGCGTGAATTCCTTCCGATTCCCCATCAAATTCTTCAAATAATGTGCTAGATTTTATCTCAACATCTGATTTGGTTGATTTTACAAGAATATTTATATGTGTGAAATGGGAGGAGCAGGGTTGTGGGAGGAGTTTCATTGACAGAGTGTGATACGGACTATTTCGTGATCTGGCAATACAGGATATTACATCACAAAAAAAGAACAGGACAATTAATTACGCCTGCTAGTTTCGCAGTACCTACGAATCATTTAGCCGAATAGCCGGTGTTATTATCGCTATTAGTATTATGGAAAAATCAATAGATGATTTGGATTGATTTCATTTTGGACAATCGGAGGTATGTAGTAAAAAAATCTTTTTCAAGTCTATAGAATCATCAGTTAATAGTAATTTTTTAAATACGAACGACCCTCACAACAATAAAATCTCGAAGGCCGACACGCAGTGGCATTTTTGTGAACTGGACGGAGAAAGAGTACCATGTAAGGATATAGGAAGGCCTCTGCGAAATGTCAGCTATATATTGAAGGCCGAGAAGCACGACTCGTTATCATCAACTGAATTAGAGTTCTGTCGAATGGAAACGTTTGAGCAAACGTTTCCATTCGACGGATTTCTATAGGGCTGTCGGGCCCAGTGGCACTTCGCCACTTCCCTAGCAAGACGGTTTTTTTACAACGAAAAATACAAGGTGGATTTCGTCACGAAGACCTCAACAAGGGTTCAACGGTATGCAAATGAACGGGAGCGCCCGTAAAACGCGTTCAAAAATTTTGAGTTTTACGTGGCTGACGCGCAGCCCAAGCCCGCTGGAAGGGGGTCGACGGGGGAGGGGGGGGGGATTGCACGCACCACTGGAAAAGGGGTGGATGAAGGGCTGGGTGAAGGGGTGTTCGGCAGTACTATACCACACGACTCTTAAATGAAAAACTATTAATTTGGTTTTTCGATAGTGGAAAATATGTCTTGTTAGGGAAGTGCCGATGAACCAAAACTGGATCGACAAAAACGACCTGTGAGAAGAGCACGTTATAAAAATATCTTAAGAGCCATGTGCAAAGCAATGTTTGGTTCCATCGACGGGAAAAACTGAGGATTGAGAAAAAAAAAAGAAGTGTGCAAATCTGCTGGATTCTCAACTTCGTCATTTAAAGGAGCGACAATCATATCTTCCCCTCGAGCCACTAGGGGCGGCGGCGTCCGGCGCGCTACCAGAAAAAAAATCGCAAAGAACTCAATGGCGGAATTTGAGAAAACCAGCGAAAACCAGTTAAATTACTTGAATGAAAAAACGAACGATCCGCTTGCATTTTCTTTGGCTATGGAAGAGACGCTTACGGAATAACAGATATACTGAATAGTGAAGCACTTGGGCTGAACGACATGTATTGTGATAACAGAATAACTAGTATTACTAGCTTTACTACCTGGAGAGCATAGATGATACATACGTAGAGTAGGAGACGACACTGGACACAGTCTCTGTTTCTCGAGAGAATGAGAGGGATCAGATATTCCCCATCACCAGCCTATAGTTTCTGAGCGGAACTGCAGGCGCAGGCCGGACGGAACAAAAGCCGATGAATCGGAAGGGATTCTACCGGAGGCCGGAGGTGATGCTGCTCTTAGTTTGCTCTTAGTCATCGAGTAGCGTTCTACATGCAAAAGGGGGGTAGGCTATCTGGCGAGTCCGTCGAACATCAGTGCGATGAATATCGTTGGGATGAAAATCGGATGAAAAAGTGGGTTTACAGTAAATAGGGACTTGATACTAGGAAGGGCAATCGTCCTTTTAGGACTGGAGCCAATGGCAACTAATATGTAGGCTATATTAGTTGCCATACTGTATGCATATGCCATTGCCATATGTTATAGTATACGCAATACATAATCTGAAGTTCTATTTTTTATTCTGTACTGTCTCCTTTTATTGGATCCATTCGACTTGTGTAAGGAAAAACTTAATTTTTATAATCACAATACGGTGATACGGTCTCAAAATATTTTTCACATTTCTCTGTTTTGGTGTCGCGAAAATGAAGAATTGGAAATTTGACTTCAAAGAGTTGAAGAAAAATATTTAAAAATGATCGGATAAAATAACATAACATTAATATCATAAAATAACATAACATTTTAGGTCGTTTTAACATTAATTAACTTTCTTTCTGTGTTGGGCAGAGAAAAGAGAGATGGGTCAACACGATGCTAATATTCAAACAAAACGGACACTTTGTAAAGCAGTGTCACTAGCGGTTGGTGATATAAGTTCACAGTGCTAAACGTAAAACATTGCCATGCCAACCAAACATTTTTTAGCCTTGGGAAAATGCCAAACTTTTCCAAATATTTCTTGGCGTTTTTATATAAGAAGCTTTTTTTTGTAGCCTAAGGGACTAAAAAAAAACATTCCATCACCAACCGGCAGGTGGCGTTGGAAAAATCAAATACACGAGGACATTTTTTTTTCCATCAGTTTCCAGTCTCTTTTTTCTCTGGTATGGTACATGCTTAAACGACCCCTTGTGGCGATTTTGTAAAGTAGAAAATGGTAGAAATGGTAGAATCCGCTTAGTCGCTTAGTTGGCAGGTGGTACCAGAATACATGGTTCAGAATTCATACATTCGTACATAATATACTAGATGGTACCATTCATATATGGCGTAACGAAGGGTCAGAAACATCGCTGATGATCCGCCTCAAATCCGCCATTTAATTTCCGTCATTCCGCTTCCGCCATTTAGAAAAACTCGAACCCAATATGAAGAGCTAGTGGGGAAATCCGAAGTTCGCAACCCCTGAGGCCTGAGCCCTGAACCTGTTATTTCTTTCAAATTTTCGAATTACAATTAACTAACAATTTAATGCCAATTGCCATCTCGAGTTTGCCACGCGTAGCTCAGGCTCTCTTGCATTGCATTCGTCTACTCCTGTCATACTTAATGTTCTAAAGTTCATGCCATTTTTTTTTTTTTATCTGTCCGACAATCGCCTCTGTTTGCGGTGAACTACTGAACTGTGTGACCCTTGTGTGTCGTCTGTCTAGTTCTAAGTGGTGTGAGCACAGACTAAGAGGGTCTGTTGTGTGAGTGAAGCACTGAGACCTTTGGGAACGATTGCACGTGTTCAAAGATACAAGAAGAAACAGCAGTTTTTTGAAGAAGTTCATATGGTACTTGTTTAAATCTAACCGTTTGCCATATGTGTTTGTGAACCCAAATCTTTATGTAGTAGGTTGTTAGTTGAAAGTGAAAAAGTTTGCAAAATGAATACTCCACTCACACCAGTCTTCCACATGAATCATCAAGGTTTGTCTACTGACCAATCATCACAACCATCAGTTGCATCTTGCAACACAGAAATAGGTGATCTTACTGAATCTGCTCAGCCAAAACAGGTTTGATGAATTTATGTTATTTTTTAATACAATAATTGTATTTATTTTGTACCTATTTCTAAAATTTAGCTGATTCTTTCTGTTGCTTGGTGGGGTGGAAAATTAGGAGCTGCCTATTATGACATTGTTTCCCATGAGGAAAGTTCTTTTACTTACAACAAGTCAAAAAATTACATAGGCAGATGACTGTATATTATTTTTATTTACAATTATACAGCTCCATGTTATTCCTGATATAGTTGAAAATGTCTCTGATACATCTGTATTTCGTGGCCTGTTTTTTCAACTTGAACCACAAACTCTGATTGTCAAGCAAAATTTGGATGAAAAACGAATGGCCAACATTTATCAATCATTGGTAAGAATATTATCACCTACCGTAACATGAAAGATTTAATACAATGATTATCCAGCAGAAAAATGTGGAAGTTGAAGGTGATGTAAGCCTGTCCAATGGAACCCAATTTGATGCTGTTAAAACAGTTGCCTCTATTAAGTTCAGTGTAAATGAAAGAACTTCTTGTCATCTCTATATTGTTCCCAGCTCCTACTTCAATGCTGAAGCTGGTATGTTGAAGTCCATTGACTATGAATTATTTTTATATTTTTCTAAAAATATTACAGTGTGTATAATAAGATTTATTTAACTTGCTTTCTCGCAGCTACGCGTCGATTGCGGGCGCTACGGCTAGGTATCGCGCCAGACGACATGACAGAGATGGAGCGTTGGATTCACCTGAAAAGTCTGTTCCCTTTCGACTATCCGGCAATGTTACAGGTAAAATAATAATGCGATAATTTTTTTTTTCGAATGAGATACTAAAGTAAGAGTTTGAAAGGCTACTGGCGCTTTGTTGAAGATGTTGGAACAATGGCGAAGAGGTCAAGATGTTGACCGCCTGAACGAGATGAATCTAGACGACAAAAGTATGAAGATTTTTTCTATTCGTACGTGCCGTGTCGATGACCTGTTATGGATGGACCAGTCTGCTTTCCTTAGTTTAAAAATCTTTTCCCAAGAATCTCATCCATCGGCATTCAAGAAAGGGCACTCTCAAAGTGCAAAAGAAGGTTTGGTTTTTGTGCTTATCTGGTTATTAAGTCGTATTCGGTTACTTGTCATAAATGGTGTATAAAGCTGACTTACACAATCCTAGAAATTTATTCGTTAACCTGAAACGCACCACTACCCTGATCTCCATGTGTTAGTGCATACAAATCAGCTACATTGTTCCGTAGCAAAATATAAAACTCAAAATAATTCAGAAATTTATTTTATCAGCTCTTAAATAACTGGCGATTTAAATTACAGGGCTTAGTCTTTTCGGGGTTGCATCGAAATGCTATTCCACACCTGGATCAATGTGCCTCAAGTAACGATTTAAACACTTCGGTATTTTATAACAATATATTAACCCCTTAATTTTCCATTTAGGGAATTGTTCAAGCGTCCTACATGTAACGTCGAAACCCTAAATGAGCGCTATACTGTTATTCGATATTGCATGGATGCATCTAACGTTGAAGTCGTCCGTAGTTTTATTGGCATCTTGAAGAACATCACTGATATTAAGGTTCGTGGCGGGAAAAATGTAGTAATAACTTCAAGACGGAAAAACTCCAGACTTTTTGTATAGGTATCACTTTCAAACATCGCAACTATGCGAGGAACGTTCAACGATTGGAAAAAACTTCAAATGACCGCTAAAAACGTAACGTTCACTTAAATTAAATATATTTAAGTTCTAAAATTTTTATTTTTATTCCATTTTGAAGTTGATAGCATTGTCGGATAAATGCAAAATTCTTCCCCAACATATTCGCCTTTTTTACAATTTAGCTGAAAGCGAAAGATCGAGTAAGTGGTATCACGTGGTTAACGTCATTCATCGATTAATTAATTTCCAAGAATCGAAACGTGCCGGACGATGTGTTGTTAACTCTGGAGTGGATGAAGACCTTGATCGGCGTAACCTTTTTTACATAACAATCAAGTAATTTCATAAGTTGAATAATTGTTATATTTTTACCAATTTAGTGAAACGGGAACACAGCAATATGCAACGCATTTACACTGAAACCGTTAATCTCGAAATGGAAAACCTACCACCTTTTATTGAACAAGGCGTTATTGAATTTTTCCCACATGTAGGACATTGTTTGTGCCTTCGTTCGTGGCTCCAAAAAGATCCAAATAGAAATTTGACGACGGCTGAAAATGATGTTAACATACCAGGACTTGAACTGAAAGTAAGATGTGTTGCTTATTTTAATTGAGAGATTTCTTTAAAGTAACTGTTTTATTTAGTTCTTTACAAAGGAGAACGTTTATTTCAAAAGCCGGCGTTGTTATGGTGAGGTATTCTTAGACGCTGTGCGCCTATCTGTATAATGGTTACTTTTAATCAACAATTAATAGAACTTGACGAAACTTTTGGAGATTTTGCTGCGACAATTGTTGCGCATGAAATGTCCGTGATGCTGTCAGGCTCCAAAGTTGTTGTTGAACATTACGGTGCACTGACGGAAGGAATCGAATTGGCGGCATACCTAGACGCGTATTGTTGTATACAAATTCATGCAAATCTGTTATATTAATTGCATACTGCATTTATTCAGGCTTCTTAGCTTATCAGTTCTGAGCTCCGAATTCGAAATGGTTCAGCCAGAACTAGTTGAAAATGTTAATCCTTGTGTTCATATTGAGAATGGACGACATATTTTGCTACAACTCGTAGCCGAACGCTTCAATCCAAATTCAACATACCTTGGAGGATGTGACGAAGGAGCCAAACGTATCAATATTATTTCAGGCCCTAATTCAAGCGGCAAATCCATATTTTTGAAGGTAGTTTGAAATTTAAATTCACTAGTTTAATTCTCATTTTTGTTTTATTTATTTATTATTTTTTTTTTTTAAATAAAATAATTTTGTATTAGCAAACCGCCCTGATTGTTTATTTGGCCCAAATTGGATGTTTTGTACCAGCTCAACGTGCACTAATAACACCGCTGAAACATATCTTTGTTGTTAGCCATTCTCCTGAAACTGTAGTGACATCTTTATCGCATTTTGGTGTCGAACTCTCAATGGTAGGTAGACTAACAAATTAATTTTTTTATATAATGTTTTTTAATCGCACATTTAAAAAAATATATTTTTACAGATGTCGATGGCATCAAGAATGGCGACGAGTCATTCTCTTGTCATATTAGACGAATTTGGAATCGGATCTTCTCATGTAGATGGTTCTGCAATGTTCATTTCGTGCATGGAACACTGGATGAAACAAAATGATAAAAGCCCTCTTCTGCTTGTCGCTACGCACTTACACAATGCCGTGGAGTATTTGTCCCGGCATACATGGGTTCTCCAAAATACTCGGTTCTTGTCCATGGGTTATTTTCTTGATGAAGAGCAACTCGTTTTCCTGTATCAGCTTATTGAAGATATGTGCACAAATAGTTTTCCTTTAAGTGTCGCGTATGCTTCCGGATTGCCTAATTTTGTCATAAAGCGAGCTCAAGAGGTTAGTTATGTTTTTTTAACAAGAAAATATGACCATTTTTATGTTTTTTCGTGAATATTTCTAGATGCTGAAAGCAGTTGACAGTGTTGGTAATATGACACCCAATAACCTAATATGGAATGATGCAAAATGCTCAACTTTACGCAGAATTTCAGAGTCTTTCTTCGCAACTGATCCTTGGAATGTTGACGATTTAAAGCAGTTTACAAGACGAAATATTCTTGGGTGTTGGAGTTCCGTTCCGAATAACTAACAATTATTTTGTCATAAAATCTATAAGTGATTGCGTTACCAATTTTCATTTTTGAAGTGATACATGTGTAAACTATATGTTACCAAGAACAAGAACAAATTTCATCCTCAAAATGAACTAAAAATTCCATTAATGCTGCAAGAATTATTTAATATTAACTACTAAGCCAGAAACGATACACACCACTTTCAAATCTCAGCTTGACGATCATGAATGTGTATTCGCTATTACATGTCTATCGCAAGACCATTTAAAAATAATGTTCGAAAATGAAGTTTTCTGAAAACGTCCAAATTCAAGTCCGTGATATGCTTTCAATTGCAGTCCACGGCAAATAGGGCAGTAAGAATTGCTACATCATTAAGAAACCGTGATTGATAAAACTTGTGAACGTACCAAAATATTACAAACAGGTAAAACGACACAAGCCACACTTACGCACATACTACGCTGAAAGAATTGACAAATACATCTTATATTCGCGGTCTAATTACCATTACCCTTGTGAACAAAAAAATACATCCCCTCCCAAGCCATTCAATCAAAAGGCCTGTTCAGTACCATCTGCTTAGCTACGAGTAGAAAATTTTACTTGTAGAATATTTTCAAACATCCAATCCAATTGCATTCGACCATAGAATATGGCGTATAGCTCGACAATCAGAAAACACAACTAGAAGTTGCGTGTAAATAAGTTTTTGAACCATGGTACTTTCCTAATCACACCGACGATTACAGAATATGACATTTCAAAGGACGGAGCTTGCCGCCTGGCTTTTTCTGTTTGTCTCGGCCTCGGCGTTCCTTCTAAAAACAAAAAAAAACAAAAAATTAAAAAAAAACACCACAACAATTATTATTCCATACATACTTCACTTGTTTTTAATCAAATGAACATGTTTTAAACATTATTCACAAATAATAATACTATTTAATAATAGTAGAAAGTAAAAACTTACATCTTTGCGTATCTCTCTTACTAAAGTGTAGAATGCATCATCTACACCCATGCGAGTCTTGGCAGATGTCTCAACAAAAGGTATTCCATAATTTTTTGCAGCTTCCCTTGCTGAGGCCATATCAACAGCACGAGTGGGTAAGTCACACTTGTTGCCAACCACTATTGACAATTAAAAAAACAAAAAAATAAAAAATAAATTGTGCCCACAGGTAATTCTGTTAAAATAAAAAAAAATGTGTACTTACAAACCATGGGAACTTCTTCAGCATCTTTCACTCTCTTGATTTGTTCCCTGTATGCACTGATGTCTTCAAATGACTTGGCATTATTAACAGCAAATACAAGCAAAAAGCCTTCTCCTGTTCTCATATACTGATCTCTCATGGCACTGCAAGACAAACATTACCAAATACTTAAATGATGTGTACATATTTTTTGGAATTGAAAATAGAATACCTGTATTCTTCTTGCCCAGCGGTATCAAGAATGTCCAATAAGCAGGTCTCTCCATCAATGACAACTTGTTTACGATATGAATCTTCTACAATTATAAAGATTAAAATAGCAGTTAATAAAATCCATTTATTGTGATACTCCAATATGAATTTACCTATTGTAGGATCATATTCATCAACAAAACTATTTTCAAAAATAGATAAATTAATTATTTCATGACTATTTTAAAACAATTAAAAACTTACTGGTTTTGGATGAGCTGAATAGTCAAAGCACTTTTGCCTACACCTCCAGCTAAAATAGATTTGGAATCAAGTTAATTTAAATATTTGAAAATATGATCTCTATTATTAAAGTATTACCACCAACGACGACAAGTTTGTACTCGGTCATATTTGTAAGAGATGAGCTCTGGCGAGCAAGAGAAGTCAAAATAAAAACAGTAGGCTAATGAGGTTGAAGGGAGTTGCCTACAACCACAGAAATATCTTGCTCTTGATTGTTCCGACACTGGTGATCACATTGATCATCCACATGAGCAGGCACACTGTAAACCAGATATTATTCACTTTTTCACGAATAACTGAGTAAGACAAAAGAAAACAAAAGAAATATTAAATCGGCGTCTTTGGGAGAAGAATAAAGGAAGCAAAATGAGTAAGATAGGTTTTGCATTGGCATTGGGAACCATCTGCAACTGTGGTTCATGTATTCAAGCGAAGGCCGCAGAACAGGAAATGAAAATCATCCTTCGAAACGCTATTTGTAATACAACGCCATCTATAGGACAAAAGAAAAGTTTATATTTCCCTCTTGGTCACGGAGGTCACCAAGGGGGTCTGGGCACCACATAATTCCCTATTCCTACTCTGATTTTTACGCCAATAACTTCGAAACTATGGATCATGCGATTTGCACAGTTATTTGTGTGACGTGAAACTACTAATTGAAAAACAAAAATTAGAATTCGCGAGAACACGACGAACGAACGCGTTTTCCGGAAAAATGGGCGGAGCTACACACTCCCACACCCCACATTACAGGGTTCGCGGACTTTCACTGCTGACACCCAGCGAGCGCTGCGCCCCAAGCGGTCGGTTACATCAACAAAGCGGCTATCTATTTCCCTTCGAAAAAATGTCGCGTGTAGATGACGCTGTCTACAATGTTCCTGAGTTTCGCCGCGAAACGAAAAATATACGTTCACTTAAGACTCTGTTGTTCACATAGTTGGCACTCTTTTCTCTAGTGATATCTCCAGATATGAGTCCTCTCAGGCTCTCACTGTTAGTTTCAATACACGGGAACACGGCGCACGAACACTTTTTATAAAAAAAAGGGTGGAACTATACAGGGAGTATTCACAAACTACATCAGGCTTCAAGGGGGTGGGGAGTTATTAACAAAAATTGGTTAGTTCGAAATTAAACCAATAGATGTTTTTTTTTTTAAATAGTGGCTTTTTAATTTCGAATTTCACCAATAGATGGCGCTTTGGAATTTTGAACTGCGCGCGTAGAAAGTGGCATCGAGGCTCTAGCGACCAAAAGTAATAGTAAACTGGCATCTATCCCGGCCTATCGTCTCCGCCACAGCTCGCACCCCTCATATTTGACATAACTTTTGAATGTTTTGATATGTTTTTATTGATTTAAATATTTTTAAATTTTAATTAGTATATTATTTCAAGTAAATATATCTCAAATTTCTCAGTAACTTAAACGAAAAACGAAGCGTAAGAGGGGGGCTGGGATTTGCGTGTGCCGGGTGGGGTGGTTTGTTCTAACTGGTTTATAGATTTATCTGTAACTATAACTTATTATTTTTAATTTAATATTGCTAATGCTAAGAATACATTTTGCTGTAACTGAAGCTAAAAAGAAAGTGCGACGTGGTCGCACTCCTTATGATTGACAGATAACTTTTGAATGTTTCTATAGGCTATTTCTATATGTTTTAATTTTAATTATCATACTATTTCAAGTAAAGGTATCACAGTAAATTACACGAAAAACGAAGCGACAAGGGGGGGGGGGGAGTGGCTGGCGTCCCAGCGATTCACCATACTGTATCATATTCATATATTTTAATTTAAATTTATCTTTTTCTTCTTTATATTTTTATATTTTACTTCATATTTCCTACGGGAAACTTGCACACCGGAACGGGGAGCCAGCATGTGACTTTGTGTGACATGAGCTGAGGGGGGTGGCTGAAATAGTACGTCATTTTACCATCGTCACTGCCCTCTAGCGAGTTTTTTATACAACGGAGAATTTTTTTTTACAAAAAACAAGCTTAGACACGTTATTTCTTCATAAAAAAAAGAGGGGGGTGGTCAAGCATTTTTTGACGTATTATAGGAGGGAGTGTATAGAGTGGCTCGAGGTTGCCATCTTGGTTAGTTTTTACCCCCGGTATGGTGCAACCTGAAACAAAAAGCATTTACATCGTCCATAAGAAAGCGTACGAATGGTGTTCAATATCGTCTGAACCTTAAAGATACGCTGGGCAAGTAAATACAATAATTATACCTGAGAGCTCACGGGATCACAAAATGTATTCTTCTTACTTCCACCTCACGATATTTTTCTCCTTACCACACAGTCCACACTGAATCAGCGGAGGGAAAAAACGTCAGGATCGATCAAGTGAGAAAAACGTGTCTGAGCCCCCGTCCCGTCGTCTGTTCTCCCGTTGCCAGATCTTCCATTTGGAACATAGTCCCCTCCTCATCAAAAGAGGAGTCCATGGTGGGTCGTAAGAGACACAGTTTCACGACGGGCCGTCGGTATTCCCCAGTCGTCGTCTTTACCCAGACTTTGTCCAGGTGCTGCTCGAGATTACCACGAATCAGCGTGTGATGTGAGGCGTTGTTGCAGACTTCGCGTCGTAGTGACCTTTTACATTCGCGGCACAAGTGGTTGCGCCCCAAGCAACGGAAGCAGTTGTCCAAGTCGACCACTGCTTTTGCCTCCTCCTGTCATTTGAGCTACCGGCACGAACGGCTGGAATATCCAAGCATTGACTTTGTTTGGGATAGTCGAGCGTTTCTTTCTTCGGACTCTTTATCTTCTCTTTCCTTGTGTGATTGCTCGTCGGCTGCGTTCGTTGGCAACGTACGTCTCTACTGCTTCATTCACGAGTGTATAGGCTCCCACCCGATCGTAGGCCCATTTTTCGACTTTATCCTTCCCCTCGCTATCTGGGCCAGCCACTACCTGAGCCTAGCATTTTGTATGCGTGTTGTATTCGCATACATTCTTCATAAGATCCTTAAGCGATTGCTTCATCAACTCTCCGGCCTCTACGCCTTTTGAGAGCGCTATTGCATTCTCAATGTAGTTAGCAAGCCTCGTGAACTTGCTACATGATGTTTTCTGGTTACGCTTAGCTTCTTCAGGCGTCAAGGTGCTCTCATCGAGCTCACTTCTTGACGATGTTGACATTTCTACACGAAGTGTTTAATCGGTCTGTCGTGTTTTCTATCTTTAATTCATTTACGCCTTAAGGCCAGTTTCCTTTTAAGCTCGTACGATGTATCTCTTTTATCTTTGTTCGGTATTCGAGTCGACTTGTCCCTTAAGGTTCTGCGACATTGCTTTCCAATAGATTTATACTCTTAAGAGTCAATTGCGAATTCTTGCTCTTGAGAGCCAATTACGTGCCTTAAGGCTGTTATCGGTCAACAGGGGATAATTATTTAATGCCTTGAGACCATGGTTCGTATTTGTTTCTTACCTTTTTTAACAGTAATGCAATTAAATGGAATAGGCAAGTTGTGCATGTCAACGCCACTATAATTTGTGGCTTCACTATAAATTAAAATGTTAGTTAGTTGTTCAAGAAATTTGTTTTTAACAAGTAAACGATTGTGCTGGTTCTATGATCCCGGGTTTCGGCACCATTATGTTCAATATCGTCTGAACCTTAAAGATACGTTGGGAAAGTAAATACAATAATTATACCTGAGAGCTCACGGGATCACAAAATGTATTCTTCTTACTTCCACCTCACGATATTTTTCTCGTTACCACACAGTCCACACTGAATCAGCGGAGGGAAAAAACGTCAGGATCGATCAAGTGAGAAAAACGTGTCTGAGCCCCCGTCCCGTCGTCTGCTCTCCCGTTGCCAGATCTTCCATTTGGAACAAATGGAAAGACAAAGGGAGAGTAAAAAAGAGGGGCCGACCCCTTTTTTCCCCACTCTATTCATCCCTTCCTTGACTGTCCTTCCTTTCGTACCCTTTTTTTTATGGACAACGTCCCTCCCCCCTGAGAACTGGCATTGTGGCCTCAGGGCTCAGTCCAACTCAGTGGTCTCAGGTCCGATTCCTGAATTCTGGCCACTTTTAGAAAGCTTGTTATAGTCTCCACCTAGGCCCTAGTGTACCCCACCCCGTCAATACCTCGTACCGTCAATACCCCGTACCCCCCCCCCCCCCCCGTCAATACCTATAGACCGACACTTGAGCCCCTTGCGGCTCATTTCGACCCTACTTCTCTCCGGCCGTGGGCCAGTCAGTCTCGTCGCTACGTCTCGCCTGTTCAGTGTTCTGTTCACCTCTCGAAGTTCAATACCGCTGGTTTACTCGGACCTATATCTATTCCTTGATCTCCGTGCGATCATCACATGCGATATCATAAGTTATTACAAAGATATTACAAACATAAGTTTTACAAGGATGAAATCCATGAACAATAACAGCCAATTTTTTCCTCGATCCTTTTACTTGTCCCTCAAATGTGTACCATGTGCAGTTTACTCCTATCACATAATTTTTTTTCTCACTTGAGCTTTGCCTTTCGTAAATTGACTTTTGTTTACTATCCGCAAATGAATTGAACTGAAGAACGCGTCCTAGAAGAAATAAATATTCCCGTTGAGGACCAGGAAGAGTTTTAAAAATACACCAATCTCCGATTATCACAATTGGTCGTTTTCAACTGATTTCACTACCAGTTTTCGAGAGTCATGAAATGACATCAATTGACGGACTCGCAAAATATGGTCAATGCTCATCTTCCTTGTTTGCTCCTCTAAAAACCAACAAAGAGTTCTCTTTTGAACAAGGCACATGTTCCCTTCATCATCTACTAACTGTACGAAGGCAAATAAATTTTTAGATGGATCTTTAAAATGGTTAGTGAAATCCTTATGATTAGCTTGTTGAAGGGACTTAAGCATCTCAAGATCACAGGGGTCTTGGTCAGATGTAGTTTCTTCAAAAGAATGGTCGAGGTCCTCATGTTCTCCGTCTTCCCCATCGTCGTCTTCGTCTTCATCATCCCAGTCCGTGATTAAGTTCCCCCTTAGTGTTTTCCCATATTGAGAACTAAAGGTAAAGTTTTCAATATCTCTCCCAGTTAACTTAATGGCAAGCGAATTCATTTTCTTTTTCGCTTTCTGCATGCACTTTTGTAATTCGTTTGCGAGCATCGTCGGATGGGATCTCCACTTCTTTAAGAGCATCGAGTGATCCACCACATCGGTTTCTATTTTGTTCAATCCGGCGGTAAATGATGTCTGAACTTTTTTGCTGGATGGGCGTCGACCTTACGAGCGTGATCTAAAAATTCTCCTTCAGTCATATTTGGTTTGTTGAGGCCTACTGGACAAAGAGCTCGAGATCCTCTGAAGACTCACACTGTTGGCTACCAAATAACCATACCAACAGATGTTCCGGAGTATTTTCGATACGACATTTTCTCATGTAGAGCAGAAGAGAGTGAGCATTTATCTCAATGCACAAATAAGCGTTGGAGGAGATAAAATTGTTCTGCAGAGTGTACGCATTATCACACGTCATCCACCGGCGCCAATAGCGTAAACAGAACACAACTGTCCAAATGCGGCGAATACGTTCAATAGGAGACTTGTCCAAGAAACTCGATCTAACAAGATCCATCATTTCAAGGTAGAAAGAAGTACCAGCGGCATCTCCCTGTAATTAAAATAAAAAACCAAGTTAAATATTACCGCATACCATATTGCATGATTTAAAATATCTAATCCATCTTTGTCTTACATATTACCTTAAAAACCTCCGCCAAAAGCTCACGTACTTTACGTTTGCAACTGCGTTCAGCAGAGTCGTATTTCATCTTGTCCAAGACAAATAAACTAAAAAAGAAATAAGAAGAAATGATTTCATTACAACACAATGATGAAGAGATCAACGACCAAAAAAGAGATAAATTTATCATGCTTCGAATTAAGGCTTCCAGAAAAAAAAATTATCGAAAATGGTGAATCCTGAAAATGAACAAACCTTTCCGGATTAATGTTTTTTTTCGACTTCTGTTCAATGAGAATGCGCAGGTCATTTGGGGTTGCTATGTAATCGCCAAGAGCGATGATGTCAGTCTTGAAAAATTTGTTTCGGAGTTTAGTAAAAATATGGGGCACATCTTGTAAATCGAAATCAGACATCCGAATAAGGCAGGCGAATACTTTACATTTTGCAAAGAAACGGTAGTCATCGGTGTCTTTGGTAAAGTCTGAAAGCTGCACCCCAAGTCCCGAGTTTTGCAACATAAATATCATTTCTCTGGTGTCACCGTCAGATCCACTTGCATTTATTTCAATTCCTACACTCTTCAAACGTTCTTTGATGTAGTAGTGTCTGTTCTTTACATCAAGCGCCGTCATTTTATTATCACTTGCGAAGGTACCAATCCGCACAGGCGGAGAAAAATCTGCCATTGACTGTGCCATTATGGCAAAAAAGACTTTAGCTGGGTTGTAAAGTTTGAAGTAGTTCGTGATATTGCTTACAGAATTCACCACGCCACTTTTAGGATCCGGTAAACCTGTTTTCCTGAGTGGTAGGCTACCACCAAGGATTGCATTATACCTCAAGTGAAACTCTCTTTTGGGAATGATAGACGTGGCGTCCTCTGATATCCATACTTTCATTGGGTATTGGTTGGTTCTAATCAATTCAAGCAACACATCCAAGTGTATGACGCATAAAACATTGAAAAGTTCAAAGAATACTGTAACATTGAACATTTTGACATGCATTTTGAATTATCCATTACTTTTACCAAGACTTTTACTCACCTGGCATACGAGAAGCGATATACTTTTCTTATTCTGCTCTAACGGTGGTGGGAGAGGCAAATATTCCAGGTAAGTTGTCGTGTAGTATTTCGTAAGTATGCCGCCCGCCAAGAATCCAGATATTTAAGGAAAAATCAGAAATAACTTGATCCTTGTATCGAAGTCCTCTTTTCTTTTTTCCTGATTGTTGAATGGCTTGGCTCATCATTCGTTTTAGAAAAGATATTGGATTCATATCATCATTTTCATTTGTCTCTCGAAAAGAAAAGATTTCGGATTGTTTCTTGGATTTCTCAACCATCTCTTTCAGCCTCTGTGATAAAAGGTTATTCTTCTTAGAAAGCAGGGCAATCTCATCAATAACCTTGAATAAGTTATTAGGGATGTATGTCTGATAAAGATCGTTGGCTCCAAGTCTCAACATACTTCGTTTTCCTATGTCAGATCGAGACAGTTTTTGTTTTTTAGAAGTTGATTTCATTTAAATCTTCGATTGCAATTCAGAAATGTTCACGAGAGATGCTTGCGAACGTTTCAAAGCTGATTTATTTCGGGATTTTACAGGAACTTGTTTGTTAGTAGTAGTTTTACCAAGAGTTTCACGGCGACGGTTACGGGTTACTCCGCGTTTCAGCACTTTCTCAGATTCAGAACTAGGGATATCTTTGCTTTTGACTTGCTCAATAGGTCCAGAACTTTGATCATCTTTGATAATTTTGTCCTCTTCAGGTGCAGCATTTTCGCTATCGTCGCTCTCTACGGTTCAATTTTGAATCAGGGTCACTTTCGTCGCTTCCGCTTCTACTTTGATCTAAAATCATGGATAGTTAGTAAGAAATTGTAAAATTATCAAACAAAGAAATGTGTGTGGGGAATACCAAAAGTTTTGTATGAATTTCCAGCCAATGTCTTTTTCTCAATCCCACAATTATGATCACTTTCGTCGCGTTTGCTTCTACGTTTATCGAAAATCATGGATAGTCAGCAAGAAAGTGTTAAATTATCAAACAAACTTGCAAACAAAGAAATGTGTGTGGGGAATACCAGAAGTTTTGTATGAATTTCCAACCAATGTCCGATTCTCTGTCAAATCAATTAAAGTCTCCTTATCTGCTGAGAAAGCCAAATCCAGCACGCATGAAATGATAGAAAAAAACAATTTCGAAATTGTACTAAGTAGTAGTATACCTTGTGTTTTTAGTGAATGACTGCTGTCAATGTGCGAAGTTATATTGGTTTTCCAATAACCATTTATCCCTAAAGTGAATCGCAAAAGTTTGCGGCAAGTCAAGCAGAAAAGACGACCACGAGGTCTTAATTCATAATGCTCAGCACCATAGTTGACAAGCTGTCCCTTTCTAGAGCAACAATCGTCAATATAAGAAGAAATAGTTTTTCCACCATTATCTACTGCTTTGGTCCTCTGAATGGTGCTGTTCTTGACAGATTGTTGTTGCTGACCAGTGCATTGTCTTCCAGCCTTAACGTTGAAAGTGGGAGTTGATTCTTCGATGATGGGAGAGATGTAAACCAAGGGCAGTTTCCCCACTAAAGAAGTACACAATGTCTCGGCAGATATTAGTGACGTTTCTCTCCAGGTAGAAATTTGAAGCGTGGATTCTTGGATTCTTCCAATAATGCTTATTTATCTTCTGGTTTCAACAATTCATATTCAGGACAGTTTCCATATATGTCAATGATGAAATCTTGAAGCGACAAAGGAGTTTCTAACTGCATCAAAGTGTGGATGTCAAAGTATCCAAGTTCTTTTCAAATGTTTAGCATGTGAGGTGGCAGAACAAGTCCATTTTTTCAAGTAACTCAAAAACGTCAAGTTTAGATGGGCGTGTCTCGCCACTCATTTTCCTGAAATGGCAATTAATAGGAGTCAGATCATTTCAACACACATCTCATGTTTTGAAATCATGAAAGAAGATACCTACCTAGATAATTATAAGAATATCAGAAAACGTGTACATAGCATGACACGTTAATTAACGACATAATGGTTTCGTTTGGTCTGCAAAATTCCTTGCAAAGTTGCAAAATATTGTAAAAAATTTTAATATTTCCTAATTTCTCTTATTTTTCCCTTATTTTTCCTATTTTTTCTCTACTGTTCCCATTTTCCCCATTTTTCCCATTTGTTCCCAATTTTTCCGACTTTTCCCAATTGTTCCCGATTTCCCAATATTTTCTTATTTTTTCTAATTTTTTCCGTTTTCCCGGCTGTTTCCCGACAGGTGCAACTCGGGAAAAAGAGTCGACAACCCCTTGGGTTTGCAGCGCATAGCCAAGTGCGCCGAGTTGTGCCGACAATGCTTTGATCAACGTATGACAACACGAGTCATAAGTGGCATCTGTGACCAGGAGGTGCGCAAAAAATTGCCCGCTATTACACCGTTCCCATCGTTACAGACCGCAATCGACTTATGCCGTAGCGAAGAAGCGGATTGCAAAAACAAGTCACTATTGAGCCGTTCTGGTGCCACTTCAGTCAACGTGTTGAAAAATTCAGATGAAAAGGAAAATCGACGCCGCACTCATTCACGCAGAAGATACAGAGATGGACGCTCCGTGTGGAAATTGTGGTCACCCACCTCACGATGACGGCAGGTATTGCCCAGCCAAAGGCAGAGAGTGCCATAATTGCGTCAAATCGGACCATATTTCGACGGTTTGAGAAAAGCATAGGGCTAACAGTGAGAAGCAAGATTTAGCTGTAGTACAGAGGTAGATAGGTAACCACATCCGTTTTATTCAGTTCCGAGCATGGCGGAATGTTGCTTTCGTGGTTCGTTTGCGTCGATCTAGGCCTTCTTCCGCCCTACTACCCAGAACCCTTCATGATCATGTTCGAGTATAGTGAGGAAACTGACGGTGAACATACTGTTGTGATTGACTATCTGTATTGGGATACATTGAATATTCAACGAGTACTTACAATTACTATTATGTGATGAGGTACAGTTGAATATTAAACGATTAGATACTTACGAAAGAAAGAGTGATTCTATTGAGCTTCTGACTTCTACACGAAGTAACAAAAGAAGAAAGACAGAAAAGAACTAAAACGAGGGATAGTGGAAAAGAATGGATACTAATCAGCACCCTGTGTGCGCATGGGTTTCAGCAACTTGATGCCCGGAGCGTGTTGCCGCACCGCCTCGATTACCTTGTTCCAACACTTTCTCTCAAGCGAAACCTGGATAATTGAATGATGAACAAAAAGAGAATATCTTCGGGACGACCGCATCAATGACGTGACCTGGATTGACCTATCGGTAATGAAAAGAATAATTAAATAGTGATTGGAGCTTCCTTTACTCCCAGCCGTTCTATCATCTCTCTGAAGGTGACGACAGCCAGAGGCTCTGTAAGAAAGTCGACAGTTTGTTGGTTGGTTGGGACATATTCTATCTTAATTTCTTCCTTTTGTTGCTGCTCTCTGACATAATGATATTTTACTTCAATGTGTTTCGTTTTCTTGTGCAGTTCCGGGTTGCCTGCCAGCCGGAAGGCACTCATCTGGTTGTCGCAGTAGAGTTTAGTGGGTTGTAATTGTTGACAGTTGATTCCATTCATAAAGCGGCGCAACCAAACTGCTTCTCTTGCGGCTTCGTTGAGTGATACGTATTCAGCCTCTGTTGTTGATTGGGCAATGCAGGTCTGGCGTGTGCTCCCCCATGAGATTGGTCCGTTATTAGCCATGAAGACTAGTCCTGACGTTGAGCGTCTTGTGTCTACCTCCCCTGCGTAATCTGAGTCGCAAAATCCTAAGAGGGTGTTTCTTTCGCCATTTCCGTCGGAAAAACAGATTCCGTGATTTTTGGTTCCCGCTAGATATGACAAGATGTGCTTGACTGCTGACCAGTGGGGTCTGCCTGGGATCTCACAGAATCTAGACACTCGTCCTACTGCGTATGATATGTCTGGGCGAACAGTGATGGCTGCATAAATTAGGCATCCAACAGCCTCACGGTACGGCTTCTTCTTCATTTCTTCCTTCTCCTGGTCTTCGGTTGAACACATTTTAATCGATAGTTGTGTGTGAGGGTCAGCGGGTGTAAACTTGTGACTGCAGCTGGCCATGTTGAATTTTTGTGAGTTTGAGTTTTTTCGATGAAGTTTGGAATGGAGACAAAAGTTTTTCGGTGTTGTCTATCCCTTGTGATTTCTAAACCGACGAAGTGTCTTGCGGTCTTTGATGTCATCTTGAAGTGGACATTTAGGTGCTCAATTACTTTGTTGATTGATTCCATTTTGCTTCCACACACTAAGCCGTCGTCTACCCATATCGCCACAAGAATGATTCCGTCTTTATCTTGGCAGGTGTATAGGCATGGATCTGCTGCTGTGCTTTTTAGGCCAAAGCTTGTTAAGAATTTGCAAAATTTTTTGTTCCATACCCTTGACGATTGCTTGAGTCCATAAATACACTTCTTAAGACGACAGACTTCGTTTTCTCTGCCGGGTATGACGTATCCTTCAGGCTGTTTGATGTAGGTTTCTTCTTCGATGTCTAGGTCGAGGACTGTTGTGATTGAAAGCATAGTTCTTAGAGTAGTGTGTTTCACTACGGGTGAGAAAGTTTCTTGGTAGTCGATGCCTTTCAGCTGCGTGAATCCTTTTGCACAGTATCTCGCCTTGTATCGATCTTTCTCTCCATCTATGCCGATTTTCTTTCTGAATGTCCATCGAGTGTCAATTACCGAACGGCCTTTCGGTAGCTGAGCTAATTCCCAAGTTTCATTTTCTATGAGTGATTGAATTTCGTCCTTGATCGCTTCTTTCCACATAGCTGCATCAGGAGATGACAGTGCGTCTTGATAATGATTGGGCTCTACGTACGAATTAAGACTGAGTGATTTCAAAGATACCATAGTAGTAGCGCTGTCTTTTTCTTTACGTTTCTTTGTGTCGTAGGAGCCCTGTTCCATGGGGAACAATCTCTTGGGTTGATGTTGCCTTGATGAGCTTCTTCTTGTGGTTTTGGGTTGTTCAATTTGATCTTTCTCTTTGTCGTTTATCGACGGAGTCGGTGGTTCGGATGGCTCTGTTTCCTCTAGGTGAGTGGAAGATACCGTGGTGTCCTCCTCGAATATAACATCTCGGCTGATGTGAATTTTTCTTGTGGTCTTGTCGCATAGACGATAGGCTTTTTGTGTCTCTGCGTAGCCCACCATGATGTATTCTTTACTTTTGGCGTCCAGTTTTTGTCTTTCGGCGTCTGGGATGTGGGCGTATGCTTTCACTCCGAATTCTCTGAGGTGAGCCACGTTTGGTTTTTTGTTGTGCCAGATTTGATATGGCGTTATTTTCTTGTTTTGTGGCAATGTTCGATTGAGTGTGTACATGGCGTACATGAGTGCTTCTCCCCATAGCCAGAGGGGTAAATTCATTTCATGAATGAGATACCTTACGGACTCAATGATAGTTCTGTTGTCTCTCTTTGCAGCTCCGTTTTGCTGTGGGTTGTGAGGTACGCTGGTTTCGTGTCTGATGTGGTTTTCTTTTAGCCAGGATTCGAAGGCGTTGCTGGTGAATTCTCCGCCATTATCGGAGCGAAGTGTGGCTACCTTTTTTCCTGTTTCGAAGTTGAGGGTGTGCACATATTCTTGGAATCTGTCTGGTACTTCTGACTTTTGCTTTAGGAGATGTGCTACACGATAGCTGCTGTGTTCGTTTTTGAACAGCACGAAAAATTTGGCTCCTCCTACCGTGGGGGTTTGCATCGGGCCGCAAATGTCGGAATGCACGAGCTCTCCAATTTCGGTTACTTTTCTTGTTCCTGGTAAGAAAGGTAGTTTGTGCATTTTTCCTAAAGCGCATCCTTGACATATCTCTTTGGGGATTTCACTCTTTTCTTTGAGAGTGATTCCTTCTACGGCTTCATGTCTCATCATCCTTTGGATTGTTTGGTAGTTAACGTGTGCTAGCCTTTTGTGCCACGTGTTGAATGATGCTGCTTTCAGGGCTACTGCATTGGCGTTGGATGTCGTTGCTTTCTCTGCTGACTGGGACATCTTGGTTGGTGCTGTTTGAATTTCAAGTTCGTACAGCGACATTCCACTCTTTTCTCCAGTCATGACAATTTGATTGTTGAGTGTGACGTTTACTTTGTTGGCAGTGAAAGCCACTTCTGCTCCTAGATTTGTCAAAGCGGCGATGGATATAAGATTTACACCTAGATGTGGTACGTGGAGCACGTTCTTTATTGTTCCTGTGTGGATGATTCCTGGAATTCTGCTTTCGACCTGAATGTCTCCTTTTCCGACAACTTGGAGTTTCGTATTTCTTATTCCATCAACTGTCCATGTCCCTTCAGGAATCGCTTGATAGTTGTTGAAGGCTGATCTGTCTTCGGACATGTGCTTCGTAGCTCCCGAGTCTGCATATCATTTGCCTTTCTGTCTGTGCTGTATTAGCTCTGTCGCCATGGCCTTGTCTCTCCGAGTTTCTCTCATCTCGTTTTTTGGTTCTGCATACTTCAGCTTTATGGCCTGGGAGAGTACAGTGAGTACATCGAGGTCTGTCACCCTGCATTTGGCGAGGTCTGTTGTGCAATCTACCGCTATCTTTTCTGTTTAGTCTCCCTCTTTGAGCTTGGCTGCTGTTGCTGTAGAGGGCTTGTTATTTGATGTGGAGCTGGTTGCTCCCAATGATTGTTGTGCTTGTTGGTGACGTTGTATCGCCCTTTCTTCGTTGACCAATCTGGTTGTGAGCAAGGCTCTAGTCTGCTCAGCTGGGTTGGTGCTTGCACATGTGGTTTGAAATGTTCTGTAGCTCAGTGGTAGATTGCATACAATCTTTGAGATTATGTCCTCATCACCCACTGGTACACCAACATCTATAAGCTTTCCAGCTAGTGTCTCTACTGCTGTTATGTTTGCCATTATAGTGTCACCTGGTCGATATCTGTAATGTGGTAACGACTTTAGTGAAAATTCATTATTTTTTGAAAATTCTAGTTGTTCCTGCTTACGTATATGAATAGAATTCATTTCGTAGAATGGGCATCAGCAACTTGACGCCCGGAGCGTGTTGCCGCACCGCCTCGATGAGCTTGTTCCAACAGATCAACACTGCTGTCGCCATACCACCACCTCCAATTCGACCAATTGAAATGTCTGACGTAGCTGCCGTGAAACAAGAGCTCTTAATCGAATTTGCAAACGTCTTCGACAAGAAGGGTCCATTGAAAACGACGTCTGGTCCATTAATGTCGATCGAATTACTGCAGGACGCCGTTATTTTTGCAGTAAGTGGCACCAGACCAATTTCATACCCTCAGCGTGGAAAGGTGAAAGGGCCTTCTGGATGACATGCAGAACAACAACATCATTGCTCCCGTTATCCAGCCGACAGTGGACTCATGCGCTGATGGTCGTCGTGAAGCCGAACGGAGAGTTGAGGATCTGTGTCGACATGACCAAACTCAACCGTCACCTGAAACGGACTTACTACCCGTTAGTCTCTCCAAAAGATGCCGTAGCGAGTAACACGATTGGTGCCAAAATTTTCAGCACATTTGATGCCCAACACAGATATTGGGGAATTCCAATATTATATATATTGGAATATATATTATATTTGATATTGTTATGCATGGCTTGTGGCCCGGCAGGACGTTGTTGCATGGCTTGTGTTCCAGCAGCACGTTGTTGCATGGCTTGAGGTCCAGCAGGACGTTGTTGCATGGCTTGGGGTCCAGCAGGACGTTGTTGCATGGCTTGAGGTCCAGCAGGACGTTGTTGCATGGCTTGGAGTCCAGCAGGACGTTGTTGCATGGCTTGAGGTCCAGCAGGACGCTGTGGCATGGCTTGTGGTCCAGCAGGACGCTGTTGCATGGCTTGGGGGCCAGCAGGGGGCTGTGGCATGGCTTGTGGCCCAGCAGGACGTTGTTGCATGTATTCCACCATATTGTTCGGGGAATATGGTGGAAGGGCTCCAATATCAAAAAGTTTCTTCGCCATTTTCATGAATGTTATGATTTTCGCTTCGTTCTTGCTGTTTCCACTCTCCTCCTCCTCATATACTAAAAGAAAAAATGAAATGTATAAAGTTTTGAAATTGAATTATTAAATGAAATAATTAAATACTAAATTTCTTACCGATTCCATATGGACGGACTTGCAATAAACAAGTGTAACTTGTTGATTTGCCCTTTGGATTGACATCCCATTTAAGATCCTCGAACAATCGCTCCATCTCCCGGACTACCACCTGTGGGTGGTAGTTTCCAAATTGATACGAATTGATTAGATACGAAAGAAAGAGTGATGCTATTGAGCTTCTGACTTCTACACGAGGTAACAAAAAAAGAAAGACAGGAAAGAACTAAAACGAGGGATAGTGGAAAAGAATCGATGCTAAGCAGCACCCTGTGTGCGCATGGGTTTCAGCAACTTGACGCCCGGAGCGTGTTGCCGCACCGCCTCGATGAGCTTGTTCCAACAGATCAACACTGCTGTCGCCATACCACCACCACCAATTGACATGTCTGACGTAGCTGCCGTGAAACAAGAGCTCTTGATCGAATTTGCAAACGTCTTCGACAAGAAGGGTCCATTGAAAACGACGTCTGGTCCATTAATGTCGATCGAATTACTGCCGGGCGCCGTTATTTTTGCAGTAAGCGGCACCAGACCAATTTCATACCCTCAGCGTGGAAAGGTGAAAGGGCCTTCTGGATGACATGCAGACCAATAACATCATTGCTCCCGTTACCCAGCCGACAGTGGACTCATGCGCTGGTGGTCGTCGTGAAGCCGAACGGAGAGTTGAGGATCTGTGTCGTCATGACCAAACTCAACCGTCACCTGAAACGGACTTACTACCCGTTAGTCTCTCCAAAAGATGCCGTAGCGAGTAACACGATTGGTGCCAAAATTTTCAGCACATTTGATGCCCAACACAGATATTGGGGAATTCCAATATTATATATATTGGAATATATATTATATTTGATATTGTTATGCAGGGCTTGTGGCCCGGCAGGACGTTGTTGCATGGCTTGTGGTCCAGCAGCACGTTGTTGCATGGCTTGAGGTTCAGCAGCACGTTGTTGCATGGCTTGGGTTCCAGCAGGACGTTGTTGCATGGCTTGAGGTCCAGCAGGACGTTGTTGCATGGCTTGGGGTCCAGCAGGACGTTGTTGCATGGCTTGAGGTCCAGCAGGGCGCTGTGGCATGGCTTGTGGTCCAGCAGGACGCTGTTGCATGGCTTGGGGGCCAGCAGGGGGCTGTGGCATGGCTTGTGGCCCAGCAGGACGTTGTTGCATGTATTCCACCATATTGTTCGGGGAATATGGTGGAAGGGCTCCAATATGAAAAAGTTTCTTCGCCATTTTCATGAATGTTTTGAATTTCGCTTCGTTCTTGCTGTTTCCACTCTCCTCCTCCTCATATACTAAAAGAAAAAATTAAATGTATAAAGTTTTGAAATTGAATTATTAAATGAAATAATTAAATACTAAATTTCTTACCGATTCCATATGGACGGACTTGCAATAAACAAGTGTAACTTGTTGATTTGCCCTTTGGATTGACATCCCAGTTAAGATCTTCGAACAATCGCTCCATCTCCCGGACTACCACCTGTGGGTGGTAGTTCCCAAATTGTTCTAGTCCACTTGAAATCCGGTTTTTCATTTCCAAGAATTTATTTCCTGGTACGAATTTCCTATAAATTATTCAAATAATAATTAATTATTTGAATAATTAAAAAAATGAAATTTAAATTTACCATTTCATGTAACGGTTGACAACTTGGGCGTTGATGTATCTAATGCATGCTTGGATTTCAGCAGCGCCGCGATGACTTGCCACGCCTATAGTAGGCTCCTCTTCTCCGTAGACAGTTAGAGTAGCGCGGTACTGGCCATCTAATTTTTCACACTTTATAGTACATGAAGTACTTGCGAAATGACTGAGGAAACCAAACAGTCTTTGCTTGTAGTATTTTTCATCATTTTTTCGGACAATTTCCACCTAAGCAAAGAAATAAACAATAAATGAAAAATTTTTAGAATTAAAAAAATATTTTGTAATTTCACTTACATTTTGTGACTGCAAAATTGCCCATGAAACTCCTTATTTTATTGCGTGCCCAAATAAAGCCCAATTCTTCGAGTTTTCCAGTGATGCGATTCCCGTATAGCATGGTGATTGTCTTCGGACACTTTTCGAAAAATTTGATGGCGGCGTCCTCCTGTACACGTCCATTCACATCTGCCATTACCGCCAACAGTTTTGGGATGATTTGTTGGTGGTAGTTATGGTGCAGACTTGGGTAGAAATCTTTCAACATTTTTATAACTCCAGAGCATGCAAACAGACTGCTGGTTCTTGGTCACGGAGAAAATGTAGAATGTGATCCAGGATTCCATTGAGCAACGGTTTCATTTCCTATAAAAAAAAAGAATCATGAACGTTAAAAAAGGGAAAATATGCAATAGAATAATAATTTTTACTTTCTGGCAGCATTCTCCAACAGCACAAATTGCCGTAATCGCAGCATGCCGCAACCTCCAGTCCGGATTTGTAAACATAACCGGTAAACGTTGAATGAGATGTGGGAAAACAGATTCACTGCCAATTCCACGTGCTAAACGCACAAGTGCGGTTTCAGCTTTCTTTGAGTTAAGATTGACCACACTTTCATCGTCATCCAATTCAGTCATCATTGTAAGGGCGGTTGGAATTATTAGCGGGAAAAGAGTGATGCCCCTTTCACGAACATAATCTGGTGCTGTTTCTGCTATAGTGACGATGACTTCCAGAGCCAGCTGACGCCATGAATCCAGTAAATCTTCATTGTCTACGGCTTGCGTACACTTCTTCAGCAATATGTTGACCTTCTGTCTGAATAACGCAGGTGTTTCAAGCGCCATATCCAAGACGGACTTCAGCAATGAATCATCTTCTTGTTTCTGAATACTTTCAGCAACAATTTGGATCACACCCGCAGTTAATTCCTGGGTATATGGGAAACTTTAATGTCTGAACATGAACAAAAAAAAATCAAAACACTGTACCTGGAAATGTTGATGCATAACAACATCATTTCTGTTATGTAGTACGTATGATGTGAAAGTTTTGGCTGCTTGAAAGCGCACCGAATAATTTGACGATGCAGCCATACAATCTTTCAAAATTTGTTTAACGATTTCTTGGTTTCGGGACTGTTGATTTCCGAGAATCCCAGGAAATGATCCAAACATATTCAAGGCACTTATTTTGAATGTTGGAGTGCCGTTGCTGGCAGACTCAAAGAGAAAATTAAGGAACTCTGGCCAGAGGTTAATGCCTTCCGCAGACATCAATTGTCTTGCAAATTGTATCGATACGTGTCCGATTTTTCTTCTAATACCTTCGTTGACTTCAAATTTAAGGCCATTCAAAAACGTATTCTTCAAAGAATGACGGTAGTCGGTTGGGTGCTGTAAAGAAAAAAATTCATAATTACAACACAGCCAAAATTAACAAAGTACATGACCAAACTATAATTTGACTGAAAAAGTAAATTAATGGCATACATACTTTGCTGTAAAAGTCCTCGAATTTATCGGAAATTATTTCGCTCAGAAGGTTAGCTGCCTTTTGTTGTAAAGGTTCTCCTATTTCAGTGTTGCGGATGGAGTCCCAAAGATAAACTGATCTTGATTCTACAGGAAAACCATCAATGTATATCTGCAATCATATCAAAAATAAAACATTTAACAAATCTTAAAAAAAATGATTTGTGTAGACTAACCTTGGCCGCGCTACGGACAGAGTTGTCTTTATGAAAGAGTGCGCTAAGCAGACGCAAGAACTGCTTATATTTCTGCTCGTTTTCAGCCATCGTGTGAAACCTTAACAAACACAAAATCACAAGTCATCATTATCCAACAAAAACCTTTCAAGAATAACAAAATAATAAATATAAAAAGAGAGCTCAATATAAAATGCTGGACCAAAGACACACACACAAGCACGCAATAGTTGGCAGTATTACACCGAAGTACCACACTGCTACAGTACCTTACGAGATGGTGCAGAGTGCTGCCATAAAATAAAAATAAAAGCAAAAATAACAGATCTTTTCCTTTGCGCCTAAAACAAAAACATATGAAAATTTGCGCGACCTATAAACAAGACAATCAAACTATTGTAGTACTTGTTCGTCAACTAGAGTGATTCTATTAATTAGTTTCAAGACTTTCTGCTGACACTCTAGGGAAAAACACAGCAAAGCATCAATATTTAGTAAATAGTGCAAGCCAACTTTATACGCCAGTGTCTATCTCTACTTCACCACCAAATCTATAGGATCGACTATTCTGCCCCCTGAATAGACACTGATTTACAGTGATTGGGTATCTTCAGAAAACAATCCAGACGATGAATAAATCACAACATTTTCTCGCTTGGAATATTGTAATATAATATAAATAAATAATATAATATTGATATTGATATGTTGATATTATATTATATATATATTATATAAGTGATCGAACTTGTTGTCTTTGTGATTTTTATCACGCAAGTCCTCCTTTCATTTGATTGCATTGTTATATGTATACTGAGGTTGTCTTTGTGCTTTGTATCAGCGAAATAGATATCCATTAAGATATGCACGAGAAGTGTCATAATTATTATAGCTACGAAACAGATAATGAACTGGCCAATAATGGAGACAGCTAGGAGTATGCTGAATGGGAAGAAGGTATCCCTAGAACTCTCGGGAGAAGCGGCCATGAGTGCAACTCATGACCTGAATTGAAAGATTTCCAGCACCAATGAAGTGACTCCGTTTGAACCCTGGAAAGGATGTAAGCCGGACATTTCATATCTTAGAATCTTTGGCTCTCCAGCGTTTACGCATGTTCCAGATGAATTAAGACGGATGTTGGACCCAAAAGCTGTTAAGTGCATCTTTGTAGGATAGTGTGAGAACTCAAAGTCCTTCAGAATGTGGAATCCAGCAACACGTAAGATCATCATTAGTCGTGACGTCATTTTCAAGGAAGAGCCACTAAACAAGGAGGTATCATCAGGAGAAACCACTGACTGTTGGAAATGAAATGGGCTTAAGATGAAGATGGCTGTAAGATCCATCTGAATTACCAAATCTGCCACATTTAACTGTATATATTTGAAGGGCCCAACGCGTGGTCCCATTGCACAACCGCCTTTAACCCAAAATCCCTTTGTGCTTCCCCCCTCTCTTACCCTACTTCATGTATCAAGAGACATTGGGGCGGCAGAGTGTTAGAAAAACTCTTGTAGTGTGTCAATATCAGTGTCTAAAGTATCCTTTTCAAAGGTGATTACACCTTATGAAAAGTATACTTTTCAATTACGTTCTTTAACGTAATAGCGTGATTATAAATGTTTTATAATCACGCTTTGTCACTATTTCTCTTTTAGATAAATAGGTTCTAAGCGGGTGATTCGCGCATCGAACACCCTGAGTTAAAAGTGGCAAGCTATAGACATATTTCAAGAATTTATTGTCAGCAGTATTATTTCTGTAGCAGTTGTGACATTGAAATTCGGCTGTTAATTGATAGGTTGATATATTTAGCAGCCATCGCATCAGACCCCCAACCACCAAGGTGTTTAAGTTGACTTTCGGTGGCTCCGTTGGCTGCAGCTGCAGTCGCTCCTCCTCCCTTTCCGCAGTGCTTGCCGTAAAATGTTGCGTCGTACCCCAACATAGACATAGGTTTTTTCATGTCGGTCAGAGCTCCACTGTATGACACAGCCTTGTTTGGATTTGATGTGTTCTTTGGGATGGACGAGGGTACCATATAACCAGAGTATGTAGGCCCCAAGAACTGAAAATAATTGATGGTGAGTTTCACCGGGCATATCTTGTCGTTAGAATTCGAAGCAACAATCCTCTCGCTTCCTTCCGAATATTGATCGTTTTTTCCACCTTTGAATAAAATCTTGAGATGCGGAGACGGAGTTGGTTTGTAGACGACATCTTTCTTCTGTAATTTTGCTATGTCGCTAAACCGCCCAAGAGTGTGGTAGTCTCCAGATCGTCCGTGGTAGTCTCCAATGATAGTCTCCAGATCGTTCTCCAGAGGACGACAGACGCTTTTAAGCCATCTCTTCCATGTTCAGGTCGATAGAGATGTGAGTACATTTTGGATAGGATCTCTCCAGTCATAAGCCGTTTTGCTACTCGTTCCTGGGAATGCTCGTTACGAAATCCACGAAAGAGCAATGATATACTCTCGTGAGTCGTTGAAGATTGCAGCATACGGATGCGATATTCGTGTGCAATTGCTGGACTTAGTGTCACGGCATTGGAATACGATTCACTTTTGAGCACACCAAGAGAGAGACAGCCGGCTAACTGTTTGTGATCAGCGCCAAACTCTGGTACACCGTTCTATTGACAGAAGTCTGTCCAAATGTCATATACACGAATGTATTGTTGTTTAGTTGAGTCTTTTACAGATTTAGAAAGATAATAACGAGGTACATCTGTACCGGTGGACAGACTCGACTCGTAATTTACTTCAATAATGACAGATGATGAATCGCCTCCAGGGCTCTGATTTGCCATAATTAGTCTATTATTTTTAATTACAATCACAGAACGAGAGAGAGACAAGCGGTTTTTCGGGACACAGATTCACGGTTAAATTAGTAGCAGACGAGAATTTGCTAGTTTGCCAGATTTTTATTTTTATTGAATTGAATTCAAAACGAGATACAAACTTAGTAGACACGCAAATGTTTTTCAATTTGAATCGAATTCAATAAAGAAAGCAAGAAAATTAAATTTCGTTCTTCCTGTGAGAGGAGATCGGTGGTCGAGTTTGTTTTGGATAATGAAAGGTCTGTGTGTTTCGACAAACTTGAAAGGCCACAACAGACATCCTTCTGTGTCGTAGATTTCGACCCAATAATCCGCGGTTCTCCATTCAGGCACAAAAAGTACCCCACTCGTCTTTGATGCCCTTAGTCTCTTGACAATTCGGAATACTTCTTTGATGGGTGGGCATATCCATGATACTTCACCCTCCCATGAATGCGAAAAGGCGTCAATGCCCGACGTGTTGTGACAATAGAAATTTGAAAAGAATCTTTGGCATTTTTTGTTCCGATCCGATGCAAAGAGGTCAATCGTGAACTTGTGCTTGTTGTTAATTTTTTGGTAAGTTTCGATATCCACTTGTTAATCGTCCGTGTCCGTTGTTTTTGAGCCATCGTCTGCTGTCTGGATACGAGGGTCGTCACCTAACACGAGAATAGTGATTATTTTGATGTTTAGTCTTTGGCAAAAAACCATGATGCGAAAGACATAGAGATGTTCGCCTTTTATAGAATAAGCGCAAGTGGCAAAGCCGGAAGCGTCGCTGGCCCAGATCTTCTCTTTAATTTGTACGAGTATGATTTGCAACGAAGCTTTGCTTCATAGAAGAGCTTGGGGGGGGGGGAGGCCGATGATGGACACGACTGATATTTCGGTGGCCGTCGAACGTATGGGGGAATTGTCGAACTTGTGGCAATTCTCAAGAAAGAATTTCATCCCATTGGTAGCTTCCTCACTTATAACCAGACGTGGACCTCATCCTCGTTGTCGGACGGCCTCGTCCAAGTCGATATACGCTGCTCTTGTTGTCATTAAGACGACTGGTCCTAGAGCCGGTTCGGTAGCTACTATTTTACCTAGTATTTTAGCGAGATCCCGGGCCAAAATACTCTTTGGTCCATAGTTGGTCGTTTCTTTCACCTGTTGTAAGATGAGCTGTTTTTTTATTTCCCCAAGTCGAACCGTCATGCTGCGGGTATCAATGATGAATCCTAAATACTCTTTGGATTGGCTCGCGTCACCTTTTTTATCAGATTTATTTGTCTCAATAATAAATCCGGACTTTTGTAGGACATCGTAGACAAAAACTCGGTGCTCTTCTGCTTGACGCTTTGAAGTTGCCATGAATCTGCCATCGTCCATATAAATCGAATGACGTATTTCATTCTCATGTAAATAAGCGTTAACTGGCTTAACAATCTTCGTGATGCAGTCACGGCAGAAGAAAGTCGAAATGGAAGAGAGAGGGAGATTAGATATTGCTTCTCACCGTTAGGTTTTGGTATGGCTGCACCGAGAAACTTTGTATGAGATGGATGGATTTTTATATGGTGGTAGGCCGCCTTCAAGTCATTTGTTATCTGATAATCCTGATCATGCGTCAGTTCTAGGGCTCGCTGAAAGTGTATCAGAGTAACCTTTTGCTCCTTAATGCACAGGTTTACACCCTTGACCCGTCCCAACAAAGTCTTGTCTTCTTCGAGCCGTCCTTTCCAATCTTTGTCGACACCGTGAAGGGAGACACGCAGTGAGGAATTTAGTCGACGAATTGAATGATCCCAGTCTCTTTTAGGTCCGCAAAGGCTTTGTAAACGAAATCCAAGTCCTGATAAGCTTAATATATAAAAAGATGAAACAGACTAAGCCTCCTGCCTCCTCGTCCTCTTGGAACATATCCTCCTCGATAACTTCCAGACGGTCCGGCTCCAAATTTGCCCTTGAATATTTTTGGCTGGGCATTTGATCGTTCTTTGGCTGTCTGTCACGTTCGCGTCTGTATTCCAGTTTTTCCTTCTCCTCCAAGACTTTTGCTAGATCGTCGTCCAGATATTCGTCATTCTTCCTTTTCGCATATTTGTCAGCCGTCTCTCGTCCATGTTTTTTTCCAAATTTGAAGAAAGAAGAGTTGCTTGCGGGCATGCTCATCTGACTTCCTGATCTCTGCTACTGCCGCTAGTGCTGCCCTCTTGTCAGTATCTTCTTCCATCTGGGCAACTATTCTTCTTGCTCCAAGCATAGCCTACTAAATGACGTAGTTCAAGCCTGTTCCATTGGGCTCTAAAAGTGACCGACGCCTCAGGCTATGGAAGGAGCTTATTTTAGAATGGACACTAGCGACTCCACCAAAGAGTTTTGGAACTTCATTGGGTTCTTGTTTTGTAAACAGTTTTGTTTGGTTTGTTAGACATTTACTCTTTTGGAAGTGTTGGACATTAAAGACGTTGACAATGATTGAATGGTTTGAAAAATTCTCTATTGCAAGCCTTCTGTTCAGTTTCATGGTAAGTAGCATAAGTAAACAAAAATCATTACATTAAGAAATGTATAATGTGTCATGGTTTTCTTAAACTTTGCCTTATGAAAAGGCTCTGTATTTTTGGTTCAAAGGCTTTGATTTGAAATTTATCTTTGGAATTTCTTTATCTGTTTTCCCGTTGCCAAAATTAGTAAATGCTGGACGTAAAAACTTAGCCAGTATCCATCTAATCATCTTTTCATTCTGTTTAGGTGACTTATCCCCTCAACTCATTGTGTCACATTTCATTAAAAAAGGAGTTCAGAAATTTGTGAAATCTTCCTGCATATGTGTTGTTTCTCGCATAAGGGGAATCACTTTCTCTAGGAATTTTGTAACTGTGGAAAGCCGAGACACAAATTCCCAGTGTGGATAATTTAAACTGGAACGATCTGAGGTGTAAAAGTAAACTGATATGTTACCAATATGTTTTTATAATTTTTATTACCCATTTCCACGATCAGGCCAAACACTCTAGATTTGTGCCTTGTATTCTCATTCAAGGTTTCCAGTTTGTCAGTACATTTAGAGCAAAATTCCTGCTCTGTGAGGCATCGCAGCACATAACCACATGTTGTAGCTAATGCAGCATTTTTCAAACCAGGAAAAGGATACACTGAAAAAAAACTTTAGAATTCTATTCACTGATTGGTATTTAAGTATATCTTACTTGGTTCTCTATGAAGCTCATCTAAAATTTCTAAACTAGAAGCCTCCAACTCTGACAAGAAATCTCTTGTTCGAACCAGTTTGGGAGAAGTTCCCATTGTTGTCAGGGCTATTAGTTTTGAGGCTGTTCTTTTTTCTTTTCTTAAAGGTACATTGTACTCGTTTGACGAATATACCAGTTGCGTTCGCGCAATCTTGTCCCAGGCAAAGGTAGCCGAAGGAACGTCAACCTTGTTGTTTCCGCCAGCCATGCCCCGAATGAAACCAAACATCATTTCAATATGGTCAGTAGAAAATTTTCTAGTCAAGACATATTTAAAATGTCTTTCTTGAAGTAAATACCGAATGCAGGCAGCTGTAGACCGACTCGTTAATAGCAGCGCTTCATAGGTTTCTTTGCTCAGAAATCCTAATAGATTCTTACTTCCCAGACATTGCTTATACCACTTTGTGTAGTAAGCTGGGCATTTTTTTTCTAAGAAATCGAATCTCCAGTCGTCCACTCAGTAAATGGTTTTTTTTCTGGTTGCAGAGCTGTTATGTGATGTGTTGTGTTGCACACGTCGTGTAAAGCAAACCAAAGATAGTTCATCTCCATAAGCTCAATTGTTGCGTCTATTCCACGAAATCCCTCGAGGTCATTGTTTTGACATAATCGAAGAGTTGCTATCATTTCTTTGCTGAATATTTCCTTGGCAAACCTTACTTTCATTCGGTCTTGACTGTTAGGTTGCGTGTGTTTGAACGTGAGGTGCCTCATAGGGCGAAAAAACAAGAATTCTTTTTGAATTTCACGCACTTTTTTAATGGGTTCGAAGGAGACTTTTTCGCCACACACATCGAAGACTCGGTCGATAAACAGATTCCGCATGTTTTTGATGAGGTGGGTATAGTCGTAGCTAAAAAACAACTTTCTTGTGGGATCCATTTGATGTGAAATAAATGGAACGACTTCACCATTTCCAAAGTATTTAAACATTTTCACATTAGTTGATGCGTTGTCAGTTACTACACGTTCGACAGAGAACCCTTCCAATTCAATCTCTCTTATTACGTAGCATGTTAATTTATACAGTTGTACTGCTGTTAGTTTTCTAACAAAAAAAGGCAAGGGGGATTTTGTACGACGTTGAAAGCCCTGTCATTAAGAATCCTAAGAGACGATTTGCCAAAAGGGCTTTTTTATATTTTTTAATATTCCACCCGAGTGCTCTTCTCCAGCCATCCATTGCTTGACGAGTGTACTTTTAGGACCAATTGCCATTTCATCAACTTCTAGTGAGATTCTTCTTTCATTTTCAAACAAATTTTCTCTCTCCATTTTCAGTCTCTGCCGAACAGGTTCGGTTATTCCAACATCTCCGGTTGACTTGCCATTATATGTGCGCAAAGTTTTCCTTGAAGGAAGCATCATTGTTTTAGTTTGGCGAAAGTATGCGTAAACTCCAGGTGATCTTGCTTGAAGCACGATGCAATGTTTTATAACTTGCTGATGCCATTTATTTTTTTTTCTTGTTCAAGTTTTCATACTGCTCAATCAAATTTACAATGTACTAATGTTATTTTTATAGCTGTTATAGTGTTATTCATGTCTTACCTGATTGATTAGGAAAGTGGCACCAACCTCCCCGTCAGCAGCTCGATCTTCCAGTTTAATGTGATTGGCCAGTTTCTTTTGGAGGTTAATTTCTCTTTCCTTCGATAATTGTAATTCTTTTTTCAACTTTTTAATAGTTTCTTCTTTTCGTAATAGTTTCCTTCGGAGAACCGTTACTTTCGTGGCTTTTTCTCGTCGCATGGCTTCCTGCTGAGCAACATTGTGGGCCAAAAGAAGTGGATACCCCGCATTAACCTTCACGATCTTCTTGGTCTTCTTGGAAGGTACATGAGAGTCGGGTATATGCGCCTTTCTTTTATGAGAAGTACTGTGGCAATTTGTTTCCAAAATTTTTGCAGCAGAAACTTCATTAGAAATAAGAACTCCTTTACTTTCCACACATTCATTTTCCAGGGAGAGCTTCCGGGCTTCCGACTTTCCCCTGTCCAATGGCTTTTCTTCTGTTGAATTTCCTTCTCTTACTTTCCCGTCCAAAAATTCATTGTGCATTAATTGTCTTAAATTTCTGGTGGTTTCGGTTAGATAATTGAATGATTTGCCGCTGGCAATGCAGTATGCATATTGGCATAAGAACACACCGCAATCAAACGTATTGGTTTGGATGGGTAACTCAGAACATATTTCTGTTCTCCATTCCTCTTTGTCAGTATTTAGGGAAATTGAAGTGAGGTGGTCTTGTACCAACTTCATTATTCCCCTATCATTCCATTTTAGACTGTCGCAGTACCTTAAAATTTTTTCTTTCATCGAAACAGAAATAAGCGCCCAGTGTGTGTTGCTGTGGTTTACCGGAATGAAAATCTAATCCAGATTGGGAAAATCCAGCGTCAATGTTTTCTTACAAACTAGTTCAGTCCAAACGGCGCTTGATTGTGCCGCTTGTAACGCTGGAATGAAGCAACAACCGAGAGACGCAACTTGAGGGTAAGTCACGTTGGAGAGATTTCTTGAAATAATCAGGTTCAAAATAGTCGTCGATGACCTGTGAGATAAATGAAATATATGTTTTTTCATGGCAGTTATTTGTTTGTTGAATTTTTTTTAACCAGGTCGTCTAGCCAGTTTTCGCCAAGGAGTGTTTGTATTCCTTGAGCCTTGGCTTGGTTTTCTTCGAGTAGGATTTCTTCTGCGGAAGATTTGTAACGGTTGCAGGTACTGATAGCCCATTCTTCAACTACTTCGGTGGAAATGAGACTTTTATCTGGAACTAAACAGTCATCAAATGCGTAGGTTGGTGTTGTTGGTGCGGTTCTCTAGGTCAAATGAAGAACGTCATGCCTATCTCTTTGTAATCATGCCATTAGGTTGTCTACCTTGGTAACCAAAGGTGGTTGTTGGAGTGGCGTATAAACATCCCTTTTCTGGTAACCGAGGGCCCCGAAGTCATTTGTTTCTAGAAAAAGCGGTTGTTCATTCATACATTTTCTTTTGTAAATTTTATCGATTTTATCGATAATTCAATGCGAATCATTTTAAAAATTTGTAGCGTTCAATCAAAAAATAAAAACAATATCAAACGAAATATTCAAAACTAAACCTTTTTCAAGTGAAATTCTGTAGGAACATTGTTTTCATTTAAGATCTTCTTTCCGTTTCTTATTGAGTATGAAGCTTCAGTAAAATGGTCGCTGCAAATAGCAGCTGAATCACCAATACACCTCATACCCTTACGTAACCCGCAAACACTTTCACTTACGGGTGTTATCCACATTTCTCTTAAAACTAAATTAGAAGGCATGCAAAATAATCTGCATTTCTTTTGTCTTCTTCCCTCTACAATTGTTGCACGAATCCACGATGCACTTAACCACCATTTTCCACCCAAATTTTTTGTTGTTACTGGAATCAGACGAATTATGCTTTTATAAAGAAGCACATGTTTCATCTGTTGAATCGATTATTGAATAAAAAAGCGCGTTAAGTCATAATGAAGCCCTTAGGTTATAAAATAATAATGAAGCCCTTCGGTTATAAAGCCTATAATTAGGCTAAACGGACTCAAAATCAAAAATCGCTGGTTTCTTTCTTCATAAATCTTAAAAGAAACAGAATCTGAATTATTTTTCTGTATTTTCATACATAATTTTGAAAGATTCACTATAATGGAAATAAGCGATCAAAGCAAGTAATATTTGGCGGAAATTTAAAAATATAGAAACATGTGTATATTTTTCAAAAAGTTGTTCTTTGTCTCCATTAGATTGCGCCACAGTCCATTCGACCTAGAAAAAAAGGAGGCAGGACATCGGTCAAAACCAATGCACGGGCGAGATAGCCATGGAGCAGGCTTTGACTAGTCACATTTAGTAGGCTATGCTCCAAGTATCCCGTTTTGCAAAGGAACAATAATCTTTTCCAGTGCCTCTAATTGCTGTAAAAACAAAGGAGAAAAAGGCCATGAGTTGTAGAATATGTTCGTTGGGCAAACGGAAATGTTTCAGTTTGATGTGTGTGTGTCAATTTGTCAAGGCTCGTACCGATTCATGACTAGCATATGCTACCGTAAAATCCACGACTTAATACGTGCGATTCACTCATGACCGTTTGTGACTGCAGTTGTGATTGCAAGCGGTTCTCAAACATATGACTTAATTCATGACTGGAAGTTAAATGGAGAACATTACACGACTTGGTACGTGTGAATTAGCTCAGAGCTTGACCGTGCAGTCGAAGACTTGATACGTACGACTCAGAACATGTCTCAACATGTCATTGTAAATAAATTCACGACTTGATGCGGATAGTCAACTCAGGACTTGACCGAATAGTCGTGGTTGTCTACAACCTAAACAACCATGTGACTCAGTTCATGAGTGGAAAGGGCAGCTGTTGTAGTTCACGAACGTGCAATCGTAAAAGCACCTGGTGAAGAGGCCCAAATTTAATCTATAATGGTATTCCGCTCATGACTGTTAACATGCAGCGGTTCGTTTGTGACTGAGTAATTAATGAAACTCACCAAGTGTGCGGTCTACTATTGTGTGTTGAATCTGACTTTACATACACCAACTGACACACACACACGCACAACACACGTAACCACACACGTCTAATCATTTGTAAATGTTTTATCTTGTCAAACTTCTTTCAATTCTTTTTCCTTGTCTGGAACAGCCTCGATAAATCCAAGCAGTTGTGCTCGGCATGCTGCCAACTCTTCTTTTGAAATGGCTTCCCAGTCGTCATCGAAAAATGGTTTTGCCATTTTCGCACTTTTCTAAATCTTGATGTTGATTGTATGCGTTGACACTTGATGATACGATGTGACACTTGATTTTTTATAATTTGTAAGACAATAAGGTTTCACTATAAAGAGAATTTACGTGTTCTTTAAGCTAGGCTTTGCTTGTGAATGGTTCGTCTGAAGCAGCGTATAATCATATAATTTGTAATGATTATAGAATGGTTACGAACCATTCACTTCATAGAAAAGTGTTAATATTGATCTGTAGAATACTTCACGCTCAGTTTTAATACAAACTACCAGGGCTCATATATATCTTTCCGTGTCGTTCAGCTTATTTCTACTAAAAATAAATTCGGTACGAACCCTACTTGCACACTTACATAATTAGAATATAACATGTATGTACATGAATGGATGTGCGACATAGATTTCGTACGTTCTCTTAACAAAATAGAAACATCCAATTTACCCCTCTGTTCGATGTGGGCTTGCGTACGTTGTATGTATGTAGTAAGAAGAACTATGATTATAGGGATAAATTGGAAATAAACGTACGTCAATGTACATCGGATCCTATATACATACCCTTTGTATCCAAAGGGTATGTACCGTTTTTCATACCAGGTATGAAAAGGATTGGGATTCAAAACTAGTGCTACAATAATGGTGCACACGGTGCATTAAATGCGCATCTACTTTTGTACATAGAACTTGCTTTAAAAATAACAAATACAAACGCTGAAAATAGGTTCAAAAACTATATTGTTGCACAGATACACGTTATATTTAAACCCGTTGACTAATCAAAAACAATAAAATAACAACACAACTAAAATTACAAACACAACACAACAATAAAAAACAAAAAAAATTACGTGAAGTTGACTGAGCGACCGGAAATGTCGAGTATGGGGCAGGTGGCAACCCATTTTCAAGAAGTTGTGAAGCAGATAAATCTTCATTTTCACTAGTTATGTATTGATGGTTTGCAGGTACAGGAGAAAATGGTCTCGCCACCCTGCGAATCCGCTTACCCCCTTCCAAGATCTTCTTGTTCGGAAGCAAAATCAGTGTTTTCAGTGGCAGGAATATCTCTGGCTCTTGCTTCGTTGTAACTTTCTAAATAAAGAAAAGAAGGCATTACAAAATAATGAAAATTTTAATAGAAACAATGAAATGTTTCACTTACCAAAAGTTTTTCGCAGATTTGCATAAAATGTACCCCACTGTTTCTTGGGTTGAGTCCGGTTCTTACTTTGCTTTGTTGGTTGAAACTGTGGCCACACACCGCATAATTTATCTTCTACTCCAGATATCTGGCACCACACATACTTTCAATCCAACAGGTGTGTAAGTCTACAATGTAGAACTCTCCTTTCTGAAAACAGAATGAATGGTTTTGAATAAAATAGCGCAGAGAAATTTAAAATGAAAAGAAAATAATACATCTTTGAAGAACATGATGTCTTTTACACTGGCTGATCTGCTGATTGGCCAAAAGGACTTTTGGGTTACGACAAACCTACTGAAACAAACATGTAGAAAACATAACAAAAACTTAATCTGCACAAGGGTTTACCAGTAATGGAAAAGATGTGCTGTATCGCTTTAATATTTCCACACACTGCCTGCTGGGCTAATTGGCCAAAAGGACTAACTTTTTGTTTATGACAAACCTACTGAAACAAACATTTAGAAAACATTTCAAAAACTGAATCTGCACAAGGGTTTACCAGTAATGAAAAAGATGCTGTATCGCTTAGTTTACCACAATAATGTTATACAAGCTCAGAATAATTACCAAAAAGATGAAGTTTATAGTCATTGCCACTAACAATGTTAAAAATAGGCTACATATAATCAAGACAACGTTACAATTCTTCACAACAAATCTTACATTTTAATTTGAAATTAACAATCGAAAATTGAGTACATAATTATGGATTTAACAGATGAATGTGCTGTGAAAATAAGATTTTCACTCTTCAGTCGACCAGAAAGATGGACAATGGCGACCGGTTCATGCTTTGGAAATAATTACGCTTGGGTTTTTTTTACAGTGAAGGCATTTATGGTTGCAAGGTTTATAAAATTAATTTGATTGAAAAACTGGAAAAAACATTTTAATTTGTTTACGACAATAAAAGAGTTTCAACACAAAAATAAAAGGTTATAAGATTACAATGTTCCTAATATTTTTCCGAATATTTCTTTACAAGGAGTTAATTGTAAAATAAATCTAAATAAACCACACTTCACGTCATGCAACGCCGTTGAAACTTGAAATAGACTTAGAGTTTTTTTTCAATTTTTTTATAAACTGGCGTCATCCAACTATGAATTAGTCTAGTAGGAACCAGACTACATACTGTTGTGTATCTACACTAAATATTTGTTCCCTGTCCTAAACAGGATTACAAGAGCTATTTTCATATCGGAGTTGGTACGTAAAGTGAATACTACAACCCGCCCATATCCAAACAGTATAACGAGGATATACAAAAATGGATCAATCAGGTCATCGAATCATAATCCGATTTCGTACATAACGAGAATGTACTATAGTAATACCATCGGATTCATTGTTTTATAATCCAGGTTTGTATGTATCCATCACGTGGATTGTTGGATGAAAAAAAAGGTTAAAACTACATCCGCCCTTTTGCATTCATTGAACGTAATACGAATGTACAAAGTACAACGTCCATTTTTTTTTATTTCGGTAAATTTTCTACATTTATATTATATACCGTGGCCAACCCACACGGATGAGTATGGAAAACGGATGAAAAGACATTCATGTTATGTCATTTGGATCCTCTACGTTAGTAGAGATTACTTGAGTCTTGGCTAATAGATAGCGAGCTACCATCATACCCATTTTTTCTTTCTAATAATGTAATAATGATGGTCTAATAGTCATCAACCCGGGCTGCCACTCGTATGGTTAGGGGTACGAATCTCGATGAAGTCGGAAAGGAAAACTAAGTTGGTAATTTTTGAAAAATTACTCTTAAAAAGCTTTCGGAGGTAAATGGAAGTGGAAGATCGGTGGTAACTCTTCACGACCGCAAGAAGATCTTGATGACCGAGGAGAGGACAGGGGAGGAAGGAAGAGATGACCTAGAGCTTCAAAATGAGTATAATCTAACATTTTTAAAATGTTCCTCGACTTCTTGGTTGATGACTAACTGTTAAAAAAGGAGGCATACACATTTTACTAGGACAACCAAATTTATTAAAATCAAGATAAAAAACAGTAAACAAAAAGAAGTAATAATATAACAAAAGAGTTAAAAAACTAATAGTGGGAAAATACAAAGTAAAAAGAAGAATAAAAACGAAATTGAACAAGAACATAAAAACCAAACCAAATCAAATAAGAAATACTCTCCACTCCCATAGCAGAAAACTTGTCTTGCTAGGGAAGATCCAAACTTTTTTTTTTCTTTTTGTTTACACTGCTGAGCACTCACTGCACTGACAGTTGGAAGGTTACGCAAAAAAGCGAATTCACTGCCTAGGATTCGACAACCAGCTAGGTAACAAGTACGCAAATTCATTTTTTAAAACGGTAATGAAAACAAATGAAAACCCCTCTACACCGTGTATCAAATTTTGACAGAATTATGTACAAAATTTGGTGACGATTGGTCATTTTTGGAAGAAACGTATATGCAAAACAATAATAGACATTAAATCCTCTGAATTTCACTACTAGCTACTACTACCCTACCCCCTATACCCCACACCCTAATTGTTAAGGACCTTCGTATATAAACATACCTCAAGGATAAATGTGTGGCAATAAGGCAATAGTTTCGTCATTGTAACCGTGCTATTTCGGTATCATTCACCCGTGATGTTTCGTGAAAAATATTGATTTTCTTGTTTTTTTTAGTTATAAATTAAACGGTTGGTATAACTCTGTCGTGTTCTTATGGTAACGTTGATTTTCTACTAGCCCTGAGGTCCCGAGTTCGAATCTCGGCGTCAAGAAAAAATTGGTAATTGCCGAATAAACTTGTTTAATGGCCGGATATGTCCAGCAACATCACCAACACGGTCAGAGCGTGTGAAATATGCCAAGCGTTGTCCAGTCTTCAACGCGAGCCTCTCTTTTTTTATCCCAGTCCATAACGGGTGTTTGAGGACATTTCCATCGACATTTTTGGTTACGCCGGCAACCATTATCTGATCTATGCCGATCGTTTGTCTGGTTGGCCCGCAGTGTTTGAATTTTGGCTTAACAGCGAAGAATGAGTGCGAATGGGGGGAAAAGCGTAGCAAAGAAACCACGTCCATTTCAATGTGAAGACGTTGAATGCCGTTGCTTTGGGTTGAGGTAGCTAACTCACAAAATAGGGAAGATGAGCGTTCATTGCCGACGCAAAAAAGTTGATTTGTACCGGCCAAATGTCCAACAGCTGTTTGATTTTCTCTTGAAGCAGCATCAAATCACTGGAGTCAAGTGCCATCCTCGATTCCTCGTCTGCAATTATGTTACAATTTCCTGGTGAATGAGAAGCCAAAATACTATATTGCGGGATTCAAACCATTAAATAGTTTGAATCGCAATGTCAGAAAGAGCTCGCGAATGAGTAGCCCCACACTTAAAAATATAGGCGACCTCCGTGGAATTATCTAAGAATAAAAGAATAGAAGTTTCATCAGAATAAAGAGTTTGCAAAAGCTTGCAACGAAAAATATGCGGCTAAAAGCTCTAATTCGTTAATATTGTGAGGTTAGGTTTATGTTTTGGGGTGTTGGTCGATTCGGCAAAAAAAAGATTGCCGAATTGGTTTTTGCCGAACCGACTAACATTTCGGCAACTCTTTTCATTCATTATTACTATCTATTCATTGGCTAGTTACTGAATCCGGTTGAACTTTTCCTGGAAATGCACCTAAAAAGTACAAAATTGCCGTGAGAAAATGTAACTTCAATATCAACTCGCCGTAATTGGATATGGTGGGCACGGGAGCAGAAATTTGGCCGTCAGAGCATGGTCAGAGATTGTAGGCTGGTATATGCAACAGTCTTTTCGCAGCCTTATGGACGGTGTCCGGTTGGTTATACGTCATGACATTGTTACATATCATAACAAAGTCGCGTCTTAAAAGAAAATATTATGCGTTTATAATAATGAAGTTGTGAATTTGTGATCAAAAATAGATTTTAGGGTCTCTACTATAAATTCTTGTGGTGTTTCATATCGATTTCCCTCAATATTCTGTTCCATGATGCTAAAATCTATGGGTTTGGTGGGTTTCTTGATGATTGAAGAATAGTTGAGCTTACAATACTATCAGTAACTGGCAAAGCAAAGAATTTTCTGGGATCTTTTTTTTCTAGATTTGACATTAGCAGTTTAAATAGCTAATTGGATGTTGCCGAATTTCCAGGTCGTTTCGGCAAACTTTGCCGAATTCGTTTTTATTCCTTCACTCAATGCTGGTTTTCGTTCGATGATCAAGAAATCAAGAAATCAAAGATAAATCGAGAGAGATTTGAGGCATACACACGGCTCTTTACCGTGTAGCCAGCGTAATAGTCTACAGAGACACAAATAAAACCAGTTTAAAACTGAGAACGAGCGAGCCAGCACCAGACCGAATAAGTGGCATTACCCTAGACCCTAGAGGTGGTGAACCAACTTTATACCGACTGAACAGCCTGGCGTTGATTGAAGAAGAACTGCATTAGGTGGGATTTTATAGAAGTCAAAACAGGGTCAAACGAGGTCATCGACAGTAGAGTCAAGGTTAGCGTGGGTCATAAAAGGAAGGCCAGCGATAGGGCTTTAACCCAACGAGGGGAGCTATTTAGCCAAAAATGTGGCGCTGATAGCCAATCCTTACAATATGACAATGTCTGTCAGCAGTCGTCCAAGGTCACCGAGAACGAGAGCCATCGCAAAAAGCACCAACCATAAAGGGAAGCGTTCAAAAAATAACTAAATCAGGATTGTCGGGGAAAAAGGGTTTGCCATTACACTTTTCAAGATGAAAGGCCCACCAAATCAGATCGGCCTTGGAAGAATCAGAGAGAAAAACCATTTCGTTGAAATCCCATGGTATTGCGACAGAAAGAAATTTTGCAATTTTCTGAAGTGTCCTTTTCTTCCCATGACCTTGGTCAGGTCTCGCGGGTGAGACTTCTGGCACCGAGAAAATTCCAATAGGTAGACGCACAAATCAATAACGGCCAACAAACATTGTAACGTACCAGGATTCATCTCGTTTGGCTTCTCCATCTAGTCCAGTTTGTTCTTTATTGGATCCGGAAGTCTGAGGTGGGCACCCGACGTGGTGTGCGAACCACCGACACACAATTTCCTTTAAGTTTTATGTCGTGTTCAAAAGGCAGTTAGTCAATACCAGTAAACCATCATGGTAGGCTTGAAATTTGGGCGATCGTGGCCGCTCTTTTTCTGATCGTCCTGGTCAGCTTCATCATGATTTCTCGCAACAAACGGGCCAATCAAAGGAAATGTTTAAGATCCGGACGTAGAAATGGGACAAGTCAGCATGAAACCTTCACCGGAAAAGCGACTCATTTAAATCAGATGAGATCCCCCACTTTATCTAATGGGCCTATAGGGAACGTGTGGTTGTGTGCCTATTAAACTTCCATAGAAACTATTTAAAAAATTTCTAAATGCAATTCAACGTGAAATTGTTGACACCGTCGATAAAAAAATAAAAAAATAATACAAACGAAAATAATTTTAAATCGTCGGAAATGAAAAAAATAAAAAAAATGATTGGAGTTCTATTGTCTCGTAGTGGTCTTCTTAAGTTCTACAGTCGTTAGTGTTCTACTGTCCGATACAAAAAATTGTTTTTTTTTTTTATTATTTAAAATATCTGGGTTCTATTGTAGTTGAAAGTTCTTCTGTCTTTGGGGTTCTACGGTAGCCATACCATATTAATTATAGTATATAATGGTATATTATAGTAAAATATATTGTTTTACATCCGTTTACTAATATTTTAATTATAAAAAGCATCTTAATATAAAAATGTGACTTAAGTAAATTATTCAAATGTAAAAGAACCAGCCATTTAGTGTAGTTTTATTGAAGAACGAGAAACATAAAGGAACTATAAAAAATTTGAGATAATGTGGTTCAATTAATTTTTCACTTGTTTTACGTTTGATATAACCGGGAAAATTTTTATATTTAAAGATTTCTAATTTATAAATATGAATATTGAATTCATTTTTGTTCAATAAATTTTGACTAAAAAGAGAAATGATAACAATACTTGGGGTTAATGGTTAACGGTTCGAATTGTTAATTCCACAAGGTCGCGAAGCGACCGAAGTGGAATTTTAATTAGAGGACTAATTAAAATACGAGACTTTAACGGTGTGGAACACTTGTATTTAGCTCCTCCCAAGAATACTGAAGCGATAGCAGCGCCATCGCCAGCATACGGGAGAATACCCCTCAATACCTCAGAAGCATAGACTACAAGACTGAACTCCCCATAATGTTATTCCAACCAAAAAGAGTAGACTGAAGACATGCCAAAAAAGTCGAGCGTAGTTTACACCGATGCACACCACTTCGGACGATAGCAGAACCATAGCTAAAGAAGACTAGTTTTGCATGTGCTATTAGTGGAGTCAAGATATGAAAAAAGTGGGGTTACCGGGAACAAATTGCAACACGAAATTCCTGTTTTCCGCAAAATTTTCATTTTTCATTTATTTTCAGCCATGGCCACCACGTTGTGATTAACCTTGACCATTTATGTGTAATTTTGTGGAAAAAAGGAATTAAAAAATGTGACTTTCCTAAAATGGCAACTCATGTGGCCTAGGTATAAGCAGCTGAGGGTGGGTTGGTGGCTCGAAAAAAATTGACACCCAGGGTGAATCACAGCTCCGTGGCCGTAACTGAAGAAGGCTATGTCTACTAACCCCGAGTTCTTGGATTGTTTGTAGTGCCTCTAGCGGATAAAGTACTGTACTGCACCGAGGCTACGAAGGGGTTTGCAGACGAAGATTGTTTTCCTTCTGTCTTGGTAAAATTCTTTGCTGGCGTTTAAAAGTTTAATGTGATTTTGTCATTAAAATTTCTATAAAGAAGTCATATTGTATTTAATTTTGACGTTTGCTAATTTCAAAAGCACAGAAATCAATTGAATCATTGCAATTGAATAGAATTAAGCAGAGTGCAGAGATGAAAACGTACACTAGAGGGCAGGGCAAGTAGTCTAAGATCGGAGAAATCGGAGGAAGAGTAGCAAGAATGTTGGCGACAGTTGGCCGTGTTAATTCTCTTATGGAGAGGATAAACAAGTGGTCTCCTCTTAGAATTTTCGTCTAGGGTTGCAGCGAATATCGTGACACTTTAGGGGAAATTGAGCTAATATAGGGGAGGGCGGGGTTATCTTGTACAAATTTAGTTTTTTTATCCATTATTCAGAAAATTGTTGCTGTATAGGGGAGAGCGGGGTTTTGTTGGAGGTGTCCAAGGTTGAACAAATCAATTTATTATAGAACTAGTAGGAAATATTTATTTTAAAAAATATAGGTATGTGTAGAATTTCAACCCCCATTTCGGAATGTAATTTTGGTATTCTACGTTTTATATTTTACATGCTACTTTCTAATGGCTACACGATTTGCTAATTTTACTATAGTTTTGTCGTAATAATTACTTCGCTCCCCAATTATTTCCATGTTGCAATGTTGCATCCCCTAATTTTCGCAACCCCCCTCCCCCCTAATTTCAAAACCCCCTTTCTTTGTTCTAGAAAATGGCATATCACATCTTGTCCTCACTACCACAAGTCTCTGGGAATAATTAGGGCTACCTTAAGGCCTACTCACCCAAAAAATATCTGAAATGGAAAGAGAAATGAAGTAGAAATGAAATGCGAGTGAAAATACCTATATAATCAATTGATAAATAATCAAATTCAGGACTTTTTCCTTGGGAAATCTAAACCCCAAAGCACATTACGAATAGGGTGAACTTTATGATAACAGCATAAAACTAAATTTCTTACATTAGACTCAGTGTCCAATTCATCCAGTAGTTCTGAAATAAAACCACGATAAATAACTACTGAAATCCCACCTGACCTATTTTAAAAGTCAATCGAAACTATTTGCGCAACGCTTACAAGCAATGTGTATGTCGAGTTCTGCAGCATGAATTTTGACAATCATAAATCTCACATACATATACGGCGTATTTTACACTTTTTATTCACTTTTCTAAAAATTTTATCGACAACATAATTTTGTGTTTTACTATAAAAGTCATACAACCGAAAACCTTCAAACAAATTGCTGGAAAATGTAAAATTAACGTAAGGCCAGGCTATAGCGACTGAAGAACGGTTTTGTACTCCCTTTAAAAATCCAGAGATTGGAATAAATAGTCTTGGAAAGTTAGTACGCTTCCACCGGTCTCAACCGAGTCTTCTTCGGCATCGGGTTGACATAGAATTCCTATGGTGGGGACAATCCACATAAAAAGCAAATGTTATCTGGAAGAACTATAGAAACAAATTAAAAAAAACAAGGTTATGTACAACACTTACATCGTCTTCTGTTTCACCCACGTCATCAATCCACTTATGGATGTCACTTGCAAATAGCAGCAATTCATCATATATAAAGCCAACTATAAAAAACATCAAAATGGGATTAATTATCTAATAAAAGCACAAATGAAGTGAAAATACTCCTCCCTGGTTGAAACTTGAATATTAAATCATTTTAATTGGCCTTGTTTTAGTACAGTCGCTCGTGGCGTAACCGTCACTGATCTAAAATAAAAAAAACTAAAATGATCCAAAAGATACAAGATCAATTACAGTAACTAAAAACGTTAATATGGGTTATTATGGGCGACAAAAACAATTTAATGTCGAGTGTTTTTCAACATGAGAACATTGTGATTAAACATTCCACTTACAGCCAAACAAAAAACTGTTAACAAATTTACACTACTAGACAAAGATAGTCGTGAAATTTTTTGAATTTCAGACCAATACTTAAATTTGAGTTTGTAGTGCAAAAGTGAAAACTTGCGAAGGGATAAAAAAAATTGTGGAAAAATTTAAATTTAATGTTAGGCTATGAAGACTCAGGAGCAGCTTCATATGCCTTCTAGAAATCTAATGTTCGGATACACATAATCCTCGACAGTGTTGTTACTGCCGAGTATCAAGAGACTCTCCAGTGCCTTCAGTTTTAGGCTTGAAAAGGAAGTTGAATCTATCAAGTAGAAGACCTCTGATAGGGGTTTTCTACATTCAACCAGAACCAAATGTTCTTCAATTTTTGTTCACGGCTGGATAGATTGCATGGACAAAATCGAAATCAAGTTTATTGAAATTTTTACACCTAAACTTACGTCATGTTCTGGGGTACCCATTTTGCCATAATCCAATTGTAGACGTTCGAAGCAAATAATTTGAGTTCTGAATCGGGGACCAACTATCCACATCATAATGGGATTAATTATACAATTAACGCAGAAATGAAGCGTAAGTTAAATTTCCTAAGTCAGAAATGAAAGCGTAAATGAAATGCCTACATCTGAATTGGAGTCCAACCATGTTTTGTTGCCATCGATTCAAAAAAAATCAGTGAATGGACTATCCACTGTCTGTGATGAAGCCTCGCCATTGTAAACAAACATAAAATCCAAGATCCATCGATTCCAACAAATCAGGGCACGGACTATTTTCAGTCTCTGAGACCACAGACTTAAAAACAAATAATGTCAGAATGAGATTAATTTATGCACAAAGCTATATGAAAAGAAAGTGTAAATTAAATTCCTACATATGACTTTCAGTCAAACCCATATTCTGTAGCCATCAACTCCAAAATACGATGAAATAAATCAATGTATAACGCAAGCATTTGATACATACTTTTTTCGAGCTCTTTCTACACTCTATTCAGTAAGCAATGCACTACCGAAGTTCTTGTAAAGAACTGATGATAGCCGCGAAGGACAAGTTGGTACCTTACAACAAGGAACATTTTGTTGATCAAGTGTTCTTGCAGGGAGCTGCTGTAAAAATCTCTTTGAATAAATACAACACAATTTATAGATAGTCGTGACATTTTTTGATTTTCTAACAAAAACTTAAATTTTGTTTTTAGTGCGAAAGTGAAAACGTGAGAATGAAAAAATTGTGAAAACATTTAAATTTAACGAGGGGCTTTGCATAGACAAAATGGAAATCAAGTTAAGTGAAATGTTCACGCCTAAACTTACGTCGTGTTCCGGGATACCCATTTCGTCAATTGCAGACGGAAGAGCAAAAAAACATTAGTTCTGAATCAGGGGCCAACTATCCACAAAAACATCAGAATGTTATTAATTATGCAATTAAAGCAGAAATGAAGCTTAAGTTCAATTTCCTAAGTCAGAAATGAAAGCTTAAATGAAATGCCTACTTCTGACTTGGAATCCAATCCATGATGTTTTGAATGAGCCATCAGTACGAAAAAATCAGTGAACGGATTACATTATTAATACCAACCTATACGCAAGAACAACACAAAATGATTTCAGAATTAGATTAATTTATGCACACAGCAGAAATGCAAGTGTAAATGAAATTCCTACATCTGACTTGGAGTCCAACCCATGTTTGTAGCTATCATCAATTCCTAAAAATCAGGGAACAGACTATCCACAGTCGGAGAAAAGCCTCGCCATTATATAACAAACCTATACCCGCAAAAAACAACAAAACAATATTAGAATGTGGTTAATTTATGCACAAAGCAGAAATGAAAGCATAAATGAAGTGCCTACACATTAGTATCCAGTGCATTGTGCAGGCCCGTGAGTGTACTCTCCCATTTAACATTTTTGCAGTAGCAGATTGCTATTCATCAAGTTCTGGTAGAAGAAATAAATACGATGAAATAAGATTTCATACATTAACTAGTATATTGCTATGCAAGAACTTCATGAAGTTCTTGTGAAGGACTGATGATAAACACAAAGGTCAAGTTCGTACCTACAACAAGGAACATTTTATTGATCAATTCTTCTTGCAGCTCGTTAGCCATTTTCGTTAGTTGAAAGTTTTCAAATGGCAGTTCAAACTTCAAAGCTGGTTAATAAAAAAATATAAAGTTAAATGCTTATATCATGTTCTCTGCCACACACATCTGCATTTCACTCGTGAATGTCAATAGCAAAAAGCAGAAGTTCATTATCCATATTTATACAACATCAGTATGAGATTACTTATATAATAAAAGCACAAATGAAGAAATTTCCAAGCACAAAAGAACAAAAAGTTTCCTACCTAATAGGCTATGTGTTTTATCTCTGTCATATTTCCAATTCATCGAGTAGTTCTGTGAGACTATAACATCACTAATACACTGAGGAGAATCAAGCACCCTTAATGGGCTTTCCTCAATCTCTCTGCTACCATAATTAAAAGCCAACCTATGAACGACAACAACAAAAGGTTATCAGAATGATGGATAAAGCAGAAATGCGTAATTGAAATGGCCTAAATTTGTCCCTTCATCTGATGCATTGTGCAAATCACCCAATCTATTCATCCATTCAGAATTTTCCACTACAGCATACTGCTGTTCAAATATCTCTGGCAGATGAAATACATACAATATAATAAAAGAATGAATACACCAGCAATTTTGATACATACTTACTTCGAGGTCTTTGACTCTATTTAGCAACGATTGCACCAGTTTTTCTGAGGTATTGGGGAAAAACTGGGGACACCCTGAATATCCAGCTCGTATCTTAAATCAGGAAATGATTTACTGGAAAATTTTTTGTGTCATCTTGTTTCATCCTGATTTCTAGGGAAAGGAATAGCCTTGAGGGTGATGCTTCAACCCCCCTTAAGTTGTGTTGCAGATTCTTCCGTCACACAGTCACACTAAGTTGCGCTTTGCTTCGTAACGTTGCGTTTCTTCCGGTGTGAAACTTACCTTTAAACCTTTTTCTAATCAGAAGGCATCTTTTGGTCGCTGAGCTCCCAAATTACTATTATGGGCAACCCAAACAATTTTATGTCGATTGTTTTTCAACATGAGAACTTTGTGACCAAAATTTTCACTTACAGCCAAATATAAAACTGTTATCAAATATACAATACTAGACAATGATGGTCGTGACATTTTTTGATTTAACGAGGAATTTAACGAGTGGCAGATGCCAGGCTATGGGGACTCAAGAGTACCTTCATATGCATGTTATCACTACTGGATGGTTTTGCATGGACAAAATAGCGAAATCAAGTTGTAAAAAAAGAAATGTTTACACCTAACCTTACGTAATGTTTCGGGATACCCATTTCGTAATCTAATTGCTGTAGACGTCAGAGGCAAATAACATGAGTTTTGAATCAGGGACCAACTATCCACAACCACATTAGAATGCCTACATCTGACTTGGAATCCAATCCATGATGTTTTGGAGCCAGCATCGTCAATTCGAAAAAATCAGGGAAAGGATTAGGATTATTAATACCAACATATACAACCAACAATAATAAAATAATGTCAGAATGAGATAAATTTATGCACACAGCATAAATGAATGTTGAAATGAAATTCCTACATCTGACTTGGAGTCCAACCCATGTTCTGAAGCCATCAATTCCTAAAAATCAGGGAACAGACAATCCACAGTCTGTGAAGCCTCATCACCATTATAACAAACCTACTTTGAGTCTGTCAAGTCCCTTATCACGTTCTATTGTTCTCATTGAATACATCCATTTATCAGCAAATTGTTAAAATAATCGGACTTTTGACAACTCCATACATGTGGAAACCTACCGAAAAAAAAACCAATTCAGAATAGCTAGGGTGAATTTACAGATACTGCAGTAATAAAGCGTAAATTAAATGTCCTATACGTCTGACTTAGTGTCCAATCTATCATTGTGTTCTGTGAAACTAACACACACATCCATTCAGAAGAATAGCGTAATGGACTTTTCTCGACCTCTGGAGCCATACGATCTGAATTGGATAGATCATATAAATCATCAATGCAAAAAAGCAAAATTCAGAAAAATTTTTTAAATCAGAATAAATTGAGCTAAACATTTTTATAGCATCAGAAAATTTAAAAAATAACGATAAAAAGAAAGCTTACGCTTATAAATATTGCTGTATTGAGATTTGTCAATTTGGCTTAAATACAGTTTTGCAGAGCGTGATAGTTGATGTCATAAATTGAAGGTTAGAAATGGACATAGGAAAAAGTCAATTCAACATCTTTGGCTTTGTGATTCGCAATCTTCCAGAACCTCCCTTACATCCATACTAGACTATATTTATATGCAATAGACCTTTAGGTGCTGCTTCAATGTCTGTCAGTCAAGGTATCACAGTATGCCGTTCTTAAGCAGTGTATGGTTGCATGGCACACAATTGTGAGCCTTATGCACACCATGGTGTGCATCAATATCATTTTACAATTCAATATCATATTGCAATCACTATCATATCGCATATTTTTTTCTGTGTATGTTTCATCTCCATCGTGGTTTTTTACGTGCCCGCGGGAACGAGAAAATGCTTGTTTCGAAGTTCAATTGGTCTCCTAAGGCATATTTTTTTCATTTGTCAATTTAGTTTCAATTGACAATGAAATTTTTACAACTATTAGTTCTCAAATTGACCGAACAAGTATATGTGCTAAGAATTATTACTAAATGAGGGAACAAAACAACTCAGTCTTGACAGCTCTTGATCCCATAGTCATCTTTTCTTCAAAAATGTCACATTTCAAAAGGTTCGATCTCTGCAAAATTCTTCGCGATGATGTGGATGTATTTTTCACTAAATATATTGCTGAACAGTTGTAATTCACAAAACAGCACTCTTTGAGTGGATCATTGGAAAATTTTTCTTTAGTTGGGTTTTCTTGCGCTTGTTTAAGTTAAAACAAGCAAGTTAGACTATGTTTATTTCTAAAAAAAATTTATTTACGTAACTTTTCCTGCAATATTCATGGCCAAATGCTCCTACAACATTATTAACACATTTCTTTATTACACATTTCGTTTTCACCGATACAATTTATCACATGTAAAGAGTAACATTTTATTTTTATTGTAGAATGGGTTATTCCACATTGTTTCAAAGCGAGTGACCTTTATTTGTAAAAAAATTTTCCATCCAGTATAATTTGAAAATATTTTTGGCCAGTATTTCTCGTTTTTCTTCAAAAACAATGCGACCAATCACATATGAAGAGTAATTTCATTTTTTTATTGTAGAATACATTTTTTTACATTTTTTTTCAAAGCAAGTGACCTTGCGTGATAGGAAGGTCTCCAGCACGATTCGAAAATGTTTTTTTCTGCGATTCTGGGCAGTATTTCTGGTGTTTCTTCAACACCAATGATGCGACCTTTCACATCTAACAAGCAGACTTGTGTTTTTAATGCATAAAAGGTTATTCCTCTCTGATTTACATTTTTAAAAAACCTTTAAATGTGATAGGAAAATTTTTAAGGACGATTTCAAAAATTTTTAACCAAACCCATTTGCGCAGAATTTTTTGTTTTTCTTCAACGTCCTCAATGTAATCTTTCACATATAAAAAGTAATCTTATTGTGTTTTTATTGTAGAATAGGTTATAAGCATAGGTTTCAAAGCAAGGCTAGCCCAAAGCAATAGTGACATTTATTTGTGATTGGAAAGGTATCCAGCACATTTTGAAAATATTTTTGTCTTAACACTTTTGGTAAAATTACGTAATATCTTCTAACTCAGTTAGGTCGTACTACAGCCAAATACATTCACGTAGTATTTGACCGCTGTGTTTCTCCATCGATAAAAGACCATGAGAGAGACCGGAGGAGTACTGGGGGACGGGACGCGTTTTATGAAATATCCGGTCCTCACCAAACCAAACCAACTAAACCAACTTCCTCGAACTTAGATGCGACAGATTCAAAAAAGCATTCATATTTTGTTAACGCATTAGAAGACGACTCCCTTGCATCAGTATTAGGAGAGAAGAAGTTGAACGTCACTGAAGAATCGCACTGTTTCCATTTTTATGTCGACGCTGAAACGGTTATGAAGATGGAAGAGCCTACACTTAATCTCAAAGAAGCCGACACAAGAATGATGGCATATTGTGCTACTTTGGAGAGCCCTTCTACGGTTGTTTAAAGAACCACCAACTCGAATAATTTAGCCATTTCCATTAGAAATTTGCACCAACTTAAAGATGGCATTCAACTGTACATGGAAGCAGGAGTTATCAATCATTCTTTACGATACATCGACATCAATAAAATTGGAAAACACCATTTGCCCACAATTATCAAAAGCGATTCCAGCTAGGGTTTCACGCATTCACCGGATGTGGTCAAAATTCCACTTTTTCTAGAAGGGGAAAGAAGGGGCCGTTTGGCGTTTTACAAAATTATGTGCAATATCAAAACGCATTTGCCTCCTTATGTACTTCTGAAGAATTAAGTGACGAAACCATATTTATTTTGGGAAAAGTCACATATGTGAAATCTACCCCAAAAGAGGAAGACAGGTTGCAGCGTCAACAGTGAATGAAGCCCTTGCCATTGCTTTTCTTAAGGAGTTTAAACTAAGCAAAAAAATCCTCTCTCAGAAATCAAAGGGATTGACGGCAGTAACATGCCCCCTTGCCAAAGAGTTCTTCTTCAACAAATAAAGAGAACTAATTACATCTGTAGTTTCTGAAATAAAGCTACGGAATTGGAACTACGTCCGCCGAACTTGGAACCATAATGAACAATTATACTCCCAATATCAATATTCACTTTAACAGTGACTTCAAAGATCAATCACTCGGAACTTATTGGAGTTAACACTGCTTCTGTCACCGTGGTCCCAACTAACTCGCGATGATAAAATTTTTGGAACGTCGATTCTCTCGACCAGTTATCTGTTTTAAGGACGGTATCCACCGGGATACCTTGCTTTACAGCTTGAGACGCAGCCGCGCCGCGGGTAGAATGAGCAGAGAACGATGACAGGTCTAGACCAGCGTCAGATAAACACGTCATGATGCAGTGACCCAAAGTAGACGAACCGACTGGTTTGTGAGGTCTTCTAATCGACAAGAAAAGAGCAGACGAGTCTGGATCTCTCCATTCGCCAGAGATAGCGACATAAGACTCAAGGAATCCACCAGGCAACATTTGCCTTTGAAACGAGGTAGCACGAATGATTTAAGCGGACCCGAGTGTTGCGCTTTCTTTGGCCGGGTGAGGGAGAAACTGACTGCTGTTGGGGAAAATTTTAGTGAATGAAAGGAAATTGCCATAATTTCAGATACTCTAGAGATAGTGGCCAAGGTCAATAGCGTGGCTAACTTTTTCGACAAGACAGTGACACCGAGATCGGAATTATTAGGAAAGGAGTTTAAATAATTTAAGACAACACCTGGGTCCCAAAGGGAATTATATTATATCTGGCTTTAGGAGGCTTACGGTTGAAACAACCTTTTAGCAATTGTACAACAGTAGGGTGTTCTCCTATTTTGTATCCGTCAATGGGGTCGAGAGTGGAGGAGAGCATTGAACGAGATGTATTGACGGAACTGTACGAGGAACTTTAATTAGCCATATCCGTCAGAAATTGCAGGATGATTACCAAAGAAGAAGAGAACGGATCCGAACCCTGTTTGTGGTTCCAATTAACCCAATTTTTCCAGGCGGACTCGTAACTAGCTGTTGTGGACTCACAGACACTTTCCATGAGAATGTCGACAGTCCCTTTTGAAAATCCTTTACTTTCAAAACGTCGCCTGACAACTTCCATGTGACTAGCAGGAATTTCTTTGACTGGATTAGTGGGTGTGGCTCTAGCATTGGCGAGTGTAACAAGAGATAATACGGAGTTAGAATCCGAGGGAAATCGATCGACATTTGCAATAGAAGGGGAAACCAAGGCTGAGAGGGCCAAAGAGGACCCACGAGAACGATGTCCGCTTTCTCTTTCTTTATCTTGGCCAAGCAGCGTGGGATAAGAGCGAATGGGGGAAAGGCTTAGCCGAGCAACCCCTGCCAATTCAACGCGAATGCGTTGATCGCTGAAGCCTTGGTCTGCGGTAGCCAACTCGCGAAATTGGGAAGCTGAGCATTCCAGGCCGACGCAAAGAGGTCGATCTGAACTGGCCAAATTTTCGATAGTTGTCTGTAACTGTCCTGCAGCAGCATCCAATCGCTCGAGTTGGGCGCCGTCCTCGATTCTTCGTCTGCAATAACGTTAGAATTTCCCGGTAAATGAGACGCCAAAATGTGAACATTGCGAGCTTCACACCAATGAATAATCTGAGCCGCAAGGATGGAGAGAGCTCTTGAATGCGTACCCCCACACTTATTAATATAAGCGACCGCCGTTGATTTGTCTAAAATAACTGAATAGAAATGTTTTCTGAGGAGTTCGCAAACGCTTGTAAAGAAAAATAAGCAGCTAAAAGCTCCAATTCGTTAATGTGCCGTTCTGCATCGGCAGTAGTCCAAGGTCTCCTAGACCGAGAGCCATCACAAACTGCACCCCAGCCAGGTAAGGGAGGCGTCAGAAAAAATAATCAAATCACGATTGTCGGGAAAAAAGGATTTGCCATTACGAAGTTTGAGATGAGATGCTCACCAAACCAAATCGGCCTTGGCGGGTTCAGTGAGAGAAACCATTTTTTTTTAATCTTCATGGGCGTGCGACAGATAGAAATTTTTTATTTCCTAAAATGGTCTTGTGCAAAGGGGACTGAGGGGATAGCCCAAGAAAAATTCCCCATGACCTTGGCCAGGTCCCGCAATTTTACTCGCCCAACCTTGTCCGACATAATTTCGTTGCAAAGTTTTACAATAGATTCGACCTTATTCTGGGGCAATGAGAAAGATAGGCAAAGAGAATTAACCAACATGCCCAGATACTCAAGGATTTGTTGAGGCTCAATAACCGATTTTTAAATTAATTATAAAACCTAGCGATTTTAATAGACTAATAATAATTTTTAGGTCAGCGAGACGTGTTCGACCGTCCCGAGATGTGTTCAAGATAAGCATGTCATCGAGGTAAATGATTAACCGGATGCCACGCTCGCGTAAATAAGCCACAACAGGTTTTAAAAGTTTCGTAAAGACTCGCGGGGATGAACAGAGACCAAAAGCGAGGCATAAATACTTCTTATAGTGCTCTGGAGATAGGGGCACTAAGAAATAAGCGTCTTGTAAATCGAGTTTAACCATCCAATCACCATGTTGAAGAAGGTATTTGACGCATTCCAGACCTTCCATTTTAAAATGTTGGTAAGAGACGAATGCATTCAGACATTTTAAATTAATGATTGGCCACCAACCGCCCGATTTCTTAGGAATTGCAAACATGTTGGAAATGAAACCGTCGTCAGAGCTAGCATTAACGGGCCTAATTACACCTTTTTTTCAGCAAAGTTTTGACATCTTGGTCGCAGACAATTTCCATTTCTTTAGACATAATATACCTTGAAGGGACGGAATGTTGGATGGGGGGTTAAACAAAGTCAATGGCATAACCGTGAATGACTGTAGATAAGATCCATTGATCATCAGTAAGAGAGAGCCATGCGTCTGCGAATTTGCTCAATCGACCAACACTATGTGACTGAACGGGAGGCGTTTTAGGAAAAATAGGGGGCGTGAAACAATAAGAAGGATTTACATACCTGTTGTTGGCGCCCTGGGCCGGCTGCTTGAAGTAGGGATTCCCTTTGTCGCTCTTCCCGCCTCTGTTGAAACCACTATTCTGGATATTACGGCTGCCGTACGAGCTTTGACTGCGGCCGCCATTGCGCCAGTGGGAAGGATAGAAAAATTTAATTTTCAGTCGTGAGCTTTATGTTTGTTATTGAAACCTATAAGAACATTGATTTGCATCCAATTATATTGCCAAATTTTGAAATAATATTAAAATAACAGGTTATTGGCAACACTGGTGATGGGGAATTGAGGGGAAAGAAAAATGAAAACTTATAATTCGTGTTTTCATTTTCGATTTCATCACTATAAATGAAACTTTAAAAATTTGATCTTATGACCACACATAGAGCTAATGCAGCTCTTTTTATTTCAAGAACTTTCCCACCCTATAATATTGCGTAGTTACCGAATAAAAGGCCTCCAAAGTAAGCCCATTCCCTACTGGGCCTCTAGGCCGTACGGATACTTAAGTAACGCGATAAAAACCACATATCGCGTTGATGAAAAATTCCCCCAAAAAATCACATGATACCCTAATATTAACCTTTGAAAAAAATGTTATTGAATTCCACGGAGAATTCTATTTTAGGGAGCGTTTTGAAAAACGCGTTTTCCCTACTGATCCTCTCAGCCGTACGGATACTTTCGGTACCCACTGTATATTAAATTTACATTCCATTTGCGTTTATTTTTTTCTAGAAACATAAAATGGGCCAGACAAAAATAACTTAAATAACCGTTTTTTTAGTTTTGTTAATAACTCATACAGTTATTGACAAAACTCAACCAAATTTCATGCCAAAGTAGATTGTATGTATCCAAATAACATACTATTTTTTTTTATTTTTTTTTTTTTAAATCTACTATTTTTCCCCCTACTGTCCCTCTTGACCCGGTGTCCCGGCATACTCCAGTCTCCCCTACGGAGGGACTGTCCACCATAAGGTCCCTTTTAAACAGCTTTCCGTGACGCATGGAGTTGGAGCCCTGGATTCCTTGGCGCATGGAGCATGGAGTCCCTCACGATTATTTTTTTTGCAAGAACATCGTTCATGCAATAACATTAAAACTTCAAACAAACTGATTTTCGGTTTTTCGTCCTTTTTTCAAACAAATTTTGGGTCCCCCTCTCCCTGGCCTTTGCCTTGGGGATGAGCCGGATTCATTTCGGTTCGGCATTTCGGTTTGTCTTTCAACAATTATTGTGGATAAACTAATATAATATATACTTTTTTGAAAATAATACCAATTAAAGATGAGAAGATGCTTAATTGGATAAAACAATCGGCATTAAAATGCAAGAGTCCCTTTACGCTATTTGCATTCAAAAATGACCAATATTTAAATGTTAAATTGTACATATTTGTTTAGTTTTAATTGATTTTTAATCAAAAACTACAACGATTCGATAAGGAATAAAATTCTCTGTCGATTGGTTGTGGTCTCGATCTCAAAAATATAAAACCAAGGACGCAAAAAATGAAAATGAATGTTTTTTATTTAACGGAGCAAAATGAAAAAAAAAAAAAAACTATTTTAAAACGGCTTTAACTAAAGAACCGTTCAAGATAATTTTTTTTTACTCGGTAGTTATTTTTTTCGTGGTTTTAAATACATGGTCCAAATTGGAACCAAATCAGAATCTTCCGCGCGCCAACAATTTTAATTTGAAAGGGTGCGTTAGTAAATCAATTTTGACCTTTTTTTACAAACAAATTAAATTTGTAAGGTTTATGCGTTCAATTTTCGAGGTTTATGATATCGCTGTACTAGGATGCTAGTCTTTGTATTATTTTGCATGTAGGTTAAAAACATTTTACTGATATAAAATGGGAAAAAGCTTCAAATTGAAACATTATTAGATAACATTTTCATCATTACTGTGTATTCTATTCTTTCATATACAAACCTGAGGCCATTGCAAAGGAAGAATTTCAAAATGAAAAAAAAAAATGCTGAAGAGACATTAGGTGACCAACATTTCAAAGCACCATACTAACCGTATTGGACCTCATGAAGGAGAAACATCAGGATTTTAATCACGTAAAAGGGGAGGATGTGTGTAACGATATGAAGAAACGAGAAAAGCAAGAAACTCAAGCAAAATTTTACCATCAGAAAAAATACATTGTTTTAATGACAAAAGACATTCTTTTGGCACAGCCCATTGCTCACCTACTAATCCTCGCACCCTAAAATAAGTGTGTTAAACTAAATTAAATGTGATGCATTTGTAGATGGAACAATTGAACATTGAAACGAGAAAAAAACAACGCACATATAAAAACCTAAAACAGCGCAAAAAATCAGTTTGAAAGCATATCTTCTGTAATAACAAACACTGGAATGACAACGGTTAACCACTCAAAGTTTGATAGTTAGAAAAGAAACAATTCTTTCTAGCCTAAACATCTGTTGTCGTTTTAGGACGTGATTTACGTCGTCGCATGGCCAATTGTGAAGTTTGAACTGGTGCTAAATGTGGTGCTAAAGGCGACGAACTGATGGCACGGTATGTTGCGGCTACGGCTCCTTTAACTAGACGGGCATCTTGCATTGCCAACTGATTTTCTGGCAGAGTGTGGCGTTGCTGAATCCACGGATGAGCTACTACTTGAGCGGTTGTTAGACGCTTGGCAGGATCTAGATCGAGCATCTTACGAACGAGGTCTTTGGCAGGAGAAGAGACATGATTCCAATTTCCTATGTGTCAACAAAAGTTTCAAACAGATACGTAATATAAATTTTAATCACTTTACCCAAGAATTGAAAAAGAGAAAGACAAAAAATATTTTTATATACTTTAAAACTATTTAAGTTTTAAAGTTTACCTGAAATAAGATCGTAATTAGCTTCTCCAATTCGATGCAAAATGGCATCAGCAGAATCATGTGGGCCATTAGCGAAAGGGGTATGACCAGCAAGCATAGTATAAAGTAAAACGCCTAAACTCCAAACATCACACGCCTTATCGTAACCTTGTCTCTTCAATACTTCAGGTGCCACAAAGTTTGCTGTATAGCATGGTGTCATCAACAACCTTCATGATTTTTTGTTTAGAAAGCAACGGTCAGAAATTGTTCATACGGCATAACCAAAAAAAAAATAATAATAATAAAATACCCATTTTCTGCTCGCAGTTGCTTAGCAAAACCGAAGTCACAAATTCGCAACGAATCCGGCTGGGCTTCAGTGTTTGCATACAGGATATTAGAAGGTTTCAAATCACGGTGAACAACGCCATTTTTGTGAAGGTGCTGAACAGCTGAAGTAACGACAAACATTGTAATACTGGCCTCACGCTCACTAAAATTCTTCTGTCTGAGAATTCTGTCAAGCAATTCACCACCACGCATCAACTCCATTACAAGGTACACGTACCTCTCGTCTTCATAGATCTAATATAACAATCTTTATCACCATAGAATAATAACATTTAAATATAATATACATACATCACGAAGAGTAATTACATTTGGGTGACCTCCGTAACGAAAGAGGATTTCAACTTCTTCTTGGCAGTCACGCTTCGATTTGTCGATTATCTACATACAATGCATTTTATAATTATTTTGAATTACTGCTGACTATGTTTGACCAACACCGACCTTTACGGCAAACTCTACTCGAGTGGCTTTGTGCAGGCACTTCTTGCAGACAGAGTAACTACCGATTCCGATCTCCTCTAGAATTTCATAATCCTCGGCAATTGAATTCAGCTTGGCGGCATAAAAATTCTGAAAAAGGAAATAAATTTTTATCACTTAATAGTGTACATATCATATTTTTAAACGTTAAAAAAAATACATGTACATATGTGAAAGTACTCTGTCTATGCTGAAATGTTCAAACTTACTTTAGCCAAGAGAGCATCAACCATCCTTCCAGATACGACATAATTAGAAGCACTAGTGTTACCATTGCCTTCATCTGGAATGAGGAGTGGATTGACAAAACTAAAACCACGAAAAAGTTCATGAGCCGTGGCACTGGGCGGAATTTCAGGAGAATCTATGGAACAAATGGACACTTAAGTTCACGAAGTATACGAAATATTTAGTTGTTAACCTTTCGGAGTTTTGGAGGTATACTCTGTATCAAAATAGAATGCATCATCGACTCGACTAACTGCTGGTTTGTAGGGTGGTTCAATTTCCTTCTTCAATAGTTTATCCCAGTTGATGGTTGAAAAAAATGGATGCTGCTTGATTTCGTCGACTTAAAAAAAAAAAGGGAAAATTTGTTAGAATCTCCTTAAGAATATATTGATTTAAATATTTTTTATTTAGCGCAAAGACTGCATACCCGAGCTCAATCGATTGTCTGGATTACGTTTGAAAAGAGCTCGCAATAAGCTCTGCGCTTCGCCAGATAGAAAACCTGGCATTCCCAATTTAGCTCGAAGGATCTGCGTCATTGTTTCCTTTCGATTGCTAGCTTGAAATGGGAGCGTTCCAGTCAGCATTTCGTACTGGAAAATTATACATCACTCGATTTAAAGAAAACTTGATAACAATGATAATATTGCGGCATCGACTGCTATTTCCTACCATAAGGACTCCATACGACCACCAATCAGCAGCAAACGAGTGTCCTTTGCGAGATACGACTTCAGGGGCCATATACTCAACCGTGCCACAAAAAGAATACGCTTTCTTGTCATCCAGTGCCTCTTTACTTAGGCCAAAATCCGTTAAAGAAATATGGCCATCGGCATCTAGTAAAATGCTGTTGAGGGATTAAAATTGAAGACAACGGTTATTTTAGATAAATTGAAGCCGAGTACAGAAAGAAAAAGCGCAAGACAAACTTTTCAGGTTTCAAGTCGCGATACATTATCCCTAAGGTGTGAAGATGTCCCAGAGCCAAAGCTAATTCAGCTAAATAGAATTTAACGTCCTCTTCTGTGAACATAACCTTGATTTATCCAAAAATAATTACCAAATGAGTAATCAATATCAGTAAACACACAAATTTATAAAGAAAGAATAATGAGCACCTCTTTAGACAGTCTATGGAAGAGATCGCCTCCACGGAGAAAATTAAGAATAAGATAGAGTTTTCCTTCCGTTTGGAAAGCATAATGTAGTTTAACAACAAAAGGATGACGAACATCAGCAAGGATATTGCGTTCCATTTTCGTTCGAACGCGATCTCGAACTGTAAAAAAGAAGAAAAAGTTTTTGTTTACTGATTTTAAACTATATTTTAGGAAATTATTCTTTAATTGTTTGAAATATAATACACAAAACCGAGGCAACAAAAAGTGCCAAGGCTACATGCGAGAGAAAATACCTTTTAAAGTGGCCTTTTTTAATACTTTCATGGCATACAATGTATTTGCATCTCTTCCAACGATTTTACGGACGAGAAAAACCTAGAGAGAAAAATGAAACCGTTATATGTCAAAATGATATTCGTATTAAACGGCTGGGTTTACACTGCTGATTGGGCAATGGGTATAAAACTCATATCTTAAAATATTTACAACCTCTTTCAGATGCGAAGAGAACATTTATTTATCATAGGGAATGGAGCACAAATCAAGCTTTTAACACGATACACTCAGGTCTATCAATTACTCATTGGTGCACAAGAAAGAAGACGCTGAGTTTGTCTCGGAATTGTTTTTACCATCCCCGAATAATTAAATGCAATTTTTCTTACTAAATTTCTGAAGCACAGATCAATTTTTATTTTATTTGGCAAAATTTGCGTTATCAATTATAATTATATTGTAAATCAGTTTTTTTTTTCTTCAATTATTATTTTTTTTTCTTTAATTATTAATTACTTTTTTTCTTTATTGATTTCGTTTTTTTTTTTGTTGTTTTTTTTTTTTTTTTTTTGTATTAATTATTACTAGTTCTATTTTAGGTCATCCCCCCAAATCTAATTTCGGCTACTCAAAACTTACATACTAGTTTCTTCACTTTAAGTTTTCCTTATCACCTCAATTAACAAAAATTTCTTAAGATTATATAAATAAGTGATGGTCATATACTGGAAAGGCGATCTAAATAAAATCATTTCATGTTAAGAAACATTCGAAACGAACAAACAAGCTTTTCCCGGCTAGCTGAATCCTCGAATTTACTATTATTAGTTATATTAATATAGAATTATAGATGCATAGATAGTATGAATATAAACAGATCTCACTTTTCCAAAGGATCCTTGTCCCAGAACTTTGAGGAGTTCAAAATGCGAAGCTTCGGCTTTTTCGTATCCATCTCTGGTCACATCAGTCAATTCAATTTCTCGGTCTACTTCATTGCAGTATTGATGGCTTGACTATGATGAAACATTAAAAGTCAGTATAGTGTAGACAACACATAGCCCAAACAACCCATGGTGGTCATGAGCAGAATGTGACAGTAGCAAAACATTCCCTTTTAAATTAAATTCAAGTCAATCAAATTATTCAGTTAATTCTAGGTTTTAGGTCCGCTACAAATTTCTCATTTCATTGACAACAAACTTAATTGAAAATTGGTCAATAAAAGGAGAGAACAATGAAGGACATTATACTAGCATAACTACTTACTTCGACATCATCCACAAGCATTTCTTCTGGGTTGTTCTAAAGAAAAATGAAAAGATAAATCAGTAATTTAAAAAAAATGGAAAACTTAGTCGACAATCTTGTCTTTTTTTTCAGAGAAGTACTTAAATTTTATATATGTAATGTAATGATGACTACTAATTGTAATATAAAAAAGAATTTGATAAGCAGAAAAATTATAAGTTATTGTTTTTTTTAAATGTGTCAATGTATAGGGTTTATATCTATTGAATTATTATAATTGAAGGTAATCACAACATAGGTCTACTTTAAAAACTATAAGAAATTTTTTAAGGAGATACATGAGAAATGAGAATTCAAATCAATACTTAGTAAACAATGGAATCAGTGATTTGAAAACAAAACAAACAAAAAATAACTTACCTCCGTCTCCTGTTTGATTTGAACCTTTCGCCAAGGGTCTGCAAACTGTGCCAAAGGCATGGCAGCATTGGGATTTGTCACACTATCAAAATCCTCTAAAGGCACTGGAAACCAGAAATTTTCTGGAATAAACACTTGTTCTTATTCACAGACAATCATTATGGAAATGAAATTAATTCTTAGGATATGTGAACAATAAATGCAAATTAGAAAATCAAAGTACTTCCAACAATTTACAAGCAACCAAAGATGTCAGTTAGGTTAGGTTTTCTACATTAACATGAAGAACTGCCTAATTTACTTATTAAATTTAGAGGATAGGAAAAAAAAAAACATCACAAGAAGTACAAACTGTACAATTCTTGTCTCTGCCAATATTGATAAAAGGATTATTCAACTCTTGAGATAAATAAAGGAAATGGGACCTACTTACGTTCAACTAAAAAATTGTAACTCAAGCATAAATAGCAACATTTTTACCTTTATTTTCTCCTGTATCTAACAAATTTTCATTAACCAAAACTTCGATCTTTGGATAAATTACACTACACTACAGCAGTCGGCAGTTTTTAGGTGTGGGCGAGTTTGTCAAAGCGTGCGAGGTTTTGTTTTGTTACGTTAGATGGCGAACTCGGAGAACACCATCTAGTATTCATTCAATTAATCAATAGAATTTCCTAACAACGCTTGGCAAAGGCAACGTTGCGTCCCACCGTTTTTTAAGTTCTCAAATTTAGTTTCATTTATACTTTTTATAGGGGTGCGTATCACTATGACGGAATCGCAGTAGTAAAAAGGCGCTTAAGTATCGTACTATAGTAATTTGTAGCTTTGCTTCGCCGTGGATAATATTAAAGTTATGTTACGGCTTCGCCGTGATTGATAATAACTTGACGTTCACGGCTTCGCCGTGGATGATAATAATATGATGTTCACGGCTTCGCCGTGATTGTGATTCGGGAGTTACCAACTTTATAACCTAACCTAACCTAACCTAACCTAACCTAACCTGATGTTACTTGTGAACAGAAATACTAGCGAGACAATTTATCAATGCAACGAAGTTCTTATGATACAAGAACCACAAGAACTTCGTTCTTATAAAACATTTTACTTAAAGAACTAGTTATTAATGGGTATAGTTTAGAGTTACTACATCATCAAAATATCAGTGATATTTTTTATTTATGAAACACTTTACTTTCAACACTATATATTTATGAGCAAAAAAAAAAAGCTGTTATTTATGGCCACCTTTACTAGTGCGATTCCGTCACTGTGAGATGCACCCTTTTATAGTACAGTCAAACGAATTATTTTTGAATTTTCGAAACTGGAATTAATTGTACACCACGTTATTTTCTTCATGAGCTTTATTTTTAAGTATCTAACTAAGCTATGGTAAACCCCCTCCCCCCCCCCCCCCAAAAAAAAAAAAAAACCCTGAGCGGATATAATTTTTTTTAAATCATTTTTCGACCGTCGGGACAAAAGAAAATGACGGCTTTTCACTTTTCAGTAGGGTTGGCGGCAGCAATGTGCCCTCACACGAGAGAAAATAAATCAGCAAAAGTTGTCGCTCTTTTAGCTGTTTTCTCAATAACCTACCTACAAAATTGAATCGCCTTTTCACCATATGTAAATTGACCGATCCTTTGTCGAGGGTAGTTCATTCGTGCGCGTCATTATGGAGTTATAACGATTTATCGTTAAGGGCACTAGATGCCCGGGAGAAATGGCCGCCAGAGGGTACCATGAAATTTTTTATGCACGCGCTTATCACGCTTATCTTGTGCCGCCGGGCAATCGGTGGTGTGAGGGTGAAAAGCGTTAAGAAAAAATGATATAAGAAAATGCCATTTTTTGAAAGTCACATTTTAAATTATTGTTTTCCGCAAAATTACACATAAATTGTCAAAATTAATTATAACGTGGTGGCCATGGCTGAAAATAAATGAAAAATGTCCACGGGAAAATTTTTCGGAAAAAAATGTGACTTTCGTAAAATGACAACGCATTTGGCCTAGGTACAGGCAGCTGAGGGTGGCTCGACCAAAATTGACACCCAGAGTGAATCTATGCTCCGTGGCCGTTACTGAAGTAGGCTATGGTGTATCAACTATCAACGCTTTAATGGCCATACTAAGGCCAGCACCACCAATCATCAATCTACTATCATTTATTTAGCGGTAGATGGCACTAGCAACTCACCCTTTCCTAACTTCTCCTTTAATTAAATGAAAATATCTTAAAGTTGTATATTCCATTGGGAACACTTTGCGTAGTCGAAGTCGCAATTTAAAATTATAATGATATTTTGTTTTGTTTGTTTTTTTTCCATTGAAATAACCCATTAAGACATTTTACCACGACTGGATAGGGAAGGAGTCCCGTCCTCTAGTAAGAGTAGTCCTTGCGTATCCCTTGCTTCAAATAGTGAATTTATCCTATGTCAAATTGTCAATCCAACTAGAGGAATTTCTTAAATCTAGCTTTCATATTTTCGCCCCATTCTACTATTACATTATACAATTTATTTGGAAATTTTATTTGCGGGTTTTTTTCTGTTTCATGGGTATGTAACAAGAAATATATAAAAGGAATTTGATTTTTAATAATGTTATGCTATTATATATTTATAAAATAATAGCCCTACTAAATTATGAAATTAATGTTTTTCCTTTTTTATCCCGAAACTTATTCCCCTTTTTAGAAGTACTGGTTCTCTTTGATTATGATGGTCAAGCAGAAGATGAACTTACAATAAGAAAAGGAGATGTAATTGTTGATGTGAAGAAGCTTGATGGAGGTTGGTGGCATGGAAAACTTAAAACGCTTAAAGGGTCCATCCAAGGACTATTCCCAGATAATTTTGTTATGGTATTATTGATATCTATATTTTTACTTGAATAATTTTGTAAATAGTATGCTAAAGATAAATAGTTTTTTCTTGGAATTCTAATGAAACATCAACACCTATATGTTACATTTTTGTTTGCTATCAATGAATTTCTTGTTATGTAGATTATTTCTTACAACAACAAGTCCGTAACATAAGTTAGCAAGTACTCTTTTGATTGAAGTAATATTTACCCTTAAAATTCTTCAAAAAATTTAAAAAAGTTTTTTATTACAATTTGTGTGTGTTTGAATTCAATTCATTCAATTAAATATGTATTTTCTGTTTTTATTGTTAAACATGAACTTGATTTTTTTCATATTATTAGTTAGGAAACAATTTAAGTTTAGTTAGATTGTTGCAATTATATGTAATAACATTGCCCATAATTTAACCTGCTACATAGTAGTTATTGATAACAGAAGGAATATATGCTTATGATAAGAAAATATGTGAGATAGAGCTTTTCCCTTGTGCCTCACTGAGTAATATACATATTTCTGTTATTATTATCTAGGTGGTGACTGAAGCAGAAATGAATCATCCCTCTTCTGTTGTTGTTCGCTCAGGTAAAGTGTTAACTTTATGTATATTTTTTTTCTTTTCTAAATTTTAACCTTAAATACTATTAAATAGTGATTAACTTCTGAAGGTTTTTCCCCCTTCTGGAAGTAATGTTTTGGTTCTTTTTGTGTTAAATGGGTTTGAACAAATATTGTTGTACATACACTATTTTATTATACTATACCTATATATCCTTGAAACATATAACATGACCATTGATTGATGAAATCCACCTATTTTCCCAGAAAAAGGAAGAAAGTGTCGTGCTTTGTTTAGCTATGCCCCCTCACATGAAGATGAATTGGAACTTACTGTTGGAGATGAAATTCATTTTCTTGGAGAGGTTGAAGAAGGTTGGTGGAGAGGAAAATTGGGAGGGAAGGTAAAAATATTTTAAATAACAGAAATGTGTGTTAGATGCTGTACCACATTTTGATTATTATTTTACTGTTACATTATAGGTTGGAGTTTTTCCTTCTAATTTTGTGATCATTGAAGATCCTGCTCCAAGTGCTGTCACCCAAGTGAAAGGATTGCCCACCAATCCACCATCTGTTTCATCTGATGTTGCTCCAGAACTACCCCCTAAACCTCTTAAAGAAACTGCACGAGTTCTTTTCCCATATTCTGCTCTGCAGCCTGATGAGCTTGAACTTAGAGAAGGGGATTTGGTTATTATCCATAGCAAAGATTGTGAGGACAAAGGATGGTGGAAAGGAGAAGTTAACAACAAAGTACAGCTCATCTTTCATTTATAATATTGCATTCCTTTTACCTTATATTTTATATGGTAGTTTGTATGTACTTGTATAGAAATACTTCACACACACTTTTTTTTTTTTTTTGTTTGTTTGTTTAGATTGGCGTCTTTCCTGATAATTTTGTTGAAGTAATTCCGCATAATTCTACCAGTAGTGCATTTGCCAAGTCCTTGCACCCAGCATCAAACATTTCACCTTCCTCTTGCACAAATAAAGCACCACAACTAAGAAGTGGTGTTCTGAAGAATGAATCTGGTAGTCTTTCTTCGGCCAACACTCTTACTTCAGATCCCTTTGGTATGTATGCAGGTGTGACTGGAAATATTGTAGAGAATCCCAATTCTCTGAGTGATGAACAAAAGTTGAAACAAGTTGGTAAGTTATTTCAGAAATAGTGTAATTTTAGAAAAGAAGGATTCAAATAGTTTAATCTTTTTTGTTTATGTGAAGAAGCTGATATTTTGAATGTAATAACCCCAACGGAATCACTTTCTCATATCACAACATCTAGAGCACGTCCAACCAAGAGCCGTAGGCCGCCATCAGCTTTATTTCTAAAGGATTCTGTGAGTTAAAAGATATGCAGTGCGCTCTAAATATGTTATAAATGTCTCCTCGTTTTTTTTGTTTTGTTTTTTTTTGTTTTTTTTTTTCTGAAGGAAAATTGCGATTCAAATGGAGGCTTTCCTGTACCTTCAACTGCGGTTGGTGGATTGAGTGTACACCCAGAAGAATTGGGGCAAAGCAGGCTGTTGTCACCTGTTGAGCTGCAGCAACAGCGCCCGAAAACAACGATTCGGAATTCATCTATAAAACCACCTTGGATGGAAGAACTAAAACGGAATCAGGAGAAGAAAGAGAAAGGTTCATTTACTACGACCATGAGTAGTAACACCCTCGAAAAACCTGCTGTTCCTCCAGTTAAACCCAGCATAATTGGAAAATCTGTTAACACTTCTACAGATGTTCCACAGTCTGAAGGGCATTCGTTTACCCGTGCTGGTAACGAGCCAGTCTCCCACAAAGTGGGGCAAAAGAATGCTATAGCAAAGATTGAGCCGTCTTCGTCCTCAATAATAGCTTCAGTAAGTCCCGAAATTCCACCTCCAAAATCATTAGTGAATACTTCCGGGGCACCAACTTTGGCAAACGTACCACTTATTGAAAAACCTCCTTTTGCTGTTCCAACCGTTGTTGATGAAAAAAGTGCGATGCTGGGAACAGGAACGTCGATGTCATTGAAAGGATCGCCAGAAGCTGGCTTAAATAGCCTTAATATCGAGGAATTCACAAAACAAAAAATTTTGACAACTTTTCCTTCCAATGACACAAAACAATCTGTTGGTTTGCGAAATCACCTTCCAGTCAGCCTCAATGAAGAAGCACAATTAAGCAAGTCAGAAGATACAGTTCAGCATGAATTACAAACCCTTCGTCTTCGTGTAGCTTCCTTGGAGACTACCGTTCAAAATCTTCAAATGGAGCTTATGCAGTTAAAGAATTCATCTGCTGACGAACATAGGTGTAGGTGCTTGAAAAAAAAGAACAGCAATGAAGCTTCTTTGGTTCACATTTAAAGTGAAATGGCTAATTTAATTTTAATCATTACTTCTTTTATATAAATTCGAAATGTGTATCGTGATGTAGTGTTTAGCATTATAATAATTAATCGACTCTAATTTTATCACTATTATACTCTACTTTAGTAGACATTCCAACCCTCAGTCAGCATTAGTCAGGTAAGTTAAATGAACTTTCGGCATTGAGATACCTCTTCTTGAAGTGTAACTCAGTTTTTCTAAAGAGTATCGGTAGCCTACGCACACACAACTGATCAAAAGCTACAATAAGCGCCTTTTTTTTCTTGGCGAACAACTATCGAGCCAATAGATCTCCGTTCTTCCGAAAGAAAACTAATTTGCACTTTGTATTCATTTCACCGCCGAGAAGCTGGAATGAAATCTTAACATTTGCAAGAAGCCGTATATCTCGTAATTTCAAGTCGCAATTTTTTAAATCCTTACAAGTACTAAGATTTCATAAATTAAATTGTAGTGGTGCTATCATGGTTGAGCGTACTTAATTCTTGAAATTGCGCAAATGTAAGCTTTCCAGTGTATTACATGAACTCCTGATCTTGCCCATTTTCATATTTTAATAACAAAATATTTAAGTACTTTCCGTGCCTTAAAAATTTTGTAATTCTATTCATCGAAATGTGTAACATACTCGTTATTATCTTCATTTTGAAAACTACAACACGATTAAAATAACGATTACCAGTTTACCACAATTTAATATAATCATGAAGAAGCCAACAATACACAGTCGACAAGTTATTTATTTACGATTTATTTTCCAACACCTTATCTATAAAATATTTGAAAAATTTAACTAATTTGGTCTCACCGACGATATTTCTTGTTATATATCATCTCAAAACAAACAAATTACGCAGTTTCCCAAAACAATAACAGATTAAACGCATATTATATAATCTTAATTGTTACCCGATGGATATAAGAAATACAGCTACAGCGCTGTTTCAAAGAAGTGAACAATTTAGTCCATTTTTTTAAACTAGCCAATACTTAATTGGTTTTTAAGTTGCCAAATAATTTTCAAGCAGCGTCGCAGCATCTGTGAATTTGAGGAAATGTAGTTTTTCCAATACGACCTGAGTCGACACTTCCCAAAGCTATAAATTCAAGAAAGAAAAATCATATGAGTTACAAATAGATAACTAGGAATTTTAAGCTCTATCATTTACATCCATATTTGATAGCAAATACGTGGTTGGACTTTGCTGCTTGTCCAAAACGGTTCGCATGCTCAATAAGAGATCCAGACTATCGGCCAACTGTTCCCATTCTTTGTTGGGAGAATCTAATATGTTAGCCAAGTCACTGATGATACGTTTGTCCAGCTCTGAAAAATGTGTGTTATTCATATTATAAAATGATGATGTGTATATATTGTAGTGAATTGGTAAATTACCTTTCGGCAACTCTTTGCTAGTCATCAAATCGATGCCCGAGTCCAAAACTCTACTATTTGAAGTAGCGTCTGATGCGGTACTTTTCCGCTCATCTTCATCCATCACCAAAAAATTAGTTTCGCAGGGAGCCAAGCTCGTTGACGAGTGCGTACCATCACGTAACACTTTAGCTATCTAAAAATCAAGTTATTAAGTTTAAAGTCAATAAATTAATCTTGATATTTTTTCCTCATTGATTGTTATACCGTTAAATTGCACTGTGCCAAATCTAAGGAACTTTGTCCTTTTTCAACACTACCATCTCCCAACAAGTGTTCGGGGTCACTTTCGTCACATTCTTCATTTTCCGACGATGCGGAAGAATTCACGTAGTTAAGAATTGAGGGATCCGCCCCGCTCTTTATTAATAAACTACAGATTTGATCAAGTTCGTCCAACACAGCCAGATGTAAAGCAGTCATTCCATCATAGCTTTGCATATTCACATTCAAAGATGTCTAAATTTAAATAAAAAACAAGGCCATAAAATTATTGCTTGAATATAAACTAATTAAGGTATAAAACAATAAGCCATGTAATTTAAGTACATGGCAGAGTACGGTAATACATACACAGCTCAGCAATAACGCCACCATCTCTTCCGATTGCTTTTTAACGGCAATGTGTAAAGCTGATCTCCCGCGCTTTGTTTCATGACAGTTGACATCAGCTCCTTTGGCAAGTAGCAATTCTACGCTTTTCACGTTCATTGCGTTAACCGCAATGTGTAAAGGAGTAAGACCTAAATAATTCAACGATAATTTGGTAGCCTACTTCACCAAAGCCGCAATCAATTATTTTTAATTTATGCTTACCAGCGTAATTTATCGTATTCAACTTCAGAGCATGGGCTGGCTTCCAATTGGAAGTATTTAAAAGTAGTTGAAGACAGTCAATGAGATGTTTGTCCATTGCAGCAAGATGAATTGGGGTATTTCCGTTAGCATCCACCAATCCAGGGTTTGCTCCGCTTTGCAAAAGCAAAGCTGTAGCCTCGGTTTGGTTTTTAAGAACAGAAATGTGTAATGGTGTCAGATTTGCATTATTTTGAGCGTTGATGAAATTCAGTTCTGTGTTATGAAAGGAAGCCGCATGCAGTATAGCGCGCACAACATCGGTTTGATTGTGAATAAGAGCGTCGTGGAGTGCACTACAAAAATTGTCCAGTTAAACTCACTTATAAGTAATTTTAGCGAAAATTGGCTTACTTGTCTCCATCTTCACTTTGCATTGCCTGAAGAAGAAGAAAAAAAAAGAAACAATACAAATAAATACAAAGTTGATTTTAAAAAGGAATTCTAATGGGCATACCATAAGATGTCGCATACGAGTCAAAATATGACCCAAATCACCCGTCGTGGCGTACCAGCGAATCGCCCGGGCCATGTTCATTGAATAAGCAGACATTAATTTGGATGTTGTAACTGGTGATGAAACCTGCAATGCATAATAGATTGATGATATGTAACAAATGCACCACTTTTCAAAAGATAACACAAAATAAGTGTTCAGAAAAACTCTTACTAATTGGTTAATCTTATGGGGCTTCAAATCACTGAAAGGAGACTTCTTTGGTGATATCTTCATATGTTTTAGTTGTGGAGTAAGTGCATCGATAGTTGATCCAGAAGCATCTGAGCCATAAGTGTCAAAATTAAAAAATTCTTCAAAAATGTTCCAATCAGCCTGTCCAATATCTTTGACTATATTAGGTGATGTCGACGGCCTATCTGGGTATGGTCGCTTTGCACCTAAAGAAGTAGGAACAATTGAGTGAGGCTGAGAAAAAATGACGCAAAGAGCAAATTTATGGTATGTTTCAAAGTCCTTTTAGTGGGCTAACTGCTAACCCAATGTAAGCAAACCCCAATAAACAAATATTGAAAAAGAATTGGCACATTTCTTGAAATCAAAGAAGATTTCAGCAGATTTCAGTGCTATTGTGCTTGACAGGAACGTTCAAATAGTCAATTTCTATTTGAAACCCTTAATATAACATCTGTTATGCGCCGGAAAATGGACAGGGAGAGTGAGAGTGACGGGAGTGTCCTTAATGAACGGAATCAGGGTCAGGAAGCACAGCGTAACTGAAGCGTTTGGGAGAAAAAAGCGTCGAGAAGACAAATGGAGCAGGAGCAGGGAGCAGCGAAGGGATTTAAGGGACAGAGGGACAAGTATTAAAGGAAGAAGAGTATATTATTTAGTCGCGGCGGATGTTGGGGAAGAAGGGGAACCCAACCGAGGAATCTAATCTTTGGATACGTGAAAAGGTATTTTCTATTTTGTCGCCGTTTGCTGCAGAGGTGTGCCTGGTGACGTTGATGTTTGGGGTGAAATCGGGATGCAGATGAGGATTGGTAGTTTGACGCTTGTGTCGTGTAACACATCGTTGGGACATGTCACAAAATTTTAATATTGATTGCAAACTTACTTTATTACTCCTTGTTTTAGAGTACAGGAGAGTAAAGGAGTGAGAGACAGGTTATCAGGTATTTTCGGCATGGTATTTTGAATGAATGATTGAGCTAAAAATACAAAATATAGCCGTGTTTACCAACTCTCTCTCTTGGAGTATAGGTGAAAGATTTGGCTTCACTGGTAGATTGATTGCTGGGCCGATATAACTGGAACTGAACAGTCACATCTGATTGAATATTCGGATCTTGATAAGCGGGAGTCCTTAGAGTAGAAAAATATTTACAATCAAAATATGAGTAAACCATTATATAGGAATCTTAACTGGTTAAATATATCATTTGTCATGAAATGCTGTAGTACAAACTACGTACCTGTTGGCCTATAAATCTATAATGCGCTATAATTCAAATTTATGACATTCATGACTATATATGTATTCGTGGCTATTGCCAGCGTATAATGGCCTGGCAAATTTTAGAAGTCTACCATTTTTTTTCATACAACTTTTTGCATGGATATGTAAAGGAATGAAAATTTTTTTCCAAACAACGTACAATGAAAGTTTTTAACATCACAAATATGTTGATTTATTACATAGGCCTACGTATAGATGTTATACCAATGAAAAAGTAGTAGCCATGCCAAAAAGTCGTGCGCAGTTTACGCCGATGCGCACCACAGCGGCCGATAGCAGAACCTAGATTGTTATTACGCTTGACAACCTGTACAGTCAAGATCCTTTGTTCGACAAAAAGGCCTTGTTCGACTGTTGTCGAACAAAGGATCTTGACTGTACAGGTTGTCAAGCGTAATAACAATCTAGGTTCTGCTATCGGCCGCTGTGGTGCGCATCGGCGTAAACTGCACACGATTGTTTGCTCGACTACTACTTTTTCAATGGTATAACATCTATATGCAAATTAGTTAGTTAAACGTCGAAGTCGGATAACTTAAAAAGATATTTTAATCTTATTTCAACGAAAGATTTTCCTATCTATCTTTTTTTCATTTTGGTTTTGAAACAATTTTTTTTTCTTGGCTAGAATGTGGGACAATTTTTTTACATGTTAATCGCATTTTGCTAATGAAAACATTATCAATATAGCTGGTAGTTTGACTACAAAAAAAGTTATACCATAAAAAAATAAGATGGCTAGTACACAATTTCCTTTACTTACTTGAATGCGATAGCAAATTGATAATGCACATCCAATTCAGAAAAGTCGGCAAATGCATGCCAGATTTCTTGCTCGTTTTCATCTGTCTCGAAGAAACGAATTTTGATGTCCTCTGTAATAAAATTTTGAATTGGATGTTGGATGGAAAATGTTTCATGAAATTAATCTAATTATTTTACTTTTATTGACTTTCTCGACGAAGATGAAAATCTCTTCCTGTCCCGTACAGCAACCACAGACCTTATCTATTCGAACAATGCGTAAGTCTCCAGCATGAGTGCTTTCTAGATTGATTGAAAAATACGGTAAGATTAGGTTAGCAAAGTATTGCTGCGTTTGTAAAGTAGTTCTTCGAAATTTTAAATTCAGTTTAACTTAAATTGACAAAACCTGAATTCGCGGGTCACTCGAATTAAATTTTAGAAGGTGAATATTCATTGCGGCTATTGCGGCTATTTGTTTTATGTATTATATGTTAATGCTGATTTCTGTAAACTTTTTTGTATAAAATCACATATTCACAATTCACATCACAAGTCTTCAATTTAAAAAATTGCCATTTAAAATACTTTAAAAATCGTTTAAAGAAGCAGCATAAACAAACTAACAATTTAATGGGAGCCTCATATTAAATTTCGGTTTTTTGTGCTTTAATTTGTTAAATTATGATTATAATTAGTAATTTATTTTTCTGTACTATTTAACAATAAAAATATTTGTGGATTGCGTTAAGATCCTCATCTTAACATATAAATTTATTCAAATCGATCAAAATTTAATTATTTTTTGGCCTTCAATGAAATAAAATTTTTACAAAAAAATTTTCATTCCAAAATGCGGTTTCACACGTTGATTGCCGATTGATTTGAGTCGATTCCTACGTTAAATTATTTAAAATGAATTGAATATTTTGGATTTTGAAGGTGACATTTTGTTTTCGCTGATTCTGATAATCGAAATAGTAAACAACAAGTTTAATGAAGTCACCGATAATTAAAAATAAAATTGAATAAAAATGAATAACGCTCAACCTACTCGGTTAATTTTGATTTTGCATTTGTATAGGGCTACCTACTTACCTAGTATTAAAAAACTACGTGCATCTAATAAAATACGAAATTTAGGACAACGAATTAGATTTACCGTTGTCCTTTCACGCTTTGTTAACGCGGTAGTTTTAATTATCAACATTTTCCACTATAGCCTAATAAAGCTATCTTTTAGAACTTACTTAAATTGTGGATAGCTTGGGAATATTGAGGTGGGCAGATCTGTTCACGAAAACCGTTTTGTTCCACAAAGGCTTCAAACTTTAGTTTAACTGAGTGAAGATCCATTGTATTGGCTATCTTATCTGCTTCATCCTTCAACTATAAAAAATGACCAATGTTAAATAACTTTACTAATGCAACAACAAATAAGACTACTTAAGATACACTATAATAATAATTGAAAACTACATACCTGTTGCCGTTGGTTACGATTTATGGGTGCATTCCCCATTTCATTTATCAAACGCCTTAAAATTACCTCAGGGACTTGTTTTTTCAATGTGTGGATGATCATTAAACCGGAGAAACTTTTGAACAAAAATATTTAGAAATATTTATTATTACTATTCTTAACATTTTTATAGAGAATACATCATACGTTGCAGTCCATTCGTTTTTAGCAGAGACTACGATTTCTTGGTATTCTCCTTCGTTACCATTATCCTTATTGGAGTTTTCTTTCCCTCCAAGACGATGAGCATGTGGAACAGGTATTGAAGTGTTTGTAACAAATGTACAACGAATAATAGCTTCTCGATCTGGACAGCCTTCCAACTAAAGACAGTCATGTAGTGGTACTGTTCTGTTTTCTTTTGCCGTTTTATCTGGCAACGCAGCATGGCGCCGTTCCTTTTTAGTGCGAGAACGGGGAGAAGAGGGAGAATGGGAGGGAGGAGGACGAATGAGGGGGAGGAGGGCGTAAGAAAAAAAGAGACCCACGTTTTCTCTTCTTCCCCATTCGTCCCATTCTCCCTCTTCTCGCGCTAAAAAGGAACGGCGCCATGCTGCGTTGCCAGATAAAACGGCCAAAGAAAACAGATCCGAAAGAGCCCTATAGGACAGCAGTTACATTAAACGCAATAGCGGGAATAGGGTTTTTGCATGAAATTTCGATTTGTTTAAAACATACCTGGTTAGAACCAGTTTTTTACGCTGATTCTCATGGTACTTTTTTAATATTTTTAAAATGAACCTAACTATGTGTATTTCTAATTCAAAGTTCAAATAAGCGCCTCCCATTTCAAAACGGGGTCACAGCCATTTTTTAGGGGCGGAGTTTTATGTCTGATGAATTTGTAGACGACGCTTACCAAAATCACCCTTTTTGTATTTTGTCTTAAGGCCCTAAGGGCGAAAGAGGGTTGTAATCAGCCGTAGGCAGTACGAAAAGGGTGATTTTGGTGAATTTGGTGAGCGTCGTCTACAAATTCATCGGAAATTAGACTCCGCCCATGAATAGAACCAAATATAGAAACCTACTTGAATGAAACCAAATAATTAAAATACAAACTCCCGTACAAACTTAAAATTTACAGGTTCCAAATTATGAATCATAGTCAATAGATATTTACATTAGCAAGTGAAACATACTTGAACGCGAATATTTTGTTTTTTGTTCCATTCCTTGCTTTCAGCCATAAGACATCCATGTGTTCCAGTCATTTCAGAGGCATAACGAAAACAAAACTTTCCCTGTGGTTGATTAAGTATAAATAAACATGGAGATGGTCTGCCTGGTCTGATAACAGTTGAACTGAGAGAATATTCTGTGTTAAAAAAAAACAGGTTTTATACGACACCAATGCGAATTTCACATTTGAAGAAAAAAATAATGATTACCCACGTAGGTACTGTTCGATGAGGTACACATCATAGGAAAGTTTCCTCTGAAGAAGCTTTGGCATATCTGAGGACTTGAGGAATGTGTTAATTCAGGTGAGTAAGGGCTGCTACCAATTGGGTGATGCATACTTCATGATTTCAATTTTAATAATCATGCTTATTAAATAATATTTGAATTTATGTTAAGGGGATAAAAATGCACAATGGGACTAACCTTGAATACACGAAAGAATTCTCAAATGAAGTCAACGCAAACGAATTAGTAAAAATCTGAAAGTTATTTCGATTTGCGTGTAATATTAAAAACAGACAGTTTCAAACTGGAACTTTTCACTAAGTTACAAAGTTTTATAGGTAAATTTAGCACTGCTAGCGCAATCTTAAGCCTGAAACTTAATTTATAAGGGAAGGGGGATTCCCCTTATCACTCCCCTTATCATTTTCCTTATCGTCATTCCCCTTCCCCCCATTGAGTAAAGGAAAAGGGAAATTCCGTAACATGCGCTTACACTGCCTCTAGCGGATAAGGAAGTTTTCCGTCAAATATTGATCCCATTTATCCCTGAGGGTATATATATAGGGCTGTTCGAAATCTTTTTTGACATTTGTTGCCATCGTGGCAACGCAGCATTTTAGTCAAGATGATGTCTGCTACAATAGCTCGCCCTTTTTAACAGTGCTGATATTTTTCTACCACATTATATTTTTCTATCATACCTTTCGTTACGGCTTTTGGGTCCTTTCCCGCTACATGCATCTTGAGACAACGCTTTCTCTCAATTTTATTAGTGCTTTTTTAGATCCATCAAATGTTGTTAGATAAATTAATGTAAAGCTATAGTTTTAAATAATTTGCTAATAATACGGGAGCTAAAATCCGCCAATTTTTTAAATAAAATTGTTTTCAAAATATTTAGGGGAGCATGGGGTGATCTGGTGTTCTGGTTGGTTGGCTCAATTGTTTCTTGGTAGGTTAGAATTGCAATAAAATATTGACAAAAATAAGAAGACGTAGATGTTAGTAATGCACATCTTAAATCAAAATTTCATTGTATTAAGACAATTAGTTTATGAATGAAAAGTAAAATACATTGTTTGTCTTGAAATTGGGTCGTCCTACGTTGACTTTCGAATCAAATATCGGCTTTCCCGATTATTTTAAAATCATGAAAAATTTGGAAAATATTCTATGTTATCTCCTCTTCAAGTCAGTTTAGTTTGTTTTATATTTACAAAAGTTTAAATAAGAGATATTCAATAATACACTAAGACCCCTTTGTTGAGGGCGCATTGGCCACACAACGTCAGGGCTATTTGGCTTACATAAAGTTGCATATGACTACAGTAAAATTATTTGTGTTCGACTTTTTTCGTGTTTTAGTGAACTTCTATACTTATTTACCCCTTCTTATTGATTTTCTGTTGGTGGGTTGCATTATTGTTTTTTTTAATTACTAGGCCCACTCAGACTTGAGTGTTGCCTGCACTCATAAACTATACATGGATGTTATCACGACTAAAAGACAAATTTGAAGACATAAGTTTTGTAAATATAATAAATTTTTATATGTATAGGAGCAGGGGTTTACTTTTGAATTAATTTTCATCTTTTAATTTTACGAAGACGGATTTGAAAGATAGTTTGAGGGTATGACTGAATTTCAAGGCGGATAAGTAGGAAAGTGATAGTATAGCATTTTAATGTTTTTTAAATATTCGGCTTAGAAGCCGAGATATTAATGATTGAAATTTTGAAAAAAATTTCCAAAAATTTCTTCGTTTTTTGGCCATGCCGGCCTTCATCCCGTAAGCCACCTAGCGCTCGCGAAAGCAAAATTTCCCCCTCTTTGCCTTTAGGGTCTGTTGGGGTGGTCTCCCTCATAACGTCAGCCTACACCTATCGAGAGGGGGTGGTCACCCCAACGACGATTTCCGCTAAATCAAAAACCCCCAAAACGGTCTCTTTGAGTGGCGGATCGCTTGTTAAAAGATATGTGCTATTGCTAAGGGTTTCACTCTTCTCTTTTGTGATCTAATCACCGAGTTTCCTTGATGAAATTTAGAAGTGCTCTCCAGATGGCTGATGACGTTGCTACTGTTGTTAGTGGGGGTGGATAGTCCCTTATTTTTTTCAAGCAAGCTTCTTTGAATGTTTTCCTTTGCGCTGTGAACAGGCAGCACGTGAAAAGGAAGTGCTCGATGGATTTTTCTTCTGTGCCACAGTCACACACTGGTGACTGAATTTTCTTAATATTGAAAAAATGGTGGTTCAATTGACAGTGACCTGTCAATAACTGAGTGATTTGGTAGCTGATGTAAACACCCTTCAGCAGATATGCATTGGCTGGGTAGGGGAAGAAACTCCTTGTGATGGCACCTTTATTAGTGTTTTCGGACCATTCCTTTTTCCACAGCTTTTGAATCTTGTTGCTGATTTTGGTTCTGAGAGTAGACAGCGAAACTTCTGTATTCTTAATCCCTCGACTGGAAGGGGTGGACTTAACGCTATTTAAGTCGATCAGTTCCAGGAAGTCATTGCTCGACAGCCAGTGAAATGAGAACAAATCACCATTTGCAAGGAACATTTCTCTACTCTCGGATGCTGTTGGAGAAATTTTTTTGAACGTCAATTTTCTATTCAGAGCTGGTTTGGAACAGCTGACTATATTGCAGTTGCCGAAATGCGAACTGTTTGTTGCCACATTCCAGATCGAGAGGAGTATTGCTCCGGTTTCAGCTTGGGTTGATGAGATGAACGCCGGAAATAGGAGTTCTTGGGTTTCTCTCCCAGTTGGTGAACAAAACACACTCCGGGCCAGGATTCCCTTTTCGTGTGGTGCAGTTGATACAAAAATTACTACGCTGTTTGGTTTTGCCGCTAGCATTCGTATTGCTGCTGCTGTAGCGTTGCTGTATGTGAGGGGCGACGGAAATTTATGCTGACTTCAACTGATATATTATTTATTTCACTTTCGGAGAGAGTTAGTAGCTTTAGCCGAGAAAATAGAAAATGGACGATTTTTGTACAGGAATAAACGAAGGGCAGCAAATTCAAAAGCAATCAGGTCAATTGGCAGTAAGTTAGAAATAATTAGGAGGGATTCTGTGTGCTTTCTTGTGTGATCGGGTGATAAATTTCAACATTTGGTACTGCGTGATCCTGAGCTTGTTGATACACCATTTCTTTTTGAGGCAGTGACTCCAGACCATGAAGTAACTTTGGGACAATAATTGATTTGAACAGTGTTAGTAAGGTGTTAGTATTCAATTCCCACGTCCGTCTCAGACAGTATTTCAGATTGTGAATTACTCTTTGAGTTGCAAGACATTTTTTTTCAACATGAGTTCTCCAGTTAAGCTTTGTATCAACTTCAAAACCGACAAATTTTGTGGAACGTGAAGGGAAAATATTTATATTGTTGATTTTAATTTGTACTGCATCTGTTATCATTTTTTTGCAAAAATCATGAGGATAGATTTTAAGGGATTTATGTCAAGTAACACATTCTCGCAATTTTTAAAAACTTCGTTACACATTGTTTCCAAATTCGCTATGGATATTTGTAAAATTTTATGCATTGCGACCAGCGCAATATCATCTGCATATCCAATTATCTTAAATTTGAAAGGAAAGTTAGAATTAATAAGTTGCTCTGCTAAAATTTTCCAAAGAAATGGAGATATAATTCCTCCTTGTGGACAACCAATGGAAACTATATACTTGAATATGAGATCATTTACGTCAATATTCGCTTCTCTATTTTCAAAAAGACTTTTAATAACTCCCATAAGATATTTCGGGCAATTATATTCAGCTAGTGCGGCTAAAATAGCTGGCTTCCATGTACAGTCAAACGCACCGCTCACATCTAAAAAAGCTACTGATGTAAACACCTTATGTTTAAAATTTTCTTCTACTATATTAGCCAACGTATGCATTGCCGTTTCTGTTGATTTTCCTTCACAAAAACCGCGCTTGTTATTACAAAACCACTCTTAATTGCTTTTCAGCTAACCAGGTTAATCGGTCGTGAATGATTTTTTCAAAGATTTTACCAAAAATATTTAAAAAAACTTATAGGTCTAAAACTTTTTACATCCTTATACCACGATATAATAGGAAAGGATGCGCACCACTGCGGCCGATAGCAGAACTAAAATTTTTATTACGCTTGACACAAAAACGTAGGCCCAATCCTTTGTTCGAGAACCGTCTGCTTTACATGATAAATAATTAATTAATTAATGGGATGCCAGCATAATTACATTAATTACATCATTACAATAATTAAATTAACCTCGTATTGAACCTTGATTTTCTGTCTCTTCAATTTAAAAAAAATGCTCGAAGGACATTACTGAAGGAATCTTGTTTTTTCTTCATTCTTTCTTTATTGTAATTTAAATATATGTTTTCATTTATATTTATAAAAAGTATTGAAATGAAGTCATTTCATAGATTGTAGGCTACAATTTGCAAACAACCAACTTATTTAATTCATATTCACAAGAGTACCAATGTGTCAGTGGTTGGTCCAAAAAATCGCAACTCTCATAATTTTCGAACGATCTCGTGTCTAACATTCCGTCAGAATCCCAGAATCTCCAGAAATTCTAATAGTTTGCCCCTTTTTTAAACTTAAAACTACCCCAAAACCGTAAAAAATTCCAGGTATTTATTGAATTTGATCGGAATCAAATTATTAAAAAAGTGCTCTAGAAATAATGACAAATGTCGAAATGTGGGATTTGCTAAACCTTCATTTAATTTTTCCCTCCTTTTTTCCACCGCTGGGTGGCGCACACATTTTGTCGTCTGCTCATGAATGGAAGATGGGACAAATTTATGTCTCAACACTAGTAAATTTTAGCCCGTCTGAGGCCGGTCCTTAGTTGGCCTAGTGCTAAGTCGAGCTTTTGGCTAAAGGCCTTTCTTGGGCAATCAATGTCAAACGTGAAAAAGAAATTTCGGTTGGCAACGTTGCATCTGCTTTGTGAGTTTTGTCTTGGGGGAGTGGGGAGGGAGAGGGAAGACATGGCCAGTGGCTAATTTCTAATAAGTCCTTTTTCGTTCTTCCCACCTTTCGCTTTCTTCTATGCCCCCAAATCTTGTTCCTCAGAAAACCATCATAGAAAACCCAAAAAATTTCGCGAATTTCGGCTATCCGCTGTTAAAAATGAATTTTCTTGTCCAAAAACGAATCCAACGATTAAAATAGAGCCGTCACTACTACGAATAATGTACACTATGGCGACGACAGCAGTTGATTTGTCGTAGTAGGACATATTATTATGAGGGTTGCACAAATTACAAACATTAAATTTTTTTGATTTTTTTGAAATTATCACTTTTTATTATACTCATTGACCCAATAACGAACAATATTTTTTCAGTGAATTGATTAGTTATTGAAATTCATATATTTTTATTTCCATTGAAAAGTAGAAAAGCAACATATCCCTCGCCTCCTTCTTCTTCAGCCTCTTCAGCATTGAAAACATTGGGAACCACAAATACTTAATGGGGGACAGGTGGGTGAGTCGTAAGGTTTCGCTTAGTGATCGGGGCACTTTAGATATCTGAGTTCGACTCCCCTGGTGAGCATAGTTACTCCCACACCTGGGCACGCACCACTGTTCACACCTCCTTATTTCTAGAAACGCATAAATAGTCCAAAAACACACAATGAAAATATGGTACTTCCATCACCCTCTTCCACTCAATTACAGAAAAAGGGCCATTCCATGGTATTTCAATTTTTTTTTTGTCGCGGTACCTCACCGATTTTGATGAAAAAAATACTGTGTGTTGTAAGTCTTGATTAAATAACACTGTGAAATTTTAAAAATTTTTGGATCAGTGGTTGAGCGTGAATTGCTGTTCCAATTTCCGGTTTTTTGCGAAAGCGTAGTGCGGAATTTTCACTAAAACGTAAGTAAAACGGCGGCGGATTGAGCAATTAAGATCAGAGAAAAACAAAAAAAAAGAGAAAAAAAAATTCAATTTTTTGGTTTTTGGTCGAACGGCAGAAAATATTTAAATTCTGCAAAAACAGGTGAATCCGGAGTACAAAACTGTATATGCTTGAATTATTTCAGATTTTTAGGTCCCATAGCGGAATGGGAAAAAAAATGGGGTCCATGGATTTGGTGCACTTGAGTGGTGGATTGCTTGTTAAAGAAAAAAACTTTAATGGCTAATATCTCCATTCTCGAACGGCGAAGCTGGTCGCGACTTGCGCCATTCGATAGCCCGTCTTCATTTTTACTTATCCTGTAACAATTTCCCTAATTCCAATCTTCGTGTTTAAGTTATGATTTTTTTTAATTTGTTCGTATTCCCTATCTTTTAACACAGGCGCCATCGCACCTTACACTTCTCCCAGAGGTTGGCTCGCGCATCGTTTACAGCTCCCCTAGGTATAGGATATAAAAAATGTATATGATATGATGTATATAGGTATTTACATTGTTGCGACTCTCTTTTCGCTCGGCACTTTTTATTAGCCTCCGATTCAATTCAAATTCGACACACAAAGACAAGACGAACACAGAAAGACAAAACACACACAAATAATACTTGAACAGAGAAACAAGATATCTTAAGACCTCCAATACCTCCAAGATACAACTACAGAATAAGAATGAGAATGAGAATGTTCGTTCATAGGTCCTGACCTCTTATATACCCCCCTGCTAACATTTACTTCTACTAATGGCTTCTGCGTAGACCTTGTGACCAAGGTCTACGCGTAAAAGCGGAAGTCATCTCGTCTTCGCCTGAATTTACGCGTCATTCGAATAATCCAAATTTCTCCCGTAACATTTCGGCCATTCGACTCGGACTTTTGCTTGCAAAAGTGAGAAACAACAAATAAAAAGTATGACTAAGGTATATGACATAATCTTCGGATAATGATGGGAACGGTAGCTTTGTTGTCGACCGCTGAGCGGATGGGTTGGTTCGGTTTCCGTCTTGCCTCTTCCCAGTCTTGGGCACTCACTGTTGACATGTCCTGGCTCTCTAAATTACGAGCATACACGTTCGTTTGGACAGTCGCGAGCTATGTGACTCTGCTGATAGCATTAATAGCACTCATCTTGCATTTGTCGCCCTCGTTGTTGCTGGTCGTCCCATGTAACACTGCGCCTTTGCCCCGCTGGCGGTAGGCTAGATGATGAATTGTAGCGTGTACCGAAAGACACCTGTTGCCCTGTCAATCGAGGCTCTTGATGCAGGAACGGTTGTTGGTGAAACTCTTGTTGAAATCGCGAAATGTTATTGACTTGGTCTCTTTTTACCGCCTCCATTTCCGTCCTTAGGCGAGCCAACTCTCCTTGAAGCTGGTCGATTACTGACGGTGCTGTACTGCCGACTACTTTTAACCTTCCGTACTCTGTGACGAACTCGGCTATTGTTGCTAAATTAGCATTATGGAGGTGCCAATAGAGCTGTGTGTGTTTAATGCCACTGATTAAATGTCCAACGAACGCTCGTTCGCTCGTTGGGTCCGGACAAAGACGATGAAACTTTGCTTTGTCGTGAGCGTAATGCGCTGACGACTCTCCTGGCTGTTGAACACGTGATGCCACCGCTGTTTTCCAATCGTCCATCGTGTACCGCTTACGAAATGCCTCTGTAAAAGCTGCCGACCAATCAGCCCAGTTTTCTTCTGGTGGTACTGCTTGAGCAGCTGGCATCGGCATCCAAATCTTCGCTGCTGCTCCATGTAAAGCGGCTGCTGCCATCCGTCGTTGTTTTTCCGGTGTCCATCTAGCTGCCGTTGCGATTCTCTCCACCGCTTCTATCCACTCGAACACGTCTTCATTTGCTGATCCACCAAATTTGGGTAACGGTCCGTTTCCCCCTCCATGTCCGTCCAGTGCTACTGTTAGGGCGGCCGCTTGCCGTTGATTTTCTCTATGGAGTCCTGCGATCTGCTCCGGGTTTTCTTGTTGTTGGTCAATCATGATGCGCTGCATCGCTGTCAGCTGTGCCAGGATTTGCGTAAGGTCGGCCATGTTGACCGGCGGATTTTCTACTGCGACAATTCGTTCGGCTACGTTGACTGGCGGATTTTATACTGCAACAATTGGCTGATTTGCTTGACGACTGCGAGTTGCTATACCGATGTCTGCTGGTCTATAAGACGCGCGTCCACAATAATTACAAGGTGCTGGCTGGCCAGGGAGACGATGTTGGCATCTACCGCGCATGAGTGATGAGTTCTTGTGGTGTAGCTTGTTAGCTTTTCTTTGACACCATCCCATTTCTGACACCACTGTTGCGACTCTCTTTTCGCTCGGCACTCTTTATTAGCCTCCGACTCAATGTAACTTCGACACACAAAGACAAGACGAACACAGAAAGACAAAACACACACAAATAATACTCGAACAGAGAAACAAGATAGCTTAAGACCTCCATTACCTCCAAGATACAACTACAGAATAAGAATGAGAATGAGAATGTTCGTTCATAGGTTCTGACCTCTTATAACCCCCCCCCCCCCCCCCCTGCTAACATTTACTTCTACTAATGACTTCTGCGTAGACCTTGTGACCAAAGTCTACGCGGAAAAGCGGAAGTCATCTCGTCTTCGCCTGAATTTACGCGTCATTCGAATAATCCGAATTTCACCCGTAACAATATGAACTTAACAAAACATTTAAACGGCCAGGGGGGTTCCGGCCCACCCACCCAAGTCATGAATAATGATCTCGTCATTTTTGGGTTCTTCTAGATACATTTGCGAGTGTGCTCAGCTGCCTACTCCCCCCATTTTAAATGGTATGTCCTGCACACACTATAATAGATAGATAGATTAATAAAAGACTTAATTATCCATGCAATCTTAGTTGTAACAATAAATAACTTATACTCCACTTGGCTGGATAAGATGAAACAAAATTTTTGAATTGGTAAGGAATTAGTGGTTTTGGAGAATACCACTTGTCTTGAATATCGCCATTTGAATCAACTACGAGATTTGCCACCTGACGTGAAGACAATTCTTCAAGACATTCAGAATTGGTTAGAACCCGTTGTTGTTTCGGTTTTATTTTGCCAAACGAGTTTGTTGCATCCATGTCTTCGAATCTCTCAAGTATTATTCCAAGATGGAAATATTTCTGGTGCTTAGGGGAATCGACGTTTGTGGCGTTATTTAATCTTGACATGTGTCGATTGTTGTTGGATTTCTTGTCGACTTTGGGTAGTCTGGCTTTCTCTTTTTGACTTGCTCTTTCTTGGCTTGCCTTTTTTTCAGAATCTAACAGATGTTGGAATTGTTCGAGTCCCATTGTATTTTGTTCGACGTTATGCCACATTTCTTGAAACTTCGGGTCTGTGATAAATGTCGCCAAATCGTAGTAATTCGATAGACAGCGTCGAAATGGTGATTTGTGAAATTTTTTGAAGTGTAAGTTCATATTATCAAAGCTCGTGAAATCTTTAAGGCAAAATTCACAATAACATCTTTTACTAGTAACTTTTGTGAAATGATCCCATTTCTGAATGTCATATGAAACAATCCTTGGAATATGACCATTGTGATTCAATTTTCCTATTTTTTCTGTTAAAAAAATTTAAAAAATTGTTATCGTTCAAACAGGCTTGAAGAGGAGATAACGTAGAATATTTTACATATTTTTTATAATTCTAAAGAAATCGGGAAAGCCAATAATTGATTCAAAAGTCAAGGTTGGACGACCCAATTTTGAGACGAAAAAATTTATTTTATTGTTCATCCCTCAACCATTCGTCTTAATACAATGAAATTTTGTTTTCAGTTACTAACATCTACATCTCCTGATGTTTTCCATATTTTGCAATTCTAATCCATCAAGAAATCAATTGAGCCAACTGACCCGAACGCCAGAACGCCTCAATCTCCCCTATTTTTGGAAATGCTCAGGCCACCCCAAAAGTGCGGAGTCTAAAAGTAAAAGAGCCTACCACAATTGTACGTCCTCTCCCACAAAAATGGACTTTTGGAACAGCATTTTTGTTTCACACAAATTTTTGAATTTTTCTTGTAATTTTACACAAATTGTGCATAGCCAACGGATATGAAATTTTTTTTTAAATATATTGCTATCCCAGTTTTTTTAATGTATTACTTAATTATAGCCCAAAAAATAAGCGTCCCAAGTAACCTGGGCCCTTTTTACTAAACGATCAAAAGAGATCTAGTCATTCAAAAATTCTAGTTGATTACAGGGTTTGAATAAATGAATTCTGAAAAAGATATGAAGAGGGGAGAAAATTTGCCATAAAATGTTTACCAAAAAAGGGAAAATCCATCTAATTTTGTACTACATAAAGCAACTTGAAACCACCATTGAGATATTAAATTAAAATAACGAATGGTATGTGTTACATCACAATTAGCATCAATACAGGTTATTTCCGTGAGTCTTATCACAAATTTATCAGTTCACACTAATCACATTAAAACTATCGGTTTAATAATAAGTAATATAATTTTGAAATCAGGGTGTGTTCCACTTTTAAAACAAAAACGTATATTGGCAATGGAAAACAAATGGCTTGTCCTGACAAGGGAATGGCGAATGTCGTTTTAAGTTCAAGTTGTGTTAAGTGTGGAAACAAACATGGGAACTGGTGGAAAATGGATTTCATCATAGAAAACCGATTCGCATTCACACCAGATACCTTTTAACTTTTCTTATCTTCTAAGTTCTAATACAGGCCCTGCTAGCACGGCTGGTCCAATATCTTTTCGATGTATGTATATTGTTACGCACACAGTGGTTAAGCTTACACTTGTGGTGGAGTCACATAAGAAACATCAATGTCTCTGCTGACTCCATTTTCACAAGAGCCAGCACGAAGAAATAGACTGTTACTGTTGGTGACTATCTAAGTGTTTATTGTTTCACCAACAATACTAACTACACCAAGAGCAAAGGAAAAAGGCAAGCACTAATAAAAAGGACCGAAGCTACAGATAAACACAACTGAACTGAACTCCAAAGGCCAAAACAAGGTTGAAACAGGAAGAGACAAGGTCAATATAAAAGAAGGCCGATCAAGGTTAGGTTAGTTTTAGTAGTGAATGCTACTACCACCAAAGGGCTAAACAATCAGCCAAAACAGTCGTTACAATATCCATTATTTGTCGCGTCCTTTTTTCGTCCAAACAATACGGCGATGCTACGTACTTTTCACGTCTTTCTTCGATGATGTATGATAACCACAGCGGACGATAAACGTAAGGACCTAGTTAGGACGTCAATTGGATGCAAATATAGGTCTAATTTTGTTTAAGTTCATCTTAAGAACAACAAATGGACGCCCAATGGACAAAAACCGGATTAAAAGCTAGAATTTTCTATCAGTTAATACTATTAACTCTATTAACTTAATAGAACTAAAAAAAACTAGCAACTTGAAAGCCTTAATTACACTTATTTTCACATGGTGAATGTGAAAATAAGAAAATTCATTGAATTTATGATTTAAGCTAAGCAAAAATATTAAATAGTAAGATTTAAATGTACAAAAAAAAATTTATGTAGTTTAAATTTTTTCTTTTTTAATGCTATTCCATATTTGATGTGGATGTAAGTAGCTGTTAATTTATGTTATTTGGCAATTTCTAATTAATAAGGTATAGATTATAAAATTTAAAAATTTTTTTAAGTAGTGGTTGGTCTCATTAGTAGGGAGGATGTAAAGATGCGAAAGGTTCAAGGTTCGATTCCTTTAACAGTCAAACGAGTACTTTTGAAACCTAGCGTTTATTTGACGTGTTTTGGATTTCCAAATTACGCACACAGTGGATATCCTATAGACGTTAGATGTCGACGTAAAACTTGACGTGACATTAAGACGGATATTCTGCGTACGATGGATGACCAAAATGTATATTCAATCGTCGAACATGGATAGCGAGAATAATTTGTTGAGATGCAAGCATGCTAGCAGGGGGTGCAATCATTTCGCAACCGCGTCAAAATGCTGTGATGAACAATTTGGTTCTGAAAACTGAGACTCTGAGCCAAAATTTATTCTGATAACCAAAATGCTTTGGCATCCGATGTGAGAAAGATATTGACACATATCAAAACAATAGCTAAAGCTCCAGGTAAAAAAAAGGTACTAGTGACATGTACTCAAATCAAGTACATGTCACTAGTACCTAATTCAGAAAGAAGCTCGTGCAGAAGAATTCAGAATGCAGAAGAACCTTCGTCACAAGTACCTTAGAAAAATAAATTGTTATAAGTACATTTCGTCAGAAATACCTTTCGCCAGAAATACCTTTCGCCAGAAGTACTTAATAATCAACTTACCTTCCGTCATAAGTAGTTTCAATTTGAAACCATTATCCTGTATCCTGTCATGTATTATGTATTGTGTGCAATTTGAGCCATGGCAACACTCAAATCTGAGTACGTCAAATACAAAAAAAAATTCAAAAATTTGGTACCTTATATTAAAAAATGTGGTGTATTATATTTAAAAATTTTGTATATTATATCAAAAATCCAATATATTATATTAAAAAATTTGGGGTATTATATTTAAAAAATGTCTATATTATCTTAAAAAAACTTGGTTTATTCAATAACAAGTTCAGTATATTACATGAAAAAATCGTTTAACTTTATTAACAAAAATTTTCTATTTATAAATAAACAAGTTCACTGTGAAACTAGTACAAATGGCGTTCCATAAAGAGTATAAAATAAATTGGAAAGTTTAAAGTAAACTGCGTTTGTTTTTGCTTTTGATATTAAAAAAAGTATTAATGACGAAAGTATTTGTTGTGAATTCGGAGGTATCTGTAATAATAAAATAAAATAAAAGGTTCTAATGACGGAATAAAAATGAGTAGTTAAGGTGAAGGTACATATAAGCTGTGGTAACTGTGACATGTATTTCCAAATGAAGGTACTTGTGACGAAGGTTCTTAAAAGATGAGGTACTAATGACATGATTCCGTCGAATTACTGGGGCAAGCGTTCATTTTCACAAACTTTCCCTTATACCATTGGAATCGGCTTGACGAGCTCTATCGAGTGAGTAAAGTTTGATTGATTAGAGATTCCGTGCCACTCTAGGCCACTGCCCACCGTGTTGCTGCATAAACCGTTTCATTCACCGCAACCTTGGTCGCTGTGGTAGGTGATACTTCACACGAATAGTTGAATCTAGTGTTTCGAAGATTTCAAACACGCGTTTCCCTCCGTAGTGATGAATCATGGCCTTGCGTCTTGTGTCATAGGTGACTTTAAGTGCCATAAAAAAATTGTCAAAACGATTTACCCATTGTACGAAGGCAAGACTGAAGATTGGTCTTCATCCAATTCGAATGGCGGAAAGGAAAGTAGAGATGGCACAATTATGGGCATCACATTGCACGATACCCCAGGTGACACATATCTCTGTAACAGACTCTGTTTCAGCTCTGTTACTCAAACAATGGGAAACATACTAAAAAGACATCTGTAACAGACCTGAAATTAGGTATGATTTTAAAGGGTGAATTATCTTTTATCTATGTAAAACACTCATGTATATAGGCCTACCTTGTTTATGATCTAGGACACATAGATTTGGTTTCTCCGTCTATTGCTGGCTCTTCTTAGAGTGGAACATTGCTGTTTTAATCAATATTTACATCCATGGTTCACATACCTCCACAAGGGTAGAGATAAAAGTCTGTATTACCCTTGATTCACAGAGTTGTTTAAGTTAGTCAGAAGTAACAACTGATGTCGACGCAACAAGTTTCCCAAGATGAGGCATTGTCTACAAGCCTTCATATAACCCCCCCCCCCCTTTACTTGGAAAATTCGAGTGAACGCTCTAGTTCACATCTGAATCATGTTCCACTTTGGCATAAAATGACGGTTTTTGGAATGTACTAGTGTAAACTGTTACTGTAATTTGTTTTTTTATTCTTTGGAAACTTCATCATTCAATCAATTGTATCATTAATTAAGTGAATCGTATTTTTTCATTTTAGGTAACAATTCAGTATTTTTTTTAAGATTCTGTACAGTTTTTGGTATGCTAAATATGAGAGTGGTTCGTCTTCCCCAATAAAATAGTACAGTTGAACTTCGTGCCATGTCCAAAATTAAAAGAATTATAAATCTATATTTGAAAAATCGATCGCTGGTATAATAGCTCTAAGGTAGGAGGACTCCTATTTCACAAAAGGGGTGCGTTGTTCAGGAAAGTAGATCACCCGGAGTCGAGATTGTTAAAGAGGTATAGGTAAATGTTTTAAGGGTATTATTTAATTGTAGAATTAAGTTGGGGAAATAAAAAAATTTATATAGATTGAACCTAATTTTCTATAGAGTTGGCTGACGTCCGAAGTTTCTAGTTCGATTAAACCGGGGGAAAAAATGGAAGCGAACTGGTAATGGAGCAGTTGGACATCCTGCGTTGTGCATTCTCCACAAATGCGAAAATCTCATTTGTGTCCAACTTGGTCTGTGTCGCCTACAGCGTCTTATGGGAAAACCAACTTCTCCTCGGTAAAAAAATTGTTTTCTTATCTTTGACTTCCCCTTTTTTTCTTTTTTTTCGATTCCCCCCCCCTTTTCTTCCTAACAGTGAATACTTTATTCATTTCTTTATTACCTAATTTTTATTTCTATCCCCAATTCAATCTGGTTAATTTTTAATTAATTTTTGTTATTACCAGGTAGTTACCAGGTAAAATCAGCAGCCAACTGCCTTATATCTTTCTTTGGTACCTTCTTGGGAAAATGAGGCAGTGAAAACGAAGTTACCAGGTAATGACACTCAGCAGCGAAAAGGATGGTAGCGACATGTTGGCCAAATAGCGTTATGGTCGCGATCCAGCCAACGATGTGCCAGCTGGGGATATGCGCGATCGCCTGAGAGGTTCCACGGAATGATTCCTGGTTTTAGTCTTCACCAGGATCCAGGGATTTTTGCAGGTCGAGAATTTAGTGAGGAGGTTTTTTTGCCAATCACTTTTAAAAATTTACGTGATTTTACCCTTGTCGAGGTTGTTTTGGCGATGCTGGAAGGCTGGGAATCCAGTAGAGTGTTGTTCTCTATCCGTTTGAAGTGAGGCATTTTAGTCGATTTCTGATGTCTGTTATGCATTGATTGCTTGGTGGGTTGGTGGACCATAGGGCTTTGATGGCTGCGCTGGAATAAGTGAAGATGTGAATTTGTGGGGGGGGGGGATGAATCAAGGGCATAGATTGCAGCTAGGGTCGGTGGATGCCATTAAGTTCAGCTGTAAAGATCCTAGTTCCAATTTTGAGTTGCCATGATTTTGCCAGGAGGATGGAAGGATGAAGATTGTAGGCTACACGAAGAGGACGGGAACATTCTTGAGACGGAACCATCTGTGTATGCAATTACGTCAGGTGGGACGATATTGGCTAGAAAAGGGTTAAAACTAGACGTGACTGCTATGGAGTTGGCTTTGGCTTCGTTTTTAATTAGGGGGAACCATTGGGTGATATGGAAGGTAGGGGACCAGGGTGCAGGCGGAGAAGATAATTTGGCCTTTAATTCCTGGGGTAGAGGAAAACAGGGAAGTTCCATCTAGTTTTATTCTGAGGTACGCTGATAGGAGGCAGGGGGAGTATATAATTGGCCAGATTTTGGTTGAATAGAAAAGATACCTAATAGGACGGTAGTTCGTATTTTTGGTGTTGGCATTTAAGTTGACAAGATATTTTGAGGATAGCCATTCTCTCCTATCGGATAGAGGTTCAGTCCCAGTTTTGGCATAGATTACTTCGGTAGGGGTGGAAGGTCACAAACCTAGGATGAGCCTAAGGATTGATCTGGCTTCAACGTCAATATTGTGGAGGTTAGATTTGCTAGCTGATCCAAAATGGGGGTACCGTAGTCAATCCTGCTTCTTACAAGGCTTTTAGATAGAAGGGAAGGGGTTTGAGAAAGGGTGCGTATAATGATTTTGAAATGAAGGAGAAGGCGTTTTTTTTTTATCTTGACACAGTTATTGATTACTACAGCGATGTGGGCTTTCCACAGGAGTTTGGTGTCCCTTGCGACCCCGAAGAATTTGATTTTTTTTTCGTTAGGGATTCTTTGGCCATTTAGGAAAAGTAGTGGGTCTTCACCGGGGTTATATCCAACTCGGTTGGATTGATCATTTCGAATATTTTGCTGAAACAGGATGTAAGGCTGATGGGCGTGTAGGAATTGGCATCATCAGACGGTTTTCCGGGCTTGGGGAGGGGGATAACTATGTTTTTTTTTCACAAGTCAGGAACGTAAGCGTTGTTGTAAAGGGGTTTTGACAAAAAAAGAACATTTTTCTTGTGGTTTGGGGGAAAGATTATTGATCATTTTTTGTGTGGATTAAGTCAAGGCTCGCTTTTCTTTTGTTTTTCCTTGTTGCTTGTTCCAGCTCATTCAGGGTTAAATTACAGTTCAGGTTGTTTGGGGAGTTATTTGAGATTTGGGAGTGAATGTGAGGTTCTAGAAGATCGTCGTCGTAGTAGATTAGTCGATCGTAGTCGATCGTCGTCGTAGTAGATTAGTCGATCGTAGTCGATCGTCGTCGTAGCTGAACAGATTTAGGAAATTGTCAGTGATATCATTTAGCGAGGTGAGCTTGTCCCCGTTGGGTGTAGTTATGGAGAGGGAGATGGGTTACCTCGGACCTGTTGTTACCTCGGACGATCATCATCATTCCACCAGGGGCGGTTGGGTTCTTTGGGGGATTTGGAGCAAGTAAAATGAGAGAAATTCGAATAAGTACGAACATTAGGGTTAAAAAATAAGTGGATTGAATGTTCAAATATTTAAAGAAAAGCACAAATATTTGATAATATTGAATGTTCAAAAATTTGAAGAAAAGCTCAAATATTGTACATTTAATCCACTAATTTTTTCGCCACAAAGAAGGTTTATTAGTTTTTTTAAGGCACATAGCCGCAGATTCATGTCTAGAACAGCTTTAAGAAGAAATGTCTACTCTTTTAAAAGTATTGAAGACAAATTAGCATGTTAAAGATCCCGAAAATCTCGACTTTTTAAATCTTTTAAACTTTTGAAATGTTCCGCATAAGTGACTTTTTTCACAAATATTCCATATGAACACTTAATTTAAAGCTAATTACACGAAGCCAATTACATATCGAATAAAACAATTTTTCGACAACCATTAATTATTAATTAAACCGTTTAAAACTTTTTAAAATTTCGCAATAATACAAATCGTTCAACCTTGTCACGAAAAAGCAGACGATAATTTTAATAATAATCTTACAGCAATCAAACCTGAATTTAAACGTGATTTTGAAGATTTCTAGATTTATAGTCGTTTTGTTTATGTGTTTGTTTCAAAAACAAATAAACTGACAGTCGCAAGCCCTAATATTCGTTCCTATTTGAATTTCTCTCATTTTACCGCAGCTCCCTGGGGTGTGATAGTCGGAAAAGATTTTTGTTGATAGACTGGATTTTGTCTGTGAAAGTGTCGAACATTGATTTTGTGCCCGACATTTCTGGGAAAGATTTTGTAGAGAGTGAGTCTTCGAGGTCTTTGTTCCACTGAGGCCATCTAGTTTTGTTGAATATCCAGGTTGGGGGTCTTGATTTCAGATGGATGGGGTCGACGTTGAGGGTGGTGATGACTGGGAGGTGGTCACTGCCACAGTAGGGGCCAAGAAAAATTTTGGAGTTGAGAGCAAATAGGGATGTGATAATGAGGTCGATAGTGGAGAGTCTACCAAAGAATGGAATGATTCGGTTGCTCAGGTAAATGGGAGTGATGTAAAATGGTGGCGCCGATAGCTTCTGTGGCGTTGAGGTTGATGGGGTGGCTTAACTGATAATTGGAGGGATTTCTTAATTAAGAGAGCTACGCAATCTCCGCGGTGGAGTTGGCGGTCTCTCTCAAGGACGTGGTAGAATTTAAATTTGACATTGAAGTGGTGGCTTCAATAATAAGTTTCACTAAGAAGAACGAGGTTCGGGATTTAGTTAATTGAGACGGACGTGGAACTCTTCAAGTCTAGATTTAGTTAAGCTCTGCGCATTCCATTAGAGACAAATTAGATTGGTCATCTTTTTGGTTAACGGTGTATTCGAAATCGTGGTTATCTGGGGAGAAAAGTTCGCTGTGTAGAAGGTGCATGAACCTCGAGATTGAAAATATTTCGTTTCTGTCCGGGGGTGAGTGGGCGGGGTGGAGGTTGGGGTCTTTTTTAGTGATTGGAAAGGGATTTGGGTTTTCTGTTGCCGGGGAGATATAAGCAATTAAAGTTTTTTTTTTAAATTCAAAATTGCGTAGACTTGCTAATGACTAATCCAACTCGGACTAAAACCAAAAAATAGAATTTTTTTTCTCTTTTTTTTGGGGGGGGGGTGTCCGATTTCAATTGCTAAATCCGCCGCCGTTTTATTAGCGTTTTAGAGCCAATTCCGAACTACGCTTCCGCAAAAAACCGGAAAATTGCAACGAGAATTCACACCCAACCGCTGATCCAAAAAATCTGAAATTTTTACAGTCTAATATAATCATGATTGAAAACGCACAGTATTTGTTTTTAAAAAATCGGCGAGGAACAGCGACAAAAAAAAATTTTAAATCCATGTTTCTAACAATGGAGGGGCGTGGAAAGAAGAAGCGCACGGAAAGAAAAAAAGAACACGTAGCCTCTAGCTTGATCGGCTGAAAGGTCGGGCTGGTTTCCTCCTCATCTGTTTCTAATTGCAGCTCTGGTTCCGACTCACTTTCTGAGTAATTTCACCCCCTCCTCTTGGTTGGGGCCGCTTCGAGAAGTTGGTTCCTTACTACCTGCATGTTGTGTCAGCCTACGGTGTTTGGGCCTGAGCCGTGGCCTGAACGGGTAGGATTTGTTCTTTGAGAAGTTCGTTCTCTACGCTCTCCGATGGATTACAGAAAATCAGAGTAAACTCGAGCGAACCCTTAAAATTGACAGACTCAGCTATGGGAGATTTCCCATCGTCTGGCTCAGGATCCTTTCGGAACCACGACGGCTGTAGTCGTCTCCTGCGTGCGTGATGCCGGACGGAAGGCGCCAATATTGATATCGGCCAAACGGAGTTAAAAACGTTGTCAAGGCTGCCGATTCTTCGTCAAGTCTTGCTTGTTGATAACCTTTCAGGGCGTCGACTATTGTGAAAAAATTCATACCTGATGGAATCGTTCGCACTGCTTGAAAAGGTGTGGCAGGGTCAAATCTCGGCCGGATGGCGTTGTGATTTAAGATTGTGAAATCCACACAAACTCTGATGCCGCCATCTTTCTTGAAGGCCAGCACCATCGGATGGACCCAAGCTGTTGGTTCCGTTACTTATCGGATTATCTCCTGCTTTTCAAGGAGGTCCAGCTCTTGTTTTAGTCTTGTTACTAGAGAGACTGACACGAGACGAGATCCGCGGATGGCGGCTAAAATCTTGACTTTCTTGAGCTTGAAATAACATGCCGGGCCCACCATGGGTCGACAGATTCCGTCAAAGATGTGGGGAGGGACGGCCGTTAACTGGTTTAGGTCCTCCTTCTTCCTCTCTTCCGTCGGGTTGAATCCGACTGTAGCCATAAGACGTGGAAAAAACTTGGAGCTAGGATCGTCTCGTGGCTTCTCCTTTTTGATAGTGTTGATGCTCTCGTGAGGATAATTCCAAGCTGCCGCATGCATATGATGCATATAATGCATAGCGCCGGTTGTTTCAGATCCTGGAATACGTGAAAAGTGGTTTTGATTGATTTAGTATTTTTACCCGTTGGCCAACGGATTGTTGCTTTGATCTTTCCGATGCTGATAATGGGTCTTCCAGTAGCTGTAATGGCGTTGGTGCCCCTGGGCAAAAGAAGTGTCTTAAATCTCGTTGTGGTACATATCGGCCGGAATGGCGGCGATTTGTGCCCTTGTGTCTGGCTAAATTTGGATGATTATTTCTTTCTTACTGCCATTGGGTTGAATTTCTGCTTTAACGAGATCAGATTCTTCTATGCCTGCAACACGTGCTGAAAAGTTAGGGTCGAGTGTGATGCATCCGGTTTGAGGCGGTTTTGTGCTCTTCTTGGAACTGCACACTCTTGCAAAATGACCAATTTTTGTGCATTTGCCGCATTCCATTCCGTTTGCTGGGCATAGTAGACGTGAGTGGTGGGTTTCACTGCCACAGTTCCAGAATCCTTTTAATTCGTTGTCATCTTTTGGCTGCTTACCGGACGGTCTGTCCATCGCCGACCGATGGATTTTTGCGTTTTTGCGTTTTACCTTTCTTGTATGACGATTTGGCCAGCGCTTTAATTGCTGCCGCTTTGCCAGTCTTCAAATTAGTTGCTTGTTGAGAAGCGTTTCCTGACCCTCTAAAAAATTGCCAAAGATCACAACACTGTAGCAATACCTGTGGAGTACGAGTCAGTCATTGAGTGCAATGCAAACAAAAAGGTAGAAATACAAAATGATGATTTTAGTTCAAATGAATTGTTCAATTTCTTTTTCATTTTCTTTCTCAATTTCAATTTAAGGTTTCTCATTGCGCCATTTATTACAATGCTCGAAACATGGTAGCAGAATTAAAGAACCAACTACAGTATTCGTGTATCAGCACGGATCAATTTCAAGAAGATGCAATTGAAATTGAGGCAAGTTCAGATTCAATAACTTTTTTTTAATTCCGGAGATTGAGCGTACGGTAGAGTCAGAATAAATTCATAATTCCGAGGAAGGAGAAATATTCGTATTTTAAGTCGAATTAGCTTCGGTCTTGATGCTTCATATTTGTTTGGTTGCGTTCCCTATTACTAATACCTGCCTTCCAAGTCGGTCATCCACGATGGTTTAAAAGCTATGGATGTCTTTTTTTCAATTTTTTCACCAAAAGGAAAAATGCTTACGTATCTCTGTCATTTATTCAGTGAAAATTGATTTCGTAAATTCGTTATACAATACTGGGGCCGTTAAAAAAACTACAAAGCTTTTCAGAAAGTACAAAAAACTGCTTGATTTATCCCATTTTATTTTGTCCCGTTGAATCAATGCAGTTTGGATTCAAAAGTAAATCCCGATTCTCACAGCATTACTTCTTGCAGAACTGTGTTTGAGACTCTAAAATAGTAGAAAAGTGATTAAGTTTTGTGGTGTATGATTCAAATTATTAGTAAGTGTCAAATTAGTTTACATCTTCTCTATTATTTAATTTGTACATTTGAATTCCCCACCCTCACCACGTAGGATCATTACTAGATCCACGCATAAACGATCCTTAAACGCGATTAAAAATTATGACAAGCCCGTTTGCAATAATTGCATCGCATTATTGCAAAAATTGTGGAGAATTTAATATTCTTTTATTTGTTACACTAATTTGAATTTCATTTTTTTATTTTTCTATGTGAAGAGAATGGGTCGAAAGTGGTAAAAGACGTCAAAATGGAGAGAGAGCGAATCTTATTAAGCTCCAAAGAGAACCAAAACTTCTCTTCGTACCATGTTGTGAACCATATTACAGCCATGACCGCAATTCAGAGGTGTGGTTTGAAAGATGTCAGTTAAACTAAAGATTATCTAAAAGAACCGGTGGTAAAAATAAAACAGGGGAAATTTATTGGTCAACCCAGATAAGTACTGGAAATTCAACGAAAGAATAAAATTCTAATAACACTAAAATTTTGCAAGGAGATGAACTTGCTTAACTAGATTAATCATTTGATATCCAAGGTATGCCAATTTTTTTCTTCACATCTACTTCCTGAAGTCTGGGCCTCTTAATGATTTCCTTGCATGCTTTCAAAAAATAATTAGACAATAATTCTTTAAAATTAAACATTATTATCCCTTATAGTACAGAAATTACTAAATCGATAGGTATGATGGTTAGTTCATTCACAGCCAGCTCTTGAATTAATCTCGAAAATTCGTCTTCATTCTTTGAACTTTGTTTGTACTCTGCCATGTATCCGTTTCCTTTGTTTTTGTAGCTTTTCCTTTGCAGTTGGTTGATTTCTGTCTTTCTGTATTTTTTTTTCTATGATTGGTTTGTTATCCTGTCCTAAAGTTGAACAGTTTTTCGATAACACCATATTCAACTTGTATGCGTACTTGGGACCATATAATAGTTCAATTTCCATGCTTTACACGCATCGCCGAATGATAATACAATAAAATACAGTCCAAGCTGAACATAAGATGGGACGTTTTGTAACTGATTTGAAAATTGGTGACATAGGTGCTATTCTAGATCAGAAATCGAAATCAAATGAGGTGGACTATTGATTGTCCCCTTCGCAACCATACCACGCCCATGCATGAATTCGAAGCACGGGGAAATTTCATTGTCCCTCCTATCCCTTGGTCAGATTTTAAATTTTGGAGTTTCCAAAAACACTTCTTCCTATTTGATTAAAGATTTTTTATATCTTTAAATAAATAATAATTCATTTTTTTCAGTGCAAAATATTCTTGTCACAGCTTTATTTCTTTAAATTTCTTTGAACAACCTGACTAATACTTGACTACTTCACTAATACTTAACCATTATGCACTCCGTTTTTAAGTGAACCAATTCTCCCTATTGGTACAACGGTAATTTTTTTTTAGAAATTTCACTTTCTTTTCTTAACTATCACAAATTTTAAAAGGTAAACAAATCTACGACAGAAATAAATTAGCATGTTTTTTATATCTTATTTGCCTGATTGAAATCTAGCATGATCAGTTTCTATAGGGTTAAGAAAACATGCCAATAATGTCCTCGAATCTCAACTATAAGATTAATATTTATATATCTTTTTAGGTTGTATTCTGTTGAATAAAAAATACTTCTCAAATTGGTAGAATTTAGCAAAACATGTTTAAAACATTTTGGAGACCTGTTCTATTTGATATAGAGTTCAAAATTAATACAAAACAAGTAAGAAAATCCTACTCTAAAAAAAGTATGCAAGATTACCATTTTTAATGTTGAAGAAGAACAAAAAATTCTGCCCATATTCGATGCTTTAACAATTTATGTATCGTTCTGAGATTTTTACATGTTATATAGAGATCAAAATCATTGTGAATCAGTTTATTCAAACGAAAACTGTATGAGACCTGATACGGATCTGTTTTTAGGTAAGAAAACCGGACCCGTAACAGAAATCTGTAACAGATCTGTGTGCTAGTGTGCTACATGTGTCTGTTAGGTCTCATCAATAGAGAAAAAATCTATCAGTGAAGAAGAAAACATTACTCATCTGTGTACAGTACCCACCACAGGTATTGGATCACCCCGGTCCAAAAAAGGCGTTTTAACCCGCGCGAGATAGGCCTAACGGTGTCATCATCATGTGTCATGTCCAAAAATTTATCGAATGGCCTATCCCTACCCGCGGCATGGCCTTAGGATACGGTAGACAAAGGATTCGTCCCCGCCATACCCTAAGGCCATGCCGCGGGAAGGGACAGGCCATGCGGCATATTTTTAGGGTGATCCAATATTTATGAACGGTGAATTTAAATACATAACCTTAACACTTTTTTAAAATTAAAAATCAGAAAGATGAAGAACACTTTTTATCTTTCTGCTAAAAAAAATAAACCTCGTACGACCAATCTTAGTATTTAAAAAAACATCTCGCGCAAGACACCGTTAGGCCTATCTCGCGCGGGTTAAAACGTCTTTTTTGGACTGTGGTGATCCAATACCTGTGGTGGGTACTGTATGTCAAGGGATGAGCAACCCGGAAGACTTGGACGGGTGTTGTTTATCCTTCATTACGGAAATAAATGTTATCATGGCGTAAGGAGGCATATACGTGAAAATGCCGTCTGCTGGAGAATAACAATTAAAGAAGCTGCTTCGACAGTAGAAAATACGGAAAAATTAGCATGAACTGGAACAGCAGGCCACATCGCTAAGGCAAACCTGTCACTATAAAAGTTTGGAAACTATCATATTAATTGGTTCTATTTATGTGGTTTTACAAAATGCATGCTTCACTAAGTCCACTAAAGTGCACCGTTAAAGGATGTACCATATGAAACATAGAAAGAAACATGGTAGTGTTTTTATTCCTATACACGGAGCCCAGCTGCAAACTCATGCATCGTTTGTTAACCAGGAGGTCACTGATTTTCATCTACGTGGATCTAGTTGAGTTCAAGTTGTCCAATTCAACATGATTAAAGATCGTTGTTCTAGATCGAAAGTACGTAGTATGTTTAAGTAGCATGCGAAAATAAATTCAATTGTGTGTGTGTGACTGTTTACTTTACTTGATTTGAAGGACGAGCTACCAGCCCCACTGTTCACTTTCTCTGTTTACATAACGCGATAGTAACTGTATTCTGAACCTTCCATCTTGTATAGAGAAACAGTTTGAATCATTCTTATTGCCTACTTAAACACTGCTTACAGGAATTCCCAAAGCTATATGGTTGAATTTTTGTCACGATAAATATCCATTTTCTTCTCCACCTTGTTTACGTTGTCAGAAGTTTGGTCCTCTTCACTCATTCAGTTGTTTTCCATTTGAAAAATTTCCTCCAGTGGCTCAAAATTCTTATTCGTAAAAATGATAAACCTCTTTCTTAAATTGTCAAACGTCATGGTGAATTACCAAATGTAAACGTGGTACGCCACGCCATACATGCCAACATACCATATGTACCGTATTAGCTAGAATTTAATAAAAGAGGCCTTTCAATAAATAAAAGACCATTAATCCTGATCGATCATCTGACAACATTATGCCGGACTACGTATTTGAAGAAAAACTAACCAAACAAAAACTGTCGACACTTTGAAAACTTTTTCAAATAAAAAACAATTAATAACTCTCCAAATTCAAAATTCTGTTGAAAATATTTGATTGGATTTAGGTTTCACTAAGAAGGTTAAATTTCTTCAAACAAGTTTTGAGAAAGTCAACAATGAAATTATAAAGGCAAGCGATCATACAAAAATATTTAATAAAGAGAAACGGGAGATTCAAATCAATTATTGGAAAACAAACGAACCACAAGCGACACACACCACAGTAATATTACATTTTCTTATTCTTGCGGCCCATAACCTTTATCTGGATTTCAATGAAAGACATAATTACATGGTTCCCATTCACCAGTTGGGCCCAAAAATTGAGCAATTTTGCTCAATGATATTCAGTAGCTTGTAATAAACTGGTGGGTACCAACCCCCATATCACCGCGCCTTTCTTGATAGGCGTGTCAAAAATTTCACTCTATGGCTCCATCTGTGTCCGTTCAGCCGGGGGAATATTACACCGCCAAATTATTTGAATTCACGGTAACTGTCACATTTTATCGTACGAATTCACGAACAAATGAAAGCTTGTAAAATTCCACGGGAATGATAAGAGGCTCAAAAAATATTCCATGGATTCAAATTCTTTGCAGTTGCGACGACGCAGTTGCGACGACCCATTCCCATTTGAAGTGGAAGTGAGAGCGTAGGCAGTGAAATTAGAACTTTATCTGGACCAAAAAGGAGAAAAGGTGCTCAAGCAAATGGATGTTACAGAAAAGGAGGCTGTTCCCTAGCCTCAAGCGCCAAGCGCTGATCGATGCGAAAGAGTCGGAAGACGCAAAGAAGAAAGCAGAAGAAGCAAACAAATAGGTGGGGAATTTAACAGGCGCTATTGAGAAAAGGAAATCTGCAAGTAGAGTCATTAGTGATGGAAATCATTATTGGGGACTCAAGAAAGCTGCTATCAACGATTGGCGTCGAAAGTCCCTTATTGAACCAAGATCTCAGGAAATCGAAGAGGAAGGCGAGCCTGATTATTGGATTGACTGATATTGCTCCGGTTTAGAAGATCCGACCTGGTTATATTCTCACAAGGCCCAATCATTAAAAAGTGAACTCCCGGTATTTTCTGGTAAAGCTTTAGACTGGTTTTGGTGGATCAATCTGTATCGTTCAATGGTGCATGATCAAAGGATATCAGCAGGCGAGAAGTTAGCAATTTTGAAGAGTCGTTTAAGCGGTGAGTAACTGGATATTGTTCAAGGCCTAGGAGGACCCGCTTATAAATCAGCGATATCCTGTCTCAAGGAAGCGGCTGGACGCCGCGATGTTATGCGAGTGGCCCATTTCAGTGAGCTTGATCGGATGGATGTCGGACGTGATCCAACAGCATTTCGTCGGTTCACGGAAAAGGCGAGGACTCATTTCTTCGATTTGACGTGGATTGGAGAAACTTCAAGCTCCGACACTCTGACACATCATCGAACGTTTATGCCGAAAGCTTCATCCGTCGGATCGACTCGAGTGTAATTCCGGAAGAGGAACGGGATTGAAGAGTAAAAGCCTCAACAAATTTGGTAAGTGGCTATGTGAAAGAGCTTCAGCTTATCAAAACGCGTACAATATCGCGGCAGAGCAAGCGTCTGGAAGTAAGTTTTGCAACTCGCGTCATCGCCCGACCGCCGCACGTGCTCATCACGCCAGCTTTGAACCAGATCGGTCAGAAAAGCCCTACAAGAGTCGCTGCTATTGTTGCAATGAAGAGCATCAGGTGTTATCTTGCCCAAACTTAAAGGCGATGCCGACTAAAGAGAAGATCCGATTCTACATTCAGCCAAAGATTGTACGTTAAAAAAAGGATGCGGGGTGAAGGATTGCCCTTATGAACATCACGGCATACTCCATGACGCAGAAAATGTTCAGAGGGTAAAAGGCGACAGTCATCACACTTCTCTTTCAGCCCGAGCAGATCAAATGAAGACGGCACTGGGAGTAATTCGGACCGAAGCCTACGCTACTGATGGTACAGTGATTCCGGTGTCGGTGATGACCGATGAAGACAGCGACACTACGTTGTTCCGAGAAGATTTCCTCCGTCGTCTGAAGATAACAAGAAAGAAGCAGAAGCTGGATCTTGTTGATGTGACAGGTGCCGAACGTTACCTTTCTCAACGTGCTGACGTGCGATTTCGACTACCGGATAGTGAAGAAACAATTATCGCCGGACTGACGATACCACAAGTCGCTCGCCCTAATCCGATTGTTAATTGGGATGATTTGAAACAACGGTGATCTTGCCGAAGTGTCTGTTATGAAGAGTGGAGGAAAGATCGATGTGTTACTGGGCCTTGATCATTCTTATTTGATTGCAGTTTTAGAATCGCGAGTAGGTGGAGATGATGAACCGTTTGCCTCTCGAACTCGATTGGGATGGATTGTTCGCGGCTTGATTGGAGGAAACATCGGTCCAATGACTTCCCGCTCTTATCATCTTACTGCAACTTCAAGAGAAGAAGGTCCGTCTGTTCAAGAATCACTGGATGCCAATTTCAGACCCTTTGGCAAAACCGAAAACTTTGGAACGGAGTTTCGAGGTGAAGGTTTGTCGGAGTCGGAGCAGAAGGCCGGGAAAATCGTAAATGAAGGCCTAAGAAAATTGGAAGTTGGTTACGAGGCTCCACTGAACTGGATTGAAGGAGAGACAGCATTTGAAAATAATCGAAAACTCGCTGTACACTGTCTTCAAGATTTACGAGAACGCTTCAAGAAGAACCCTAAGCTGGAAGAAGATTACCGGAAAGCTATCAAGAAATATATCGATGAAGGATATGCGTCGCTAGTTGAAGATGACGATCTCTACTCCAACGATCAGTTGTATCTTCTCCATCACTGTGTCTACAAGAGAGTCTACGGGAAGAAAGAGAGAAAACTGCGACTCGTGTTTGGTGGAGCTTCTCGCTAGAAACGGAAGAGTTTGAACGATAGAATGCGGCCCGGTCCGAAACTTCAAAGTGATTTAGCTAAAGTTCTTATTAGATTCCGACAGGGTGATATTGCCTTTTCAGCAGACATCACAGCCATGTACAGCCGAATTCGACTGAAGCCAAGTGATGCCCGATTTTACCGTTTCTTATGGCAGGACCTGGATCAGAAAATATTGAATCCATGTCGATTCGGTGAAACCAACTTTACGTATCAGATGGACCGACTGCCCTTTGGATTAAATTGTTCTCCGTTCATAGCTCTTAAGACAGTGAAGCGAGCAGCTGCCGATGCAAAAACGGGGAGGAAAGATTGTATGGAAGCGGTCGAAAATAACATGTTTATGGACGATTTATTCAAAGCCGAAGACAGTGAAGAATCAGCCATTGAAAACATGAAGAATATTCGAGACGGCTTGGCGGAAGGAGACATTCATCTGACCAACTGGATCTAAAATTCACCAAAACTTGTTGCAGATCTTCAACCAATTGGAAATTATACCACCGAGGCAACATGCAGTTTAGCTTCTGATGAAGCCGAGAAGTTGCTAGTAATCTTTTACGAGCCTACCGACGATCTGACCTTCCGAGTGACCGGTGCGGATGAGGATGAATGGACGCGTGCTGGATTAATAAGCAAAATGGCCGCCGTTTATGATCCATTAGGCCGTGCAGCTTCTCTGATTGTAAAAGCGAAGATTAAACTTCGCGAATAAGGCATCAAAGGCTGGAATTGGAAAGACGTCGTGACCGGAGAAGATAAGTCATGGTGACAACGTTTGTTCAGCACGCTGAAACAATTAAACAGCATCCAGATGCCAAGGAATCTTCAACCGAACAAAAGGAATATCAAGAGCAGTCAACGTCTATCGTTTTGTGATGCATCCGAAGAGGCCGTTGCAGCTCAATGTATTTGAATACTTCCTACGAAGATGGTTCCTCTAATTGCCAATTGGTGACGTCGAAAACGAAATTGGCTCCTCGTAAAACAATTTGTATTCCTAAATTGGAACTTAATGCTGTTCTGCTCGGCGCAAGACTTTCCAGGTACGTGGAAGAGGCGCTAAACCTCCCGGATCTCACCCGTTTATTCTGGAAGAATTCAAGTACCACCCGGAATTTGCTACGCGCCGTTGCCGCTCACTACATTCCATTTGTCAGCCATAGAGTTATGGAAATCTAATCTCTCACCGACCCGAGCGAACAAAGATTTGAACCTGGAAAACAAAATATTGCTGATGTCGCAACGCGGTCGCTTCTCATCGATGAAGAACCGATTCCGTCTGGCTGGTTAGAAGGTCCAAATTTTCTGAAACAACCAATTGACTTCTGGCCAAAGGATCTTCCCTGGATGGCTATTTTCGAAGAGCGACTAGCAACACATACTCAACATGCGACAAAAATTCCGTCAGATTATGATTGGTCAAAGGTTATAATTGACTAATCCAATCTTTCTCATTGTCTTAAGCTGGAAGGCCATTACAAGGAGTTGGTGCGTCGGTGTCAAGAAGAGAAATTTAATGAAGACATTCAGCAGCTCCGTCGGAATCGACCGCTTAGTCGAACATCGAGACTTCAACAATAAGCCCGTTCTTGGATAGCGACGGAATTCTCCGACTTGGAGGCCGCATCCGTCGAGCCCGTTTACCCTATGACGTCCAGTATCCTCCGATCCTGCCAGGAACACATGTTATTGCAGGGGCGATCGTCATAGTGCTCCATAACGAGGCGCATCACTTCAGAACGGATTTTCTACATGCCAAGGTTAGGCAACGCTTTTGGATTCTACAAGAAAAGAAGCTGGCAAAGAATATTCGCTTCAAATGTTCAACTTGTATTAAGACAAGAGCCAAATTAGTAACTCAAAAGATGGGAGATCTTCCAGCTGCCCGTTTGGATTCATACTCCGCACCATTTACCCATGTCACGCTTGATTATTTTGGGCCTTTGAAAACTTCGGATTATAGGGGGAGGATTACTAAGCGGCATGGCTTACTTCTGTCCTGTTGGTTAACACGCTATGTTTACTATACTTGGCCCAATCATTGTCGACACCGGATTTTCTTTATTGTTTTCGTCGCTTTGTCAGGGAGTATGCAAAACCATCCGAAATCTTCAGTGATAATGGAACGAACTTCGTCAGCTCAGAAAAAAATGGTAGCCATTCGTGAGCTACAAATGGACGGCAAATTTCAAGAATTCGTTCAAGCGAAGTCGATTGTTTGGAAATTCCAGCCGCCAAGGGCTCCACATTTCGGCGGATCTCATGATTCGTTAGTAATACCAGTAAAAAGAGCGCTCTACAGAGCATTGGACACAGAAAAGGCCGGCTTAAAATACCCGACGGACGAGATGTTGAGAACTCTATTGAAAGAGGTTTCAGGCCAACTGAATAGTCGTCCCTTGACGCTCGCGAGTAACTACCCGGAAGATTTCGGTCCATCACCCCAAGAGATTTCTTAAATTTGCCGCCAACTTCAGATTTTCCAGCCGTAATCGTAAAAAATGCTCTTCCTTGGGACCATTTGCGATATGTAAAGAAGATAACTAATCTCGTTTTGGGATTTGTGGACTAAATTTTATCTGCCTACGTTGATTCCTTGACGAAAATGGACGGCGGAAGGAAGGAATTTTTGATCGGAGACGCCGTAAAGGTGTCAGAAAGCCATCTGCAGCCCAGCCAATGAAAGACGGGACGCGTGATCGAAGTCTTTCCTGGATCCAACGGCCTCGTCAGACTAGTTAAATTGAGGACGGACAGCGGCGACTATCTACGGTCCATCCATCAACTTGTTTTATTGGAACCGAGCTCCGCCAGCGTCCCGCTGACCTCGGGGGAGAATGTTCCAGCGAAAATCGATGCGTAACTTATTCGTCTGCTGTTGATCCGATTTTATGTTGTATTTTCTTAATGGTAGATGTCAAGTCAAATAATTACAGGGCGTAATTATCAGCTGATCTGAATCCAAGTCGTCTTTGTCAAATCTTGGGTCATTTTTTAGTCGTAAGAGGCCATTTTGCCTTATCGCCATTTTTCCCAGTATCGTTCTGACAGCTTTTAATTTGGCCCGCTGTTTTATGTCTTTGATTGTGTGTGTGTATTTGACTCTACCCTGCATTCAGGTATTTAATTGAAATCATTTATGGAATAATGTATACTAATGTACTGTATTCTAGAGTGTAGAACTGAGTGAATTGATGCGTGATTTCTATTGAGTCACGTTTGTATATACGTCTGTGGTCATTGCCCACTCCTAACCGTGGACCCTAGGTAACATCTTATTTATATATTTTGCTTGAATGTAAATGTAATTATTTATATCCTTCTTCAGGCACCAGTTGAATAGTCTAATACAACTATAATATTCTTTCACTCGTTGGCCCACAGCTGCCACTGTCAATTTGGTTTCAACTCTTAGTGGAAACAAGATAATTTTTGACCGGGAACAAATTGCAACACACAATTTTTTTTCATGAGCTTTGTTTTTACTATAATTTTATATTTCTTGTAAAAACCCTCCTCAGAAATAATTATTTTTACTATAAAAAAAAAATATAAAAAAAAATGTAAAAATTAGAAAATGTATTATAATTGTAATAAGAAATAGAAATAATTTTTTTTGACAGCTAATAAATGTTCCCCGTCTTTTTATTGATCAGGGTTCCAATTTTGAATGTTCTAGCTTTAACGATTTTTTTGTAATTAAATATACTGTGAGGGGGCTATGCCTCAAATTTTATAAAATCACCTCAAAGGTGTTTACAAGGGACCTTATGGCGGATAGTCCCTCCGTAAACTAATTATATCTAGCCATGTAGTTGTCCTAAAATGTTGATCTCCGACAAAACACGATACAAATGCCAGTAACACTAGTAGTTATTGTTTAAATTTATAATTACTTTACTTTCTATATAAGCGTTTTACATACTTATTTTCTTAAGTTTGGATATAAAACTTTTTGGGGTTGGTTTTCTTCTTCCAGACAGATGCAGTTTTAGTCAGTTGTGGCACAGTAACCGATGCTTACAAGTCTCATTTTACGAGTACCCCCTCTTCCTTACCCCGGAAAGAATCCTCGTGGTGTGTATTTAGTAACACTATTGATTCTTTACATTTATTTTTTGTTATAAAGATGTTGCTGATCGTACTCTGAGATCAGGTAAAAAAGCATACTCAAGTTTCGTCAGGACTCGGTTCGGTTCTTTCGAAGAAGAAAAATTATAGCAATGAAACACTTAAGCTTTGTGCTACATTTAGTTTTCAAGACGGAGTCTTGACATATATGTCTTTGCTGTAGAGGATGCGATTCTTCTCAGAAAGAAACAAACCATCGGCATTGTTTCAAAAGAAGTGCAATATCACAACTCTTTTCGTACCGAACCGAGCGACAAAGCTAAAGCAAATTATGCTATCTAACATTTATTTGAAGATCAGGGAAACCGGCTATCTACTTGGAAACACAATATTGAAATGTCCACGGATTCCTATGCCACAAAACGTTAAAGTGAGGGATATATTTTCAGGATAGTTTGCTATTCAAGAAATATTAGAAACCTTCAATGATGGTCTTATTGGTGGAAGACAACGGAAAAACCAACCTGCGTCGGAGAAGAAAAGCGCCAAATTTTATTATTGATTACCGATATGATCTTGTAACGAGATGCGTAACAGAGCATGCCATCAAAACATATTTAACTGGGATTATTGATTAAGGAATCTTTAATAGAATTGGACATTGTGGGAGTTACTACATAATTGAGTGGCATAAAACAGAGCTTACGTATCCTGTAGCAGATGCACTTAGATTTTGTTCCTGTCGGAATAATGACCCAATTACCAAATTTGCAAACAGGAGTTATACGAAGGCATACGAGGATGATCGATATGTCTTCACTCTTTCTGGGCGGAATATGATCCATAAAACTGTTAATATTGTTTATCAGGATAGTCTAGTAAGTAGTAGTAGTAGTTACGATTTTTTATCAAGCAACCATATAGTACCATTTCCAAGGAAGACGAAAGAATCGATGAGAGCTGTATATGATCCAAAACTGCTCAATGTTCGATGAGTCTGAAAAAGCTAGATTTTATTACTTCTCTTTGACGTGTTACCTACCGCTCAAAAAAACCATTCCAATATGGTGCAGATTTAATTCCACAATAACCTCTGATCCCATTTTTGAATTTTCTTTACTGGAAAAGCATTTAAATCCCTGTAAAAGGTTTCATCTTGTATTTGAGTTTGCATTCGAGTTTTTCATTCACATTTTCAAGTTATTTTTACTTCTCTTTACGACTCCTTAATCAAAATTGAAGTGAATGCCGATTTTAACATATTGAAAGAAGAAGATTATCAATGAACAGAAAAAAGGACAGTTTTCCAACGACCCTCGTTTTTTTAGATAAAATATTTATTGTTAGTAGACAATCATGGGGAGATCATTGATTTACTGAAACAAATTTGGCTTATATATATTCAACTCGTTGGTTACCGCAAATTTGAACGAGAAGAATAAGGGCAAGCGATCAACGGCAATTTGTTTGTCTATTGCCCCATTTTGATTTTTTTCACTTTTACCCACTCAAACTATGGACCTTGGTTTACCAAATATCCTGAAAACCTGCTAAAAATAAAAGCAATGTATGTAGCAAAGCATAATGTTTGTTGGACCACCGCGGTTAAAACCAACCGCGGTACTACCGCGCGGTAAGCGGTCGTACCGCAATCATTTACCTCGGTATGCTCAAAACTTTCACAACTACCGCACTACCGCATGTCATGTCTACCGTACGGCAGCAGTAGTAAAACACCATCTATCAGCCAGAAAATGAACTATATTTCAATCAAAAAGAGATGGCAGCACGTCATTTAATCAGCCCCTAACGCTTGATGTTTAGCTATAAAGCTTGTGATTCTCAATCAAGTTACTGAAACACGTTTGACTTATCAGATATGGTCTTTTATTTTCATGGGGTAAACAAAACTTGTCAGTGTTATTATGAATGGGTGTAATGCAAGTATCCAGACTCTATTAGGGAAACGATCCCAGCAAAACAAACGAGGGAAACGCAGTGAACCTGTCAGGAATGTAAATATTGTTTTGTTACATCAATCAGGTAGTTCAGTAGTTGCACGTACTGACTTTTCTCTTAATTATGTAACTGCATTTGAAATAATTGTTCATTCACAACAAGGTAATCCACCTGATGCAGCACAAACTCATGATGTTGCTGTCGCAGAACCTGCCACTGCGAACAAAGCTTCAGTACCAGCTTCTACCAGCATTCACTCTGTTCAGCATGGGCAAACAGTTCATTTAATACTTCTAAACCTAATCTTTCAACTCCTATTATTTATCTTTCTCATTTTAGGTACTGAAGTGATGGGCACACATATTGAGTTGGACACTTCTTGTGATGACAGCAGAAATCCGTCTTCTTCTAGTCCTAGCTGAGATCGATCAAGTGACACAAGGAATCCTGAAGATGCTACTAATAGTGTCCAATTCCTGAAAGGTATATATAGAATCAATCTAGTCATGTTTGGTGTAGATTACCCATTATATGTTTTGTAAAATCTGAGGACATCAAAAGGCTTTCCTGCCCACCAACATTCTTCAAGTTTATTGAGCCCTCAGCAAAAAATGGAAGCTTCCTGTACGTTTGTCAAGTGGAGGATTGTCCCAGAATGGGTAACACTCTATCGGCGATAAACAACTCTAGAGGAAACTTGCGGGCTCACATCAAAGTATGACGTACTTGGTATGACAACTTGATGGAGATGGTTGTTTTGATGCATTTTTTTGTCTTTAGACGGATAAAGAGTTTAACACACTTTGTAATGAAATTGATGCTACTAAGTAGATGGGCGTGCAACCTCTTAGGTACCACTCGAATAAAAAGAACGAGACAGGTCGTAAGCCAGCCTTCGTGAAGCAGGTCTTGTCTTTTCAAGGTTACCGAAAACCTGTCACACAGAAAGACCTGGATGAATTCATTCCGGTAATTGTTACTAACATAAGCGAAAGATAGTTGGTGAACTTCATCTATACCATCCTTTTACAGGAATACCTTTTTAAAGCAGTTCTACCAGTCTCATCACACGGATACGGAAGCCTTTCGGACTTACACTCGTAAATTGCAACCTCGTCTTAAAGTCAGGAACCGTGCGTTCTACCGAAAGTAGATCGCCTGTATGTATATTAGGAAGAGAGCTGCTCTTATGAACCAGTGTCTGGGCGCATTGTGGATTTGTACAACTGCCGATGGATAGACTTCTAGGCGACGGGCGTTCATCGGCATCACTGCCCACTGGATCGCTCCCGACCTGAAAAGGTGTTCCGTATGCCTTGCCGTTAGGCGTGTCATAGGAAAGTGCGATTTTTAAGTGATTGTCGACATCCTTCACAAATTGACGGCAAAGGTGACGGACAACAGAAGCAATTTTGTCAGCGTCATTTGTAGCATGCTTGCATGATAAGTGCGCTAGATAAATAAATTTTACATACATACATACATACATACATACATACATACAAAGCTTTTCGTCTCTATGGAGCCTCGTCTCTCCACTCCACCATCGGGCGATCAACTTCAAGTAAAAATGCATCTCCAAGGCCAGCTTCATTCGACGTTGTGACCGCGTCCAACTCTAGGACGACACTGCAGCCAGAACATGTCAGGTCAAACAGGATGGTACTAGACTATCAACCAGTTTCTTACAATTTTGCTACTGAATTTATAATCATTATCTCATTTTATCCGTTTCAAGCTGGTCGGAGAAGACAACATCGGCACTCTTCTAGAGTACGAGCCTTCTGATTTTGAAGGGACTAATGATGACACCGAGTCGTTATCTGATCGGGACCATGATAAAGAAATGGAGGATCGAGGAGAATCTGCAACAAAGAAAGAGAGTGAATCCCAAATTCAAGAAAATACTGATGCTGCATTTATCCAATTTCTTTAACGGCAATCCTCAATAGTTGCAAAGACGCAACCAACATTTACATTCTACCACCTCATCGTCGGTGTGCATGCCACACATTAAACCTGATTCGCAAGTGCGACATCTATAAGATTCTAGAACCGGCTCTCAAGAACCTAATGGCAATCTGCAATCTGGAACAAGCAAAATTGAAGCTCTAAGGCTTCTGACAAGATCATAGAAAGCCTTGGGATGCTCTTTATTATTCATAATGAAACTCGGTGGAATTCATATTTCAATGCCATGAGCCATCTTCATCACAAAGAAAAGGACCGAACTTAAAGCACTTTTTGAGCAATTCAGGATTGCGTGCCTCGCCGAAGAGGAATTCATTCGTGAATACGTCAAAGTGATGGAGCCCATATCAGAAGCATTGAACGTTCTTCAAGCAGACGTCAACATCTCTATTGGTTATTTACTTCCTACGCTTACCATCCTTCTCAGCAAGATGGAAAACCTGAAGGAGAAAGGTGCCATCAAGCACTGGGAACCTCTCCTAAACACAATGATAGAATCAGTAAAGCGAAGATTTGCTGAAAGTTTGGTTGACGAAGAGTTGCACATCGCCTCCATGGTACATTCTCTCTTCAAGGCAAAATGGATGCGAAGGAGAGGAGCGTGATGCTAAAGTCCAACGTCGTATAGACGTCTTTTGATCCTTCAAGAAAGACCAAGTTGAATTGGACATTAGGTATCTATACAGTTACACTAGCTCCATGATGTAGTGCTGTGTTTGTTAACTGGACATTGCTTTCATTTTCATTTTACCAGGAATCAGTTTTCTTCAGCGGCCGATGGTATTCAAAGTGATGATTTGGACTACAGCAAGGAGAAGGAGAAAGAAGACAATCAATCTTGACAACCACAGTACCGGCGGAGGTCCAACGAGGAGAATTATTGTTTATTGCCGACCAGTCTACAAAGATAAGCAGCCTGAACAAATACCCAACATTAAAGCCATATTTTTCAAGTCCAATGCTGCATTTCCTTCGTCATCTTCCGTCGAGCGCTTGTTCAGCGTTGCAGGAAGGATTTTTACCCCACTTAGGGGTTGTTTTTCAGACAAAAACTTTCAACGCATGTTATTATTAAAAGTAAAAAAGTGATTCATAAACTGTTTCTTTCAAACCGAAATACAAGAGGATAAGCTAAATGCAACCTAAATGCTTGTGATTTGATTTTTTTTTCTTAGCTATTCGCGCTTCCGCAAACGACCACCGCAGCTGCGGTAGAAAATATAAATCTTGCGGTTACAGCTACCGCAGAGCGGTAAATTTTTTTTACTACCACGTTCAACCCTTAACGTTTTCTGGTGCAGCGTCAGCCTAAGTTATCGCCACGAGAGAAACGACCTCGCATTTCGTTTGTATTTTTTCATCTTGCTTGCTCTTTTCCCCTCCAGTCATTCCGCGATTTAGGTGATGTAATGGCGTCTTGCTCACGTCATATAGTCAGTTTCACACTTATTTGTCCATCACCTTTGATTGTGTAGTGTGTTGGTGATTGCTTCTATTAGGTATTTCTATTGAATGCGTGATTTACTTTGTAGTCGATGTTATTTTTACAACAATATTGTGTTTAGAATATTGGCCAGACTTAGGTCTGAGGTGAAACGTCTGTCAAGCAGCCTTCATTCTCGTCTCTACCTGCTTTTCCCTTGTTTTCTGTGTGAACGTTGAAAGTAAATTGTTTCGTGTCTATGTCGTATCGTTCAATTAATGACTGATTGCCTCACTCCCTCCCTCTAGTTTAAAGACTAGGTGAAATAACCTAGCCTATGGGGTAATTTAATTTTCAATTGCTTTGTTGTTTGTGCAATTGTTCAATTAATGATGATGCTGATCATTAAGTATATAAATAGATACTGACTTTTATTGTATTTGTGGGAAAAATAACCTTACGAATTCAGAGCAAGCCAACAACGATGGGGAATAAGTTATTGCGTCCAGTGGGACTTATAAAAAGATATATCAAAGCTTACTCTCAAAAAGTTAAAAATAACAAGGACCTGTTCAAAAAAAATAACTCAATTACATAAACAATTGCAAAAAACCATCCATAGAGCAGAAGGGGGAATCGAATGGCGGCCGCTGAAGAGGATGAGGAAGAAGAAGAAGTTCATAATACAGTTTACGCAACAGAATAGTGACGGATTTCAAATTTATTTTGTGTCATTTACTTTAATTTGATTTTCACAACATGAAGTTACAATCGCAAATGACCGTATTCAAGTAAAATAAACATTTCTCGATTTTGTTAATGCATTTCTAGTCATGAAATACATATACATATACACAATCAAACAACATGATTTCATGTTGGATTTGAATCTCTGGCAAGCAAAGGTGTTAGTAAAGAAAATATTATCTCTAAAGTATATTAATGCACGATCAAACATTTTTGTCGTTTATTCTTCTCGCACAGTTTGCCAAGTTTGAGTAGGGGAGGGATGACGTTGCCAAATCACAACATGTCTTTTTCTTCTCTTGGACACATAAGACCACTTGAATGCTAGATTCATTCGCCACGCCATCTAGCGGCCGTTATAGAAAAAGCAAGGGAGATCTATTCTTCTGACCATTAATTTTTTTCATAGATTGTTGAGAAAAGAATGGAATCGATGTAAAACAGCTGGGCTTGGTTGGCTATCGATGGTTGGAGTTCGAAAAAAAAAATTAATTAGTTAATTAATAGTGTTAAATAGGAAAAGAACTTACGAGCTAATTGGCTACTTATTTCGACGATTGCTTCTGAATGAATTTGGCGGTTGACTTCAGCCAAACTTTCGATCGACTGAGCAGGTTCCGTGTCAGAAAGCGCGAAACATCTTAATCGACATCGATCGCAGGCAGATATAGTCTCAGCTGGCAATTCATCCCAGCAGAATTTCAGTAAAATTAGCTGCGTCTAATACATGAACAGGAAGCCCGTAGCTTATCCCTTTCCGCCAGTTTGGTAAATTTTCAGCTTCAAATTGAAGTTCGTCAAAATTTTCCGCCGCGTTCACCATCTGAGTCAGCATACGAGTCTTGTAGCGCGTCTTTATCACAGCAATTATTCCCTGATCTAGAGGCTGATAAATAGACGTTGTGTTTGGTGAAAAAATAAAACATTCCACTTGACCTACAGGATGTGTGATGGTTTTGTCGTGTCCGGAAAAAGAATCCATTAACAATGCCACTTTTTCTGTCGTAAACTCACGGATGCACGGAAGAAAAACATTAAACCACCAGTTTTTATATCGTTCCTTGTCCATCCATGCTTTTTCTGATCAATATATGGCAGTGGGTAACGCCCATTTCGGAAGCAGTGTGGCTGTTTAGACGTGCCGATTATGAGAGTCGGAATTTTGCACGTTCCAGTTGAGTTGCAGCAAAATATGGCAGTCACTCGATCCTTTGCTTTCATAGCCTTTGTTCTGTTTCCTAGTTTTTGCACATCACCACCATCAACGACACAAGTGCGGTTCGGCATACATCGGTAAAATAGTCCAGACTCATCCATATTAAATGTGTTTTCTCGACTATACCCCTTTTCTTTCAGTGTTGTTCTGATTTCATCCATTTTCTTCTCAGCTTCTATTAAATTTACGTCTCCAGCTTCTTTATGCAAACGAACACTTTTTCCTTTTTCTTAGCGCTATCGCCATCCGCAAAACCATCCGTCAGATGCTGTGAAATCAATTACACCAAGTTTTTCGGCAATTTTCCTTGCCCTGGCTTGAATAATTCCTCTGCTCGGTGGCAAAGGCTTACACCGTTGAGAAGGATGAATAATACTCACAAAACACTAATTTGTCTATTTCAGGATACTTGGCTCTTGAATTGTAAACTTTTGATTTCAATGTCAATGTCTTTGCAGCTTTAATAGTCTTCAATTTGTCAGTGTTTTTAAAAATGCAACTTACTGTTGATTTACTCAAACCAAGAGAACGAAAAATTTCCACCTGGCAGATACCATTTTCAAGCTTTTCAATCACACTTAACTGTTCACTTAAAGGAATTCTTTGGTGATTTTTTCTTTTTTTTCAGTAAATCATCCTTCAAATTTTCTTTTTTCTTGTTATTTTGGGCATTTTTCAGCCAGAGATGTAACCACGACAAATGATTACATAAAACTGACATTTTTTTCTATTTCGTACACGACATTTTTCTTGCGTTGGCTACTTTCAGACAAAACATTTTGTATGTAATTGTAACGATAAACTGCTTATGGTTCATTTGTTTATTCAAACCATCGGGCAGTTAACAAGTGTGACCTGAGTTCCGAAAAGCCGGCAAAAAAGGGTTTGAAGTTAAAACCACCCGCGCTAGTTCAAAGAATATATGACCTGAGGGGACTTTTTGGTGCAGGATCAGCCCCGTCCCACTTTGTGAGATTTCCCACTTCGCAAGCCTCCCACTACGTGAACCGCTACTGTAATAGCGAAACACCACAATTTTTACGACGACCCCTGGTGTCGGCCAGTGTTTAGATGTTTGATGATGAATAATGCCATTATCACCTTTATGAACGGAAGCATGAGGTGTGCTGTAAGATTATAATGTTAGATCCGGAACTTCCTGGCACGCGGAGTTCGTTTTTCTAAAACACGGGCTGCCGTTTTCATTAAGGTGCAAATAAATGGCGATAGACAAAATATTGTCACGTGTCAGCCGATTTAAGATCTGGAACGGAGACGTGCCCCCAGATATACGGAGATACCCCGATATATACCCCCCAGAAATAGAAGGAGACCCTTTCCAAATTTGTCCAAGTCGAAAGCACCCGAAGTCCAGGACCTGCAATCAGCTTCTTCATAGACTTGACTGCCGTTACAAAAGCATCCAATTCTGACTGCTAGATGAACAGATAAAAAATTTATTGAAAAAGATAACAAAAAAAACGTTTATACAGAGTAGAATCGTACTAGATGCATACGATTAGTCTAGTTTTCATAAAACTCATAGTTTTTATACTACTCACGTTGAATTCAACTTCAGTGTTCCACAAATTATTGCAAAAAGAAAGGTAATACATTTAGGAACAAATTCTGACTATTGTTACCTATAAAGTAAATTGTTGTATACTTTTTAAATTTGTAGGCTTCCTCAGGAGGTGATTCTTTGATGGATGAGGGAACGAATAGCCCACCATGTTATACGTACATTTGTTTTTAATTTTTGTTCAAATCCGATCAAAAGGAAAGTTAAAATTTTGCATCCTGTTTTAAAAAAAAGTAAAGCAGTTGAAAGAGGGAAACCACCGTTTGAGAGAGATCACACGTAACAAGAGTAACACTCAGCTTGCAAGAGTCCAACGGACGGAACGGATCAAAGACTTCTTCACCTGTATCTGAGTCTTCCGAGACTCAAACGTACGACGCGAAGGATGTATCGGAAATTAAATGCAATCACAACGCGCGACGTTTATCCGCTTCCAAGAATTGACGATGCTCTTAGTCGTTTAGAGGGATGTCGATATTTTACAATCATGGATCTAATGGTGGGATATTGGCACGTAGGCGTGCGAAAAGAGGATAGAGAGAAAACCGCTTTCATAACCACGGGCGGGCTTTATCAGTTCAGGGTGATGCCGTTCGGGCTTACCAACGCACCCGTGACATTCCAGCGTATGATGGACATTCTACTGTCCGGATTAAAATGGGTCACCTGTCTTGTATACTTGGACGACATAGTCGTTTGTACTCGGCTACGTAGTCAGCGGGGAAGGCTTATCACTCGACCCATCTAAACTGATGGCTGTTCGAAATTTTCCAGTGCCCATGTCCGTAAAAGACGTTCAAAGCATCATTGGGCTCTGTTCATACCATCGTAGATTTATTCCGAACTTTGCGACGTTGGCCGAATCCTTAACAGACATGGTCTGGTGGAACGCTCCAACCACACCTTTGCTGAAATGCTCTCAATAAATTTCAGTTCCTGCCACGATGACTGGGATGAGATTGTGGATTTTATGATTTTATGGAGGAATCGACCGGCGTAACGCCTTTTTACTCGCTATACGGGCGGGAAGCTACCCTGCCCGTGGACGTCGCTCTCAGCAAAAACCCCAACTTCGCTGATGGAAAAAAACCCGCGGCCTTTAGCCACTCGCCTAGCTGAAATTCGTGAAAAAGTAAAGAGACGATTAATCGTGGTGCAGGCAAAACAAGAAGAACGGTACGATCGTCTGTGATGCACAGTCTTTTATACCCCTGGTGATCTAGTGTGGGTATTTCGACCGGTACGAAAGAAGGGACGCCCTTAAAACTTCTTCACCCGTATTCTGGAATTTACAAAATCTTGAAACGATGGAATGACCTCAATAACGTGGTAAACCCGATCCGGCGGTAATAAAAAAAATTTAAAAAAAACGTGCACATCGCCAACTTAAAGAAATACCATAAACAAGCAAAAGTGTCGAGTAGTGCGCCCGATCCTCTTCAACCTGCCAGTAAACAAGTGGGCCGGAGTGAACATCAGACAAAAGTGAAATCCGGACTCTCCTGTCAAACAGTTTATGGAACGAATCAGCAAATATTTGGTCATTCCGTTCAGCAGGGCGATGACTGTGCCACTCAGCAGAGTGACGATCTTTCCGTTCAACAGAACGAAGACTGTCCCACTCAGCGGAGCGATGAACATTCCGTTCGGTCGGACCATGACAGTGCCGCCAAGATTGGCGATGACTGTGCCGCTCAACGGAGCGATTTCCGACGCGTTCAGTCAAACGATGGGACGACGGGAACGGCCGACCAATAGAGCGACGTCCGTTCCATCCATCAGAGCAAGGGTGACGCCATTTTCTCTCAAAACAAGTCGAAAAGAACGCGACAGAGTCAAGCATACCCCAATCACGTCGGGAAATCACGTAGACATGTGTTTCGTCCCAGAGTTCTTTTAAAACCACCCAACTTTCTCACCTACAAATGATCGGGAAGATCTCTTCTTCCGCGAGGGGGGAAATGTCACGTTTACGTTAGCAAAACTTGACTTGCAGCTTTGTTGTGAAATACCAACATATGGTTATCATATGTGCGCGCTATTTATCGTGAAGTGTCACCGTATGGTTATCGTATGTGTATGTGTATGTGTATGTGTATGTGTATGTGTATGTGTATGTGTATGTGTATGTGTATGTGTATGTGTATGTGTATGTGTATGTGTATGTGTATGTGTATGTGTATGTGTATGTGTATGTGTATGTGTATATTAAGTTAATCCTCAGTATGATGTCACCTTTGTCCAGGAAAGATCTATATAGTAAACCAGACCCCCTTTAAGTTTAGTCAGTTCTCTCCCAACTCTCGTGGATCTATTGCCTTTTGTGTCTTTAGTAGTGTGGTGGCGGGCACTGTCGTCAAGTGTAGTGTAAAGGTAGTGACGACAGTGAAGTTACTTTTTCCGGTCCTGAGAGTACCTTTGAGGCCAGCTCGGGAAACCTAATCTTTGTGTCCGACCACTGCGGCGTGACCTAGCTCAAACCCACGTGACAATATGCAACTACGGGTTTACCGTAGGATTCATTTGAAGCAAGATTTCACGTGAAACGTGAAAAGCGGTGAAACACAACTTCATAGAATAAGTTGATTTTCACCAAATGTCCCCATCTACCCACTTTTACCGACCGAAGGAGGGGACGAATGGGGTGAAATAAACTAATTGGTGGGTTAAGGTTGGAGAAACGTTAAAAATCTTAACATGTCGGGATTAATGACTCTTTTTTTGTTTTGTGATTTATTAAAAAGACAGAATACAGTTAGAATTTAGATTGAGAAAGAACTGGGGAAATTAAGAGTGAGAGCGAGAGATGTCCTTCCTCGTCGTAGGTTTTTGTCCTATGCCTCGTTAAAACCATGACGCAAAGGGGGTGAAAAGCGCCAGTACAAACAAAAATTGGGTGGAGTAGTGTTACCAGATTATGGGAGGATAAATTTTCGACAGAAAAAATCAAAGGATACGTAAATTTTTACACTTAATATACAAGTGAAAATTGTGTTCAAAAATTATACCTGCCTAGTTACACGGGAAAAATACGGTGTGTGAAACTTTAGAACAGTAAAGAAATGGAAAAAAATCCTTGTGCATTAGTCGACAAGCATGAATTTTTGCTCTACAGAACCGTTATAACTAGACCGCAGTAGGGAACCACGTGCATACGGTAATAAAGGCTAAAAAAAACTATGTTTGACGCCTACTTTTAGTTGGAATAAGGTCTAAAGAGCTTTTATAAAAGATTCCGCAAGCCAAAGTTGTCAAACCGATCCAAAAATTGTTCGAATTCTCAACTAATGCGCACTGCAGTGAAGGTCGGTGGTACTTTGCTACAAGGTTGGTTGGCGTATAGACCAAGGCGATAATGGACCAACCTTTTTGCTTGGTCTGCTAGTCATGTGTTCTGGCATACTAATCAAAAAGGTCCACATCCACCAATCTTCATCTGTGTCAAGCAAAATTTGCAGCAGCAGTACTGCCAAGCGTCATCTCCCACTACGGGGCCCACTGTTAGTCGCACTAGTTGCACAAATTTCAGCTTTGCTAAACCGTTGTAGCTTTCCAAAAATCTATAGTATGGGAAATAACGTTTCTGGGTTCTTCGTTGCTGGGTTAATATTTTCGCAATCACAATGGCTATGTCAAAGGAACGAACGAAACATTCTTTTGAGAGAAAAACAACTAACTTTTTCTGATTACATAAACTTTTCTTAATCCCGAAGGTGCCCAAAAGGCTTAATAGCAAAAATATCAGTAAATTTAAAATGGCGTAGTCGGGCCTTATGGGTCCTTACAGTATATCCTAACCCCATTGTAACTTTTATATTTTTATTTTCCTAATTAACTTTTGGTAGATAATTTTATGATAGTACCTTGGTGGTGGGCACTGTTGTCTAGTCTGTAGTGACGACAGCGACAGTGTTTTCAGAGTCTGTGCTTGTGCCCAATTGTGTTCCAGTGTTAAGAAACACTATTTCTGCTATGCTACGGTGATCCAACGGGATTTTCACGACATTTAGAATAGATTTTATTGACATTTAGTTAGGTGTGCTAATTGAAAGTGGCCTGATCAGTTAAATCTAGACCATTTGATGTTTAAGAAATCGGAAGTGAACCACCTTACGCAGTGACTTGCTGACTTTTATCAAATCATCGTTGGAAAATGTCTTAGCTTAACGACTCATAATTAAATGATATCTTGACTAACGACCGAAAGCGGCGAACGACGGCTGGTGAATCACATCGAAACAAAATATACATAAGGCTTGACATTTTATGTGTTTTTTTTTAGTTCGGGGGCTCATCAAAATCATAGATCATAAATATTTCTTTAACGGTAGTAATTAAGTGATGTACATCAGTTGAGATCTGTCACATGTAAAGAGTATAAATATTTGCAATTTTTTGCACCCACATGAAGAGGCCCATTAATATTTTTTGATTTCAGGAGTTCGCCAAGAATTGATCATCTTAAAACTAACAAGGTTAGCTTCTTGTTATGTTATTCTCTTGTGAATATTTTTAGTTGTTTATGTAGTTACAATTTTAGGAAAATTCCATAATTGCTAAAATATCTAATAATCCTTTTGGTCAACCAAAACAATGTCCCTGATGTATTTAAATTAGTAGAAGGTGGGTTTGGAAGCGAAAATATTTGCCAATTTTCAACATATTTTTAGAATTAGACATATATTTTTAATTTTTTTTTGTTATCATCATAAGATGTGTTAAAGAAATTATGTGATGGAAAAAGGTCATCATTTTTTAGCAAATTAGTTTTTTTTATTAATCTGGTTATGAAACGGTAGTTAAAACAGTAATCATAGTGTTTTCAAATCAACTGAAAGGTTTGACTCGGGGAATGCGTCAAGCATTGATCATCTAGGTACTTTTTGTCATTGCGAATATTTTTATTCGTACACAGGGTTGTTAATATCGCAAAAAAAAGTATTTCCGATTGCGATAACGATACTGGTGTTTTTTTATTGCCGACTAACGAACGATGAAGTTTCAAAAAAGTATCTGTGCGATAATCGCCGATAGTCGCCGATACTTTTTCCAACGTTGCAAAATTTCCAAAAAAATTCTTAAATATTTTTATTGCATATTTTTTTTCAAAAGCAGAAAAACTATATCAACAATATCCTGGTTTTCCAGCCGAGCTGTGGCATTAAAAAAACTTGGATGGGCGAATACACCACTAGTGCTCATCCATTTTCAGCTGTCACTTGATGCTACTTTTAAGCAGTCTGCAGTAAAAAAAACTATCGCTATCGCGTCATCGGTGATGAAAACGCGTGTGTTGTACGATTATTACAACACAATTCAAATGTTATGAAGTTTAATAATATTTTGCAAGACTGAGCCTTGGGATAAAACAAATAATGTCGTTGAATATTTAAAACATATATGGGTTTGCTTTAAGTGAAAGGATATGTCAAATGTGAACAAATTTATTATCAGAGTTAAATTTTGATTTTTTTGTTTCTTATATCTTAGGATTCTTCAAAGAAAATAAGGTAACAGAAAAAGCTTCAACAATCCCAATACATAATCAACATAAATTATACGCACGACCTTTGACAATTAAGATCTACTGTCGATCCTTCTCTGATGTCATTTTCAGCCGAAGTAATGGCATCTGCAATTTCCGATCTGAAAAAATTCAGTAAAATACCCATCGCAATTCACAAGCTATATGAAGAACTGAAGATCAAAACTCCTGTGCGAAAGAATAGAAAATACCCATAAAAATGAATTTCCTCCTCTAATGCTTCCAATGGCTATGTCCTCTCCCTCCATGATTCGACTTCAATTGCTGAGAAAGATTTCAATTGAACAGGTAAAGCGGAAGCAAAAGTTTGTTCCCACTTTTAGATTTGTTGAAATGCAGCATTTAAAAAAAATAACTGCTAAGCAAAAATTTTTCAAAAACTATCATCGATCGTTGGTAAATTGTCCCAAACCAATGTATAAGAAAATTTTGCCAACCTTCCTCACGCTTTTGTTTTTCGCTTTGTTTTGTTTTCACGTTTTTGTCACATCAAGAGACTGCAATTAAATGGATTTTTCGCAGGTAGATGTTAAATATTTCATCCTTTTATTTTCGAGATCACCCAAGTTAACACCACCACCACATCACCCAAAATTTTTTGAAAACTCTTTTTTGGAAACATCTTCTTAGTTTATTAGTTGTTAGGGTAAAATAGCAGACTGTGACACAGCCCGCGAAAACGCGAATTGTGACACAAATCGACGATTTTTTCTTTTAATTAAAATACAAAAAATTTTTAGGTTTATTGCAAAATCTAATTTATTGAATTTAAAATTTAGGGGGGGATACGCAATTAAGCAAAAGAACGTAATATAATATTTAGAATTAAACGAGATATCATTAATTGAATTTTAAGAATTGGCTTACGGCCAAAAAATTTCGACTCCGTGTTGGCTGTTAAACAACATTGCGGCATAAAGAATATCTAGAGTATAAGTGGGTGAATCCCTTAAATAATTGTACCAAAAGATAGAGGGTGAAAAGTTCTACAATAGTAAATAAGGTTTTGTCAATTTTGAATATTTATCGAAATATTTCATTACCAGGAAATGGAAGAAAAATGCGAATTTGAGACAGCAGACGCGAATTGGTACAACAAATTTTGAAAAAAAATATTTCGTTATCTCGCAATGTCGGTACATCAATCGTCGTAGAGTTTGAAGGCGAATCGATTGATGTACAGCATTTATAGGTTTTATTGCGGAATTTTAGCATTATTAGCCAAAAACTATTTCAGTGACGTTGTATCGAGTCTGGCCAAATCCAAGAAAATTGTCAATCAACCTGTTTTTTTTTATTGTTTTTTCTTAAAATGACATGTTGAAAACGAATGGGGTTTCAGATATTTTCGCAAAAATTTTAGAATTTTATGTCAACATTTGAATTAGATCATGGCTCCTCTTTCTCACGATGCCGTACCTTATGTCCAAAACTATAGCCCCAAATAATGTTATTAAAAATTATTGAAGTCTTAACGACCGATTAAATATAGGCATGGACAAAACCATTGGGAAACCCTTATTTCCCTTTGTAACAAGAAACTAGCTCGTTCTCTCCCCACTGAGAGAATCCTTTAACAGCACAGCCGCGATTAAAAGATCTAAAGGAACTACCATTGTTGTCCTTTAATATTCGAAGTTGGATTTACATTGGTCAAAGGTTAGTATCCCCACTATATTTAAGGTTTGTGCTCGTTTTGTTGAATGTTCATCGATTCTCAAGAAATTCTGTCAAGTAGCGATTTTATTGAAAGGTATTGTTTTATGTTGTGTGTTCGTTTCACCACTCCAATGTCAAATTGTATAACTGGGGAGAAAATAAATGTTAAAGTGCATAAGCAACCGTTAAAAAAAACATTTTTGGCTATGAAACGTTTACAGGTCAGTGTGAACAAGAAATTCATCGCCGCCGTCACAAAAGCTGTTATGACTATGCCTGATCGAACCGATTCTTGTTAAACTGACATAAGTACGACGTAGTTTCACGACTTATCAAATAAACTACCATTGACGTTTATAAAAAAGCTAAATCTTTTATCCTTATACTACATTTAAACAATTGAACGAGTAATAGATAGAATTGGCAACGAGTTTCCTGGGGCTCTTTTTGTGAGCTTGTCGGGTTTGCTAGATATCAAATTCGAAAGAATCATTTTGGACGAGGCTCACACTGTGCGAAATCCCTATGCTGCCATGTCGTTGGAAGTTTATATAATTCACGCTAGAAAACGTTGGGGCGTTACTGGCAATCCACTTCACAAAAAGCTATCTGATTTCTACTCTCCTGTCAGTATGCATCGTTATTGTTTTCGTTTTGCCAAGAAGATCGAGAAGAGGCTTGATTAAAAGGGAGTCGGTGTAAGCAATCTTGTATAAAATAAAGGGACAAGTCGAGAGAGAAAGAATAGACGGATGCCAGCCAACCAGTTCGAAAAGATGTTTCTTAGAAAATAGACGCAAGTCTCAGCAATTAGGTTCACTAAGAAGAAGTAATAAATAATAAGAAAAGGTATGGAAAAAAGACAATGAAAGTGCAGAATGAAGAAACACTTGTCTAAGCAATGCGTTTTCAAACTTTGCTTTTTAGACATCATGCACAAAGATGAATTTATATAACTCGTTTCGCGATAGATTTTTTCCTGCAATCTAGAAAAACAAGACACAACGACTAAACAGACGGGAAACGTCGATGAACGGAGAGTTCCAGCGAACGTAAGTAATGCGACTGATCGGTCCTTCGTGGTCGACGTGACAGTCGAATAAAAATAACAAATGATAGCGAGTAGAGTTTCAGTTTAGAAGATTTGGCTTCATAGAACAGAGTGTGCCTGGTTTTTGTTATGCAGTCAAACTCCCAATCCCGTGTCCGTAAGGTATTCCCGTTTCCATAAATATGTGACCGGCGAATATGTGGCGGGAAATTTTGTAATATCGCTGTAATTATTCTTTACGCAAAATATCAATGCAGCTCGATGTTAAAATTATTTTTTTGTAATTTTTGTAAATTGTGTTTCTTTAGTATTTTTTTACCCCCCGCCCACTCGCGCATGCTATACAAAACAATTTACAACTTCAGAGTTTTCGCATAGCTCCAAATCCTCGTGATTGAAAATATCAAGAGTGGGGAAAAACAAAGGAATTTTGCAAGCCTATTTTGCCTTTTCTTTCCTCTTAACACTAACATAATACAGATTTGGGGCAATGCAACAACTCCGCATTAAGGGTAATTTTACCTTGTCACTCGTATCCGCAGAGCAGATGCTAATATTTTCATTTCCTTTTTCTCAAATTTGAAGCTCTTAAAACCGACAATGGCTTCAAAATGCTTAATCGTTTTCTTTTTCCCCTCAAAATATGTTTCAATATCTAGCCTGAAACAATAATTTAACGCCGTCTTTAATAGTAGCTTATGAGGCACACAGTCAGAACAGAATTTCGAATACTTGACGTAGTTAATTGTCTAGCCAGTCAGAGTATTCAACGTAGAAGGGCATCATGTCTTCTAATCCATTCTTAATGAGATTCCATGTTTTCATCGCCCGAGTAGAATTTTTCCTGTGAAAATAACGACCAAAATGCATTTTTGAAATGAATTTAGTGTTAGAAACGAATTTTTAAAACTTGGGAAAAGTTCATCCTTTCTGCACTGGTTTGTACCTTTTTATAGTTTAAAGATTGTTAGATGTCTCATTTATAATCCGTTTTCAGAACCCGTCATTTACAAAGAATTTATGAAGTTTCCCATAACAAAATCCTTATTTGATTCGTTTATCTGCGAAGACTTATTCCGTCTATAACGGATGCTTCACTCATGGCTACACGTAGAGCTGAATATATAAATATACGTATAACATCACATCAAATAGACAAATAAAATTGTTAAGAAATCATATTGGAATTTTATTTCTTTTCACCTGTACAGTAGCCTATTAAAACGTCAAAATAATAAATAATATAACGCTAAACATAAAACGCTGCATCCTCTTCTCTGGTTACATAAGACGAATAGGTAGGTGTAGGTTTATCAACAAATATTAGCACATCGAAAACCTATAAATGAAAATCTTATTTAAGTTTAGCAAAAAACAATAACATTGAGATATAAAAGCTGTGCCATATGCATATTGTTTCATCGCAACCACCAGTTGAGTTCAAAATGCAGGATTGCATTGTAAAACTCCGCCATTCTGCTGTCTACAGCGAGTTGAGTTTTCCGATCGGTTTTGCTATTACCAACTACATCATCTTCTAGGAGTTCCAGTTGACTTGTAGTCTTGTTCTTCAATTTGAACGACAACATTTGACGAGCGGTTTGGATAGTAACTATTAAATCCTTAAAATCCACTTTAGGGACTTTATTGATTTCTCGGACAATGTTGATGATAACTGTAAAAAAAAGGTATTCCGATGTCAGATGATTTAATGTGTTCTTAAGTCAATCACTTAACACCCATAACTGCAACGAGATTCGTGAGATGACCAAATCTCGGACGCTTGTCGTTCCCCCTTCTTTTCCATTGAATTTTTGTGCAAAGAGTGTTGGTAAACAGTTTGCTCATCAACATTTTGGAAATTTGGTCTCGCGATGACATTGTTTTTAGGATCTTGGAGTAAAAGGCGCAATATTGAAAAGCAAATAATACAATGTTAGCTCTGAATTTTAAAAATACATTCCAACAATTCTCAAAAACTCGCAAAACTCACCATGGCAATGGACAGATCGTTGTTTGCCAATGCCGAATTCAGATCTTCTATTTCGCTGTAGTGCTGAAGGGTAAGTTTGACATTTGATGTCAACACTTTTCAAAATGATGAAAATGCTCGAGAATAGTGGTTTCTATAGAGAAATCGTTAGTCTGATGGGCGCGATTACTTTTGTTTATAACAGCAACAACTTCTTCGAAGAGTTTGATTACTTTTCTTCTATACTGGTTTTCTGTAGACATAAATTAAAATATCAGAAAAAATTGACACACAGCTTTGGTTTCAGCTTACCGGACAAATCAGCTGATTCACTTGCTTTTTCTACTACGTTTCTTTTTGAGCCAGGAGGCTGTATACTTTTATTGCCGTTAGTTGGTCATATAGAACAAGCTATATATTTATTTAAAAATAGTAAAGACAAAAAAATAATAATTTTACTAGACTGGGCACTTGCTAACACTCGAGGTAACTCGAGGTAACATTCTGGCAGTGGCAGATGATGATGGCTGCTGAGTTGGAACTTCACACACTGTGTTGGCTAAGGTATTAGAAACTGGTAGACAACGACTCAGAGAATCTGTAACCGAGACACTTGCAATAGACGAAGCACGCAATGAATCTCTTGATGGGGGCGCAGTATTTTCTAGTTGTCGTACACCTGCCGGCATCAAATTTGAAGTAGAAGATTGCGGAGTTTCTGCCCATCTGCCTGTACTTTGTCGGGAAGATCCCGACGCAATCGATGGCTGAAAACCTTTAAAAGGGGAACATTAAGTGTGAGATTAAATGCAAAAACAAAACATTGAATACCAAACACTAATTTACTTGACGATCCCTGCTGATTTCCATAGCGACGTTGCCGATTCCGGTGGTTTTCTCATGTATTGCAATTGAAAATTTGTTCTTCGATGTCTTGTCCCGTTCTTTCAAGATAAGTGCTTTTTCGAACCTTGTAACTTGCAACAACACTGGGCTGATAGTATGCTAATGGAATTAAAAATTAGCATTGACATAAAAAATATTGTTCTAGGTTCCACAGTACCTTGCCTGGAGTGTTCATTCATATCATATTGATTTGAATCTTGAAAACTTTCTGGCTGCTCCGCTTGCTGTGTAATCTTTTCAAGTTCAATCTTCGCTTCTCTTTTAGCTTCTTCAAACGTCACGAAAAACCAAGCCATGAGTAGTTGTTAACTTGTAAGTCTTCAGTAAATTATATTATTTACTACTCACCAGCGGTTTCCGTCACGAAATCAGCAATCATTTATTCAACGAATTTTATTGTGGGAAAGCGTCTCCTACAAAAAGACATTTCACTCCATTCCTGGGGGAAGGTACCATGGAGATGAAAAGTTGGATGAGGATAAAGAACATGTTTAGACGTTAAATCAATCCAATCAATTGGAACAATCAGCACCCAAGGTCCCAATGAGCCATCACGATCCGGTTCCTAAGAAACAATTATAACATGATATGTAACATTGGTATCTAACGTTGATACTTGTTGGCCTATTAATGCTCCATCGTATCTTCCTTGCCATTCAGGATGTTCACGAAAATTAACATCTAATTCATACTAGAAGAATAAAATATTCGGCAAAATTAAAAGCATAGCCAAAAAAATTAAATTGAAAGTACTTGGGATTGACAATAATTTTATGCCATTTTCCATGCACTTGTTGTTACAATATTTTTAAAAGACAGGCAGATGTGACTTGTGATGATGAAGAGAATCGGCGTGTGCTGGTGTGAATATGCAATATGGGCAATAGCTAGCAGCAATGCGTGCACATTTTTGTCGTTCATCCCTAAATATCTTCCAAGAGCAAATAATGTAATTGTCAAATTGTTTTGTTACAAGTAATCGATACGTAATCGATTGGTAAAGTATTTTTCGTAAACAAAACAACTTGTTTTTCTTTTTCAATTGCAAAAATTTAGGTAAAAGACTAAAGCAATAAATTATTTCTGAAATACCTTTAATACTCCAAAATAATGTTATTTATTTATTAGTCAGGATGTATACTGATTCGGAAATTGAAAATATTTTAATTGCTGGTGGATATTCATGCCGACACAGAAAACGGCCTTTAAAAGATTTAGGGCCAAGATACCAATCTAAAATCAAACGGAAGGCCAATGAATTCATGGCTCTCTGGGTATCAAAAAAAGTTCCTACAAAAAATTGGAATATTATTAAAAATTGCAAGGATTTAGTGAAAAATATGGTCTCTATAAAGCAATTTCTGACAGGAATGTCACCCAGAGTGCTGCTGAATTGGTGAGTCAATCAGTACACGTTATCTAGTCACTTATTTAGCATCTCACCATCGATCTGTTGCAGTTGACTCTTCCTGAAGATGAGAATGAAGTAGAATCCCACCAGAACACACCAATACTAGATTGGACAGACTCAGTAAGATGCAACTTGCATATTATTTTGAACCCGTATTAAATTCTCACATTCAATTATATTCAAAAGGTTTGCGAGCCAACCATTGACGACGATGTACAAGACTCTGAAACTGACTCTGAAACTGGGGAAAACGATTTAAGTCCAATCAATGATACTCGTATCAAAAACGAAATCTGCCTCTGCTTGCCTCATTGCAACATTTTGCAGTTTATACAAATCAAAATCATAGCGTCATGACATATCTCTTGATGCTATTGAAACTATATGAACCAGAAGCAAACTATTCCACATTACCAAATACAGGCAAAGAATTAATAAAAATTTATGGATTTGATTGGCCATCACTTGACCAACAACAACCATCCCCAAAACTGCCTCCAGCAAGTCCGGTCGGCGATGGAAAATATTTACATTTCGGTTTAGAAAGCGCTTTTAGCGGAACATCTCCTGGCATCGTATACCTCGACGCTGATTTGTTTAATTTGTCAACGTATATGTTGATGAACCACATCTACTGCCCAAGGCGATCGTGAAAAGAGTACGTTTTATTGTATCACCTAAAATATTATTGCTCCTAATAATACAATTAATTTTTTATTATTGCCAGATTGAAGCATTTGACCCACTTTTTACAGCAAACTTAGCCCAAAAACTATTATTAAGTGAAAATCGTAGCCCAGTTCTGGAACGTGATTTGCCTCACTATGAAGTAGATGTCTTTATTGATGAATCAAAACCATTTCGGGCCAAAGATGCTGCTTCCCTCACTCCTATACTTGGGAGAATTCATTCCATTCGACCGAACTCGGAATCTAATGAAGGTACAAGAGAACTTGAAGAGACAGCTCCCTTTATTATTGGATTTTATTGTGGCAAGAGCAAGCCCAATGATATTGTTAGTTTTCTAAACCCAACAATCGACGAATTTATTCGTCTTTCTCCTGAAACTGAAGAATCTAATTTGCAAAGCAAACGATTCTTTTGTTCGGAATCTATATGCTGTACATGTTTTACAAAGACGAGAGGGCTAAGGTGCATCTGCATTTCTGTAGTTAATGGAAAACCAAAGTAGAGTTAGTAAAATTAGTCATATGTATCGGTGTAGTGGTTAATGCACAGCGTTTTTGCTTTTAAAGTCAAAGGTTCAACCCCAATCCCAAACATAATTTTTTTTTTGTCAAAAACCGTTGAACAAGCTGCCCATCTAACAATAATCGGCGGTTTCGAAGATTACTATCGGTTACTTCGTGAGAAGCGTTCCTCAACTTATAAGTTGCGCCTTCCGTTACGCATCGTATAAGTAGCGCTAAGTAGCCCTCTTTTGAACAAGTGTATGTTAATATCTTAAAGTATTTATTACCACATTTGCCATTAAACTTTCCAAATTTTATTCGTCTTTTTCACATCAAGAAAAACGCAAAAGTGAACGGTTTCCCAACAGTTAAAATATTCATTTTTTTCCTATTTTTTCAAACGCAATGGTTCTTGGACAGAATTTAAAGATTCTGCTCAGGCGACATCTTGCACAGCAGTCTCCATCATTGCATTTTTAACACCCATTTCTTTAAGTAACAGCAAGAGTGGATCATCTTTGTTTTCTTTATCATCATTCGCGGAAATATAAACTTCTATTTAGACCATATCTTCAAGAACTTGTGGATTCACACTGATTGATGATTGCATGGGAAGATTTGGAACGGAATCTTCAATGGGCAAACTGCTCATCGTCATCCCAGCCGGGAATCCTATTGTTGCCAAATTTATTAGCCACCATGCTGCTTCATCCATCTGTTTCACCATGACCACCTAAAATTTGAAATGATACTGTAGCCAGCTAACATAAGCTTCGTAAAATTACCAAAGTAAATCACCATTGATCGCGTAATGTCCCAATCTCCAAGTATTCGGCAAATTACTCGGCAAAATGTTCTCCACTTTATGGCGCAAAACCATTCTCTTTACGCAAACAAAAACCGTTCTTCTTCAAATGCATTGTTGACGCACACGTGTTTTTTTTAATGACCAGGACGAAAAAAGTGAGTACCGTGTGTCTTATCTGGTATCTATTATTGATTTTTTGCCCCACCCTTTAGGTAGAGATACGTTTTTAAAGATTTTTGAAGCCAGGTAGAAGAGACAGGAAAAATACCAAAAATATCATATCTTATCTTATCTTATCTATATAGTACGAATTTACCTCCAGCTTAGTTTAGATTTCGGATGCACCGTTGCAGCCAAACACAGGTTAAACGTTTAATGCGGAGAAAGTCCATGAAATCAATGCTTTGCAATGGAAAGTGCCAGTCTTTCTTCTAAGAGACTCCACCTTATTCATCAAAACAGTTAGGGTGGGTATCAAACTGAGACTTTCTTATCCGCCTGAAAAACGTTTAGGTGTATGTTCGTGGTCGCGTAATTTTGATGCATTCTATACGTTAGTCTATACGCCAATCACAATTATTTCCATGAAAACTACTTTAGCTTCTATAAATTGCAGTGACTCCCTGTCAAAATAAAATGTTTTAATAAATTGTTGGTCATTAAAAAACGCTTCATACTATATACTTTATCTATTCTAAACATATCCGAATAAATAGGTACCATTCTTCTTTTTACTTAGTGTGCTTTTCATCGCACCAAATTTTGTCGTCATCGCTACTTGTTAAATCGTAATTCATTTCCAAAAGATTGTTGGCTTGAAAAACAGACAAATTTCTCTTATATTTAAGTGTACTTCAACGTCAAAAAATACTACAAGTATGAGTTAGAATCCCAATATTTAAGTAGAGAATGAAAATAAGTACTTTAAATATGCGTACTTCAAGCAACGAATAGAATTCAACCCTGTTTCAGTTGAGTAGGATATATTTATGTGGTGTCAGTTCCACTGAATGATTTTCCAATAGATGTGGGATCTCTTTATTTGGAGTGCCGAAAAAACTATTCTATATAACTGGCTTGGCATTTCTAAAACATCGTGAAAGTAAAAGTACAATTATTTCCAGTGTCACAGTCACAGACTCACAATAAGTAATACTATCTTGCTTACTTAAAGTGTTTCTTGAGATTGCCTCACGAATCGTCAATAGTAGAGAGATTTTTTGGTTTTGATTGACATTCACCAACCATACAGTGTTAAAGGGAATTTCCTGGGTTAATCCTACTTTTGTAGAAAGTAAAGAATTGTTCGGGATAATTTAAGCGTCTATATTGCGTAGTAATATTTGAAGTGTTCAGCAAATCAGGATTAGTGTCAGGACTTTCTAAAAATTGTTCGACAAGTCACCATCACCAGGTGATTAGTACCGCGTTACTGCGGTGCAGTACTAAAATAGAGAATCGTGGTAGATCCCAGAGGTAATTCCGTAGCACCACGGTAATATTGCGGTATTTGGTTGAACGCGGTAATTCCAACCATGCTTATGAATTATACCTTGTGTTATCTCTTTTAAGACCTTATTAGATCTCTTTTAGAGATCTTAACTATTTTAAAAGTATGGCAAATCGCGAGACTAAAGGGGTTTGTCGTGACCAAGGGAGAAGGGCAAACCTTGTTTAGAAGCTTCAAACACATTAGAGCCAACCCCAGCGCCAGCACAAAATTGTGTTCAACCTCGCTACATAGATACACAGCAGCCGTACTACGATATCCACAAATTTTCTGTTGATCAGCCACTAAAATGTAGTCAATATTTTTTTAGAATTGAACAAAAAGCGGCATTAGGGTCCAGACCAACGTTTAAGGCATATTGGGATGTATTTTGAGGGGGTAGCTGAAATATGGTGTATTGTTGCTTGATAACGCGACTACAACTGCCAGAAACATTTGATGCCTTGCGCCAATAACTCCTCCGCGCATTTAAACCCGTAAATTATTAGGTGCATCTGGAGACGAGGCTCCGCTCAAGAGTCCAGGGAAGGGAAGAGTCTTTTATCAACTACTTTCACGACTTCCTCTTTTTGTATCCCCGTATTGGCCACAGAATGTCCGAAAAGGGTAAGAATAGACATCTTTTTTTAGGACTATTGCCAGCTACCGTTCAAAGAATGTATCGTTTTATGAGGTCCAAATATAAAACCAAACAATTTATTCAAGAAGTCCCAAAACGAGTGGAAGATATCGCGTCAAAACGAGAAAAAGCACTGGATGCCGTATCACCAACTGAAATTGTACTGCTTCTAAAAAAGTAAGAATTCGCCCGGGTTACACATCGCCTAGTAGTCATCAGGGGACGCGTGGCGTTAAGACACAAGAATTGAATCAGCTCGAAAAATGGATCTTAGAAAGTGTGTCAAATACTATTGAACAAGTGAATTGTCATGGGACGTTCCACAACCAAAGCGATCGAGAACAACAAGTAACTAATTATCACGGAAACGGACTAGGGATGGGTGACCAATCTCTAACGCGTATGGAAAAACGGGGATATGTCACAAGATTTTGTGGATTGTAGTGTGACAAAAGTATAATTTTGAAGGTATTGTAGCTAAGGAAGCGGGAATTTCTTTGATTTCTCCTGAATATTTGAGAAATCGGCGCCGAAAAAAACAGACAAAATTCACCGCCACAATAGTTTGACGGGACCAAAAAATCCCTTCATTTACCCAATATTTTAATATTCATTATTATGGATATTGGAAGAGGATATATTATGAAAATGGAGTTTCTGGAAACCAAGTTATTTCGAAGAAGATAGGTTTTCCTATATCCTTAGACCAAAACAAACTTTTGCTCAAATTTTTGCAGCGGAAACAGCACTCGTTTTTTAAGTTCGTTTGCAGTCATTTGAAATTGATGGTTTTATTTACATTGTTCTTTATTACTACCATATTCTCATTAAGCGCTGATGCAACAATATATTATTTCAAATGAATTTCATCATAGGTCCCATGCAATCACTTAAACACTTTAAAAATCAACTACTTAATGGCTGTATCTCACTTAAACTGAAGTTTCCTTAATTAAAGTCTTAAAATTTTTTAACCACTTAATGTTTTTCTTACTTAATCAGTCATTTTCTCACTTAAAATGATTAAGTAACACAAATTGTTTGTTTTAAGTGGGGAAATAGTGCGTTAAGTAGAGATAATAAGGTTTAAGTGGGAAAAAGAGGACACAGAAATTTTTTAGTATTATTATCTTCCTTAAAGACTTAAATTTAAGTGGATTGCCGCTGCTGTGCAGTCTCTGTTTGGAACAATAACTTTTTATGAGATGGACAGCATGGATAGCAGATCATTTCGTTGGCCTAATTATATCCAGATATGGAGACAACAAAATTATGTTTCTTTTTTCGCCACCGTACATCGACAAAGTACTGTTTTAATTTAACCTAAGTAATTGCTATCCCTCACACTACCATATGACAGACAAGGAGCCACGAGCCTGTCAAAATTCGTGTCGCCTCGCGGACAAGAAGAAAAAGACGCGATGTCGAACTACCGCAAATGTAGTGAGCCCAACCGTTATAAGTCTTCCCGAAGCTTCCTACTTCTGCTTTCCGCTTTCCCTTCAAATCTAGCCTCCCACTGTAGTGCAAACAGCTATATATGCTCGAAAAATGCCATAACGTGCCACACTTTCTGTTAAGATTCTCCATGCTCCGCCACCTAACGAACACAAAGCATACTCTCTATTCAACGTTGCTACCTTACTTGTCTGTGTTCGATCTACTTCACTATATATCCGAACTACTTTGTTCTTTACGTGTTTTTCTCTCTTCTCATCAAGAAAGGTATTATTAATAAACACTTTGCTATTAAGCCGACATGTGTTGAGCGTACAATATCAATAGGTTATGGGCCCAGAACGTTTAAATCTGGCTCAATCATGTCAAAGTCTGAACTAAGTCACATCGAGCAATTCAATGGAACAAACTTCCAACTTTGGAAATATAAAATGCTGGCTTGTACTCGAACAGCATGAACTACTTGACATTGTCGAGGTAACACTAATTTAAAATCACAGAGTTTTATTAGACTTTTTACTTATAGAAAACATAATTTACTATCTACAGGGTAGAGATTTGCTGCCCGTAGCCACAGTTGCTCAAGGGAATGTTACCAATCAAAAAGCCATTAATCTTTGGAAAAAGAAAGACACTAATGCGAGACTGATCTTGATGACCACAATCAGCCCCAAAGAGCAGCAGGCATTCGTAAACTGCAGATCTGCATTCGCAATATGGACAAAACTAGCTGCACAGCACATGCAGAATGCCTCAGCTAGCACCCACGTCCTTCAAGCTACAGTATGTTAAAGGTCATACCATCATGCAACATATTACTGCTATTGAGGGGATGGCTCAACAGCTGGATGACTTGAATCAATCCATGAGTCAATCCCAGATCATGACGAAGATAGTATCGACTTTACCCTCAAGCTACAGACACTTCATGACTGTTTGGGACAATTTAGCAGAAACTGAAAAAACTATGCCGCATCTAATCACGAAGTTTATGAACGAGCAACATCGTGAATTGAACTCGACTGAAGTCCTCAGCAATCAACCAAGACAAGCAGAAGCTCTAGTTGGAGCAGCAAAACGCCCTAATGTTTCAAAACCAGAAAGAAGAACTCTAGATCGTGGATACGAACGTAGTGACAAGCGTATCCGTACTGCATGCAACTTTTGTGGGAAATCAAACCACGATCAAAGCACTTGCTCACACAGAATCAATGCTGAAGCAGGCATCATAGAAGAACAATGCTCTTACTGCCACAACTTTAATCACGGTCCATTAACATGTAGGAAAAAGACTTCAGATGACGCCTTGATGCTAAAAATCAACAAAAGCAGAGCTACTCTGTCTCGACCCAAACAGGACGATTTTGCCATGGCGGCAGACGACACTACCTCACTTGATCGGAACAGGTGGTACGCGGACTCGGGAGCAACTCATCATATGTACCACAACAAATCCCTCATGCATAATTTTACAAGCATTCCAGAACTGTCACGGGCACTCAGCGGCATCGGTGGCGTCACACTTTATGCCCTCAGCCAAGGAGACATTCACGTCGTCACAATAGTTGATGGGACAACACAGACCACAGTTTTAAACAACGTTCTTTATGTACCCGACTTAGGAACAAACCTCCTTTCTATCACCTCCGCAACTGATCGAGGTTTAAACTTGGAGTTTCTCAAACAAACAGTCCTCTTAAAATCAAATGGTACTACAATCCTGAGTGGAAATGGAGAAGGAAAAACTCTTTACAAGTTGAACATCAGCGCCACAGCGATATCATCACAGGAACCTCAGTCGACTGCTTTAAAAGCATTCGTAAAAAAGGTTTCGTTATCTACATGGCATCCACGCTTGTCTCACACAAGTTTCTCGTCATCAGAATGATGAAAGCCGGAATTTTCAACGGCATGGATTTTGAAGACTCACAACCACCTACAACCCTATGCTTAGGATGCTCTCTTGGAAAGGCGCACAGACTTCCGCTCACGTCCGCTCGAACCAAAGCCACTGAACTAGGGGAACTCATTCATGCAGACGTATGTGGTCCAATGCAAGAGGAAACGCCATCAGGATCCAAGTACTACGTCGCTTTCAAAGACGATTACAGCGGTTACAGAGCAATATACTTTCTTAAATTGAAATCAGAGGTATTTGAAAAATTCAAGTTATTCGTCTGCAAAATTCGGAATGAAATCAAGGTTCTCGTACGGACACTCAGATCAGATGGAGGTGGGGAATTTACTAGCTCCGAATTTGAAAATTGGCTGACAAGCAAGAACATTCGAGACGAAACCAGTCCAGCACATACACCTCAACTCAATAGTGTATCTGAGCGCGACCACCGAACAATTGGCGAGGCCGAAAGAAGCTGTACCTACATGCAGAACGTTCCACTGAATTTATGGGCCGAATCTTACAACTGCGCTACCTACACTCTCAATCGGACTCCAACGGACAGTCACGTCACTCCATACGAACTATGGTTTAAGAAAAAGCCACATCTAGGTCCTCTGAGGATTTTCGGATGTACTGCTTACATCCATATTCCCAATTGTGACAGAAAGAAGCTGGACGTCAAGAGCACTCGTTGCATGTTCATTGGCTATTATGACACGACTAAGGCGTATCGTCTATGGGACCCAGCCACAAGGAGAATAAAGATTAGTCGTGATGTAAGTTTTGACGAGTTGAGCCTGGCATCCTCCTCTGACAATCCGGACATGAAACACTCGATTCCCCAACCGAAGCATTGCTGGGCGGAAGCTGCCAGTCTTCACTCCACTATCCTATTCGATGATCAAAAAGAACCAGAGTCTTATTCCCGCGCCATTTCAGACATCAACGCTGAGTCATGGAAGAAAGCTATGTCAGAAGAAATGCAATCACTAATTGACAACCACACCTTGTCCTTAGAAGAGCTACCCCCTGGCAGGTCAGCCATTGGCAGCCGATGGACTTATGCAATCAAACGATCTCTCGACGGATCCATCGAAAGGTACAAGGCTCGTTTCGTAGCAAAAGGGTTCTCTCAGAGACCCGGGATCGACTACGACGAAATATATTCTCCTGTCATTAAACTTGACTCACTTCGCGTCATCCTATCTATGGCCACCAATCGCGATCTTTCAGTGACACAATTAGATGTAAAACAGCTTTCTTGTATGGCGACGTGACCGAAGAACTTTATTTCCGCCAACCCGAAGGCTTTACTACACCTGAGAAAGAGAAACGGGTCTGCAGGCTCCACAAAGGATTGTATGGTCTAAAACAATCCTCTCGTCTCTGGAACATCGAGTTCAGCGCATTCATCACCAAGTATGGACTCACCAGCACAACAGCTGATCCATGTGTTTACACACGATCTAGTGACAACGAGTTCATCATAATAGGGATATGGGTTGATGACGGCCTCTTATGCACCAATTCATCAACACTCACTGAATCTATTATGGCGTATTTATCCACGCAATTCAAGATGACTTCTCATCAGGCAGACTGTTTTCTTGGTCTCCAAATCGATCGCAATCGGGAAAAACGTCAACTACTCTTGTCCCAGCCACAATACATTGCTGGTATTCTTCGCCGCTTCAAGATGTCCACCTGTTTTCCTGTGAAGACCCGTGCTGGTCCTCAATCTCATCTGACAACCTCGATGTCACCAACCACCCCTGAAGGCATTTCCTTGATGGCTGGGGTACCCTACAAAGAAGCCATCGGTTCCTTGATCTACTTAATGATGTGTACTCGTCCTGATATAGCCTACGCTGTAGGCCAGGCTGCTCGTTTTTCCCAAAATCGTGGCAAGGCTCACTGGTCAGCTGTTAAGCGGATTTTCTCGTATCTGCCAGGCACTTTCAATCACGGAATTCTTTTTTCCAGCAAAGGGCGGGCCCAGCTCGTTGGTTTTACCGATGCAGACTACGCAGAATGCCTTGATTCTCGCAGATCAACCTCTGGTTTTCTATTTCTTCATTAAGGTGGCGCGGTGGCGTGGGGAAGTCATCGTCAAACCTGCACAGTCACCTCCACCACTGAAGCCGAATATGTCGCGGCCACCGATGCTACGAAGGAAGCAATATGGCTCCGCCGGCTTTTAATTCAAATTGATTCCTTCCTTAACAACCATGTTCGTTCACTGTGTGATAATCAGAGCTCTATTCGCCTGGTTCACAATCCTATTCACCACAGCCGCACTAAACACATCCAGATTCGGTATCATTTCATCCGCGAGAAACAGGAGGAGGGTGAGATCGGTTTATGTCACCACACCAGCTCGCGGATATTTTTACAAAATCTTTACCGACTCCTCAATTAATGTTTCTTCGCTCACGCATTGGGATCCAGGACTCTTTTTCTAACGAGTAATTCCTTCAACCTACCTTTCGTTTGAGGGGGGATGTTAAGATACTCCATGCTCCGCCACCTAACGGACACAAAGCATATTACTCTCTCCCTAGAAACAAACTCTCTTCAACGTTGCTACCTTACTTGTCTGTGTTCGATCTACTTTCCTGTTTCTCCGAACTACTTGTTCTTTACGTGTTTTTCTCTCTTCTCATCAAGAAAGGTATTATTAATAAACATTTTGCTATTAAGCCGACATGTGTTGAGCGTACAATATCAATACTTTCTTCTTCTGCATCCGGTCCAGAAGAGAAAAGATCCCGCGAGCAGCATGTAAGGACTGGCCAACGGCAGCAACACCCAGAGAGAGCAGTGTGAAGTGCATTCCAACCAGCCAGTATATCCTCCGTCCGCCGCAACACCCGCCTACTAAGTAGTGTCATAACTCTTGCTGTTTCTCTTGTTTAGTATTTGACCAAAGTTTGTGTGTTCGCGTCTTACTCTTTGTAAGGCCATCCCGCGTCTCAGGGACGGAGCCATTGCACGAAGCAGTGGGTAGTATAATGTTTAATACGGCCATCACGGACAGCGCAATACTGGGAAAACCCTAGACCATACATTGGAAAGCGGGAAAATGGATGTTAAAGTAATTTGCTGGAACACAAAACCATTGACTTTGCTTTGATGGTAGAAACAAAAATTATTCATCGGACGAAGTTGGACCAGTCCAAGGTCAAATGAAGTCAGAAAAACCGAGGCGGCCAGGCTGGCTCTTATAGCAGACAGAATCTATCGTCGATTGCTGCGTTGCGCGATCTAAACAAATGTTAAAAAAGATTTCATACAGCCCTATAAACCATGACCATGTTTTATACTTTGTAACAAATACATCCATTTAGGTAAAACATTGGGGCCATGAAATTCCCTTTTAACAGTACAGTGGTGGTCCACTTATTGAACGACCCGATTATATAACAAACGCGAGTAATGACAATAGTGTCTGAATAAAATGACATTTTAAGGTGCAGAGAAAAAAAGTGACAAAAAACAAAAATGACAAAGAAAATGAGTCTGGATTGAGGATTTGTCACCATGATAAAGGTTAAGCAATAATAAAATCTTAAAATTGTCTATTTTTGAAGATAAGACAAAGGCAACTCTTATTAAGTGTTTTCTGTTATGACTCTCGGTTTATGTTTTAGACGCTGGGTGGTTCATAAAGAAATGTTGGGACTCATTAAAAGAATACGAGATCAGCCAGTTTCATTCACGCTCGTTGCCGTAAACATCTCCCTACTGAAAAAAGCAACCATGCTCAAGATTATCAGACCCAAGCCGAGCGTCTATGGGGTTCTTCGGGATCTGTTTTCTTTTGCCGTTTTATCTGGCAACGCAGCATGGCTGTGTACCTTTGTAGCGCGAGAACGGGGAGAAGAGGGAGAATGGGACGAATGGGGGAGAAGAGGAAACGTGGTTCCCCTTTTTTTCGTACGCCCTCCTTCCTCCCATTCGTCCCATTCTCCCTCTTCTCCCCGTTCTCGCGCCTCGAAGGTGCACAGCCATGCTGCGTATACATGTATAAATAGATCCATGTTCACAGTTTGAATAATAAAAAAAAATTACATGCTTGCTTTGTTAGTAGCTATAAAAGTGTCCTGAAGAATGCACTTTGCCTACTCGTGTAGTAGTGGGTATATAATTTTATACTGATTCTGTTCAACCCTAATTTTTTTTTTTTTTTTTTCGCTTTATTTTATTAAATTCAGGAAACGAATATGGAGGAGGGGGCTCACTGCTGCTGGGGTCTTTACATATAGGCTATATTGATCATAAATAAATATACTGCGAGTAGGCTATATGTTTTCGGAACATTTTACAAGTATTTTTTTAAAGAATGAATCATGTCAATAGATCCGAAATTCACTACTCTATATTTACATAATTTACATGGCTTTCAAATCAAAAGAAGTTGACATATAGTAGCTATGTTGATAATCAATTGATTTCTGGTCTCAAAGCTGTTCAAAGAGATAGTTCAATAGGTCAAATTGAGTTTTCTCGTGAACTGGCGATGGAGACTGTGTGCGCGGCTAGTTGAAAAAAAAAAGCCTTGCTCTATAGACTGTATAAAAGTATCTTATAATATATAATATACGTCCTTTCCGACGTCAAAACTTCAAACATTTAAGTTGCACGTACCGGTATGAATGTTCAGCCAGTGGAGGCATATATTCATTAGTCATCTGCCTACCTCTGCTTTTCTGCTATAGCACATCCAAAGTAGCTGTGATATTTGTGTTACATTCACTTTTTCTCCGACTTCCGAGTATACCCACGGACCTATCCTCTGCTATCTTCTTATTCTTGGATTCTTCACCACGGAATCATTGGCTTTGTGCCCTTTGATGCGGCTCATTGTTCTCAAGTTGCTATATATAACATGATGTAGACTCGTTTCTACAGACGATCGATGTGAAAGGGCAGCCGAGATTATCGATCTCTAGCGCACATTACAGAACCCGGCATCGATATCGGTTATTTTTTCTCCTTAGTTCATAATTGATTATGTTTGAAATTATACGCATAATCGCACTTTGTCTGTCACGAAACAATTGTTTATTCCACATTAGATGTAATGACGATGTATATAGTTTAGTACCGATATACGTAAACAGAGCAGGCAGGTAGTATAGGACTAGATGCAAATCAAATCAATATAAAAGTCTAAGCGTATCAATTAAGCTGACGATTGAATTCATACGATTGACAAAATGATGTGTTTTTACCATGCAATCGTTTGCATTCACGCGATATTTTTATTAACGAGAATTAACTACAAATTTATTTAGCCATGAGTATAGCGGATGCTATTATTCCAACTACATTTCACTGCTTATGCGTGCTTATGCAACTATATCACTTCATTCTTTCAGTGCGATACCGGGGTTTCAATGAGAACTTACAAAGGAGAAAAATGGGCTATAATTAATAATGTAAATAACTAATTATAAAAGCCATCTTTCAAATGTTCTGTTTCTCCTTTTCCTGTGTGTTTATTGAACGTATCGAAATTTTGTGTTTTTCCCACACCGGGTAATGCGTAGGCGGACGCATTTTTTTGGGTCGATTCAAGACCAGCACATGTAATACGGAAAATTCAAAGCGTTTTTATATATACATAGTTGGATACAGAGTGAGCGTTTGCAACATTAGTCAAAGTTTTCGAGTTTTCAAGAAAAGACATTTATATAGCACTATAGAGCAAAGAATTTGAAACATATTGATAGAAGTAACTTACACCTACTTAAGAACTCAACTATACATACACCTATACACCATGTCGCCCTTATTTCTAACAATTGAATGTGCTACTTTTACCATTACAGCGAATCAGCGAGAAGAATCTTTTAATATTTGTCCCTTGAAACGTTCAAACGATTGTTATTGTTAGCTTCTGGCCCACGATAATAAACTTGTAAGTGGGCGATTGTTTGATACTACACAGGTTTTGCAACAAGAGTCGGCAAGATATCGATCAATGATGTGGATTTCAACACACCACGCATGACCCATCACAGAAAACTTGAACCTGTACATTGAATGATTTTCTTTCTGAGAGAAAGTTTTCCATGATCCTATGATCAAGACGCTCAGATACGCCCACGCAACGAAACGAAATTTTAGCGTGGGCGTGGTCGTGATGCGTTTACTTGCATCGCGGCCAGAGGGTGTTGGCGAGCAAAGTCGCACTAAGAATAAAGTAGGTCTAGAATTCTAGATGGACTGTGTGCGTGGGTGTTGATATTTTGCCCTTGCCCTCCTCCCCCCCCCCTCTGTTATTACAACTTTGTTTCAATCATTATACGCCACCAGTTGAAACCGTTTCCGACACCACAGCAGAGAAATCATCAGGTCAAATATCCATTCATCGTTCCTCATCCCAAACTCAATAAAAAAATGCGGCTTAAACTCTGTTCCAAAATTTGGCGCGTTGCTTTTGGAATGAATTATAATAATCTGCTCGAAAAATTTTCCTGATTTAGGTCTAATTTACTTATGTAAATCAATGTTAAATAGTTGCTGTTGAATAACAGTAACATAGGCCTACGCAAAAAGTACTTGTTATCAAATCCTTGAAGTGAAAACGCAACGCATAGCCTATTGTTAAATTTTTTTTTTTGTTCAAGTGGCCCAGTTTATACAGGATTCAACATAGTGTCCTTGCTACTTAGTCGTCGTGTCAGGTCCTTACACCCACAAGGCCATTTAAACGAAATTTGTAAAAACGTAAGAAACAAAATATACAGTCCTTGCAATATTTTGTGTTCGCGAACCGAACCCTCATTGAGTATTTGGAAATGCATGGAGATGTCGTTATATGAAAGGTTGTGCATCGCATATTTGTCTTGGGAGTTATAGATTTGAAGCAGATAATATTAAAGAATTATTTACCGTATAATTAGTTTAGACTTTAATTGAAGAAATACCATGCCTGTACCCAGAAAACGCGAGCTAGATGGTAGCTAGTTTTATAAAGTATAAGTTTATTATCACGAAATCTTCCTAGATGCTTTGAGTTATCGACATAAACTTTTCCAGGAAAGGTTTGAAAAAATGCTAAAATTTAAATTTCGCTTAATTAATTTGGAATATATTAAAGAAATTTACTTTCGATGAAGGTGCTATAGTTGTTGTATTTAAATATCGTTGTCTTTATTTAAATTTCGTTGTCTGGGCACGTCAGAGGCACGTTATCTCTTCAAGACAATTTGATATATTAGCACGATAGGATATTTTGTTTACAAAATTCATTATTTAATCTATTAAAATTAAATTTACTGAAATTTATTTAATAAAAAAAAATATTTTTATTGCAGTGCTACCTTATGCGGGACCTATAGCAACGCAGGACAAGTTAGCTGTTTAGCTGTAGTGTTATAGTAATAACGTGCACATAAGTATAGCCTATTAAACACGTAACAGTATAAAAGCCAAGCCCACATAGTTTCACAATCAATAATGTTCCATAGATCTTGCAAAAGTAATACACTTTTTGCGCAAACGTTTTAGTTTGCGCTAAAAATTTATTATTTTAAAGAGACGGTTTTTTGTTGTTGTTGGTTTTTGTTTGTTTTATTGTTGTTGTTTTTTTTTTTTAGTTGAGTTGAGTCTAGTAGGCCTCTGGATTTGTTTTCCTGCGCCAGGCAATAGACAAACTCAGCACTCAACGTACACAAACTTGAAACTTCCCAATATTCCGATATTAGAATCGTCTCAATTTCTTAATGTTGTTCTTCTTGTGTCGCAATAAAATTGAGGGAAATGATATAAGGATCCTGCGTGGGGGAGTGCAGGATAGAAGACGAACATCTATTAGGATTCCTGCGGTCTATATAAAATATTTAGTGATGATATTTGAAATAAAAAAAAACTTTTCCATTACTTTTTGGCTGGAATGAAATGATAAATAAATAATAACTACTTATTTTATCTAAGTGGATGTAGAGAGATACCGTGCCTTAGAGACAACTTTTAAAACCTTCAATATCTAACTGAACACACACATTGATGTGCTCTTATTTCCAACCAAAAGTGAAATTAAAGGTCATCCTTGGCAATTGGCAGACCTGAGACCTGGAAGTCCTCCTCACCACTTGCAGCCTGTATACAGTGTATTATATTTTATATCTGAACAGTCAATTACGATCAAATGCATGAATGAAATCAGCTTCAGCCATCGTTTTTATACCTTGGTGTTAATATATTCCAACCATTTATAGAAGGCCCTGCTGACTGCACCTATGACGTCTATATACACATCAGCTAGTGTGCAATTCTGTGACGTCAAATCTCCACTGTAGTTGACACGTTTGCGCTCCAGGTTCCGACTTCCACCAGAGGCTGGTGGTTGCAACTGCTAATGCAGGTGGTAGATTTAATGCATGAAATGATGCATTCATAAAATTGAACATCTGCTGCCGTCTGCTGCTTGCTGTTATGCGGAAACTTCACGAAAACCGCCTACAAAATCGTCAGATACTGTATATGCAAGAGATGTACAGTTGTTGAACCCCGCCATGTACTCTTTTCTACTGTAAAAATACAAAAAAAAACACCGCGCCCATACGTGTTGATATGCATGTGTACACCAACACGTGAACACTTTTCAAACATCAACAAAAGGTTCAAAAAATGCAAAAAATTCAAGAACAAATGTCCGCAAATGTCACTTTCAAACGGCAGTGAAGGTATTACGAGACGTATAATATAGACACATGGTTCGCTTTCGAATAGTTTTTCAGCTCATTTATTGAATCAAATCCGTATATTGCTCTATGCCTTGTAAGTCATCATTTTTTCCAATCGAAAATTTACGCCGGTCTGGTAACTGATCGGATTTGAGTCCTTTTAGTAACTTTTTGCGGCATTTTATGATTTTTTTTTTCTACTTTTAGATATAAGTTGTTTAAGTTTAAGTGGATTTTCTCTTAGATTTATCGAGTGTCTTACCTGCACCGAAATATGTCATATAGAATAAGCATCAACAGCAGCAGGGAACTGGTCGATACAGTCTGCATGCAGTCGTGCTATATGGCTATTTATAACCTGACTCGATGTCCAACGACAAAAGAAAACTAGTATAGACTATCTAAAAATGTCCTAACAGCAGCAGGTCCTTTGATCAAACCAATCTCAGTTTAACAGTCCGCCAATAAAAGAGAAATCATCTTTTGAATATGAAAATAACCAAAAAATAGAAACAAAACAATCTATATCCTTCCGTTCTTCCTTTTGATCGCCTAGCTTATTACATTAGTTCTCAGATGTCTCTAGTTGCCGAGAATCCTAACCGGACTAGACCTATACTCCTGGAGCGGTGGGTGCAGTCTGGCGCTCAAGGTTAGTAGGTCATGTAAGCCTATTCATATATTTGCTTTCGGGGTGGTAATATAAATACAGTACATAACAGTCAGACATACTTTTTGATTGCTGAAGTCACACTCTTAAATTTTTGGTTCTTGTTGGACAAATCTACTTAGATATATCAGAACGAAATGATCGCAGTGATTACATAAGGGGGCAGACACGGGAGGAGTATATACATATACCTTATTAAAGTCTTTGTGCGAAAAGTGGTGCGATTTTGCCTAAATTGGTAAATTATCGTTGCTTCAATAGGCTACGTGATCCTTCTGGTCTCTATACGTGCTGGGACTAAATAAATAATTTAGTCTTGTTTATTGGATTGGTTTTCACCTTCCGGTCATCCGGTGGAACTTTGGCGACAAAGAACTACACTCTCCTCTTATACGTAACCGAAAACAGCTCGCATACTGTTGTCGGCCACATTTCGCGTGTGTTTAGGAATCCCCGAGAAGGAGGGAATGAGCGAAGAAGGTATAGATAGGCTATATACTTCTGTACCGAAAAAAGAGAAAAAAGAGAAAAAAGAGAGAAAGGTTGGGCAAGGAATTTGAAAAGAATCCCAACATTTCCTCGCGAGCTCGTACGACTGCGTTCTTAATTGGCTCTGGAATGTGCCCATTTCTTTTGCTTCCCTGTTGTTATTTATTTTCATTTTTACCCCCCCCCCCCCCACCCCCATTTCCGTGTACTCCTTGTCACTATACCTTAGAGCTATATGCACCGCGTTCGAGTTGTTTTGTGAAATTGGCCGCGGCGCTGAGAACAATAACCTTTGCAAAGCAAACCAAAAAAGAAAGAAAGAAAGAAAATGGATTCCCAGTGACCTGTTGAGAGAAATTAAAGGAAGAAGAAGAATGTAAAAATCAATGCGAAATGTAAAGCGGAGCGAGACGTTCGCTTATAGGAAATTCAAATTGTCAAAAGCTCAGACTATAAATAAACCCGATGAAAAATAGATCGAAAAGTATATAAGGTAGACGCGGAATAGAGTCTCTATAGATCAATTGATTGATGGAGAGAGCCGCAGAGAAAGAGAGAGAGAGAAATGGGAAAGTGAGGGGGAGCCAAGCCATGCACACAGCACAGCAAGTGTGTGTAGTGAGGAAGAAAAGGGAGCCGCGGAGCAGAGTAGAAGAAGAAGAAGAAAGCGCTTGCGCCGGACGTATACCCACAGAGTTGCGGGGGCGGTTGGGGCGCTCGGCGCGGGGCCTGCCCTTTTTCTCCCTCCGTCTAAAGACGTCACCAGAATTTGACGTTCGACAGTAGCAATTTGTCGCCCAAGAGGAGAGGTGTGCGCAACGAGACGCCTTCTTCCTTTTTGACTTTTTCTTTTTTTTAACTCGTCGCCCCGAAAGGCCCCAAGAAGAAGAGGAAGAATTATTCGCATTTGTGTTTGTTTCCTCTTTCGAAAAGTCGAAAAGACTTGTACTCTGGTTCAGTCCAATCTGTGCTCCACTGGATATATCCATGGAATCGCTCGCCACCATCCACTTGTGACGCATTCCACTTCTCGTTGGCTGGTCGAAACTCGTACGACCGAAAACAGATCTCAGCAACGTTCATCATAGCGCGTGGCTTGTGTGAACCACCCGATAATCTATTGCCCAGCACCTATCAACCGTCTGTCCATCCGTCATTCATTTATCCATCCATCCAACCAATTAACCAAAACAACCATCCATCCATCCATCCATCCATCCGTCCGTCCATTGATTTAGTGAATCATTGAAGCGCCCGAGACGACGCCGTATTTCTAACTTTGCACTTTCGTTGTTTCGGTCAAACGCCAGACGCAGCACGCACAGCCACCGACTGCTCCGGTCCACCCCCCTTACACACAGCGAAAGGAGAAAACTGTTCAGCAGCTGCGTCTGCCAGCGAAGCCCATTGCGAATTTTCTCCATCAGCAGCGTTTCGGCCGGAACGAGACTCGAGAGAGTGGGCGTCAAGAAAGGCAAGAAAATCAGCGGCTGTTGCAAAGTAAAGAGACGGGAAGAAGCATTATGTTCTGAGCGTGAAAGAGATAGAGAGAGAGAGAGAGAGAGAGGCTATCGTTGGAAATCGAACAGACAGACAGACAGACAGTTGCATTTGGCATTGCTTGTGTATAGAATGGCCGGAGGAGAATGCAAGACGCATCAGCACGGCTGCAAGCTATCGCTCTCACTGCTTCGCTCTTTCCGCATCATCAGCATTCGTCAAGTGTCGATAGCTTAATTGCACACGGCGACGACTGGACTAAATAACAAGCGAGTGAGTTTCATCTCGTATATTTAGACCCCCCTCCGATCTTTTCTTGCCCGTTTCATCCAATCTACAGTTCGCGTCTCTATCAAAAAGAATCGAATTTTCAGAAAAGAAAAGGACCATTCCATAAAAAAGACGACAGCAATCAGCCGATCCATTTCAGATTTCATTCATTTCATTCATTTACTTCGCCGCTCCGTAATTAACTGGGCGTCGATATCTGGCGTTGAGTTGAGCAGCCAGCCGCCAGTGGAGGAGAGGAGCGCCATGCATCCGCCCGTGTGTAATAGCAGCAGCAGCAGCAGCAGCAGCAGCAGCCGCCCGTCAATGTTGCGCCCAGCAGCCATGCGATCGCGTCGCGACGCAACAACGAGAAGCAGTGCGGCCCTGGTGGCTTTGCTGGCCCTGTGTTTGTGTGAGGTTGGATCTGTTCTAGTCGCCAAAGAGAGTGCCGCCGTCCAGCAGCCGGGTGCCGGGGTCAAATCGATGCTCTCGCCGGCAAATGTTCAGCCACATCAGACGTGGCAGCAACATCCGGAAAAGGAGCGCTCGGCTCCACGCAGCGTCCGCCGGAGTCAGTCGGCCGGCTGGATCCAGTCGGAGGAGAACCATGATCATCCGTACGTCCCTCACAGCAAGGCCTCGTCATCTCAGCCATCGTCGTCGTCGTCGTCGTCGTCGTCGGCCACATGGATTGAGCCGCTTCTTCGTCAGCAATGGGAGCCGATGAGCTCGAGCGACGAGCCGGAAGAGATGACTGCGGCCGGATCGAATGATGTGATGACGAGCGAGGCTGTCGCCGTGGCTAAGCCGGTCTCTTGGCGTGACAACGAGCTGGTGGCCCCGTCGAGCGTCGACCAGGTAGACGGGAGCAAGAGCGGCGTCCAACAACTCAACTGGCACGAAGCACAGCTGGCCCGCCTCCACGGATTGGGACCGGCGGAAATCGCCGCTCTCTCGACGTGGCAGCACAAGTTGAGGCTTCATCCGCTGCCTAATCGGCTGATAGCGACGACGGGCTGGCAGCACCAACACCATCAGCCGCCATCTTTTTCGCCCAGAAATTTGCTGCCGCTCAATGGTGGCAGCCACGGCCCAAAGTCCTCGCTGCACAGCCAACAGGTCCTGACGCCATTTGACGACGACGCCGACGTCCCGCCCGGCAAACTAGGCGGCAACGGCGGCAACGGCGGCAACGGCGGCGGTGGCCACCACCCATTGAATCGCCTCCAGTACGTCCAGCAGAGCAACCAGACGCAGCCTGACGAGAGCCAAGACAATTTGCTACTCCTGCCGCTCTGGCCCAAGCGCTCGACCTCCGACATGAAGAAATCCGACAGGGAGAACAACAGGAACCGCAATGCAGCCAATAACCGCAAAGAGAAGAGCGAGGCCGCCAACGCCGGACAGGTGCCCGGTGGCAAAGGCAATAAAGCCAAGGGCTCCCGCAAGCAGCAGCAGCAGCAGCAGCACTCGCAAGATTCCTCATCGTCGCATCGCCCGTTTTCAGGTGCGGCGACGGGAGCTTCGGCCCTGGACGGAGCGGCCCTGCAGCAGCACGAACACAATGGCCGGCCTTCTGGAGGTTCGTCGCCGACGCCCGACGTCAATCGGATGAACCGCAATCTGGCCACCCAGTTCCTGTTGCGTTCGCCGAGAGAAAACCGCCAGTACGACGTCCCAATTATCGGTAAGCCAATAATAAACAAGACATAACAACAAAAGCAGCCGACGCGCTCCTGCGGCTCCATATGCTGCGGGGGTCCATTAAAACGCTGCGGCACTTCAAAGGGTCGGGGGCCAAGAGTTTTGGGCAAGATAGAGGGGGGGATGGGGGTGATGCTCTCGTTCGTGTGGGAGTTATTTTTGACGGCAATGGAAATTTTCAAGCGCTGATTGCCTGCCAATAGAATCTGCTAGTCAATCAAGATGGCAGATTGGCCCGCAACACAAAGATGTAATGGCGCTAAAAGCAAAGCGACCTGATTATCTTGGGGTTCTCTGTTCTTCTCCCTTTTCTGATTTGAGCTTGAATGTTACTTTTGTTCACTTTTGTTCAACCCCCCTTTCCCCCCTTGCTTCCCTTTCAACTTGAAATCAAGTCTACAATTGAGTCAAAAGGAATATAAGAGACTCAAGTCTAAGAATGAATTTCTCCTTCGTCTTGGTTCGTTCTTATCCTTGTTCTTATCGTGTTGTTGCTGTTGCCTATACACGTCACATGAAACGCCAACTCCAGGAAATAGATGGGGAAAGTTAAGTCGTCGCGTGCTGATGTGTGCAACAGCCAGGAGCAGCAGCAGCAGCAACGTTTGAGTGTTATTTTCACATCCAAGTAAGACACACCCACCAACATGCCACCCACACCCTATAGACCTCCACACAGCATTTGACGCACTCGGCTGCATTTTCTTTCGTCCATTGCGTCGATTGCGCAATTCATTTCCACTGGCGTTTGAATGAATGGCGGACGTGTCAGACGTTTGTAACGCCCACGTCGACCGATCAAACCAATGCCAAAGTCCCCCCCCCCTCCCTTTCCTCTCTGTAGAAAACAGCTTAGAGAGAAAAACACGACGCAGTTCATTAGACTGATAGACTATCGGCGAGCTGGCTCGCCGTTTACACGATCGCCGATCATTTGTTAACTGTTGATTGCCATCTGTTAACGGCCGACAACGCACATCAAAGCAACATCGCATAGACTCAAACGAGAAAATCTGAAAAAAATAATATCTGCTGCTGGGCGGTTGAAATTTGAAAATACCAAACCAACCGAATCAATAGCAAGTGTTTGTTGGCAGAGAACTGCACCTGTAATGGCTGTTTGATAACTACTCGTCAAAGCATATATATATAGGAGGAGGAGAAAAAAAAAAGATAAAAAAGAAATCATCTTTCGCTCTACACTACAAAGACGCGATGACGCTGGGGCGCCGAAAATGCTGAACGATCCCCGGTGCGGTTGTTTCAATAGTTGCGCCGTAAATACATCGACGTCGACGACGACAGGAGCAAGGGGAGAAGCCCATAGCCCGCTGCTATATACTGCTACAGCTACTATAGCTCTATAGCTAGCAGCAGCAGCAGCGATCGTTTTTATTTCTCTCTCGTTTCTCGTTTGTTTCTCCTTCGATTTGTTTCTTTTCTTCTGCCCCCGCCCACCCCACCCACCCCGCTGTTCCCTCGCAGTTCCCTGCTGCATGTCTCCTTCTCCCTCTCCGTCGTTCCCCACTCCCTTTCTCGATCGGATGACGTCAATCCATAATATGAACTGTGCGTGGATCGCTCTCTCTCTCTCTGCTCTCGTCTCTCTCTCTCACTCGGCACAGCACACACAGCGCACAAGGACAAAACTTCGTTACCAGTTCTATTACTCTCCCGGCTAAGTTTAACACTCTAGTTTTTTATTCATGTAGTAGACTACGCAGCTCTAACATACAGTAGGTTTGAAAATATGACACATTACGCGTTATGTTTTTTTTTGTTCGCTCTCTCTACAGTTGCGGGAGAAGAGTTGGGAAAGTGGGTGGAAATGTGGTTTCCCTAGAAACTAGGTATGTATACAGCTTGGCGTGTTGAGCGCGGAAAAACGGACACATTTAGTGAAACACTTGGTCCGTCGACAGGCTGACATGACTTTGGACATTGAGCGTCCCCCGTCTACTAGCGATTCAACAGTCAAACGGGATCGATATCGCCGAGCCCAATAATAAAGTTATTGCCAGAGAGCTAGCCATGTAGGAGAAGGGACGAGGAGAGGGAGCGAGGACATTGAAAGTGAATTGCGTCTGATTATTATCCCCGATCCTGCTGGGTTCGCTCGTAGATGTCGAGTGCGTTAAATGATCGATAATCGGCGAGCCAAGTTCCTTTTTTTTCTTTTTCTTTTTTTTTTTTTTTTTTTTTTTTTCAAATGGAAATGGAAAATGCAATCGCTATAAGCTCGTCTCACTCCAGCGGCAACTGTTTGAACTTTGCAAAGTTGGGAGTAGTAACAAGTTGCAGAGAGAGAGAGAGAGCGAGAACTACCGCGAGAGGCTATAACACACACACACGCAGTTAGAAGGGAGTATACTGCAGACACACACACACATAGCCAAAGTGTGTGTGTGTGTGTGTGTGTGTGTGTGTGCTTGGAAGGCAGCCAGTTGCCGCTGACGTCATTGGCATTTCGCTTCTCTTCCGTTAACCCCCCGTCCCGGTTGTTTTCCACATTCTCGTTATTGCCATTCTGGCTTTTTCACAGCTCTCTCTCTCTCTTCTCTCACTCAGTGTCTTCAACACTCGTCACTCGGCTGTCTCGTTTAGCCACACAGCTCCTGCCTCATCGAACGGCGGCTATATAAATGTTGCTCCTTTGAGTGCTTCAGCCTATAGCAGCAGAACACAGTCTGATACTCCAAAATGGCTTATTTCTTCCCACCCAATGAATACGCCTTCCATATAGGTCTCAACGTTAGATGGCACGCATAGAGAGAGAGAGAGAGATCTACACTAATAACCTGCCAACCATTGAGACCAAGTTTCAGTGCCCCCAATGTCAATTCGACAACTTACTTCGCTTGCATCAGCTAGCCGGCGTTGAAACTATACAAGTTGAGTCCATTGGAGAATCATGTTGACCTCTTCGCCATTTGTCAACACGTCCTCAATGGACTGACCCATTTTCTGATATTCCAACAGCAAATCGAACTCTAGCAAAGTAGTACTCCCTCAAGGTGCACTGCGCTCTAACACTTTCTATTCATATCATAACGGTCTCCGCTGGCCTCCGCCTCTGCTATGCCATTGAAACGGCCGAGGAGTTTGACATTAGTCGGCGTCATGGAATAACCGTCATGCAGTGGCCGTTATACATATACTTGTCTCAGATCAAACGATTGCGTCATTTTCGCATTTCATTCAAACGAGTTAGACGTACAGCCGCCAATGTCGCTCGAGATTTATCAGCAGGTCCCCGATGTCACGATTTGTGTTGACAAGAAGAAAAACTATAAACAGACGAGATCAAGACGTGTCGTTCAAAATGTTTTCTCGACGAGAATTGGGGGGGTAGTATAGAAAAGTCACTGGGTGGGAGTTGAAATGGCGATCACTTTGAGCTGCTGAGACTGTGATGTACCGAGAAGAGAAGATGTAGAGGGGGCACAACGGCAGGCAATCGGAGCCGCGTATAGCTGCTGCGATAGGAGCGACGAAAAAGGAGGGCAGCAGCGTTTTTGTCGTATGCGTGAAAGCTTAAGGGGGCAGGGATGTGCGTCATGGGTAGGGCGATCAATATTTAAATCAAATTGCCCACCCGCCACTACCCCAGCAAGTCTTGGGTCTATGGATGTTGACTGGTTCGAGGTACTCCCGTATAGCTCTTACCGCCCGGCCCCCTTGTCGTCACCGACCGCATTCGAGTGCGAATTTCCAGGCTGATATTATTCCCTTTCGGTTTGGATTGGATCGAATTGACGACGAGGTTCGAGTCGATGATCGACGTCAATCAACAAATAGCAAATCATTCATCTCGTCATTCATCTCAAAACAATCGACATTTCCATCGACTGATGATTTCATTTATTTTGAATAGCCTAATTGCTATTTGATGAGCTGTTGGTCCTGAAATGTCGATTCTTCGCCTTGTGCCCTTGTCTTGTATGAAACGTGAGCGTGGGCCGTTCATCATTTAGCCGCTGTTGCGGGAGATTAGCGGGGAGTCTGTTTCGGCGTAATGTTTGTTGTTTGTCTTCTCCCAAATTTGTTGGAAGAGAAAGACCAAGGTCAAAGCAGGAGCGTTGGCTGCGTTGGCGACATAGGAAAAAGGTCGGGCGGAGCTCGGAAGGGCAAAGAAGAGAACATGGAAGAGCCTAGTCGTCGGTATATAGACGTATACGTATATAACAGTATATAGAGCTCTCTCTCTCTCTCTCTCTTTCTCTCTGTGTGCAAGATAAAAATAACCGTGGGCGGACGGAAAACTGGGAAGCAAGAGAGAAAGAGAGAGAGAGAGAGAGAGAGAGAGGGGCTACAAAGCCCCAAGAGGGGGGACACCGCGCCAACCAAGATCAATACAAACTGTTGGTTGAATCTTGCGTCGTCATCTCTCTCTCTCTTTCTCTCTCCCGCTCTGTCCCGCTCCCTGTAACAAGCGCGCGCGCGCAGCACAGCACTAGCTCGCTCTTCCGCTGCCTGGCTTAGACACACACACGCCTCTACTTTTATTTTCTTTTATTTTCTTTTTTTTTACTTTTTCTTTTGTCTGTTATATAGATGTTTGACTCTGGCTACACACTGTAGAAACACGTTTGAAATGTCAGAGATCGCCCGTATTATAGACGTTGAATCGCTTCTTCCTCTTCTTCTGATTCTCTATATTTAGAAGTTCAATGCAAGAGATCTCTCTCTTCAGCCCAGCTCTACCCGAGTCTATATACACGCAGACGCAGAGTCAACTCATTAACTCTATCATCAAATTCAAGATGGCTACCTGCCTTCGATAAAGCCTGTGTGTATATACACACGAGTGGAAATGTCTGTCCTCCTTTTGAGTCAAATACGACAAGCTCGCTTGCATTTGTTTACCCTGCAATTGGCCCACTCATGGGCAATTAGGTCATTGACGGTGAATAAGTCATGGGAAACAATGGGGCTACAAATCGAAGAAACGTTAATAGTCAGCACAGCACTAGGATGATAATTCTTTGATTCTTTTAGTCATTCCAAAATCCACGTGTAGATTGTTCTGCAATCTCAGCAGGTCACCACTTACTTGTGAGTGAAGGAGGTGAACCTTATCTATTTGCCTGTAGTACGATCTGTCGATCCTTTTATGACTTATTACTACATCATATCAGATTGCAATTTGTTAAGTACCGGTAGCGCCTTTTATATGGCACCACTGCGACTTTCGGTTGCAGTGTTCGTTTGTTTGTTTTCAACATAGTTTGTCCCGTGGACAACGAAAACTCTATCACGGACGAAACGCGGAGTTACGTAATGGCGGATGACCGTAAAAAATTCTGAATGCCACGCAACCCGCACAAAGGTTGCTTCAAAACGAAATTGTCCTAGAAAACACAACAAAAGAAACACAACAAAACACTGTACCCAGGGGGATAACTCGAATAAAACATATCTCATGATTACTGCAATCATATTTCGGGTTACACAAGCCAACATCAAGAGAAATCAACAACACAACAAATGTTTTGACTTTGATCCGAATTCCCTGCTGTCTGGTTCCAAGGATTGCGTCGGATTGCGTCTTCATTTGTTTTTCATCTGGTTGAATATGTCGCAAATGAAAAGAATATGGTATTTATACTAGATTGGTGAATCAGAGCTAATTAGACTTACTTTAAATAGACCAGACAGCCTACATAAGACAAACAATGGTTCTGCCTATAAGTCTGTTTGTCTACTGTTGAATTGTCCTAGAATAACAAGAATGTCTTACAAGATTCAAGACAAGGCAAGCGCAATGAAACAATGGGCCACTCACTTGCTGCGCTTCCTCATAATACAACCGGAAAATTGAAATCATGGCCTTTCACCCAATTGTATTGAGATATTTATTTTTTAAAAGAAAACATATAGAATTTGATGATGACTAATTATTTGAATTAAAACCATAATTTATTTTTTTAAATTTTTGCCTGGTTGCCGAGTAGAGTGCCCACCTGCCGAAGACGGAATGGAGCGCTTTGCATGTCCAACGCCGGATATCGTCGGGCGCTACCGATGCATCGACGATCACGTTCTTTGTGATGGTTTCATCGACTGCCCTGGCGGCGAGGATGAAGATGGCCAAGCTTGCATGTTCTACAAAACGGTATGCAAAAAACAGTCTCAGTTTCTTTTATTTGATATACAAGATCAGTTGGGTCATTAGCCATTATGCAACCCAAATTAATATATGCAATCTCTTGGTATGGGTTTGTGGGTGTCAGTCCAAAAAATCATATGGGAATGCAAATTTAAATGTCATGGGAGTAAAAACGGATTCTTATATTAGTGAAGCTCCATTAAATTTCAAATTTGATATCGATACATTGAATGCATTGATAGTCTTAACTAATAATGCGTTGTGTCTTTGTTTCGTTGTAGATGAAAGCACATTTGGATCTGGTGGCTGACGCTCTCTTACGATGGGTGAGGGGTCGCTAAATTGTGGAAGTGAGTCTATCGGTGTTTCTCTGGTTTGATCCGAGCTAACTACTGCACCATTCGTCTTTTACTTTTTCTCTACACACCACTGGACACATAAAACTATATCTCTTCACTAAACGAAAAAGATATTCTAAATATTCTATATGTACAAAACAAAAAACAAAAAAACAAAATCGGAAGATGTGTTTAGGAAAACTGTCCTATCATTCCCTCATGTTCTCATATCCCTCTTACGAATCCACATCTAACACACACACACACACACACCTTTAAGGAGAAAAAAGAGAGACATACGTATACACAACTATAGACACACTCTACACACTGACACGTCTCACGTCATCTAAAACACGGCACTGCATAATGAAGATAGGACCGGATTAGGAGTGAATAAAATGCACGGAAAGGAACGCTGAATCATGTCTGACTCAGGGAATGAACAAAAACAAAAACTAAACAAAACTATGGCCAACTCACGTTATGTAAACTCAATAAAAGCAGACAAGTACCAGTTATACTTAGAAGATCTCGATCCCTTCGTGGATTTCGTTTTAGACACCGGAGAGATTGGCAAGTTGACGGAAAGAATTCAAGAAATAAAATAAAAAGAGAGAAAGAGAAAAAAAAAAACAACATTTACGTAGGCCTTTTGAAACATCTGTTTATATTCCAAGCGTTGTTTAATTGCAATTGGGGCAAGATCTGAGCCCGTAAACATTAGGTTTGGTTATCCGATCCCTGCACGCCTGGTGGGAGCCGCGGGGCTGCGATGGGATCGCCCTTTCCGCCTGTTCACGTCGTCCTTCTTCCAATACATTCTGAATCGTTAATAATTTTGGGGCAATACTTACGCTTTTTACGCCTTAGACCCGATCCAATGGCCGATCCCTTTTCGTCACTCTCTAGCACCATTTTCCTCTTCTATTATTATTCTGTATATCGAATTTACCAAGAGCAACAAAACAAGAGATCGCACATTGCTTCACGTGGTATACTTGTTCTTATTTTCAAGAATCTATTTTCATTCCAGAAGATAAACTTCATTGAATTTCTCTCACGCCACGTTAGTCAAATAAAAAAAAGGGGGGAAAGAACAAGAGGCAGAAGTGAAAATGAAAAATTCAAATAAAAAAGAAAAAAAAAGTAAAAAGCGTGATATCTATACATCTTGCTGACAATCTCCGCTTCGTTCATGTTCTTTTCGTTCGTTGTCTTAGTTTATTCACAAAATAATGTCAGTTTTTTGCTCCTCGTGTTTTCATTATTCGTCTCTCATAATCCGACTTCGATTAGAGTCCGTTGAAACGTTTCGTTTACAGACGCTGACAATCCGTTCACCAGCATTTCCAATAACGTTCTTGATTTCTTTATTAGTATGATTATTATTATCCAACATATTTCTGGTGCGTCGAGACAGCTTTTTGATTTCATTGTAGATCCTCTTCAACCGAAAAGAAATTCGATTTATAAAGAAAAAGTGACACCAACAAATCATGGACGACTTATATTCCATAAAGATATGGTCGGAAACATGGTAGATTTCTTCGTCTCTTCTTTCAGAAAAATTGCTGACTCGGCAAAGGAATGAGCCCTGATTGAACCTATATACATGCAGCCATCAAAACTCGCTTTCCTTTTTTGGCTGATGAAAGAAAACAGATGAAAAACTTAAACTTAGAGATATTGTTCGAAATTTGGCTATCTCTCCCTGTCGTGGCGAAAACTCGGGCAATATTACTTCGGTTTCAGATCTTTTCATCTGGGAGAATCAAAGCTTTTGACCCAAGGCAGATGTCAAAGTCTCGACTTGTGGCACCATGAAACACACGTTAGCCGTCCATAACAGATTTTCAAAAAGGTTCAATTAAATACCGTTGTTGAATCAGCAATTGTGTACTTAGAAGAGTGTTGAATGTTTTCCTTTCGCCAATTTGAGCAGCTTGCTGGACGCATTTTTAGAGGAACAACATATGATTCTTCTTATATGTAGCTGTATAAGAAGTACATGATTTAGTCATCACTCGATCATTTCTTACAACACAGACGATAAAAACATATTGTATGTAAAACACCACCAATTCTGATACTCGTTCTACATATATATAATTCTAAATATATATATATAAATATATATTGGTTATGCTTTTCACCTCTATTCATTCCTTATCACTCAAAGTCAACAAAATATGCCAACCAATTCTTAAATGGAATTGGTTGAGTTTACTTACCCATTTCAATCGTTCCATGCAGTACTCAAATATTCCGGAACTCTGTTTTCAGTGTGAATTCCCCTTTGGTCCTCTATCTTCTTTTATTTCCCATATATATATGCATATAAATAAATATATAAATATATGGTTGTGATCTCCAGTGAAAAACAATTTTACGCTATCAGTTTTTTTTTCTTTTAACTTTACTAATCGGAAGTTCGCTGCTCCACGATTCACGCAATTCATTATAATAGAGATAAATATGATGAAGGTATATACTACAAGCTGACTACAAGCAACGGATTGAGAACCAAGTTAATTTGAACTCAGCAGACAACACTTTCTCACTGATGTAACCCCTCAAATTGATTCAGACTAAAATATCCAAAAGATTTGACTTAACAATAATGGTGGACTGAGTCATGTTGCATGTTCTTATCAGTGTTGAAGCAGTTTGGGGTAACCATTGCAAATATATACATAACACGTAGCTTTTTTTTCTTTTAAACTTGATCTGTTAGCCGCAACATCTTCTGTCCTATCTCTGTTGCCTTGGATTTTCAACCGTTCTGCAAAATGTCGTCATCCTTTCCGAAATTCTTCTCGATGTCATCATATATTGCGGTCAATACAAGTAACAGTCAGATCCTCATGAACAGAGCGCAAACTTGAAAGACACATTGCTTACCGTATACAGGCCTACTTACACAGACCATTCTATCAATAAGCTATAAGCGCATCTAGAGAATATTATCCAACTGTCTCAGATGAAGCGTGTGAGAGCTGCTCTACTCGGATCTACTGACAAAATAACCCCAAACGGGATATGATATACATATTTTTCCTTTTAAATCTAGCTCCAATGAATTTTTTCACGAAATAAAATATAAATTTGTGAAGTTCAGAAACGTGCGCATACAACCGTATCGACCGACTCCTTCAGATCCGGGAAAGTATTCTTACTGGGGCTAATAAGATCTCTTTCACAAAAGCAATGCTTCAATAAGTTCGAAAAAAGCGCGGAATTTTTTTTAATTGATTTTTATTACAGCCAGAAACTATATACTGGCTTTTTTTTTTCTAAACGGTACGGATACGATACTGTGTAGACGTTGCAGACTTGCAGTATTTAAAAATGAACTTACTTCGTTCTTTCTTTAATTAGAAAATCCAACATAAAGTACGGTAAATAAAGCTGCAAAAAACAAACCAAACACACACAAAAAAAAAACCGTAACATAAAAGCCAAAACAAATAAACAAAATAAATCTTATTAACAAATGCATTTGATTAAGTTGTTACAGATTGACATGTACAACCTAGATCGGAAAAGGGACGTCCTGCCTCAAAAACTTCTGCGAATGTGCTTAATAAACTGCTATAACAGCCAATTTTGGAAATTATAAATACATGTACGGAATAAATTGGGAAAGCGGGATTACTAATAATTCCTACAAGATGGTATTCGAATCATTGACATACTGGAAAGAATTTTATCTTTGATGTTATCATACTGAATGAATGCCGATTATAAAAAAATTTGGATTAAAATTTTCTGATGTATGAAACAGTGGAGATATGTAGAGGGCTACGCCTATTTATTGTTTAACCGGAATCATAGTATCAAAGAATGTCATAGTATAAAAGCGAATGACCGTAGCTACAGGTGAGAGAAAGCTGCTGCGCTCTTCTTTCATTGAATGAAGGAAATAAAGCATCTACTGTAATCTCAGATATAAAGTTATAGGTCTACACGTGATTCACGTGATGCAACTAACGCTCCGTTAAAGTGAAACGACGAACGGAAATAGCTCCATTATTATTGAGTATCAAGAATGACGTTCGCAGTGTATTAATGATGCACTTCGATTATAAATAGGAAAAGAAACTCAAAGAGATGAGTTACCTAGTCAAGTGCGTGGATGTTGTTTGTCAAACAATGGGGAAAATGGAAAGGCAAAGTCGTTGGCGTCAGACGAATCATTTATTACTTGATTATAATCTATCGAATGCATTGAAAAAAAACAAAACATAATAAATGTCAGTATCCTCGTGTGCAAGTTAATATAGGTTAATTGTGGGCCACCCACACCCAACTTCTTCATAAGATCAGAACCCAGAGGACTTCAGAATGAACATAATCTATTCTTAACGTTGTATATTTGTTTATCATATTGATTATTTCTCAGCCATATAATGTTCTTGCTGATGCATTTTTAACCATTTTGATTAAAAAATATTTGTTAAAAAATTGCCACGATAAAAAATATGTCAACCTGCAGCATATATAGGTAAACAGGTTTAGCTGAATTCTATTTCCAGATTTTGTGGGGTTTTGTGCTTTTATCATTTTATTAAATAAAATGTCGATGCATTTCCATTATGTCGGATTTTGCTAATGGGAAAAACCCCATTCGAGTAATACTCGAATGAGGAGTTTTACCACATGAATCAACAGCAGAATTACAGTTTTCCACGTGAATGGATTCGGATGGAAGTCCTGAATGTTAAACCTGATTCAACAATTTGCCCGGGTCACAAAATGAGGGTATTTGGCCATTATAAATGAAGACGAAAGCGGACGGAAGCGTAAATGTTAAAAACTGCTATTGGCTATCAAAGATTACGCAAAGCTGCTAGTAACAGAAAACAAGTATAGCTAGCTAGCTACAACAGCTACACCGAAGATAAGGTAATAACAAAACCAACAAAACTATTACACGCTTGATAAATTTTTGCATAAATGAGGATTAGTGTCGCGTGTCTCAGTTTTGTATAACATGGACAATATTTTGTATAGCTAATTAACTAACTAGTTGATTTCATTATTGATTTGTTCAGAAACGACGAAGGTATTCTAAACTCTATAATCTCTATATCTTCGCATTACGAAATTGGTTCGCACAAATAAGTTGACGAATTTAAAATCAAGTTTGTATCATTGAACTGCAAACATTTTTTTATTGAATGCCAACAATTCGTAAGAATATCCAAGACAATATCACCGACATCCCAATCCCCGTACTATTTGATGAACGCTTCTGGCGGGATCTGGTTGGCGGCTTTGAGCTCGGTGAAAACAAAGGCAGCACGATCGAAAACCCAACCATTTTCTTCTAAACACCTACAAATAATATGAAAACATGATCTCTAATTTTGATTTATGTAAACAGCGGGAAAAATAAATACTTTAATGACCAAGTCGTATTCATTCCCGATTGTTCGGAAAATGATGCCACCATTTGCTGCTGAACGACTGGATCAACAAGAGTAGAACTTGCTGTAGTTTCACCAACGGAAACAGATGACGCTTGAGTGGAAAGTCCTGCAGGAACAGCGACTGGTTCTGTTAGAACAAGATAGAATTGATAATCATGTTACCAGACAAATCATTTAGTGCAAAGAAATCCTACCTTTGAAAGCCGCTTTAATTTGCTCGGGAGTAGCACACGAAATATGAATTTGCTCATTAACGATGCAAAAACCCCCTCCAGTGCTCGGAATGATGATGAATATCCGTTGAAACCAACGTATCAGAGAATGCCTTTCCGCTCGTTCCCGAAAAACACCCGTCACAGACATGACAATCAGGTGACTCTAATGTAACACATACATATTTTGGAAATACAGTTTATCAATAAAATAAGTTATCATACCGATGTAACAGGAACGTCCACTACAAGACTGCTTGGATCATGCAAAGTCTTTGGTAATTTTGATAAAAACGAAACTATATCGACTTTGCCTTGTTGAAGTAATCGAAAACGACGTTGCGGATCATCTATTCGTTTCAGATTGCGACTGTCTTTCATGTAAGAGTCCAACCTTTAAACGAACGTTAAAATGAACGTTAAAATGAACTATAAATAAATTGATAACAGTTCTAATAAATACCTTGAGGGTGCATTCGCTGTCTGTCCCGGAGGATAAGAACATGTCAATGACATAATAGCCGAGTCATGGTATGCATTTAAAAGTGGTTGGCGATCATCTGAATCATACACCGATAGGTACTGTTCCAAGAAAACAAGGACTATCTGGCGTGCTTCGTCGGAAACAAACCAGCTGCCACTAGATGGTGGTAAAGCAACGTCCTCTGCTCCAATGTCGAAGGAGATTACTGGCGGTAACTCCACGCCATCCTAGAAAACGATAAGTTGTTAATCTCAAATACTAAAAGTTATTATTTCAACAAACTTGCCAATTTGACCAACTTGGGAAAACGTTTCCTTACGGCGCTGAAATATAAGCCACGATTGCGTTGCGATTAGGTTGACCGTGGCCATAAAAATATAAAGATTAAACAGATAAGCAAGAACATAAAACTAAAATTGTGAAATTTGCAACACCTTCAACATTACAAGGGGGGGGGGGGGGAATAAGTGACTAGAGAACGAGAACCAGTTAGATATAAATTTTAGTTCAAATAGAAGCGATGTGACGAAAGGGGACCATCGTATTACATCAGCTTAAAAAGACTCAAAGTTAGAGAATGAAAATATAATTTCATACATGATTGAATTCGACTAAAATTAAAGGGTTGAGTTATCGGATCAATTTACGATTGCAATATTTTTAATCGAAGGACATTTAAATAAACAAAATGTGATGGGAAATTTTGGTCTGGATTTTTTTTTTCTTGTATGGGTTTGTTTTTGGTTGATTTGTGATGTGAAGATTTGTGGAAAGAGATCTGTGGATTGAAGACCCGGAACATCTTCGAAGCCGGGCATAGCAAAACACGAATTATTTCTGTAGAGAACGATAAGAGACGAAGACGATTTGGATCTTCTGATGAACTGCAATGTGAATGAACCTTGGCCGGTTAGTTGATAAGGCACTCCGTTTTCTTTTCGTCGATGAAGATTAGAGGCTCCACTCAGCCGAATTTTCGCCACGACCTCACACATGCCCTGTCTTTGAGGGTGAACGTTGTGGACAAACGTATTCAGTGACGGCTCGGTGAGATGAATCCGTAGTGGGACGATTTGTTGAACAACATATCTACACCGACTTTCACATGGTTTCGTCCGTTGCTTCAGCTGCGGCACAATCACATGCTTAAGAGAACGAATTTTAGGAAGCAATGTCCGAATCCGTATTTGTTGTTGTGGAAAAGGCGATTGGTTGATGTCAGGCGAGAAGTAGCTGCATGAAGTCCCGTAACAGTTGGCAGAAGTAACAAAGCAATGTAGAATACAGCATTGATGATGGATGTTGAATTGATGATGTATGCGTGAAGTTAAGATGACACATCATTCGACTTCTCATCCAAGTAAAGATGTTTCCATTTTGAAAATATTTCCACCAACACAGGAGTTTTAAAATGATCCACAAACTGAGTTGAAATAAAAGCGGTCTTTTCACAGAATGGGGAGGAAAACTTTGAATATTGGGGGGCACATCTTATGAAAATTATTATGGGATTTTTTAGTTTTTTTTTTTAGTTAAGACTGGGGTAAAAAGATGTCAGATGAAGTTGACACTAATAAGGCAGTTATTGAGCTGATCAATTTGAATTGTATGAAATAAACATTAAGACAAAAGAGGACAACTAGTCGAATTCACATCATACTTTTACGCGTAATATTATTCTAAATGTCCCTTTCAACATCGCTGCATATTGAGATTTTTCAAGTTTAAATCTTATTCTAATTCTCAAAACTTATTCCAAAAATGATATATTTTATACCAAAATAAAATAAATATCGCCATGTGTAGCAATTTCGATAGCATTACCTTATATAGGTGCTCTGTTCATTGAAGCGATCACAAAGAGGGTTCCGATTGAGAACTAGTTCTTCCAACTTCAATCCCTGTAAACGATCCAGCGAAGTAATTTGGCCAAGCTTGTTGTTGCCCAAATTCAAAGACTTCAGAAAAACGGCTTTTGTAACTAAAGGCTTCATTTGATCCACATTGTAAATTTTGTTGTTGGATAAATCTATAACTTGGACATCTGGTATGTAATCCCCAATTATTTGCACCACTGTCTGCATGAAATTTTCTCGACTAAGAGGTGTGTAAAAATCTGTGCATAATTCTATACAAAAAAAGTTCATGGAATGAGGAAAGGTTGCATATTATATGATAATTCTACCTTCATCCAAGTGAAACTGAGAAAGATTAAGCATCTTCATCTGTGGATCATAACGGCGGCTCATCACTTGCTTGATTTTTCCCTTTAACTCTTCATTTATTGGTAGGTTAGGTGCTGGGCTCCTTTTAACGAAAATAATCAACTAAAATTTTCTTGATTAGTATCATACAGTTATTTCAACAGCATTTGTTCCAGTAAGATATAACACCTTGAAACCATCATTCAATGTGATTTGCTTATTTAGTGTGGATAATACTTCAGCTGCAGTTGAGTCTTCAATGAAGAAGACTGCATTGTTGCCTTCAAAATGATACTATAATGAAAAACCATATCTTGTTATTTAAGCTATCTAAGTTATTGATAATAATTTATCTCACATAAATTGGAATGAAAGATGCTTTACAAGCATTCAGCAAGGTTTTCAGAATGAAATCTTTTTCAAATTTCTTTCCATGAGGAATCTAAGAACAACAAATTGTTACATTAAAATAAGAAATCTTTAAACACAAAATTCTAAATTGCTCCAGACCATAACTTTACTCCAAGAAGAGCCTCCTTTAGAATTCTGCTGTGGCTTTGCATGATTCTTTTTTCTTTCTCCAGGTCTAGAATGTGAGAAACTTAATAACACAATTTAAATAAGAATGAGAAACAAAAATAAAGAAATTATTCAATTGATTTCAAAATGACAAATTCATTACTTTCTGAGGTGTGAGTCTCCATGTGAAGAACTACTTCCAGCCATGTCTACATCTTGTTCAATAATCCTTTGTAATTTGGAGCTATCCACTGGTCTGGAACGGTTGCGATCAATTCTTCCACTTTTGAAACTTGGTCTGAATTTTTGTTTGTCTGAAGTTTCACGGGTATCATGATCTACAAAATTCACAACCAGAAACATACATGGTACACATGACTAGTGAATTTAGAATTTAATTTTTATAACACATTTAACACTTGATAGTATACATACTGAAGTAGACCCTTTCATTTTGGATATCTTCTATAAATCTATCTGTTCTTCTAGAGCTGTTATTCTTTCCACGATGAAATCCTTTCGACATTTTCAATAAACTTTTTTACGTACCTGCCAAGTCCAAGTTATATTTTAAAGTTACTTGCACTATTTTACAGCTGAAAATCATTATTTTTCACAATATTAAACCTACTAGATTTCAAATTTTCATTAAGGCACGAAGTAGGAGTAAAGGAGAAGACACTGTAGTTTGTATTAAAGCTAAACGTCGTCTGCTACTCTGCTTACAGTGGGCTAAAATGCGGAGTCCGCTCTGGAAGCCACCAGAGGCAGCACTAGATGTAAATTCATTTCAAATCCTTCTCAACTGAAGTTTCTCTTATAGGTAATAGCATGGTCTATGAGGAGATGATACCGTCACCTTGTAGGAATTGGCCGTAAGGCCTCGTCACAGCTTTTTGAGGGGGTGTTTCAAAGTGAGATCCCCCGGTTGGGTCGAAGAGGGGAGAGGGGGAGGAGGGAAAGTGCGGACGTCCAGAGTACAGCATACATATTGCCGCTAAAGTTAGCGTTGACCTTACGTGGAATCATACCAATTATTATTACATACCTGTCTGGAATCATGGACTACTCATTAAGGACGGGACTCTTCGGCGTTTCCTATGTCGGCCATGTAAATTTTTTTGTGGGAGAATCAGAATCAGAATTTAAAAATTACCATAGAATTACCATAAGTTCCTAAACCTAACATTTATTTTTATAGAGATATTTCCAATTCCTTAACGGAAAATTTGAAATAGGGCAAAACACCGGTGACATCTAGAAACCAAACCTCCTAAGCTCTTGTTAATTTGCAAGCAGATGCCCATGCATGCATACCGAGAGAAAGAGAGACCACTCTCTTATCTCTAGTCCTCTGACATAGCTGCCTAACTATCTTTTACCTTATAGCGTATATTCTTAAGAGCTTAGGGTGTTTGGTTGCTAGATGGCACCGGTGTTTTGTCCTTTTATCCCTACTCCTGAAAGTAAATTTATAATATCTTAATGATTAGTTTATTTCACTAAGATTTATATCCATAATCAGCAAAAAAAAAACTGAATTTATTGATGTTTTTTTATTAATGTTTTCATGAAAATGCCCAACCCGACTAGCTTTTAACACAGCGACATAGCAAAGAATCCCGTCCTTAATATTGAGTAGTCCATGCTGGAATCTATGACAGATTTGGCAAGCACTTTGCCTAAAAGATGGAAGTATTGGAACTCTGACGGAATGATCTGGTTGACTTGAACGTCGCATGGAATTGCCAACGGAAAAAGGCCATTGGCACTGCGAACGTAGGCAACTTCGACATCTTCCAAACCAGAGTTCTCTTCTCCTCGCCATAGTTTCAGATCGAAACTTTGAATTTCTTTCGATAAAATTGGAAAAAAAACTCTTTGGCAGGCCCAATCCCATGTCCCTCCTGAAAATAACATAAATAAATTAAATAATCATGGTAATTCAGTAGAAAATAACTACTCAATACGTTTTTAAACTTGACTTCTAGAACTGCAGGATTATCATTTTTGATAATCCTGTCAAATGCAACTTTTGTTTCGTCCAAAATCAAATCGCGATTCACGGTTATTGATTTGTTGGAAGAAAGCCATCAGTAATATGAGCGATCCTAGCTCCCACCGAATCAGGACTGAAGACCTTGAGTTGCTGCAAAGCACGCTTACGGTCGAATGTTGCGATGTGAAATAAAAGTGCTCTAGTCTCCATCGGGAACAAAAATTTGCACGAATAAGCCAATTGAAAGATCCACGACGGTAATTTCCCGGTGGTAACCATTCGAAAATCATGAATTCACAAGAAAAAAAAGTTACTTAAAATTTCAAATAGTGATAAAATATGAAGAATATACCTTGAGGTGCTGATTAACCTTGTGGGTTAGTTGGTGGTGAACAAACTTATCACTAGTTGAGATAGGCTCGTAACTATCGAGATCGTACAACGATCCCCAATAACGGCTGATTCCATTTATTACTCGTAGAAGATTTAGAACCTCCACAGAATAATCTTGGATTGTCACGGACTCCGGTAGTCGCATTGAGAGAAACGGTTTCCAGTTTGAACAAACTTTAGGAGCGATCCCCGCTATGAGGAGTAGAGTTAAGACAAGATGTTAATCACCGTTAGTGGTAACCTAAAAACTCAGCAAAACTTACTAATCCACGTTTCAGCCATTTGGTTATTTTTGATTCTGTAGTTTTTCTCGATTCTGTCGTTGTTCTCACTACGATTTGCGCTTGTCCCTGGGGGTGGTCTTACGCTTTCCTTACCATTTATAACTGGACTGTAGAAGACTGTATGGATTTTATTCCAAACGTCATCCGCCCGTGATCCATCAACATCCGAAGAAGAAATAATCATATTATCATATGAAATCAAGTAAGTCTTTTAAACGTTAACACTTTCTTACTGGTTTTTGGACCTGGTTCGAAAATGGTTTCGTTGTAGTCAGCAACTTTATTGTTGACAAAAATTTTCAATTCATGCCGAATTCATTCCGAATGCTCCTTGTCCTCGCTGCAGATTCATTTCAACCTGAGTATGAAGTATGGAATGAAAGTTTAGTAACTTGACTGATTGAGAATGATTGGTTATAGCTTTACCATGTTTCTAGCTTCAAGTAAGTTTCATTCTAAACAATCATCAAAGTCGTCTCTTCTTACACGTCCATAGTCACGAACAATGAAATATTTTTCTATTGACAGAACCAGCGCATGAGGTTCAATTTCGATATCTCCACCAAAATATTCTTTAAGATTGATGCTAGAGGGATGTCTCTTTAGTTGTACTTTGATGACATTCGCTGGTGATCCAGATGCACTTTGTTCTTCACACGTAGGGAATTGTTCCATTATTTCAATGACCATTCGCAACTTAGAGATCAAACTCTCCATGTGTTGTGCAGCCAACAACAGTGTTGCTTCATCCCCGGTGTAAAACCGAGATATTCCTGCAAGGCAAAATAATTTAAATACATTATTTTGAATTATTGCACTTTTTATAAAATATGTGTACCGTAAGAAAAAGACGAAGTCGATCATTGCGATACTCTCCTTCTTCCGTGAGGTACCTCAAAAACCCTTGAACTATTCCTCCAGTATACTATTCCTTCCTTCCTCCATTCCCTCCAGGGATGTGGGGTGTAGTGGACTAGAGCGTCAACGCTTTGAAAACAGGCAATGAGGCTCTGGTTTCGAACCCCAGCTGAACCTGTCATAAAACTGTAAGTAGCGCCCTTGAGGCAGCATGCTTAATACAGGATTCTTGATTGCTTTCAAGGATATGACGTTAAATATACTGCGGTATGTTCAATCACATCTAAATTGGAAACTGAAGGCGCTTTGAGCATATAATGGAAAGGCGCCATATAAATACGTACATTATTATTATTATTATCTGCTCAAGATCTTGAGAGCAGAGACATTGCTGGCATTGATGATATCACGAATTCGTGCCAACGCACCATCAGGTTTCAAAGGATTTGTGATAAGCCTTTGCAGATGAATTGCATAATGCAATCGAGGATCGCTTTTGGAATTCAATTCGATATTGATGTCTCGCATTGTTGTCACATTGTGACTCAGTTTGCAAAAGTCTGCTGTTTCACTTTGAAACTCCAAATGCTGATTTTTTGCGTTTTTTAATGATTGGTTCTTCCTTTTCTTGAAAGGTGATGGGGTATGCGACGATTTATCCATTGTAAATAAACTGCAAAATTTAAAAATTGCAAGTTAATTAAGATTTAAGAATTCATTTTAAAAACCGGAAGTGCTGGTGTGGTCTTACCCACTCCACGTCTTAACACGTTTAACCACGTCCATCCATCACAGACAGGATATAAAGGACAATTTGTTCGAAACCCACGAATTGTCCGAAAAACCGGTCCTATCGTTTCAAGTTTGAAGATCTCGATGAAAAAAAAAAAAAAATATTAATTTTCTGTGTGTTTACTTTCTGTGTGCCCGTTATGCAAATTCCCTTGCCCGTGCTGTTTCCCCTTGCCCGCGAGCGGTCTCCATTGTTGGAGCTTTTAGGCGGCCTTTTGGTCAAGCCGCCGATCGAGGTCAGTTGTAGACCCTGGCGATGGCGACCCTTTCGTAGGTAGTAGCCCACCCCGTGAGCCAATCACAGCGAGCGCTCACACGGACTTACAAACACACAGACAGATTCACCAACAAACTCCTCCCCCTTTTGGGCCTTTGCGCTTTATAGGCAAGGGATAAATTTCCTGTTAGCTAGACTGAAAAGGGTTTTAGTTAGAACGGAGCTCATGAAACTGAACAAAAGAGCCACGTGCTCAAAATTCCGTTCGGTTCTATCTGTGGAGGAAGCAACAGACCCAGATAGACCCTTGGGAAAATTTCGTTTACACGTTGTCAACGAGGCAACGGGGACTTCAGTAGCCAAAGACCTCTTCAACCCACCTCCGTTGCGTCTTCGATCAATGGCAGTCTGCTACGAGGAGACTAGGCCCATACGTTCAATCAACAGAGCCATTGAACTCTTTAGCCAGTCGGGGCCTCGGGAAAGAACAGAGAGAAAAGGCTTCGGAAACCCCAGAGACTTGTGAAAGAACGGGAAAAAAATTTCACGAATCAGAAACTCATTAGACTATCTCGCGTTCACTCCGAGCATGTCCAATGTAACCAACCGATCCCGATCTTCAGGAGGGGCCAACAATGGTTAGCGCAAGAAAGATCCGCGATCGGAAAAACTATCCAGTCGTTCACACCCGTTTCAAAGAGGGTCGGACACTTCCTTTCACTTCCCGCCAACGAAGAATTGTAAACGCCTGGCAGACTACCGATCTTTTAAGGCATGTCCTCCTCTGTACGTTAGTGCAATGTACAGGTGTACAGGTAGGTTTTGGTTCAGCCTCTAGGATCGATTATCTCTCTTGCTCGCCAATATTGGATAGCTGTACTTGTCTGAACGGACTTTCCCGCCTTTTCCAATCCTTTATTCTGTTCCTCAATCCTTATGGCTGATCGTAGTGTACTAACGAGCGCTCCCTCACGTACGTATACCAGACAGCGGACACGCCCAAGTTGCTTTTAAGATGATGGGATTCCACCGAGGATGACCGAGATCAAGAGCACATGCAGATGCAAGGGGCAGTTTAAAGCGATACACCAAATGACTGTCGACCGTGAAAGATTCGTTATGTCAAACCAGCTTATCCAGTATTTAGAAAAAGTAAAAAAGACATTCCCGCCCTGATCAATCGATGATCGTGAAGCGTCGAGAGACTTCCAATCAAGCCAGACGTTATCTCCTCTTTCAAGACGTTGGCCCTGGTCTGCAACTCTTCCGACCCCTGACAACTATTCTTCTAGCCTCAGTCTCACAAAGCTCGAAAGCCCGACTGTCAGCTAGTCCGGCGTTGAGTTATCAACCACACGGGTCGATGTGTTGCAGGACAAAGGCAAAGAGCCGACCACTAACTTCAGTCAGAGAAAGATTTGAAGAGAGATTTGGCTTTTGAGGGCCGGTGAACAGATTGAAGAAATCGGTCACGAATTCGTACTTTAGCCCTCTGTACCACCTAGGAATGCTACCATTTAAAGTGATGTGTTTGAGTAACAAAGCCACCCGGCACTTCTTCTCGAACGCGTAGACACTGAGGCTGTTTCGGAATTTTTACCAATCGGAAATGACCGATCTTGCGACAGGCGAATTCCACGAAAAGTCTAGAGAAGCCAGCCGAAGCCGCTCTTACAGTACCTACCTAAATTTTGGGAACGCACGAGAGAACCTTATGGAAAAAGGCGTTTTTCTTGGCGTTCCCAAAAATCCAATTTTCGTCGGAACGCGACGAATTTGTTTTTGGCCGTAGCCATAGTGTAAAGCAATAAACTGATTTTTTTCAGATTTTTGCAATCAAGGGCAGGTTAACTTTTAACTTGAGCCCTAAGTTTGGGAACGCTCCGTTAGCTATATGCAAAATTAGGTTACTTTAAGGGGGGATAACTACAGAACGGGTTAAGGTAGGACGACGCGGAAACATCAAACATGAAGAGCTTCACAAGCTTAACAACGCTCTTCATTTCAGATTTTTCGCGTCATATTTTATATAGCCAATTGTAAATTTAAAACACTTTTTATTTGTTTGCCCGTTCTAGTCCCTTTCTTCCCACCCATTTCCACCCACGCGGAGTTGTCGCTCCCGCATTATCACGCCTTTTTCTCTGCTTCTATAGTAGGGGGAAATAGAGCCATGTTGCGTACAAAGCTCACTAAAGGAGCTGGAAATCGAAGGCTTTTGGACGTTTGTTTATGCAGACGTCGAGTCATACGTCTGCGAGATTAGTTGTTGACGAGTGAACATTAAAATCTCTTGACTCGATCGAAATAGTTAGAATTCATTGAAAGAAATGGCGAATTTCGTCCCAGTTTTGGACGTGGAAACTAATATCCAACGGAAGCTATTTGCTCAAAAGTATTTTGACTTGGAAGACAACAGTTTTTGGAGTACAGCTGTATTTTCGGACGAACAACGTTTTACGTAAGTGTATAACATTTAATAAATGGTGACAAGCGAAATGTTTTATCTAATGTGTCGTACATTTATTTAATTTTAATGATGCTGGCGAAATATCCATTTACTCTGGTGCCCATCATGCTGTTGTAGCCAACACTGTACCAGTGTGGGGCTGTTTATCGGGTGGAAGCTGTAAGAACATTCTTAAGAAACTTGATGGCCGCTTAGATACAAAGCAGCACAAAGAGCTGCTGAGTAAAAATGTATTGCATTTCTACCAGGGAAGCCCTTTTGTTCATGATTTATTCCTAGTGCACACCGCTTCATCAGTCAGGGAGTTTTTAAAATGCAACTCAATTGCTGTATCAAACGATTGGCCTAAGAAGTCAGGGGACATCATGCCACTGGAAACTGTTTGGCTAGATATGATAGACAAATTCAAAGATTCAAACATTCTGGCATTTGACACCGCCTCTTTGTGGTCTGGATTATTGCAGTTATGGGGTAAAATGTCTTTTAATGGTTACTTCTGTGAAAACAGTTCGAAAATGCCCCAGCGTTTACAAAGTGTTGTTGACTGTGATGGAATTTGGATTCGTGCCAATGTGTAACGTGTTTACTCTATGCTCAACAAACCGTTACAAGTCAATAAATGTAATGCGAAACGTAGTTCTTTTAACTGTTTTTTATTTAGTACGACATGTGACTTTTTCTCTAATTAGGGATCTGTAGAGATTTTAAGTGATGTTCTATAGAAAATAAAACTGTGATAAGAATTACAAATTGTATCAATGAAGTACATGAAGAAACGTTGTGTATCAAATGATTAGTAGGCCATGACAAACTCAGGATACAAAAACAATTTTTGAATCATATTTGTTCATGTGACTCAATTTAAAATTCGAAGAGACATAATAGCTACACATTTTGAATGTTTCTAGCGTTTGAGCTTCAGAAAATTGTCCCGAAACGAAAACCAACAACTGAAAAATGAAAAACGAAAACATTATTTCAGTCTAGTCTGTGTTGGTGTCTTGTGCGCTCACAATCTCTCGAATGTGTGGAAAAAGGAGTGAATTGTCGCTTGATGAGAGAGCCAAAATAATAGCGCAACACAAGGTTACTGTCCCAAAACATTAAATGCGTGAAATAGCTAGATTAACTGGCCATGGAGTGTCTACGGTGTTCAGGACTATAAGTCGATTTAAAAAAAAAACAGTTTGAACAGCTTGCCAAGAAGTGGCCGGCCCATTTTTTTAAACGAATCTGACCGTCGCTACTTGAAATTGTGCGCGGTAAGGGATCGCCGAAAAATTTTATCCATATTGACTGAAGATTTCAATATCGAACGAAAATTTCCTGTAAGCAATTCGGTTGTTAACTGTTCTCTCCATTCCTTGGGTATGATGGGTCACGTTGCCTGTCGTAAACCATTACTGAGTTCTCGAAACGTTATAAAAAGACTGCGGTTTGCGAGACAACACGTAGGGTGGTCGAAAAAACAATGGATATCAATGGATTCATATTTCGATAAAGTCGAGATTGAAATTTTAGAAACAAGTTGTCTTCTTAAATTTTAAAAGTTTCAATTTTGTTGTTCTTTGAGTAGACAAGGAAGGGTAGAATACAGGAGGGGATGAAAGGGGTTGGTCTCCTTTTTTCACTCTCCTTCGTCTTTCCATTCGTCTCCCTTGCTTACGGAAAAAAACGAAAACATGCTAATGCATTGTGGTTGTGGCAGCATCAAAGGTGCCACTCTATATACAACGGGATGGAGCTTTGCCTCATCCAATGTGGATGTAAATGGTACACTAATGGTATGTACAAGAATTTTTACAAAATAAAAAAAATTCGTTTCTCCATACAGTATATGAAAAAGTATACAATAGACATACATCAAGTGTGTATATTCAATGAATGTACTGGAAGCATGTGAGTGGTACTCAAACTAAATACGAAATAGGATATATACGATAAAGATGAAAGCTCGTGTGTTAATATCTATTCTAACATAGGCTATATTCGATACAATATTGTTTTAAATTCCTTTTTTATTTCCTTCATTATTTCTCCTTTTAGATCTTAACTTTCTTAAACAGGATGAATAAAAATATAAACATATCGTCCAGGAAAACAAAAAATGACAACACACATATTATATCATAACTTCAAATTTTTTTCTTGAATGAAAGATATGATTATTAGTTTACTTTTAAGTTAAATAGACAAGACACAAAAAACGTTCTGATTTTTAGGAAACTGGTTGGAATTCTGATACATTTATACATAATAACATGAAAGGGGTATAAATCCAATTCAGATAAACCAGACACGACAGCTTCAAACTGAACGGTTGACGACAGAGGATACTCAAAAATAGATTTTACCTTCAGATACTTTCTACCAATAACATTTGGCGTGCTAGCCATATAAACGAAGTTCTGAGTATAGAAATATCACAGCGTTTTATCTTGAACAATGAAAAAAATATCAGACAAGCAATTTTAAAGCACCGAGTTCCGGGGTAGCAATTTATTTTACTGCTTTGCAATACCTACTTAAGGAAATGTAGAACCTAGAATGTGTGATTACCAACTAGAAACAAATTTTCTCAACTTTTGTTGTCCTAGATTTAATTTAAAATTTTTTTTGACATCCTTTAATAGATGCCTTAATAAAGATTCTTAACAATTCATCTGCTTAAAGAGTCATTTATACAAGAATCAATTTCTAATAGAAGTCTAATGGCAACATGGAGCAAACATGATGTAATGATTACGAGGCGACAGGATTTGGGCAATATATCCAGCTACTTAGAGAAGGGATTATGGTAACCAATCATTTTATTGGTATATTTAATGTATTTCTCACAAATAACTAATTTTTGATTAACCTGTAAAATTTTACTGCAAAGCACGAAAATAATTGTTAAATGCTGTTCAGCATAAAGACTTTTCAAAAAGTGATTGTGAGCCAAACAAATTAAAGCAGACATCAGTAAAAGTGTTCGCAGATCATCAAAATTAAAGAGAAACCTATCGTCAGAAGAAAGTGGAGATGACCATCATCATGGTCATGAACTGACCTTGTTGAAAAACCGTCACTCACCTTCTCGTTTCCTGTGTTAGAATAAGTTGTTATATCTACGTGGATTTTGTGTTATATTTATACAATATACAGTGTTATTTTAAGTTTTACTAAAAATAGCTTACGAAAAAAAATCGCCTTACCACTTACCACCAAAATAACCAAGTAACATTCCAGCAATTGATTATTTTGCTATTAGGCTTCTCTGTCTCAATTAAAGATGTAACATCTTAAATAAGTTTATTGAACTGTAGTTGGTGTAACTAACGGGTTTCATTTGAAATTTAAAGGGTATGGTTTGCTGAGTCGTGACATGGAAGAAACCGTTAGCGAGGAGTTCGACCTACATTCACAGAGCCTTAGTGAAGATGAACTAGAATTCAATTTTTATTCACCTGCTTTTTCTTCGGCTTTTTGTCGTAAGAACTTTTAACTCAATTCAATATTTTAGGGAACTTTGTGTTGAGATAGAAGTAGGCTTGATTATATTTATATTTTTGTTAACAATCGAGAGTGCCTTCGAAGGATTTATCGGAAAAGCATAAATCTTGTGTTACATAAATATATTTATGAAAAATATTGTTATATCTAATTTATTACAAATATTTATTTTACTGTAATTGTATTTCATTTTAAATGTAGGGGAGAATGGGAATACTGCTAATAAAGACCCTTACAACAATAGAAATGAAATGTCTGAAGAGAGTGAAGATGAGCCAGAAGCGGAAACATCAATTCAAATTGTCGTTGACATGTTCTATATTAATTAACGTTTTCTTTGCTAATCTAAATTTGTTTCATATGATGCTTCTGTGCCTCAACTCAATACATTACTGGTAAGAATTCTTGACATTCATGCTTCGGCTATACTTATTTTACTATTAGAATTCCATGAGTATTGTCTCTGAAGATGGTGATAGCCGCCCGAGAAAAGCTCAGATTGTAAAGGGCCATCTTCACACTAGCGATAAACGAAGCACTACGACACCCTTATCTGTTTTTGACGGCTCTGCAGCTGCTCATATGCAACATCTGCTTGGTGGTAGCGCTAGTCAACGCAGTTCCTCAACAGCTCTTATACCAAATACCCTTGGTTATAGTTCTTTTAGACCTACTCCCACACCGTTAGCATCTGGAAGACCATCCACAGCAGCTACTTCACAAGACAAGATCTCCACTATTGCTAGTCAACGCACTACAACACCCTTGGCTGGTAGTGGCCACTCTGCAGTAGTTCCTATACAACATCTGCTTAGTGGTATTGATATTTCACGCTTTGTTTAACCACTGCCTGGTGGTGGAAGTTCCTCAGCATCTTACATTAAACCTCCGCTTGGTAGTAGACCAAATCATAAACCGTCCGCTCGTGATAGCCCATCAACGGCATCTACTGCACACGACAAGCTAGGAAATAATGCTAGTCGACACATTACAACATTCCTTCCTGCAAGTGACCGCTCTTCAGGAGCTCCTATACAACATTTTGTTAGTGGTAGCGGTATCCACGGTTTCTTACATCGTTGGCTGTTGGTGGCCGTTCTTCGGAGCCCCCCTTACAACTTCTGCTTGGTAAAAGCGCTACTATAGACGTACTCCTAAATCGTTGGCAGGTGGCAACCGTTTTTCTTAATCTCCTATACATCATCCGATTGGCGCTGGTACTAGCCAAAAAAGTCCTACACCGTTGACTGTGTGTGGTCGTTCATCTGACAGTGTGGTTCAAGTTCTACCTGGTGTTGGTAGTGTTCGACGTTTACCGGAACAACCTGATCCCTCTCACCGATCGCTTGAACGCCTAGTTAATCAAGCTGTTCTTGTTTTGAACAACAGTCACCAAGGTGATGCTGTTTTGAGATCCATGTTCGAAATTGACAAAAATTTCAACAGCCTTAATAGAAAAGTAGATCAAATTGCTGGGCGGATAGAAAAAAAAAATCGTCCAAAAGAAGTATACGATCCAATGAATGAACTGGAAGTGAGAGCATTGAAGAATTTTGCGTCGTTGAGAACCTGTTATCGGTTGATAAAAAAGTGTGTAGCATTGGCAATAATAATTTAATTTCATATTAACACCCTTTTCTGGATTTTAAGATTTAACGTACTATTTAATTAATTTAATTTCTTTTTGTAAGAAACATAAGTGGGGCAATAGAGACAAATAGCGTCAAAAGAGCGTGAAAGAAGGTTTTTGCGGTAGAAGTAAGAGCACAATGTAACTGGAATGGAGTTAAAAGGGGTCCAATTAAAACACAGAAATTGAATACGTCCCGGTAGTCCTTGCTGTGTCGAGTAAGGAGTTAATTAAATATTTACATCCCCAAGTTTACATCAGCTAACTTTTGTATTTTTTTATATCGACTAAGAGGAAATCCACCAGAAACTCCTTACTGATACTGCCTTGCAGTTTCACAAAGTCAAAGCTTTTGTAAGAGCTGCGAAAGCCAGCAGGAGAAACGTAGCAAAAGCAATCGCACTTGCTGCGTGAGAAGCGGAACTTAATGATGAAAAAATGCAGAAGAGAATGGAGAAAGCGACAAAATTATTTTTTTAAATTTTATCATGGACATTTAAAAAATAACATGCTGTGATTTTATCATAATTTGTGTTTTATTTCATTATTACTGATTGCAATTAGTTATAACTATTTATTTATGTTTATTATAACGCTTACTTACGTTTTTAGTACACGTTAAATAAGAAACATTTAAAAAGAAAATTACAAAAAAGAATGAAATTGGTATGAGATAAGTACAGACAAATATGGACGTACATCTCAAATATCCCACTGCATCTATCGCGCGATAATCGCTCGAGCAAAAATTATGTTCCCCATGACGATTTCATCGTTCATCGCGGCGATAGAAACAAGTCTGATTATATTACCATGCCTTCTAAATATTGCAAGATGTAATGTATTTCTCAGACTATTGATCTTTCCCCCACATCGCTTTCCCTTTTCCGCAACCTCAGCTTCCCTTACCTATCTATAACTAGATATCCAAACAATCCTGACTCTGCCGAGTCAGACCCCATCACTCACCTCATAATTACCCATACATATTCCTATTACCCTCCTGTCAAACCTTTCGGGGTACCTTTTCCCCTGATACAATTCCCGCAAATTACCGTGTAATTTGGAGGCATCTCCAAATTACATCGGTTCCACCGCTAGTATTTAACCCAGCAGCCACGACATCCTCGCGGTCAGTAGCAGCCAGTAGCAGCCCGTAGCCGGTAGCATCAGCAGCAGCAGAGACAACAGCAGCAGCAACAGCCGACAGTCCGTCAGCTGGCCGAGCCGCCGATCGTCGACCACACCGTGGTCTCCCCCCTCCTGCTGTCCAACAGTCTCTACTCTCCCTCTCTATTCTACCTTGCTACTCTCCCTCTCTATTCTCCCTCTCCATCCTCCCTCTCTATTCTCCCTCTCCTCTCTTCCGTCAGTGAAGTGCTTATATAAGTGTGTGTATGTGCTCGGTGTCAATACAAGTGAACGCTTCCTGAAACTCTCTCCTTCTTTACACAAGAGTTAATCTATCGCTATCAACACCAAAATGTGTATTTTTCGCTCAAATATATGAAACTCACTAGTTTAAATATATTAATTATTGCCTGGTTAAATTAGATCTTTTGAGAATTCATCCAAATCTGTAGATCATATCACCTACACAATTTCTTTTCCATGAATAGCAACCTCAATAATAGCCATCGCAGCAGTATGAGTTACATTACTGTTTAGTACAAGAATAAGTCACAACTCGATACTTACTGAAGGTAGAGCTCTATACATTCAACAGAATAAGAAAGCTACTTTCTTTCGTCAGACGAGCTAATTTAGTAATCAGTTTTTAATTTTCAACTTGAGAAGTAGTTGTGGGTGTCAACCAACTCATACTCGAAGAATCACAGGGCTAAGTTGGTGGGACTTTCTTAATTGTCCAACTCATTTTCCATCCAATACTTTGCAACGAAAAACATTTTCTGCCAAATAAACATAAAAATTTCAATTATTTATAGTCACACAGAATGAAAATAATAAAGGTCATGCAACGCACGATTATAAGCCCTCATGCAGATGGTTGAGCAAAAGACTCATACTTTCACGACTTTAACTCTAAAATTATGAATAATAAAATTATAAGAGGAAAAGAAAGTAGAATTAATTTACTAAAATTACGGAAAAACCCTTTACACAAAGAAAATCACGCTGAAATAACGAGGCAGACACGAGACACGACCCATTTCTTCACAAAAGAGAAAGTTTTTGCAAAATCTATAGCAACCTCTACAAAAGGTGTCTTATCTACCTTTTGAATATGAATTAAGGGTCCACATTGACCACAAAAATCAGCTAGATACCAAATTTAACACGATCTCTTAGACTATAGAAAGGCATGAATGAAGTCCCAGTCTACCAGAAAATAACAATTAGTTGTTGCGATAATTATAATTTTTGTTCTATTTCACCAGGTTGTTTTTGACAATTGTGTTTGATTGTACAGGAACATATACTGTCGGAACGGAAGTTAGTAAAACGAAGTTGCTGTTAATAACTGCAGTTGACATAGTTGGTAATGAATTAACTGCTACCACGGAAGATGAATGGTTGACGACTGGCTAAGAATCTAATTAGAATATTATTTCAATTACAATTTTTTAAGTTGAAAAAATTTTATAGGACACTGCAGGTAGGGGTGCAGTAGTTGACGAAGATGGTATTGTAACCCATACAGCAACCAGTCCAAGATATTTCCCTTTTCGGTTCATTCCGTGTCATAGTCATTGTTTACAGAATAGATATCATTTTCTTGAAACTGAAATTCGCTTTCTGCGTTGACAAACTTAAGCAACATTTCCATATCATCTTTCCTTCCAATTTTGAAACCATCATGTCCAGTGATATCAAGCTACATATAGCTTGTATTCTACTCGAACAACAGCTTCAGCCAATCCATGGAAAAATTTATTTTGTTATTTTAAAAAAATATTATGTAAAACATACTGTTCATTTCGAGTACATTGCAATACATTGCATTTTTTAGGGTGCATTCTGCTCTAGCCGATGGTCAACTCGAATAGCCGAATGTTCTTCTTCGATGACGACGACTTCAGCAGTAGCCAATCTTGTGTACAAAAAATGTTATTTAAAAAATAGCAAATCATATAGTTATAATTAACTTTATTATGGAAAACAATCGACGAGAATTTAATAAAAAATAACATGTATACAATACGGTTCGTTGTGGGTATAATTCGAAGCAAGTAATTCAAGGTCCAAATCGTCGTTTGGTAATGCAAAGTTTGTTCCAATCCACCGATTCAAAGGCACTTTAAAGAAAATATTTTTGTATTTCCGATTAAATAACAAATAGCATGTGTATAATACGGTTCGTTTTGGGTATTATTCGATGAAAGTTATTCAATGTCCGAATCAACGTTTGGTAATGCAAAGTTGTGTTCCAATTCCACAAATTCACAGCCTCTATAAAGATAATATTTTTTTTTTTCAAATTAAATTACAAATAAATTGTAATGTACTGCTCATTATGGAAATAATTGGTGTTCCATGGAAACGCAAATTATGCTGATCAATGGTTGATTTGTTTTCAGGCAACAGGAAACAGATTCGTCAGGAATATCTTTTTGATGGATGCAAATTTCTTTCGTGGGCCACTGTGTTTGCTTTCACAGAAAACTTTCACCAAAAGACTAGGAAATTTACATATAATAAGTGTAACACTGGCTTCTGGTTTTGCGAAATGAAAAACTTGTGCATTTCTATCAATGCCAATTGAAAGAAAATTAATTGATAATTCCATTATTTTCTTTTGAAGAAGAACATTTTTTTCGAGAATCAATAGTTGCCGGTTTCTGATTTTTTTTTATTTATAGAGAAACACAACTCCTTGATCTCGTCTGTACTCGACTAAAAAAATTACTTATTGGAATTCGGATTGATAATTCTAAATATTAAAAAGTAGAATTATGAGTGAAGAATAATTACTCACCCTTTTCAGAAATGATGACATTTAAATCTGTGCTATTGGTGTTATTTAAATTTAATTATTCAAATATCTCGTAAGTGAATACAACAATTGCAGAAACGTAAAGTTAATCATGGTCTCTCACTTTTGCGTTAATCGGGTAACACTAAGGAATTGCGTTTTCAAACTTTCCATAGCCAACTCTGCATCACCCGATATGGCATTCTCTTTTTAATAACAAGAACACTTATTACAATTACTCAAATACAAAATGCAAACAGAAATATAACACTAATACTACTGATATTGGGGCAGAACAAATCCATGGCAATTACAAGTTGCCCTAAAAAATTAGACTAGAACAATATTTGTTCTGCTTTATTTTCCCAAAAAATATAGCTCTTCCAACTGAAGTCTCGACCATCGATGTGAAAATTGATGTTAATTCAAAGCGTGACCGCTGCCACTGCCCTAAAGGAATGTGCCTTAGGTATGTATTGGGAAATTCTTGGTTGTTTTAGAAGAAGTGACTGACGCGTACCCCCCCCCCCCCTTCCTTTCTCGCGTACCCCCTTTGTTTCTGAACGCACTTTTGCGGAATGCGCGTTTTCGTTTTTCCCTTGGGTAATTCTTTTGGGGGGAAAGGGTTTTCTTTTATGCAAGACACCCTTCCCCCCCCCATAAGAAAAGCATGGGGGAAAAACGAAAACGCGGATTCTTCAAAAGTGCGTTCACAAACTAGGGGGGGGGTGAATAGGTTGTGCTGCTGGATTGTAGCTAAGCGGTCTACGATTGAAGAAGCAATTGGAAGAGCAGGGATGCTTCTATTGTTCTTCTTCAACTCGAGCATGGTGTGGGTGCAGACTGCCTTCAAAGTCTTCAAATACAGCAGCTCCAAATTAACTATGCACCACTTTGAAGAGAACAAAAAAAGGATTATATTAGAGGAAAAGAAACCTAAAATATTATTATGTTCAAACCACAAACTAATAACTCACATTGGAAGACATTCTAGACCCTTTGGAAAAAGAAAAGAGATACTGTTTCATATGCTTAGTGAGTAGGGTAATGAATTGAGTCTGCATGTTGCCTAGTTCTGGATCTGTCTGCCCCAGATCCATGGTTTGAAGACATTCTCGTAGCAGCGTTGCCTGCAAAACAAAAGGAGTGATCAATTCATTATTCTGTTAACAAAAGGGATATACACTTTTACCTCATTATGGGGCAGTTCTACATGGACAATATCTTCTTTGCTCATCACAGACAGACGAAGTATGGATACCAGCAAATGAGCTCTTCCGAAATCTTTGGGAACTCCCAGGTAGTCATGGTAGGCAACTATCAGTGTTCCGTGTTCAGCAATTGAAAGGGATTTGAGAGGATCTAAAAAAAAAAACAATCTGTTAGCCATCTCTTACTATGAATGGTGAAATATTTTATTGCTTTTGAATGTGGGGGAGACCAATTCCATCAATCTCAGAGTCAAGTAGTTCATCATCAAAACAATATTTTCTCTCTGCAGCCTAGAGTCAGCTGACCCTATCGGATTTGAAAAAGCAAGGCTCAACTTTTTATCAATGCAGGACAGTCCCAGAAGCTATATATCCAACACAACAACTTTGATTTCTGTTTCTCTTGGTCCATTGGAGAACACCAATAATACAATAAGTGATATCACAATTCGCCGTGTATACGAACTCCCTCGTAAACAAATTTACAGACCATATCTTAATTAAATTAAAATTCTGATTTGTAGACCAACTTGTTTAAAAAATCTTGGCGTTCGGACGTTTTCCGTTTGGTTGCCATCGTAATTATCTGCTGAAGCGGTGGTATACACAGTAACTGAGTAACACACACTTGGCACTCAAATTGTTGAGTGAAGCCCAACTCGGCCCACAGGCATGCCACAGGCCAGAGCCAGACAACATGGAAATGGTCTCATATGGATTAAGAAAGGCTACCGATAGCTGTCACCAGATTGCTTTAGGGGTTTTATCACTGACTGGTTGCCCTGTCAACAATAGACTTCACGATTCACGTTTTTTAGGCAGGTGACCGCGGCGTGTTATGTTACCGTAGCCTTGTCAATCACATTAATTTTATAATCAACTTCTGATCGAAAATGTCCTTTCCTAAGGAGAAACGTTTTGAACCCATTCGTGGTTTTCAACTTAATGAGAGTAAGTAAAAATACTTTCTAAACTGAACTTTATTTTAATACTAAACGAAACTATTCAAGAAAAATCACAGCTTGCAACTGCCATCAGGCACCTTGAAAACTTTGAAGAGGTGGAAGAGGTGGAAGAGGTGGAAAAGGTGGAAGAGGTGGAAGAGATTGAAGAAGTCGAAGAGGTTGTTGAGTCAACCCTCAAAAATGGTAAATATAAAATATTTATTAAATGTAACAATCCTTATAGTTTTCTTGTTTTATTTGACAGAGCATGACGCCTTAGCAGACTTTGTGCTGAAGTTAGACTTAAGCTCCGATGACAAGAAGGAACTTGAATTGCACATTTCTGAGTTGCGCCTAAGACTGGAAAAACAACATTGCAGTAAGAATTGTTCAATATCTTTTTAGAATATAGGGCTGTTCGACATCTTTTTACATTTGTTGCCATTGCGGCAAAGCAGCAACTCATGTATTTTATTGGTCTGCTACGAGTGAAAAGTTTTCATATTTCACAGAATACAAAAGTCGCAATATGAAAACTTTTCATATTTCACAGAATACACAAGTCACTCGTAGCAGACCAAAAAAATACATGAGTTGCTGCTTTGCCACGATGGCAACAAATGTCAAAAAGATGTCGAACAACCCTATACTTATTCTAATTATTTACTTATTATCTTTTCAGCTACTTTAGCCCTACTTAAAAGTGAGCACGCGGCTCATATTAGTCAAATACAATCAGCTCACGAGGAGCAATTGTCTGATCTTGAACTGAAACTTGAAATAAAAACAACTCCCAGCTCCATTTGTTCACACTAAAGTGACACATACTACATCGGCTCCCCCTTCATTGGCTCCCCCTTCATCAGCTCCCACTTCATTGGCTCCCCCTTCATTGGCTCCCGAGGATGCGGCGACCATCGATGTTAAAGATTCAAAGCGCCCCCGCTGCCGCTGCCCCAAAGGAATGTGCGTAAGGTGGGAATTCTTGGTTGTTTTAGAAGAAGTGACAGAAGCATACCCCGCCCCCCCCCCTTTTTGTTAGTGAACGCACTTTTGCGAAATCCGCGTTTTCTTTTTTCCCATGGGCAATTCTTATGGGGGGAAAGGGTTTTCTGTTATACAAGACACCCTTTTCCCCCATAAGAAAAGCATAGGAGAAAAACGAAAACGCGGATTAAGCAAAAGTGCTTTCAGAAACTAGGGGGAGGGGGTACGCGTCAGTCACCTTACTCAGTTACTCTATTAAAAGAATTTGATTCATGTTTAATTTTTTTCTTTTAAAAAGTAAACGTAGCTGCCTAAAGAGAAAGGAATTGTGTTCCGAGCGATGTGGTTGCCAAGAAAAAGGGGAATGTCAGCTAAAGAGGAAGGTATTGTGCTCCGATCTATGTGGTTGCCAAGAAAAAGGGCAATGTTTTAACAGGGGGATTCAACTACGCGAAAGCAAAATGTGATGACCTGGCAAAGTCATGCCCCCCCCCCAGAACTTAGATTAGAAGATACGCCATTGCAGTTAGTTTTAGTACTCCGACGGAGTGCGGATCAGTTTATACTTTGAGTTTATCAGCGTTCATTTTCCCCATTTTGTGTTCTTACTCTGCCAACTCGCAATCGTTAATTTCAGTAGGCAAAGCTGGGGACATCGTTTTTGTTTTGTTTTTTGTTTTTATTTTTAATTAACAGAAATTCATTAAAACTCTAGTCAACAACTTGTTGCAATAGGAACTGCGCACAATTGAAGGGATGAGGGAGAAAACGAAACTAAAAGAAAGAAACAACATTTTAGTTGGACATAATCTAAGGGGTACATTCCTTCCGGGGATGCAGCAGAGCCCAGCAATGTCGTTTCTCTTTTCTTTTTCAGATTGGATTTACAAATTTGTCTCTAAACTAATTGACCAACGGAAGAGAGTCAACAGAAACAACAAAAACCAGAAGAAGAACAAGAAGAAAAAAAGGGGATTTAGTGTAAAATAGTCAAAAGAGAAAGAAGAGTCATCGAGACAAAACTGCGACTGGGAATTGCTTTAAATGGGGGGGGGGGCGTCCCAAATCTAAACGATCGCAGGGACACACACACACGCAAGAGCAGCGGAAGCAGATCGTTTATTCGACCGGGAGATGCGCAGATGGTAATGTCATCAGTAGAACAAACACTTAAATATATACACACACAATGTCCCCCCGTGCAGCACGTACGCTAGCACCAAGTCCTCACAGGGAGAGCTGAAAAGAGTTGGATGATTATTATATTAGAGTTTGTGTCTATTTACAACCTTCCCCCATCCTTTGATACCCTCCGATCAAATAGTCGCCAAGTCATATGAATACTCCAATGGTTCTGTTCCTAGTCTTAGTTGACCGGTATATGCAATAGAGAAAAGTTCCGAAATAAAAAATATCCCAGAAAAGGTATTTTGAAATTTGTTTCAAAAATTTTTGCTTCAGGGATGTCCCGACTTTTTAACACAGTAAGGACTGTTGGAGAAATACAATAGAGTAATGCAATCTAGGTAACGGTGTTTAAGTATACATATTAACTGGCTTGACGTTAAACAATACTGTTATATGAAGAAATATAATATTTCTGAGACTGTAGAGATACAGGTAGTTATTGCACGAGAGACAATCAGTAGAGAGAGCTTCACACTTCAGGTAACGTTGACAGTTAGACAGGGTTGCCTATATACAGGGACTTCTTCTACTCTGACTGAAAACAACTAGGAAGAGCAGCCAGTGCCATCTGTCGTTGCTAGAATAGAACTTATTAGGTTTGTCATTTTCCAATAAGGACCCGTAAAATTAATTATGTTGCCACATCTCATTGTTTTTCATTCGTTGACAATTCCAAACCATGCCCAGTGTTCTTTCGACTAGTAGGTCATCGAGGTCGAGGTTTAAGCTTGGGTTGGACCCCTCGCTGACAGGAATTGTTGACATCACTTCCTTCGATGACAAGATCCATTTATTTTTTTCTGAAACCTCCTAGGGATAGTGACGTAATATCGTTTCTTGATAACGCGATGGCTTGCTCGTTCGTGTCGAATGAATATTATCTGCATTAAAGCTGTCTTATAAACTATGTCTGGAAACTTGCCACGATTAGCTTCAAATGCATATTTTAGGGTGAAAAGGCATGAAATAGGTGAAGAGACCGAACCAAAAACCATTAGGTCATCTGGATCACTGTAGGTGGTTGTTGATATCTAGGATCACGTCATACAAAACGACGAAAGAACGACGATTGACTTCTTGGGTTTACTTTTACTTGGTGTTACTTGCTGACGAGGTCTGCGGAAGTGGCGACTGGCCGTTGCTGGAATCCAAGCAGTACTCCCACTAAATTTGATAATAATATATGATCTCGTAATAAGACGTCATTTAAACATAAACCTTCGTACTTCGTGCAGCCATAAAAAAACTTCCTTCAATTTTCCGGGTTTGTTGAGGTTAAAAACACAATGATGCTCCTTCATCAACTAAGTACCGGTAGGCCAGATTGATGACGTATATTGAGAGCTCTGGCATCTTCCTTGGGTACAACCCTTTTCACATCAGGATTATTTTCAAACGATTCTGTTGACCAAAATTGTTGAACTGTATCGGCGAGGGACACATTGATTTCTTGGGATGTGCTAAAATGATCACTTTGCCTATGGATGGGTCATTATGAAAGGCAGGATGGCACTATACCTACAACAATCCATCCAAATTGAGTCAACACAATACGAGTACCTTCAATTCCATTAGTTGGTGTTCGAATTCCCAGCTGTACATCTGCTAAGACGAAATCCATTCCTATCAGCCTTTCAACTAAAAATGAATTGGTTACACGAAGTTCGGGATTTTCCAAGCGCAGCCGTCGACGTTTGATGTTTGGCTTGTCATGTTCCGTCTTGACAACTTGATTTCGGGAGCTGTGTAGCCTAAGCCTTGTCCACCTCCATTTTCACCGTGGAGTCGAGCAATTCAATCGAGAACGACGCTACTCTAGTTTACATTTTTTCTGACCTTCTAAACGTAAAAAATCGTTGGCTACATTCGGCGTCTTTCCTTATAAACCATGTTTATCTGCAAGACGATTACTGATAATAGTAGCTTCACTTCCGGGGTCAACCAGGGAAAAAGTGATGAGATATTTTTTTTTCTTTACTCTGTGTTAACATTGGTTGAATTTCCATTAATACTGATTTTGATGCTGACGATAGATATAACCCCACAAAGATCATAAATTGTTTCATACCTTGTGCTCTGAAGATTCCGTTTGCTACCAGCTCAGTTCCATGAATCAATGTATGATGTCACTTTCCACAGCCTTATACTGAACATGTAATGTTCTTCCTTCACTAACGGTAAAAATGGCCTCATCCTAGGCAGCGAAACAGTAACCAAACTTGGCAAAGTCTTTGGCTCGGTCGAATGGCGTTTTTGAACGAGATTTGAGAAACACTTCAAGCCTGTGTCCTGGATTGGTGTAACATATTTGGCATAAGTTTTCTTTGCGTACTTCTTCCCTGTTTGCAGTAGCCGATGATATAAAAATGCAAAGAGCATTATGGAACTGTCAGTTTATGAATTGTTTGTTTATTTCTTTCGTTGCAGGATTTCAACAGTGTGATAACCTCAATCGGTTGATGATTTGGTTTTTGACAAATTTTAAAAGTATAATTGATTGATCGTGTTTAATATTGATACCTTATCAACTGTAGTGATGCCACAGTTGGCATGATTCACAAAAAAAAACAAATTTTTCGTTTCTTTCAGCTTTGTGGTAAGTTGGACACATATTTAACAGTTGTTTTATTGTACGATTTGAATGTAACGATTTCAAATTCGCAAAAATGCATTCTACGGAAACAAAAAATGTGCTTTTGTTAGCATAAAAAAATCTGCACTGAACAAAAACCCATAAATGAAAAGGCAATGATAAAAAGAATAAAATTGAATCGTTCTCTTCCAATGTCAGTTTTTCAACTCTCTTTTTTAGGTATTAATAACTTGAGGGTTGTCGATTGTTAATCAATTTTCCATTTAAGTATCTACAGTAAGCCTATGGATCCATCGTAGCACAGAAGGAACTAATCTTCCTAATAGTTTATTTTAAAAAAGGGTTCATTCTTGCTCACTGTGATTGACACATGATACCATTGCAATTCTAGCGAGCTAATTTTTTTAGAGAATTTGTTGGTATATTCGTGTAATTCCTTCGTCAACAGGGGCAGAACCAGCTTGAAAGAACGCAGTGATAAATAATTATTTAGGCCCTAGAAGACCGCTGCGTTGACTGCAAACAAATTCTTCTTCAATTTTTCCATGCATATTTTAGTAGCCAACCGCAATGGCTACTTCCAAAAAAAATCGTCTTCTCCCGTCAAAAATTTGATTTTTGGGAACGCCGCGAAAGTCTCCTTTTCAAATAAGGTTCTCTCGGGCGTTAGAAAACTTCTGGTATCTACTGTACTTAACCGGCTAGAACACTCGCCTCAGGGGAGGTAATTTTTTAGACTTTTCTGTATGTTTACATAAATTTTGAAATTATCGTGTTTCATGACAATATATAGCCAAGAAGAATTCCACGCAGATACAGGAAAAGGAACTGATCGAGTCTTTAAAAAAGGACCCAATACCTATGAAGCTTTTTTAAGCCGCATATTTTTACATTTGGTCGCATATTTTGAATTTCAGATCGCATAAAACAAACACTCAATGTTAGCAGTAGAAGAAGATGAGGTAAAATTCAGTCCATTCTCAAATGTTTGTGTGGACTTTATGTAGAACCACTATTTTACTCGATAAAAGTTTCTCATTCATTCTTATGACAATTACACTTGCCAATCTCTTCAATATATTGGTCATACCATGATTTTTATTGCAAAACGATGGCCACCAGTAAATTCACGAAATTAGTTATTTGGACACCGAATTATGGACACAATTTTTACCTGAAGGAGAAGCAGCAAATTTACTTAGTAGAATAAGATAAGTCTCCATACCGGTTGAAAAAGGCATCGCGTTGCTCTTAATAATACCCAAAATTTTATTCAAATGGTTTTTATCCTACTGATCATTTCTTAATTTCTATTATTCAGGCTACGTCTAATAAAGGCATTCTGAAAAATATATGGTGGAATGCATGCCTACAGCCTTAAAAGCTGCACACATTTCTAATGAACGTTTGCTAATAAGTTTTCCATGATTTTCAAACAACGCTGTGGTAAAAAGCCGTTGTACGCGTTTCTCTTGTATTCCAATGTTTTTCACGATCTCTTTCGTGGTAAGATGTTGATGATGCACATGTGAGCGACGATTAGATTGTATGGGTGAATCACACGGAATACAGCGTACAACACAAACATACAACACTAAACCATTAGTCTCAAACACTTCACTTCCAAACTCAGAAATGTATTCCCAATTAAGATCATTATCTCATCTTCAAAGTTCACTATTAACAAAAAAAATGTTGTACCATTTTGTCCTTTTTTAGGACACTGTTTAAAATGGGACAGCGACCAAAGTTGGAACGGTCTCCCCTAAAAGTGTTGGAAAAATCAAGCGCACAACTGGTTGTAGAAACTGTTGACTAGTTGTTTAATCCAAAAGAAATAAAAAGGCAGGCGTTCTCTCCTCAGCCACTAGTCGCTAGAAAAGCCTTCTTGCTTCTTGTCCTTTCTCTGAAGTGCTCTCTCTCACAAATTTCGTCCAGACTACAGGTTATATTTTGAAAAGTTAAATTTATCTTTACTCAGTCTACTGGACTCAAATTTCTGTGTGAATTTAAGCAAAATTTTTCTATTGAATACGAAATAATAAACTTGTTCATTGATTCAGACACTTGTCCCATCTTAACGCTATCATGTCTAATATTTAATTTACGACAACAAGTTTAATGAATTATCTTTTCAAACTTGATATCGAACTTCAAGTTGGCGAAACCTAACCAGAGGCCATTTTTTTATAATTGGTCATGTTCTCAAAAATAATCCATTCAGACACTGAGTCGAAAAAGAACCAAATGAAAATTACATATTGGTGGGTTGGGTTGGTTTTCGTTTTGTTTTCTTATCCAAAAGACGCGGCTAACCATCGGGTTGGTGGGTGTTTTCGTAGAGGTGTAGGCCTACGATAAATAACATAGGGGAGTGAAAATCGCGATTTTCTTTGTCTAACTTTTGTTATTACACAACTAAAAGAAAACGAGCATTAATTACAAGTCTTATTTTCAGCAAGAATGAGATACGGGTCAACCCCTCTCGAATCTGCCAACACAATTTCATTGTATAACCCAACCCCCCTAAAAAAGTATGGGGTTGGTTTGCCAATTACCTCTGCCAATTACCAGTGCCAGTGATCCTGGGTGAAAATACTTCAGGTCCGAACACTAATACCTGGCACCAGCGTCTCGGGCATATCGGTTTTCAAAATATGAAGAACATGCAAGTATCTGATATCGTTCAAGGGCAATACATGAAAAAGACCAAAGTTGAAGACGACTTGTTTTGTGAAGGTTGTATTTACAAGGTTTCCATTCCCTTCAGACTAACCAGTGCATCACGAATCGGTGGTATGATCCATTCAGACTTGGTCGGCTCAATGTCAATTCCATCGATTCAAGGATCCAAGTATTTCATGGTGTTCAAAACCGACTACAGTTGTAACTCTCACATCCATGCTATCAAAAATAAATCTGAAGCAGCAGACCTATGGAGGTCGTGACTAGAAATCCAATCAACACCCTACGGACCGACAATGGCAGCGAGTATTTCAACAACGGTTTTGAAGATTGGCTCAAGAAAAAAAGAATTAACCGCGAATCCAACACGCCAAAAACCCACATCATCTAATCGGCCAACAGAATTTTGGACAGAAGCATGTAGTTGCGCTGTCTATCTCTAAAATCAAATGACAGTATACAAGGATTAGACGGGAAGATCCCCTATGGAATAAGGAACTGGCTAAAACCAAACCTTTCACATCTCAGAGGCTCAGATGTGTTCCTCCACATTTCAAGAGACGAAAGAAGTAAATTTGAGTTAAGGCCATACAATTTCAACATGCTGCGAAATGTTAGAAATTACAGATGCGTGATATGGGAATTATTTCCATGTGGCAACTCTTTTACTGCCCTCTCTTTTACTTGTCAATTTCTGTCGTCTGCCTCTCTCTAACCTGGCTATCTCTTATCATCTCGTTTAAAGTCGTAGTTTTTGATTTAGTAGGGGAGACCGAACTCATCTTGGACATTTCCGCCCACCCCCCCCCCCCATATTTTCCATCACCATAAGCGAAATGAATCATTTTTTTCCCAAAGAAACACAGAAAATGTTTTCCACATTCTTTTGAATTTTTTCGTAGTTGTAGCTTCAAAATTACAAAAGTTACAGAAATTTCAATTTTTCTGTGTTTTTTACCTGTCTGCGGTAATATTGGGCCAGGTTAGACAGAGGTTTTTACAGGCAGACAGAATCAAGTAAAAATTTTGAAGAAAAATAAAAAAATATACAGTCATCCGTGAAAATTTTTTTAGCAGACAAATGGCTCTCTGCTTTAAGTTTAATTTGTTGGAAGGGGTACTACGGTGCCTAACTTATCCCCAGTATCTTACGCCTTTTTCTCTTTTTCTTTCGTTGGTAAAAGAAGAGAAGAAAAGAAAGAAAAAGAGAAAAGGGCGTAAAATACTGGGGGTACGGTAGGTACCGTAGCAGGCACAAGAAACACTGGGATAAGAATTCCCGTATCACTGGGTTTGATCACTGATTTGCCGAGTTGTTCGAGGCCTGGAATAGCATACGCTGTAAATCAGGCATCTCAACACTGCAGCAATCCTTCTTGGGGCCACAGGAGGGCAGTGGAAAGAATTTTGAGCTACCTACGAGGATCGACAAACTTTGGAATAGAGTTTGAATCCGAATCTCAACAGTTGATTGTCTACTGCAACTTGGATTATGTAGGAGATTTGAACGTCATATCGTCATCAACAGCATCATTTGTTTCCTAAATGGAAACGTGTGTGTGTCGCAATCAAGTAGAGAGGCGTAGAATGTAGCTGCTAGCAACGCTGCCAATTACGCAACTTGGATACGAGAACTACTTCGTGAAATGGGATTTGGGGATATGATCCCAACCCTATTGTAATTCAATAACCAGGGGACCATATCCACAACCCTGAACAACATAACAGAACGAAACACATTGATGTTCGTTATCATCTCATCCGCAAGCTATAAAGAAAATGGAGTCATCAAGATAGAATACATCAACACATGACCTGGATGACTACCTTACAAAACCGAGCTATATGGTCCTTTGTTCCTACGCCTGCGACAAGAAGTCGGAATCTATTATTTTGATAATGGCTGTAAATGATTTTTTGTAACAGAAATTTAAGCTGACCGACGAAAGATTTTTTCTATCGGTTTTTGAGCTTTCGCGTGAATAGTGCAACTGTGCAACTGATATGGTGTAATTTTGTGACAGAAGATGATGGAAGTACCACCATTAATTTCCTGGCTGTATACGATTAGCATTTTTTCTAGAAAGAAAGAGGTGTGGACTGTGTGTGTAGCGGTGCGTGCCCAGGTTGGGAGCAACTATGCTCACCAGGAGAGTTGACTTTTCATGTCAGCTTAAGTCTCAAGAATTCAATAAAAAATAGTCCTGTCCACGAACTATATTGTTTTTGTCATAGAAAACTAACAGGAGACAGGCATCAAGGCACTCAAAGAATTGGAGACTGTCCAACGCGTAGGCGGAACTTTAAAAAAAAATGGCCAAGCCGTTATGTATTCCTTTGCCGCAACGCCCCCACCTGTGCTTATAATCCCCAACTGAGCTCAACAACCCAACTCAACATTTCTTCAACCACTCATTTCGAGATAGCTTGCCAGCCCAACAATGGCCGTCCACACGAGAAAGATTTCCGGAAAATATAGGCATATTCAATCAGAACCAAGGAGAAAACGTCGGCCCTGATGCAACGAAAACGAGATCGATCTTCCACAACTCTAAGACCAAATACTGCTACAAGACCCAAAAACCAATATGGATGGCTGTTCCAACGAAGTCGAAGGCTACTACAGAATTGGAATCGGGTCACGCCGAGCCCTAGTCCTTCTACAGGGGCACCATCACCATGGGCGGTAGCACCACCACTCACGACAACAGTATCCCACGCAAAACATGTGTTCAACTCGACTCGGACCCAATGGAGCGACCAACCAGACCGACGGGACCATGCATCGGTCACGGAGGGGAACGAGATCTACCACTTCTTCTACCAGTCCTACCAGCCATCCGAAGATCGTCACGTGAACGAGCTCCGAGCAGCCGTCTTTCGTCAGGTCATAGTCTACAGCTGACAGGAAATTGTTTTTTATGTTCGCGTCTCATTTTTCCTTCTTTACAGACTGTTACTGTCAATGTTGAACTAATCGTTCCCAGCCCTCCCCAACCATTTGAAATCATTACTTGGAATGCAGCAGAAAATGTTAAACTGACTTTTTTCTTGCTTTTATTATATTGTTTTCATATGCATGGATGTATCTTTTTCCTCGGGTCAGCACCCAGTATACCATGTTCTCTTTTTATATTCACCTTAACAGCATATTCGTACTCCACATGTATATACGATGGCACTGGGTGTAGGAGTGGCTCGGACTCCATACAGACCTCGTTCTCGTTGAAGAGATAGGTCATGGGTCTGCAAGACCACAGCCGGAATGTCAGCCTGAGCCCACACATATAGATGGTGAAGATTGGCCAGTGCTCAGCGACGGAAGAGTGGTGATCCTTGCAGTTCCTCCCCCCCCCCCCCCTCCCTCTACTCTGATCCCTGCAGCGGTTTTGACGATTCATGCTCTTTTATCCTACCATCCCCAATCTCCAAGTCATTTGTATAAGTTTTACAACTAATGACGTATTTATTTATTTTATTGTCTTTCATACTGGTTTCTATCTTGGAATATCTGGTAACAAATACACTAGGTTTTACTCAGTTTCTAAGATCTCGCCCAATAAAACCTCCCAAAAAATCTACATATTTCATACAGTACCTACCGAAAGTTTGGGAACGAGTGAGAGAACCTTATGGAAAAAGGCGGTTTTCTAGGCGTTCAAAAAAATTCAATTTTTGTCGGATGTGACGAATTTTTTTTGTCGTAGACATTGGGGTAAGAATTAAGCTAATTTTTTTTTATTTTCCAATCACAAGAAGGGTAGGTTTTTAACGATCCTCAAGTTTGGGAAACCTCCGAAGAGCTATATGTTAATTAGGGTACTTTAAAGGGAGATAACTATAGAAGTGTTTAAGCTACAATGAAGCGAAAAGCTTTGAAATGAAGAGTTTCACAAGCATCATAAGCGCGCCTTTTCTCTGTTAAATAAAACAGAGAAAAAGGCGCACGGCGCACATATAGATATATAATATAGAACACATAAAGATGGAAAACTACATCTTAATGCCTAGTATTAGGGAGGAACGGGGTCATCTTGGACAAAATTATATTTTGCGACTGTCTCTGGTTGTATTTCTTTTTTCTAATATATTTTACGTTGACGGTGGTATCTTCTTGTCTACTTCCCCAATTTTTGTTAATTTCCCCTTTGAAAATAAAGGAGTTATGACGTTTTTAAAAAAGTAAATTTTTTTGTTCCTTTGTCGAAAATGGTGGAGCAAAACTGGACAAGCTCAGTATGAGATTGGACAGTGCTAGTTATAGGCACAATGGTTCATAAAAAAATGTTTAAAAAAATATTTTCAAATTCTCCGTTCATTCATCTAAGCAAAAATGGATAAAGTCATGTAAAAAACTTAACAGTTATGACAATTTTCGTAAAAAGGGGGGTTAATTGGGCATCTCACGGCAATTTAGGCCCTAAGGCTACTAAGCCCCCCCCCACTGCTATAGTTAGCGTGGTCCAAACTCACCCCCTTAAATGCTGTCCAATTTGACTGAGCCCTATATTTTTTTTCATTTTGCTTACATCATTTGATGTGATTGACATTAATACATTTTTTACGGGAAACATTAAAGGAATGATTATTCTAATGATGTAAGTAATTATTTTAATAATATTTTATGTTTTTAAGTTATCTTTTAACAGTCGTAATGGGAAAGAAAATTTCATTAAAAGTGTCGATTATTTTTATTTTGTGATAACATCACTGCAACTACACGACGACCCTGCAATCCGACCTTTGGTTTGGATTTTGGCATTCATATTCTCCACGCCGGCATGATGCGCATCAACGTGAGCCTGATTGATGATAAGAGTAGCGAGATGATGATCTGGAGATATTATGACAGGATGACGAGCGCTTTCTGCAAGAGGAGCATGCTCCAGTCGGCCATTTACCTCGTGAATGCCATCCGCTGGATCAAAATAAGGATTAACTTTTCTTAAATCGGAATCGCGTGGAATGGGCGCTCCTTGTCGTGATGGCTTCACAGTGATCGGAACGTCAACAATAATTTTTGACGTTGTAAAAAAACGTATAAGTCGCCCGTCACCGGAAAATCCAACGTCAAACGTAACCGTCAAAAAGTCAAGTCATTGACAGAAAAATTTCTAAGTCATAAGTCATGACTTAAGTCAAAGAAAACGTCAAATGTATTTACATAGCAGAAAAAATTTCAAAGTCCATATGACATTTTTAATAAAAGTAGCATTTCTAATAAAGCATCACTTAACTTATTTCGTCTTACAGTTAAAATTAGGGAAGCTTGACTAAACAGTCTCGAAAAAATAGCACGAAAAAAATAGCACGTTGCCATACCGTGATATGTGCTCTGACTTTTACGTTAAAAGTCAAAGTTAAAAGTAAAATAAGTCAAAAGTCAACGTCAAAACGTAGTTTTTGAAAAAGCTTAAGTCAAATGTCAACGTATACGTCAAATTTCTAATTTTCTGATTTTTCAAAATACTTAAGTCAAGAAATGACGTTCCGATCTAAGTCTTTCCAACGAGAGATGAAGGCAGCCTTCATCTCTCGTTGGAAAGACTCTTCTATTGCCGTGATGAGACAAACACGTAATGCATCTTTCAAATCCGAATTAGTTAACTCGGTTTTAGAGGCCGGGACATCCATCAGGCGACTTCACGTTTAAGATCAGCAAGGTTCGCGTGGTAATCATTGCTAGCCCAGGATATGAGCATTACAATGGTGACACATACACTGTCCGTTGACACATGAGGGTAGATTATCTGGATCTTTTAGTTGAAGAAACGCTCTGAACGGAGTCTATTCTTCAACGCCCTGTGGTCCATTAAGCCAACGACAGCTTTTCTTGAATTCACTAGGGGTCTAGACTCTCGTGCCGTGTTAATAGCCGTTCGAAACTCGGTGTTGTTTATTGACGTGATTCACAGCTCAACCTTGATGGTCCGCGCTAGCCTCACATCAGCAACAGCAGCCTGTAGTTCTAGACGAGGAATGCTGAGAGAATTAATTCCAACGGGCGCGATGCGGCCCTTTGCCATTACAAAACTCCAGTGAATGCGTTCGCAGCATGTTACCTTTAAATAGGCGACGGCACAGAATGCCGCGGAAGACGAATCTGAGAAAACGATTAATTCGGAAACACATTTGTGTAAAGGAAAATCATTCGGTCGAAAGCAGCGTTCAATCGAAATTTCTAAAAGTAACTGAAGCTGGTCTGCCCAGTTATTCCACTTTGCCACGATGTTTCAGGGCAGAGGCTCATCTAACCGTATCGGTTTTTTTGTAAGGAGGCAATGCTGTTCGAAGACTGCAGGCAGACTGGAAATGAAGCTTTGAAAAAGTTATAACAGGTAAAAAAATTCCGAGTGGATCGAAAGATCGAGCCAAGGCAGATAGGAGCATTCGTTTCGTTGTTACTGGTGGCACTGGTTTTATTCTGAGTCTGTAACAGTCATTTTTGCAGTTCTATCCTAAACCGAATACGTATTCCGTGGGCAAGGCGTCGAAATTTAAATCTCGAAGAGGAGCTGCTCTGTTATTCGGAGGAAATGTAGCCAGCTGGCTAATTGAAGATGACGCAAATCCAGTTAAATTAAAACCGTGTAGCCAAGAAAGGTTTTTGAATCGTGGAAAAATGTCTTCTTCTGTTCTCAAGTGACTTTGACAAGTTGTCAGAATAGTAGTCTTCGTGTATCGTTTTTGAAATTGTTGAACATTGTTGGTCTTGTCTAATTGCGTGTCTCAATACCCATATGGCCGCAATGAAGGCTTGTTCAGCCCCGAAAACAAGTGTTGTCATCTGAAATGTGGAAAGAGGATCCTGACTGCCTGAAGGTCTAAATACGAATCGTTGCCTGTTGCCGTTGTCTGATAATCGTTGCCGTTGCCGTTGTCTGATAATGCTGGAGTACGCCAATACGATGGTAAAACGGCTCGATATCGGCTGAAATTGCTACGCGGAACTGCCGATTGAAGAACACCGTGTAGAACACCGTGAAGAACACCAAACAACTGCGTAGAAGAACACCGATTAGACTTGGAATCCCCTTAGGACCACGGAATAATTCTTGGTTTAAACAGCGATCCTTTAATTTGTGGGCTCAATCCGTCACAACTCTTATTTTATCTTTCTTTGGATACGTTACATAGTGACTAGGCAAGTACCATAACATTCCTAGTTGACCGTTGATTTCATATTTTTCAACTTTTACTGCTATACCAGAATCAATTAGCTTTTTAATTATGGCGTTGTACTGAATTGCAACATCTTGGAATTCTGGTTTCACCATTTTCCGCTCCTTTTCGTAATAGCGAGACATCGCTTGTGTTCTGTTGTCTGGTAAATTAAAGTTGGAATAACGAAGTGGTAGATCGACTTGCCATCCGCAACGAATGAATTTGATTGAATTTTGTAGCACCTTTAAACACTGTCAATCGTACAACGATATGACATTCGGTGCAGCTACGTCAATGCCAAAGAACTCAGTGGAATGGAAACTATCAGCTAGACTGGTCAGCGACACTTCTTCCGAAATAGAATGCGTATTGACATTGTGCTGAGTGCTTGGGCCATTAGTGAGAAATGCTGGAATTTTTCCCACCATCGTCCATCCGAAAAATTTTTGAATTGCCGTTGATCCAATTTCACCATCGATAGGCTCTCTGATGTTCTTAATTGAGTGTGCTGACAATTTATCCATTCCGATTAAAATCTCGACGAGTGCTGAATCAGTTTTTTCTAGCTCAAGGTCGGATAGACGAGTCCACTGGTGTTTGAAAGAGGGCTAGTTAATCTTGCGAGGTGACAAGTTGAAGTCAGGTACGATAAAAACATCCGATGCTTGAATAATAACATTGAGAGATGACTTAATCGTAAATTTAAAATCTCAGAATCTAATACCACTGAGCTGTTGAAGTTTCCAAAACGTATTTTTAGCTTTTGGCCAGATAAAATTTATCTGTTTGTGAGCGCACGAGACATTATTGTGGCTTCAATGCCGGGATCTAAAAGAGCAAAAGATTTTACCGAAACGTCTCCCTCTTGAGCCATAACGGGAAGAATTGCTAACAATACTGAGCGTAGAGATTTCGAAGGGGCACGAACCAGCAGAATTTTTAAATTACCTATCTTCTTCGGAAACTGCCAATCTGCTCCATGAAGTAGTGTGTGATGGGCCTCTCCACATGAACTGCATTTGATGGTAGTCTTCCGGAAATTGCGTCCGTAATGGCCTTTCGACAAGCATTTGAAACAATGATTGCTGTCAGCTACAAAGGCAGCACGTGTGTTGATTAACATCTTCTTGAAAGTGTTGCAATTTTCGAGACGGTGTTCAGGGTTTTCATTGCACGCTGCGCATTGAGGTATAGGAAATCGAGTTGTGTCCTCCTTTACTGACTGAGATAATTTGGTGGGACCTCTATACGCGACACTATTTGCTGCACCGTAACTGCTCTGTTGCCGCAGTGCAGGAGTTGTGACATTTTTCTGTGTAGATGCGATCGGTGTGGAGAAACGATTCCCGCGATATTTTTCAGCTCCGACAGCGATGTCAATCCAGTAATCGAAATCCTTGAGAGAAGGTAAGTTTGGTCGAAGTTTATAGGCGTGCTGGCCCCAATCAATTTGTAGCTGCGTAGGGAGTTTTGTAGAAAGAGATGAGACCACTGTTGAAAACGTATAAACGGCTAGATGATCCTCCGAAACGCTGGACACAGCGTCTCTGAAGTCGGCTGCGAGAGCAAAGGGCTATTTGAAATGACCTGCTCTAAAAGGCTGGATTTGGAGTAGGTGTGCGTTGTGAGCTTGCATTATAAAACCTGGTGTGCCGTATCTGCTGGACAGCTAATCCCAAGCCGCTTCAAAGGCGAAAACGTTGTTTAATACATGAGCAATTTTTTTTAAAATTTCATATACGGGAACATCAAGTATAAGTGAATCTGGCATATTGGTGTCTCAAATTGTTGCGTTTACTCTGTGATCGAACTTTCTCCATTTCCTCGGATCTCCACCGAAACGCTCAACAGTAATTTTTTGCCATCTGATCGACGACCCAGGCTGAATTGGGATGTGAGAGGCATCAGTCTCTGCAGAAGGAAATGCTGACGGACTTGTGCGTATTACAGGTGTTGATGAAGCAAATGGTCCTCGAGTTGAAGTCAGATTGTTTAATTCACTTATCTTTTTTTTCATGCTCAATCTTGCTTAGTAGATCTTTGCGCTCCCCTGACGTTGGAAATCTTCTAACTGACGTGCCATTTGAATTTCTTTTGGTGTCAACTGATATTCGAGCATGATTTTGCGCCTTTTGGCTTCACCTACCTCAACACTGTCATCTGGTTGCTGAACAAGGCTTCTGCTGTTTTGCTGATCCAGGGTTCCTCCACGCGGCTGAAGATTATCACCGACAGTTTCGAGTCCATCATGGACACTAGCGTTCTGAACGATGGGTTGATTGATTTGTTTAATTTCGCTACGTGACTGGGTAATGCTCCATCTATAAGGTATCAATGGTTGATTGATTACGTTATCAGAGATGTTCCAACTGGCACGACGTGGTGTGGGAATTATTTCTAAGTAAGCTTGAATGGCCACAAGTGTTGCTGTGTTCAGATCGGAAACTTGCTGTACGTATTCTTCTGCATCACGTTGTTCTTGAGCATCTAGTCTGGCATTGGTGTTCCTGTCGTTGGTGTTCCTTATTTCAGCTAAAGAATCAGCTAATACCGCTATCTCTCGTTACAACATAAATTTAGTAGCACGCCGACCGAGAAGTCCATTAATTCTTGTTACGAGTCTCGTATGAGCACGTTTCGAATTTGTTCGCAATTGAAATAATTGCACACCAGTCACATCGTTAAAGTTACGTGTGATTTCCATGCTGAGCAGAGTTTTTGTTATGTCAGCCTGTGCGTAAAAGTGATTACGCACGTGATTACAATGTGCGTGAGGGATGGACAATATAAATATTACAAAAACGCAGCCATTTAGCTATAGAAATGGATGTCGTCAGATGAGTTCGCGAATGATTTGATATAGAATCAAGTAATCTGTAAAAACAAAATTCGACGTTACAATTTATCATTAGAATACATAGTATTGATATTTACGTAGAAACTTGGATGTATAGGAAATGAAGCTTGGAATTGATTCTTTGGCGAGTGGTTAACTCTAGTATTATCCAAAATTCCGTTCTAAAACATATACAACAATTTAGTGAAATTTTCCAAATTCTCAACTTGACAAGGCTCAAACAGTACTATTATGAAATTTAAAACAATTTATTTGTTATTTTAGTGACTATGTTCGTAAGGTGTTCGTGGCATGTTCGTGGGATGTTCGTGAGGTGTTCGTGGTGGTAACGTGGTGTTCGTATGGTTTTGTCAAGGTGACCGTGAAATGTTCGTAGAAGTTCGTGTGGTGTTCGAAAAATTTATTTCTTTAACTTACCGGATAGTTGATGTTAATGTTCCAACCGGTTTTCGGCACCATGTGAAGCACTGACACAAATCAGATTCAAGAAAGTATATTTTCAGAGTCAAGACAAAAAATGGAACCAAAAAACTTGTGTTCTCGCACGCCTGTCGTCGTCTTCCTTCCTTTCTTGTTCTCCACCTCCTTTCTTTGTCGCCGTTCTGTCTGCTGCCTTGCATGATCGCCAACTCTGGCGCTGGTGCAACCACAGTCCAAAAACTCAAAGTATTCTTCCCCGTAAAAATCGCTTTTAACTGTTACATTTGGCTAGTTAAAAAAAGTAATTAATAGGAAATGTAGCTTGTTTGTCGCTCTTTTACAATACAAAAAGTGCAAATATCTATTCGGCGCACTCCTTCACTTTTAAACTCTCGGTCAAAGTGGGGGGGAGATAGGTAAATTAAATTAATACGTTTCTTTGTCAGAATAATTACATATAAATTACAAAAAGCTGAAAAGCAGACTAGGGGAGAAGGGGGTTATAAAGTCCCTTGTAACTATGTGAAACAGCAGGTTAAAAAATATTTAATTTAGTTTAAAAATTCTAAAATTAATACATGATCCCAGGTAGCATTTGATTTCATTTTGATGTCAATTTGATATTCTTATGTCATACAAGGAACCCCCTTGGTCACTGGGCTGTGATTGCCACGTTGTAAGTAAAGAGGAGGACCTCCCCCTGTATGCGTGTCACACCCGTGGGGCCAAAGCTTTTAGTTTTTGCGTCCTTACCATCAATCATGCTGGTACCAAAGAAGTGTACAGCGGCATTCTTCCAGCCTGGGCCATCGAGACCCAAGCAGCTTTGTACGCCGTAAACCAGGCGTTGCAACGGGCAACCAGCCCAAACCTTTCATACCACAGAGCGGAAATCGTCTCACAATTTTCTGCTTCTCGTTCGCTTTTCCGAGGGCAAAACTGACCGGCCTTCAAGCCTTAAACTTGGAGTTGTAGTATAGTCATTTTAGCTGTTGATCTAGGTGATTTCTAATCTTTTGTATGAAATATTTGCTTTAAATAAATAAATTAATTTTTTTACCAGGTTTGTTGGATTCTGCGCACATGCACACACACATGCAACGTTATGTTCGGGAAGAATCACTCAGTTTCGACCTGCCTCGGCGAAGAATTCCCTTCTATCGTCGTTGTCAAATGCTCTTGCCATTCTTGACATTTGGTTGCAAACTACGCCATCAAGGCATTTCCGGAAGAACTTGAGAATACTATGAAGGCAATTTTTGCTCATTTCTCCCGAAGCAGCGCCCGAAGAAGAAGTTTTAAGGAGTTTTAGCTAGTAGTTTTTAAACGCTACTAGTCAAACTAAAAGTTTGCTCAAGTGGAAAAGCACGTCATCCTTAGCCCTGGCCAGACAAGATGGCTATCTCTTCATAATTGTGTGAAACGCTTACTTGAGCAGCTCCAAACATTGATTTTGTACTTTACGGCGGAGGTTGCAGACGACAAAAGCAAGTCGGCGATCGACATCTTAACTTACTTGAAGCATCCGCAAACAGAGCCTTTTTTGAACTTCCTCAACTATGCCCTTAGTCGCCTCACGGAGTTCAACACGGTCTTCCAACCTGAATCTTCTCTTCTTCACGAGCTCGAAGACAGGGTCGGTGTACTCATCAAGGATTTTGCAAGCAACTTCATGCTCTTGGACTACACAAAGGCTACAAGCCCGGCCAAGATCGACCCTTGGCTTGCTAGTAAATATCAACCACTGAACAAGATTTATTTGGGTATTATTATTAAATAATAGTTTTGTAAAGTTTCATTGCTAAAATAATCTTTCGATATAGGTCCAGATAACGTTGAGGGAGTCAAGCACTTGTCGTCTTCATATTTGGAGTCCTGTCAGAAAATCTGTAGGAGTTTTTACATCAAAGCCATCCTCCAACTCCAGCAGAGGTTTGATTTCAGCGCGGATTTTTATTCCATTCTGCAGATGCTCACCCCGCAAAATGTGATGGACCGGAACCCGCAAACGTTTGCCGCAGTTTTCGCCCGATTTCCAGCCCTACACCACAGCTGTGATTCATCGAAAGCTGAGACTGAATGGCGATCCCTTTCAGTGATGCCCATCAAGGAACTTGGTTTGCAAACCGAAGATGATCTTAAGATTTTGTCTGCGGAAGCCTTTTGGCTCTTGGTCTTCAACTTGAAATGTTCAACTGGATGCAGATTTCCCAATCTGTCGGTGGTAGTGTCCTACTTGTTTTCACTCCCTTACAGCAACGCGATCGCGGAACGATTGTTTAGCTTTTTGAAGCTGACCAAAACTGATCATCGAGGCGCTTTGAAGGAAGACACAATCCTGGGATTGATGCGTATGAATTACTTCATGAAGAATACTGATACAAAATCACACTCAGTCAAATTTACAGATGAGCTCGTTCAACGAGTACTGCAAGTGCGTGCGAACAAAACGCTTGGGGACACGACTAGTCAACCAACCGGTGCGGACGAGCGATGAGAAAGACAAGACAAGCAATAAGAAATAATTGCATTTCGTGCACAATGCCGCATTTGATATTTAATTCAGATTTTGTTGTGTTCTTCCCCCCCCCCCCGTGTGTTCCTATTTGTATGCTAATTGATACAAAATGGTAAAATGTAACTAAATACAAATAAGAAAAACAAAAAAAGGACCGGATAATTTTAGGATAACTAAGACTGAGCAAAAGGATAATTTCGGATAATTTGGCAATGTTGGGAGGATAGTCCAAGCCTCTGCCGTGGAAGCACTGCAGGTCACTGTGCTCTAAAGTCACACCAATTTCGATTCAAATTTTCCGACTCTCCCGCTTGTGAGTGTGGCTACCATGAAGAGTCTGTCTACCACTTTTTATTTCATTGTCCTATCTTTTTTCGGCTACGCACCATCTTCCGCGTAGCGTGCTCAACTGCGTCGGTAGCCTGCCCCCCGGAGTTGGTGGCAATTCCCAAAAATCCTGCCGTCTGGCAAGCCATGCGGTCTTTTATACATTCAACCGGTCGGCTGTCGTCTTGCGGCTAAAGGCGCGTCGCAGCTTCAACCTCGTAACAGTTTTTCTTCAGTTTATTCTTCTCTCTCTTCTTTTCCGCCACCTTGTGGCGTCTCTTATCTTGTGGGCATTCGGCCTACACAACATCTTGCTGTACTATAGGCCACTAGCGTCACGACACTCTCTAAGGCCCCAGTTTCCCATCCATACGCTCTCAGCTACACGTAATTACCACACGGTGACTGCCGATCAGGCTTCCGTCGGGCTGTGGCTATACCGGCGACTGCCCGGTACAGTCTTGAAGGTCCAATCAAGCCGGGCAGGTACATAAAGGTCCGACTGGAGGGAGGGGCCGTGCCTGACCCGTGGTGGCTAATAGGCCCAATTTCCCCATTTTACCATGTGTTTGTTCAGTAAAAATGTTACATTGTAAATACTGTAATATTGTTTTAGCCTCGGTCAATACATTCGGGTGGTACTCGTTTAGGAGTTGAGCCCAGTTTAAAAGAAATATATTCTTATGTCATTTTGACATCCAGCTTTTGACATATAATTGAAATTATTTTTTTTAGAAATCTTATATATGATACGTACAGTGGGCACCTAAACTGTCCGGACACCCGAGATAACCTTATGGGAAACCGCTGTTTTCGCAAGGCAAAAAGTGGTCAAATTTTCATTCGATTTGAATGAAAATTTTTTCGTAGTGTTAGGGCGCACCTTTCAATCAGCCCATCTTCTCCCTTCTCCCCTTGATTAAATACACCGAGTTGGGTTTCGACACTCTCTGTATTACAATTACACACGTCACTTGACTTCGATATCGTCCGCGTTCAGCTTCAAGTCCTGGAATGGCGTCTCTTTCCCGAACTTGTCACCTTCACCCCTTTTGACGACACACCCCTTTTACACAATCAAGACACAAGGGAAACTGCCAGGGGGGATAGATGGCTCTACGTACACACCGTACGCAAGGGGGCAGGTACTACCGTACCGTAACATTCGGCCTTTCTTGACTCGATCGGCCATACATTGACATCGAAACACCGTTTTTTTTCCAATGATAATGAATGATTATGGAAACACAATAACAATGAAATGCATTGAAAAACTGAACTCATCACACGAGTGCGCAATGCACAAGAGACAAAAAAAATGTGGGGGAACGAGATACATAAACCGCGAACAACAAAAATCAAAACAAGTAAAGCGGAATTGTGACTGCAAATGGGAATACACACATGGAGGCCATGACAAAAGACAGCGTGGCTTTTCTTCTATTTCGACAGACACTTGTTTTAAATGGGATGGTTAACTTGATTGGACAAAACAAAAAAAAAGGAAAAATAAAGGCAAGAATAGAAATTTACGACTAGTTTTGGAGGGGGAAAAAAATGTTCGAGTTACTATTATGAAGGAGAGGACGCAAAATAGAGATAGCTTCGTTTTTTTTTTCTTTTACGGGGGGAATGAGACTATGAAGACGGACGATAGTGAAAAATGAAATGAAATAATTACACTCCTACCAGACCGACCCGTTATTCCGTCACGTAATCTTTAAGATAATCTGGACGCTTCCGCTGACGACCTCTTGATGATGGGCGTAACAGTGGTGGTTGCGGCTCGTCCGGAACGGAATCCCCTCGCGTATTCGTCGTCGATTTCCGTCGTCCTTTTCGTTGCGGAATTACGGTTTCGGGCTGTTGTTCTACCTCCGTATTCTCTTCATCATCTTCACTCTCGTCGAAGACAACTTCTCTTGGCCGAAATTTCCTGATTTGTGACACATGCGCATTAAATAGCCGGAATTTCCTCGCTGTTCTTCTTCCAGGGGAGTCTTCAACTAGATATGTTGTTTCACAGACGTTGACACCTGATTTCACTTGTTTCACTACTTGAAAAGGCCCAGTAAATTTAGGCAAAAATTTCCTGGTCTTTCCTTTCTTTTTCGCCTTTCGACGCACTAGAACAAACTCTCCGGGTTGAAGTGGCTGCATAACTCGTCGACGTAAATCCACGAGTGCTTTGGTCTTCGATTGTTTACTGATGATACGCATATACACTTCTTTGCGCAATTCTTCTACTCGCGACTGGAACTCAACGAACGACTGTGGCCGGTCTTCTGGCCATGATAAAGAATTTTCCAACGGCGTTCTCGGCACTCGACCAAACACCAGTTCGAATGGCATCTTCTCAGTAGTGCTTTGTTTAGAAGTATTGATTGCGTAGGCTGCTTCTCTTATATGTTTGTCCCAGTCGTTGTGTTCCGTGTTTACATACGCCGCCAAAACTAAGGCAAGCGTCCGGTTGGCGCGTTCAACTAATCCTGATGTCTGCGGATGTTCTCCGGTTGCAAATACATGCTTTATTCCCCAATCCTCCAGCGCGTCAGCTACTTCTTTTGCCGTATATGCCGTTCCTTGATCTGACACTATACGGACCAGTGTACCAAATCGATGGACAATGTTGTTCTTCAGAAATCTCACCACATTTGCTGCCGTAGTGTCCGGAACTGCCTCGAGCTCAACATACTTGCTCAGAGCATCGATTGCAACAATGATGTGCTGATTACCGTCTTCAGTTAGCTTGAAAGGTCCCAGATGGTCTATTACGATGGATTCGAAGCAACTTGTAGGTTGCGCTATCGGTTGAAGAAGGCCGAACGGGGTACCGGTCTGGTGCTTATGTAATTGACAGAAGAGACAGGAAAGAAATATTTACGTACATCGACAGTTACACGGGGCCACCAATATCTTTGCAACACTCTCACTAAAGTCTTTTCTACTCCCATATGACCGGAGGCTGGAACGTCGTGACAAAAATATAAGACAGTACTGCGAAGGGTATTAGGGACACACATAGAGAAGCCAAATTTTGTCTTCTTATACAACACACCATTTTGAAAGAAGAAATATTTTGAGAATTTTTGTTTGTTAGCTTTACACAATAAAAAAAATAGACGGAGTTGAGGATCCACTTGCTGTTGGAATCTCAACTCCTTGTTTTCTAGACCCGTAGGCAACTTTACTTTACAAACAAATGAACACATTTGACTGATCGTGGAAAAACCGTCTGTTGTTTCAACTAGAGGGTTTCTTGACAGACCGTTGGCTACCGAATTTGTTTTTTCTCGAATATGACACACCTTAAAATCATACTCTTGCAAAGCAAGAACCCAACGACCAAATTTCCCAACTTCCTTTTTACTGAACAACCATTTGACAGCTGAGCTGTCTGTTTCTACTTTAAATCTTTTACCATATACATACGGCCTGAATTTCTCTAGCGCCAAGACCAACGCAAGGCACTCGAGTTCGTTGCAATGCTGCTTCTTTTCGACATCATTCAGGCCCCGACTGATGTAAGAAATTGGCCGTGGCCCTCTCCGCCGTCTTGAAGCAGCACCGCTCCTAGACCTTCTTGACTCGCGTCGGTTTGAACCACCACCTCTATATCTTCATTATAATGAGCTAGGACTGGGGCCGTTGTTAGTAATTCGACCAGTTTCTTCTTTGCTTCTTCTTGTTCGGCACCCCAGGTCCACGGCACATTTCTCTTTAACAATTTAAATAAAGGCTGAGCGACGACAGAAAAACCTGGAACTAACTTCCGAAAAAACGAGGCCACACCGATAAAACTGCGCAGCGTTTTCACGCTCTTCACCACCATTCTAGAAAGGGAACTTACTTTTTCCGGATTGGGCCGTATACCTTCGGCGTCGATGACGTGGCCGAGATGAAAAACACTGTCCATCGCGAACACACATTTCTTGGGGTTGATAGTGAGGCCGGCGTCACCAATGGCTGTTAGAACGAGATGAAGTCGCTCCAAAAATTCGTCGAAGTTGGAACCGAAAACAAGACAATCATCTAAATATACAAGGCACATGGACCACTTAAGATGTCGCAAAACTCTATCCATTAAGCGCTTGAAGCATGCTGGACCATTATGAACTCCTTGCGGCATTCGTGTAAACTCATATAGACCGTCCGGTGTGATGAATGCGGTCTTCTCTCTATCTTTTTCTGCCACCGGGATCTGGTAGTATCCGCTGAGGAGGTCGATACTGGCAAACCATTTCGCTCCAGCCAATCGGTCGAGGACGTCATCAATACGCGGAAGTGGGTAAACGTCTCTTTTACTCACGCTATTGATTCTTCGATAATCCACACAGAAGCGGAAATCTTGATCCTTTTTCTTCACCAGGACGACGCTAGCAGCCCAAGGACTTGTAGATGGTCGTGCCAGACCTTTACGCACAAACTCTTCTACTTTTTGAGCGATAACCTTCCGTTCACTGTATGACGTTCGAGTTGGGTTTGAGCGCTGCGGCTTCGCGTCTCCGGTGTCGATCGAAAACTCAACTAGTGATGTAGATCCCAGCTTACCATCAGAGGGGAAACATTTTAAATTTTTGGACGCGACGTTCAATACTCTACGGCGCTGTTCTTCGTTGAGTCCGCTTCCTAATTGAATTTCTTTATTTATCGCGTCCCACCGCTCCTTCCAATGTACAGCTGTACACATTAGAGACTCATTCGATGTTTTTTCTTTCTCTTCATCTTTCAACGACTCCTGGTCTTCCACTAATTGAACTTGAGCATCATAGGCGCACTCGATCTTGGTCAGCCAGTCTCGTGCTTTAAGATGAAGTGTTCCGGTACTAAGATTGAGGACGGGTACACTTACTATTCCCTTCTCAATGCTGACTAGACAGGAGGGCACACAAAATTCCTTCCCAGGGAGAGAACAACGAATCGGACGCACTAACACAGTTTTCATTTGTTTTGAGCCTACTCTCCATGCTACGAACTTCAGGGAATCTACTGGGATTGTCGTGCGACGCAGAATTTTTGCCGACTGGCCACCCCTTTTCTTGCACCTTCCTTCCTCTTTAAAGGAGGCTATTAGCTCGTCCGTGATGTCCCAAGGTTCCTCTTCATCCCCACACTGATAGACGTGTTCACTGACTTTCGATTCTACGACGGCCTTTTTTCGATAAAAACTTTCACCCGCACTTCACCGAATCGCACCGATTTCATACTTTTCTTCTCTGGTGTTGTCCCTGTGGTGAACGCTTCAGCTGTTTTCGGCTGTGAAACTGGCACCAATTTTTCTTCTCGTACAATTAGATCAGTCTTGCTGGCTATTATCCAGTCTACACCCAATATGACAGAAAACGGAGGATGTTTTACTGTTGCAACTCGTTCAACCATGGTTTTTCTACCTTCCCACGTCACACACATATTCACAAATGAATCGATTTTAACGGTTCTGTTGTCCCAACCGCGAAAATTTTTGTCCAACACACTTATCCAACTTTTTTGCAAGGCTGCGCCGGATGGCGCTCGAACTTGCACCAGAGTCGACCAACGCTACTACTTCACCTATACCTTCAATAGACACTTTGATAACTGGGAGGGGGACACTGTGGGGTGATTTGTGATATCCGGTTAGAATCGGCCCCGCACCCAGCGGCAATGTTACTTTTTTGGAGATGGACAGTCCTTAGCGAGATGACCTTTAACGTCGCAATTGAAACATTTTCGGTCACTCACCGGAACAAATCGCGCGCCTGGTGCTGCTGCCGTCCCTCCACCGCCGCGTCCTCGTCCAGCTGTCTCACCCATACGAGGTCGGCCACTGACTCCTTCACTTTTGCCAATGACAATTTTTTCCAATCGGGAGGCCAAGTCATTCACCAACCGATTTACAACAGCTTCTAGTGCAGCCGATGGGTCGACTGGATCGGCCGATTTCGAGGGCGTCTCCCCCGCTGGTGCTGCCAAGCTAGTAGGAAGATTATTGCACTCCGTGTAGAATGCTGCGACGTTGGCTGGATTTGTACTCATAACGGCCGCCTGATGTTGCCATGAGCGTAGGCCTTCAGTGAGCGCTTGCACTTTTTGCTGGTCGGTCAACGCGACAGGAGCCATAGCCAACAGCTTTTCTTTGGCCATTGCGTATTGCATAACCGATTCACCTGGCTGTTGCACTCTGGCCACCATTTTGCTCGTCCAGTCGGTGAGAGAAATCTTTGTTGCAAACGCCGTCCTGAATGCTGCTGACCAGTCGTTCCATGCTGCGTGTGTGTTACCAACACGAACGTGCCAATCTGCTACGGTTGGGCCTAATCGTCGAACAGCGACCTGAATCCTCTGGCCATCGTCCCATCCTTCCGTTGTCACCAATGCAACCACTCTGGCAACGAATTCATCTGGCGATTCGTCTGGACCACCTGTAAATTTTGGAATAGATTCAATAATACAATTATCAATTTTACACGAACTGCACCTTATCTGAAATGGGACAGGCGTTGGACGGAGCCGTGGAATACGAGATCTCGAGCCATCGTCGGCATTAGTGTAAGACATATACTACAAGAATACAAAATAATGCACAGCACCACTTACAGACATCGCCAAAAGCACACAAGTCACGTCAAAACAATACTTGACAACGAGACTAAAGTGACAGCTAATTTGACGAACGAACAAGCAGTGACTTACGAGATATAGAAATATTCTAATCAATAATACGGAAAGGACTCAACTTTTTACGCTGAATCAAAACATAAGGTCAGATTAAGCTTAATATTAAAATACACGTGTGTAATTAACTGCGAACGAATTTTTACTTTCACGAACGCTACTATGCGACTGAACCACGAAAATTAATGAAAATTACACCTTTGACTAAACTTTTTTCGCTGAATCAAAATTTGAAATCAGAATAAACGTAATATCAACATACGCATGTTCATTTAACTGCGAATGAATTTTTATTTTCACGCACGCTTCTATGCGGCTGAACCACCAAAATGAATGAAAATTACAACTCTAGGACAGATTTTTTCGCTGAATCAAAATTTGAAGTCAGAAGAAGCCTAATATGAACACATGCATGTGTATTTAACTGCGGGGAGGGGGCGGGGCTATCAGTTACTTATGTAGCGTTGAGAATAACAAATTGTTCCACATTGTACAACAATACACAAAAGAATTAAGAATAAATGTATTTTGCAAACGTTTTTGTATTGAAACCCTATATTAAAACGATCTAATACAATAATAATTACAAACTAGCGTTCAAAAAGGCACACTGTAATGGAAAAGTCGACTCTTATAGACTAGTCCATAAGAATCGACTTGTGGCGGTTTTGGGCTCCCATATTATTAGGCAATTATTTCAAACTATAGCTTTAGATTAATTTATCTGACAACATTCGATGGATAAAAAAAAACACTAATAAAATTGAGAAAAAGCGTTGTCTCAAGATAAATGTAGCTTTAAAAGACCCAAAAGCCGTAAAGATAGGTATAATTGAAAAATATGATGTGGTAGAAAAATATCACTTAAAAAAATGAAAGTTTCAATTTAAAAAAAATACAACATTCTTGAGAAAAACCTTTGTCTGATTGAGTGACCCCTAACTTAGACAAAGGTTTGTCTCAAGATGTGGAGGATAGGTTGATTGCAATCATGGCGATTCTGGCTGTGAAGGTTTGCGGTCCGTCTCCGAGCTCGTCCGAGGGTGCGCCTGGGGAGATTGGTGAACGTGAGAGGGCGTCGGCTTCAATATTGCGGTTTCCCGGGATCCATCGAGCGGTGAAATTGTACCGCGCCATCTGAAGACGTAGCCGGAGAAGCCGCGGGTTGTCCAGCTTGTCTAAAGCGTAGTCGTTTAAAATGGGTACCAATGGGTGGTGATCTGTGACCAGCTCGAAGCTTGGGAGCCCTTCGAGGAATTGACGGCTTTGTTTCATGCCCCAGGATGCCTCCAGGCATTCCAGTTCTATCATGGCATATCTTGTTTCTGGTGGTCGGAGGAATCTGGAACCAGCTTGCACGACGTGCCACGTACCGGATTCGTTTTGTTGCTTCAAAATAAATCCGAGCCCGTTCAACAGTGATGCGTCGACCGCTAAGGATGTTGGACGGCTCGGATCGTAAAATGCGAGGTCGGGGACGACGGCCAATGTGTTGCAAGCGGCACGGAATGCCTCTTCGTGATCGGCCGACCACTCCCAGCTGATGTTTTTTTTTAAGCGGTGATAGGGGGTTCAAAGCTGCAGAAATTTTGTCGCTGAAGTTTCCCACTTGTTGGCATAGTCCGTAAAAGGAACGTAAATCGGTGATGTTTGTTGGCCGCGGGAATTCTCTGATGGCCCGTGTGAGTTCTGGGTTGGGCCGGAATCCGTCTGCTGAAACTTCATAGACGGCAAAAATAGCTGTAGGCTTGTCGAAGACCGTCTTGTTTTTGTTGAACGACAGGTTGTTGTCGTTGGCCGTCTTGAAGAGCATGCGTAGCAGGCTGATGTGTTCCTCGTAGGTGCGTGAATAGATTACCAGGTCTTCCATGCAGCGAGTGGTGTTGGGGATGTGCCCAAAAATGTCGGGAAAACGCCTGCCGTAGTCGTCGCCGGCGTGGCTTATTCCCATAGGTAGGCGGGTATACTGGTGGAGGCCCTCCGGCGTCGTGAATGTGGTGAGCGCCATCGATTCTGCGACGAGCGCGCATTGATGGTATCCTTTTAACGCGTCGACTACCGTAAAAAATTTAATTCCTCTTGGGATGGACCGCACCGATTGGAATGGCGTTGGGTTGTCAAACTTCGAGCCGATGAGAAACATGTTGAGTGGGCGATAATCGGGGCAGAAACGGACGCCGCCTTGCTTCTTTGGAACCACTACTGTTCTGTGAATCCAGGGCGTGACTTCCTCTGGGCGTAGTTTTCGGATTATGCCTTGTTTGACCTGAGCGGCCAGTTCGTCTCTAAACGGGATTCGGAGTGGTTCCGATACTGGTCTGGAGCCGCGTATTTTTACTGGGACTGCTCCTTATTTCAAAACAAAACGGCAAGGAGGTCCGGACATCACTCGGCACACGCCGTCGAACACACGCGGTACTTCTGCCATGAGCGACGATAGGTCTGCTTTCTTTTGCTCCTCGGACGGCTGCGCCGTGGATGTAGATGAGATATGATTGATGCGGGCTTGTGGATACTTGGTGTGGAGCATGCTTAGTTTTCGTTGAGTTTCAGAGCAGAGTACTGGTTGCTGTAGGTCTTCTAGTACGTATAGCGTGGTGGCGACGGGACGGGATAACCCGTCGTCTGCAAGCCAATCGATCGTTGCCGCGAATGATCCGACGCAAGTGATGGCGTTTCCCGTGGCGGTGCGAGCTGCAACCCCTGGGCGAAGTGGAATATCTGGGAACGAAATGCGGTAGAGCGAGTGTGGGATGGCATCTAGTTGGGAGCCTATGTCTGGTAGCCCTCGGGTGGTAACTGTTGGCCCATTTGGGTGGGCCACGATGCTAATGGCCACTGACTCCTAGTCTGGGAGCTGGGCGACCAAAAAATGTTTTTTCTTTAGCAAAAGGTTTGAAGCTAAAATATGGTTAGGGGGGGTATGACACACACGAAAAGCCAAGTCTGTCGACTGGCGGCCGGGGCGTTCAAGCGTGACGCGATCCCGAAGTCGGCGGGAACCGTAAAAAAATCAACTTTGTTTAGCAAGCCCAAATTTTCCCTAGAAAGCAAGTTAACATTATGTTGATCAATAATCCCGCAAGACAGACGTCAAATTACAGGACTATAATACCAACAGACCATCTTAAAAATTAATAAAACCGTAAATTTTTTCATTTTAGTTTAGAAAATCCAATTTTTACATTAAAAAATAGAGCAACATTTGATTTATAATAATCCCGGTAGACAGACGTCGATATCTGAGCCCTTGGGGGCACCAGACGTCGGTGTGTAACGGTTTTTCACGAACTTTCAGTCGTTATTTGAAACCGGCAACGCTGTTTCGGATACCGGCAATGCTGTATCAAAGGCGCTTATTTTTAAATAGCTTGCGTTTCTGGAGGATAATAATGACTAGTAATTCATTAAAACTGGTTGTTTAACGCTTACAAATTAGTTGAGTTATTGGATAACATGTTTAATTAATAATTAGCTGCTAAGGCAGCATAAAAACGATATGGTGGCAGCATTTTTCACGTCAAACGACGGACCGATATCCTCACTTCGCCGACCGAAATGATCTTTATTATAAATTATTCTTATCGGGAGGGAATCTTATCGATACATAATTAGCGACATCACCAGTCGGGGATGTGGTGGTGTAGTGGATTAGAGCGTCAACACTTTGGAAAAAAGGCAATGAGGCTCTGGTTTCGAAACCCAGCTGAACCCGTCAAAAACCTGTAGCAGTCGCGCCGACGGAAGGCAGCACGCATAACACAGGGATTCTTGATTGCTTTCAAGGATATGACGTTAAACATACGGTGATGTGTTCAATCACATCTTCCAAATTGGAAACGAAACAGCGTCATTAGATCGGGATTCAGTTCCATGCGATAGTGCGCTATATAAATTGAGACATACATACATACATACATACCAGTCGACCCTCAGAATAACGTTCCTCTTAGGCGGTGTTTCAATAGTCTGGAAATAAAAGATTGATCAATGATCGCCATAGTTGTCGTGAACGATGCTGGTGAAAGTTGCTGCCGGCATATATAACTCGCGCATCCGAGGAGTTTCATCGTGTGTGGCATCAATCAGATTTTCAATAAATTCTCCAGTACGTCTACACAATGGCAAACAACAGCAACCGACCAGCTTCATTAAAAACAATAAGCGAAAAAAATACACGACATCCAGATAGTCGCTGGGAATAAATATCTAAAGAATTAATAGAAGGGAAACGTCTTTTTTGTTTTCAGTAGATATATATCCCGACCGGATCTCTGCTATTTGACTGTTATATTAGGGCCGTGCTCCTTTTGTCTGTCTGTTTTTTTTTCTATTCTTAAAGCTCAAAAAATAGGAAAGAGGAGGACTACATGCTGGTCCATTGGTTAGTTGGCAATGGCCAATTTGTTACCTTCCCATTGGAAGGCAACAAGGAAGGAGGGACAAGCGGACCGGCAGTGTGGTACTAAACGAGTTGACGTGTCGTCGCTCCTAACCGTCAATTTTGCGAGTGGCGTGTGATCAAATCAGACACACCCTTTCATAACAATAGTCGAAACGGGCGCCAAAGGTCGCAAACGGCTTCTTTTGTTGCAGGTTGCAGCATCCATCTAATAACAATAATCCAACCAGCAACACTGCTGGCTGACTGGCTCTTCTTCTTATTATTGCGCAAGGTATTACTACCAGACACATCGACAATGGATAGGGAAAAAGAGATGAGATAGATCAACCGATATAAAAAAAAATGAAATTGTATTTTCTTGGCTGGCCCCCGAGAAAATTGAAACAGGTCGAATTGGCCGATGACTCTGAAGGGAATCGTATCTGAAAGGAATTCTTCTCGGCGGAATTTCCTGTTCAGCCTTTCATTCTCGTTATTGTGTTGAATCTTTTTCTTTTTCTTTCTAGTCGTCTGATGGGCTTCGATCTCGTGTTCGCTCAGCGCCAAAAAGCCCGCGATATAAATGTCCTGCAACTTGTTGTTGCTATTGCGCTTAGTCCAGTCGACGACGAGCACAACGGCTGCTGGTGGGTCGTTTCTGGCGGCGGCCGGGACTTGGTTTAATACGATCCCGTTCCCGCCGCCGCCGCTGATGACGCCTCACACTATCCCAGATGGCTAACAGTCCCATCGTCATCGTCACAATGGCCGTGACAAGAAATGACAACATTTTCTTTAAAAAAAACGGCGGGTTGAATGAAAATAAACAACGAACAAAGAAAAAGAAAAGCACACAGAAACACAAACGCACGCACGGCAGACACAAATACGAGCGCAGATCTTCTCCTTTTTCTCATGTGTTAGATACGTGTCGATTGGCACGGAACGGGTCACAGTCGTCGTCTCTCGGATACTGCCGGATGTGGGGCTAGACAATTCTAGCAACTGCCAGAACTTTAGAGCTAGGCGAGATGGGGCAAGCAGCAGCATACTAACTGTCCTCTCTGACCAATGCGCATCTGTTCCACGGCATCAGATGGGCTTTTTTCTTTCTACGCTTCCGCCGTTCAGAACGCAAACCAAAAATTCCGGCGTGAAAGAAAAAGAAACTGGAAACGCAACATCAGCACTGACGCCGTGAAAAATGCTGCCACCATATCGTTTTTATGCTGCCTTAGCAGCTAATTATTAATTAAACATGTAATCCAATAACTCAACTAATTTGTAAGCGTTAAACAACCAGTTTTAATGAATTTCTAGTCATTATTATCCTCCAGAAACGCAAGCTATTTAAAAATAAGCGCCTTTGATACAGCATTGCCGGTATCCGAAACAGCGTTGCCGGTTTCAAATAACGACTGAAAGTTCGTGAAAAACCGTTACACACCGACGTCTGGTGCCCCCAAGGGCTCAGATATCGACGTCTGTCTACCGGGATTATTATAAATCAAATGTTGCTCTATTTTTTAATGTAAAAATTGGATTTTCTAAACTAAAATGAAAAAATTTACGGTTTTATTAATTTTTAAGATGGTCTGTTGGTATTATAGTCCTGTAATTTGACGTCTGTCTTGCGGGATTATTGATCAACATAATGTTAACTTGCTTTCTAGGGAAAATTTGGGCTTGCTAAACAAAGTTGATTTTTTTACGGTTCCCGCCGACTTCGGGATCGCGTCACGCTTGAACGCCCCGGCCGCCAGTCGACAGACTTGGCTTTTCGTGTGTGTCATACCCCCCCTAACCATATTTTAGCTTCAAACCTTTTGCTAAAGAAAAAACATTTTTTGGTCACCCAGCTCCCAGACTATCCTCCTCGGTGATCGCTGTCACTCGTTGAACGTGAATGCTGCCCACATTTTTGGGTTCGCTCTCACACACCGACGCGAAGTAATTGTCTTTTCCGCAATTGTCGCAGCTTTTTCCGAACGCCGGGCACTAAGTTGTGCCGTGTCGTTGGGGCCCACCACAATAACGGCATGGCGCTGACGTTTGGCCGTGAGACTTCTTGTCCGGGGCAAAACGTGTCTGTTTGTTGTCGCGCGTGGGTGACTTGCTAGATTTGTAGGCCGAGCGGCGGATGGCGTTAATGGCATGATCGTTTTGTTGAAGAGACGCAGCTTGTAGTTGGGATGTTTCGGCCGATGGAGGATTGTTAGTGCCTGATCTAGGGTGAGTGCGTCGCCGAGCTCTAGAAGTTTGATGCGAACGGTATTGTCTGATACAATGGATATCAGTTGGCCCAATATACGCGTCGGTTCACATAGGGCACAACAATCTTGTACGAAGTCGCACTTGCGACTGATATCACGGAGACTGCATAGCCAGTTGTCTGCCGATTGGTTTGGGAGCTGGAAAAATATTGTAATGTAATGTAATGTATTGAATTTAATATAGCGCCCTTTACAAAAATTGTTCAAAGGCGCTGTGGGCTCAAGACTAGATACAGAAGAGTTCAATTTGAAAATGCAGTACTGAACAAGTGGGTTTTTAAAAGTGACCGAAATTGTCCAAGGGACTGAGCAGAGCGGATAGAGAGAGGTAGGGAATTCCATAGTCGAGGAGCAAACACCGAGAACGCACGGTTACCATATGATTTTAAGCGAGAAGCTGGAACAGACAGTTGGTAGAGGGAGGCAGACCTAAGAGCACGAGGCGGGCAATATGGAATTATCAGTTCAGCCAGATAAGAAGGAGCAGAACCATGTAAACAACGATGAACCAGAACTGCGATCTTGAAATCGATGCGCTGACGAATCGGCAGCCAGTGAAGAGAGCGTAAGTGGGGGGTGATGCTCTCGAACTTCCTTGCCCCGGTGATCAGTCGCGCAGCAGAGTTCTGTACACGGCGTAGCCCGTCAAGACGAACGTCAGGAAGACCAGCAAGCAGGGAGTTGCCATAGTCAAGCTGAGAGATGACGAAAGCATGGACGAGCTGCTTGACTGCTAGGCGTGGCAAGAATTTCCTAATTCGAGCGATTCTGCGGAGATGGAAGTACGCCTTCTTACATGATGAACGAATGTGTGGGGCCAACGTAAGATGAGGATCAAAGATAACTCCCAGGTCACGAACACCATCGGAGATTGGGACGAGGGCGCCGCCAACGTCAAGTGAGGTGCCCTCAGGTGGATGTTTGGAGCTTGCCGAGGAAAGAAGAATAACATCCGTCTTCTCCTCGTTTAGTTTAAGAAAATTTTGCGATAGCCAACACTTAATCTCAGAAATGGCAGCAGATAGCGTTGAGTAGACCGCGTTTTGTTCATTTGCTCGAAATGACTGGTAGAGCTGGACATCATCAGCATAGTAGTGATCAGACAGGTTGAAACTATTTGCGATCTCGTGTAAATGACTGATGTACAGTGTGAAGAGAACCGGTCCAAGAACGGATCCCTGTGGTACACCGTATTGAAGAGGGACAGGTGAAGAACACACACCTTTAATGCAAACAGACTGCAACCTGCCTGAAAGGTACGATTCAAACCAACACAGCGGAACACCAGTTACTCCAAATTGAGTGGAGAGGCGATTCAAGAGGATCTCGTGATCAATGAGGTCGAAGGCGGCACTTTGGTCGAGAAGCGCCAAGATGACGGAATCGCCATGATCAATAGATGAAAGAATGTCGTTGAGAACCTTGAGAAGGGCAGTCTCGGTCGAGTGAAAGGAGCGATAGGCAGACTGCACTGGCACATAGAGAGACTGAGTCTCCAGGTGTCCAATGAGCTGCTTGGCCACCACACGCTCGAGAAGCTTCGAAATAAACGAAAGGGCAGAAACTGGGCGATAATTGCCCAGAACATCACGATCAAGCCCAGGTTTCTTCAGCAGAGGAGAGATGAAAGCCAGTTTCATCTCAGCAGGGAAGATGCCCAGCTCAAGGGAACGATTGATTAGGGCAGCAATTGGAGGAGCAAGCAAATCAGCCGTGGCCTTGACGAGAAATGACGGCATGGGGTCACGCAATGAAGATTTACATGGGCACGACTTGATGAGAACCAGGATCTCACTGACACTCACAGGCTTAAACACCGAGAAAGAGTTGCCACGATAAGGTGCAGAGTCACGTACCACATTGCAGGCCAAAACTTCCAGCGCGACGCGAATGTTGTTCACCTTTTCGGTGAAGAACGCGCTGAAACGTTCCGCCAGTTCTGGAAGTGAGTCATGGTTGGGCAGGGCCAACTGGGGCTTCTTGATCAGAAAAGAATCAACGACTTTGAAGAGGGACTTCTTCTCTAGATTTGCATTGATTCTAGAAACCAAAAAGGTAGATTTAGCCTCGTGAATCAACTTGTTTCGCGACAGACAGGCATCGTTGAACATTGCATAATGCACGTGGAGACCTGTCCTACGCCATAGTCTCTCCAAGCGCCTCAGTCTCCTCCGAGCAGCCAAAATCTCCTCCGAGCACCAAGGATTATCAGGACGAACGGCGAAAGATCTGTAGACCATCGGGGCGTGTGCATCAAGGACAGTAGCAAGACCAGTATTATACTGCAGAAGTAAGCCCTCAAGATCGTCAGATGGTGCTTGAAACAGTGGAAGATCGAGAATGTCAGCGCTGAAGCTATCCATGTCAATCGACTTCAGCTTCCTGAATGACACAGGTTTAAACGGGCGACGTGGTCGGTGGGCTCTCACCACCCAATGGACCACAGAGTGGTCACTCAGCGGGTCAGACGTGTAGCAGTCTGCAACAGAATCATCTGACGAAAGAGAGAGCACCAGGTCAAGAGTGTGGCCGCTGGCGTGAGTAGAGCCGGAAACGTGCTGAAGCAGGTCGAACGACTCGATGAGGCACAAGAATTTAGCAGCCGCAGGATTTAATGGATCATCAACGTGAATGTTGAAGTCACCCACGATCAGGATACGCCCTGGGTAGGTGGACAGGATTTCAAGAAGGGTGGAGAATTCTTCAATAAATAATCCAAAGTTGGAGGCAGGAGGGCGGTATACAACCACAAGCGTGATAAGAGACGAGTTAACAGTAAGAGCTACTGCCAGGTACTCGAAGGATACAGGAACATGGACGAGCGTGATCTTCTTAAGCACAATAGAGCTGCAGTAGATGAGCGCGACTCCACCACCTCTCCTTCCAATCCTGGGGATGTGAAGAGCAGAATAGCCAGCTGGACAGGCAGCACGAAGGATATCATCGCCGTCCACACTAGTCAACCAGGTTTCAGTTATGGCAAATACGTCAAGATTGTTGTAAACAATGTGATCCTCGACGAGAGCACAGCTGTTGCCTAGTGAACGAGTATTGGCTAGACCACAATGTAAATAACACTTAGCAGCCCGGGAACGCATGGCGGCCCTACCACCTCTATAGCTGCGTCTTGATCTAGGAGAAGAAGCAATCCCAAGCATTCGTAGACGATGGAAGTATATCGGTGGAAGTCTGGCAGGGATGTGGGAACAGACCGAGAGGATGGCAAGGCGTAGTAATGCCTGAGGCAGTGTGAATAGCTCCATGTGAAATGTAAACAAAACACAGGTAGAGGCCAAAAACATAGACACAAGCACAGAATGTGGCCAAAACTAGATGAACTGCACAGATTCGTGATCACGAATAACTCACGGACACAATGGTGGTAAAGATGTTGGTCAAAGATTCAGCAAACACAACAAAAATTGAACAAAATCAAGAGCCGATAATCGGTGCTGCCATGAAGGCGCGACTCGAGCAGACGACATATTGCGAATTGATGACGCCAGACGTGCCGGTTCCGGCCCGCATTGCAGCGGGTGCGGTAGGTTGATGATTTCCTCGTGATCTCCCAGTTGGACTGCCGTGAGTCTGGCTGAAAGTACAGCCTGCAACGTAGGGGTTGACAGGCAAGATTTAAGCTGATTTGTCTTGTACGCGGAACGTGCGGCGGCGTCGAGTACTTCATCGATGGTTGATAGAGCCAGAAATATCTTCCATCTTTCTTCCCATACGCCGAATGAATCGCGTTCAGCTTCCAGATCGAAAGGTGGTGGTGAACCATAAGGCTTAAATGTTCTGGGTGGATTCACTATTGGTTGTTGCGGAGCTGCATTGGCTGCGGCTGCGGCTGCTGCTGCTGCTGCTGAAATCGAATGTTTAAGCTTCAAAAAGATGAACATGACCATGCTTCAGCCAAATTATACTTGCCAATTGGCAAATTTTGAAAAATATACATTTTTTTCTTTTTTAAGAAGAGTAGGTTTCTTCATATTTGGGCTAGGCCGTGGGCGGCCGTGGGCTTCCCCCGTGTTGAAGGGCGCGCGCGCGCGCCGCGTCACGCACTCTCCTACGGTACTCTTCAACGAGCACGTTGAAAAGACGCGAAAAAATCCGTTTTTTTTTATTTGTAACTCTTAAACCAATTGCGGGTTAAGCCTAATTCTTTTTTTTTTTGCTTATTCATTACAACTATTTCTATGGCTGTAAAAAAATGAGGGCCGTCCGAGCGGCCAGATTAAGTGAAATGCAACCAAACTTTTAGTATTAGAATCATTTTCTCTGGTGGACGGGATTATTATTTTTTTATCGGACAGAAACCAAAAGAAAGAAAAATTTTTTTTTTTTTTCTTTTTGCTGTTTTTTAAATAAAAAATGAATGGGTGAAATATGAAATAAACCACAAAAACGCACATAAAAAAATTAAAAAATGGGAAATTTGGGGAACTTATTACTCAACTTCTGCTGAGCGGAAAAAATTTTCCTTTGGCAAAAGTAATCCCAATAACAGGAAGAACCCACAGTAAAAAAATGGTACAAATCTTTTTTTTTTTTTTTTTTGCGACGGAAAAATTCGACTTGTCATCGAATGACCCTTCAATCTTGAACTTGAAAATACGTTCTTAGACTGTGATAGGCCTACTTTGCATATGAAGAAGTATGAATGGCTGTAAAGGAAATATGCTGGAAATATAGAAATATGTAAAGGAAGTGAAAGATGCCGTGGCAATTTAGACAGTTTCGACCGTCGCGCCACGACATCATTTCGTGGCAATAGATCTAACCATTTTGAAATGCAGCATTAAACAAAGAGTTGAATTTTTTACTGATAGATGGCGTATACGGTATCTATCGATATCTAAGAAGAAATTGATATTGCATCAGCAGTCCAGCACGCAGCGAGCACACTTTCCCCATGCGATTGTCGTTCTAAGGCAACACTAACATTGGCTCATTTAATTTTTCCCCACGGTATCCTAAAGCCTTTATCATTAACTTTGAAATCTTGTAAGTCTTGTAATAAAAAAAACCATAGTTGTTAAATAATCAAAACAATATTTATTTATCATTTGGTAAGGTGCTGATACTGCTGATATCTTAACAGAAAATGCCTAAAGGATTTCATCGTGGAAAGAATACCAGCACTAGGAGAACAGATAGATTTATAGAAGATAATATTGTCCAAAATGAAAGGGTCTACTATAGTATGTTATCAAGTATTTTAGACATTAGGGTTCTAAATCTGCTAATCTTGCATTGTTGTATGTTTTCATGTTGGGAATTTTATAGATCATGATACCCGTGAGACTTCAGACAAACAAAAATTCAGACCAAGTTTCAAGAGTGGAAGAATTGATCGCAATCGTTCCAGACCAGTGGATAGCTCCAAATTACAAAGAATTATTGAACAAGATGTAGACATGGCAGGAAGTTCGTCACATGGAGACTCTCATCCCAGACAGTAAATACAAAATCCAGAGTTTCAACTGATTGAATGCTTCAAATAATGGGAAACATTGTGGTAATTGTTTCTCATTCTTATGTAAATCTTGTTTTTCAGTGTTCCATATTCCAGACCTGGAGGAAGAAAAAGTAATCATGCACGGCCTCAGCAGAATTCTAGAGGGGGCTCTTCTTGGAGTAGAGTTACGGTCAGAAGCAATTTAGAATTTTGTGTTTGTAGTTATCTTATTTTAAAACCTTTTGTTATTCTTAGATTCCTCATGGAAAGAAATTTGAAAAAGATTTCATTCTGAAAACATTACTGAATGCTTCTAAAGTATCTTTCATTCCAATTTATGTGAGATAAATTATTATCAATAACTTAGATAGCTATAACATAAAGAAATGGTTTTTCATTTAGTACCATATTGAAGGCAACAATGCAGTCTTTTTCATTGAAGACTCAACTGCAGCTGAAGCATTATCCACACTAAATAAGCAAATCACATTGCATGATGGTTTCAAGGTGTTGTATCTAACTGGAACAAATAATATTGAAATAACTGTATAATACTAATCAAGGCAATTTTTTAGTTGATTATATTGGTTAAATGGAGCCCAGCACCTAACCTACCAATAAATGAAGAGTTAAAGGGAAAAATCAAGCAAGTAATGAGCCGCCGTTATGATCCGCAGATGAAGATGCTTAATCTTTCTCAGTTTCACTTGGATGAAGGTAGAATTATTATATAAACTTCTTTTGCCATTTCCTTAATTCCATGAAAATTGTTGTACAGAATTATGCACAGATTTTTACACACCTCTTAGTCGAGAAAATGTCATGCAGACAGTGGTGCAAATAATTGGGGATCATATACCAGATGTCCAAGTTATAGATTTATCCAACAACAAAATTTACAGTGTGGATCAAATGAAGCCTTTAGTTACAAAAGCAGTCTTCCTTAAGTCCTTGAATTTGGGCAACAACAAGCTTGGCCAAATTACTTCGCTGGATCGTTTACAGGGATTGAAGTTGGAAGAACTAGTTCTCAATCGGAACCCTCTTTGTGATCGCTTCAATGAACAGAGCACCTATATAAGGTAATGCTATCGAAATTGCTACACATGGCGATATTTATTTTATTTTGGTATAAAATATATCATTTTTGGAATAAGTTTTGAGAACTAGAATAAGATTTAAACTTGAAAAATCTCAATATGCAGCGATGTTGAAAGGGACATTTAGAATAATATTACGCGTAAAAGTATGATGTGAATTCGACTAGTTGTCCTCTTTTGTCTTAATGTTTATTTCATACAATTCAAATTGATCAGCTCAATAACTGCCTTATTAGTGTCAACTTCATCTGACATCTTTTTACCCCAGTCTTAACTAAAAAAAAAAAAACTAAAAAATCCCATAATAATTTTCATAAGATGTGCCCCCCAATATTCAAAGTTTTCCTCCCCATTCTGTGAAAAGACCGCTTTTATTTCAACTCAGTTTGTGGATCATTTTAAAACTCCTGTGTTGGTGGAAATATTTTCAAAATGGAAACATCTTTACTTGGATGAGAAGTCGAATGATGTGTCATCTTAACTTCACGCATACATCATCAATTCAACATCCATCATCAATGCTGTATTCTACATTGCTTTGTTACTTCTGCCAACTGTTACGGGACGCCATTCAGCTACTTCTCGCCTGACATCAACCAATCGCCTTTTCCACAACAACAAATACGGATTCGGACATTGCTTCCTAAAATTCGTTCTCTTAAGCATGTGATTGTGCCGCAGCTGAAGCAACGGACGAAACCATGTGAAAGTCGGTGTAGATATGTTGTTCAACAAATCGTCCCACTACGGATTCATCTCACCGAGCCGTCACTGAATACGTTTGTCCACAACGTTCACCCTCAAAGACAGGGCATGTGTGAGGTCGTGGCGAAAATTCGGCTGAGTGGAGCCTCTAATCTTCATCGACGAAAAGAAAACGGAGTGCCTTATCAACTAACCGGCCAAGGTTCATTCACATTGCAGTTCATCAGAAGATCCAAATCGTCTTCGTCTCTTATCGTTCTCTACAGAAATAATTCGTGTTTTGCTATGCCCGGCTTCGAAGATGTTCCGGGTCTTCAATCCACAGATCTCTTTCCACAAATCTTCACATCACAAATCAACCAAAAACAAACCCATACAAGAAAAAAAAAATCCAGACCAAAATTTCCCATCACATTTTGTTTATTTAAATGTCCTTCGATTAAAAATATTGCAATCGTAAATTGATCCGATAACTCAACCCTTTAATTTTAGTCGAATTCAATCATGTATGAAATTATATTTTCATTCTCTAACTTTGAGTCTTTTTAAGCTGATGTAATACGATGGTCCCCTTTCGTCACATCGCTTCTATTTGAACTAAAATTTATATCTAACTGGTTCTCGTTCTCTAGTCACTTATTCCCCCCCCCCCCCTTGTAATGTTGAAGGTGTTGCAAATTTCACAATTTTAGTTTTATGTTCTTGCTTATCTGTTTAATCTTTATATTTTTATGGCCACGGTCAACCTAATCGCAACGCAATCGTGGCTTATATTTCAGCGCCGTAAGGAAACGTTTTCCCAAGTTGGTCAAATTGGCAAGTTTGTTGAAATAATAACTTTTAGTATTTGAGATTAACAACTTATCGTTTTCTAGGATGGCGTGGAGTTACCGCCAGTAATCTCCTTCGACATTGGAGCAGAGGACGTTGCTTTACCACCATCTAGTGGCAGCTGGTTTGTTTCCGACGAAGCACGCCAGATAGTCCTTGTTTTCTTGGAACAGTACCTATCGGTGTATGATTCAGATGATCGCCAACCACTTTTAAATGCATACCATGACTCGGCTATTATGTCATTGACATGTTCTTATCCTCCGGGACAGACAGCGAATGCACCCTCAAGGTATTTATTAGAACTGTTATCAATTTATTTATAGTTCATTTTAACGTTCATTTTAACGTTCGTTTAAAGGTTGGACTCTTACATGAAAGACAGTCGCAATCTGAAACGAATAGATGATCCGCAACGTCGTTTTCGATTACTTCAACAAGGCAAAGTCGATATAGTTTCGTTTTTATCAAAATTACCAAAGACTTTGCATGATCCAAGCAGTCTTGTAGTGGACGTTCCTGTTACATCGGTATGATAACTTATTTTATTGATAAACTGTATTTCCAAAATATGTATGTGTTACATTAGAGTCACCTGATTGTCATGTCTGTGACGGGTGTTTTTCGGGAACGAGCGGAAAGGCATTCTCTGATACGTTGGTTTCAACGGATATTCATCATCATTCCGAGCACTGGAGGGGGTTTTTGCATCGTTAATGAGCAAATTCATATTTCGTGTGCTACTCCCGAGCAAATTAAAGCGGCTTTCAAAGGTAGGATTTCTTTGCACTAAATGATTTGTCTGGTAACATGATTATCAATTCTATCTTGTTCTAACAGAACCAGTCGCTGTTCCTGCAGGACTTTCCACTCAAGCGTCATCTGTTTCCGTTGGTGAAACTACAGCAAGTTCTACTCTTGTTGATCCAGTCGTTCAGCAGCAAATGGTGGCATCATTTTCCGAACAATCGGGAATGAATACGACTTGGTCATTAAAGTATTTATTTTTCCCGCTGTTTACATAAATCAAAATTAGAGATCATGTTTTCATACTATTTGTAGGTGTTTAGAAGAAAATGGTTGGGTTTTCGATCGTGCTGCCTTTGTTTTCACCGAGCTCAAAGCCGCCAACCAGATCCCGCCAGAAGCGTTCATCAAATAGTACGGGGATTGGGATGTCGGTGATATTGTCTTGGATATTCTTACGAATTGTTGGCATTCAATAAAAAAATGTTTGCAGTTCAATGATACAAACTTGATTTGAAATTCGTCATCTTATTTGTGCGAACCAATTTCCTAACTGCTAAGTTTTACAGATTATAGAGTTTAGAATTCCTTCGTCTCTGAACAAAGTAATAATGGTTTTAATCATCTGTTAAATTGATTGTACAATGATGCGTCACTGAACGCCTTGCCTTTTAAGTTGATGCAAAAATTTATCAAGCATCGATATGGTTTTGTTATCAACAAACATTTGATATGGCGGTTGTAGCGACACCCACACCTTTTCACAATTTTTTTAACGCGGAATCCTCTTTATCCTTGATAGGCTTTCTTTCCTCACCAGACTTAAAATTAAAAAATTGAGTGGAGTCTCTAAGTGTTTGTTGCTATAGAAACTGGAAAGGGAAAATTACTGTACAACGAAAATCCTTTCTACTTCTACATGATTTATTCATTTGATTTCGACCAACATATTTATGTGTGCACTATATATATTTGCAAATGTTCCAAGATTGTGACTTCCCATTTTGTCCATCAATTGCAAAGTCACTCCATCACGTATTTTAAATTTTTAGTTTCTTTCAACCCAGCTTTATTGAATATAGTTACAAACGTACCGTATACCGGAAGGTCACAACCGGAACTCCAGATGGCTACCCCCACAGGTATGGGGTACGACCGACCGTGGGAACGAAATAAGATTCGACCTTTTACTGCCGTAGATTCGGCTAGTTTTTTGTCATTTTTGTAATTTAATTTTCTTATATTTCTACTCAATCTTCCTTTGAAACCTTCTATAGAATTTACCATTTTTCAGGTTGAATTAGTAAAAAGAGGGAAATACCTCACGTATTAACTAAAATAACAATTTTTAAATAAAATGATCAAATAGGCCAACCTGGGAAATTATTCACCATTTAAAAAATCATGAAATAGTGACAAAGATGAAATGTTGGTTTGTGTATGATAAGAGAACCTGTGTGTGTATATAGAGTGTAGCGACCACAGCAACTTGTGAATCAGTTTCTAAACTGTTAATAAAGCGCATCGCACCCGAGGATTGGGAGGAGGAGCTTACAAGCTCAAGCTGGCTGACGAGTTCCTCTCGCAAGGTCCAGCTCAGTTTAAGCAGCCAGTCATTACGTCCCCTTTCCCTCCCCTCCTAGTTGGGTTGGAGAATTGGGCTTCCAAGCCACGTCCGGCGTGTTGTGTATAGTGAATCGAGTATATACCATTGCCGTCGGCTGACATATCATAACAGAGCTACACCGAGTTTGGCGCTGAACACTACGTTACAACACGCAGCAGAGAAGCCGTATACTATTATTGAGTGTGCATCAAGCCTCGCAAGCTTTGGCGATTACATCCAGTGCTGCGAATAACTAGAATTTCGGCTTTTGTTTTTGCAATTTTATGTGTGTGCTTTTGTTAGTTATCGCAAAATAGTCCTGGTTCTGGCCAAGTCATGGATTCGCGGACCTGGTTTCGCAACCTTTGGCAAGTGAATTTTTAAAACAAACCTTTAGGCGTCATTTCGATTCTTATTGTGAAGTGAAGTGATCTTCGAACTAAAAAAATCCAATATTTTGTGGACACAGCTGATGCCAAATCAACTCCTATCCAAACTACGACTAAAACGAAGTGGACTCGTCAGTTTGGATTTAGGTTATGTAATCGGATATCAAAACTAATTCCTAGCCGTTCTTCAGCGACTTCTTTTTTTTTTCTTCTTCATAATCAAGTGGAATCCTTTACTCAGCAATCATGTCCCTCAATCACGTAGTTGTTTATCTGTTTTTATCACTCACCATTACGATCGGGCAACTGTCAACCACCGAGACGTGCGTGGATTTCTGTCATGTGGAAAACTACTGCATCTTGCAGTGCTCCTCAGAGGTACGTTTAATTGTGCAACTTAGATAAATGATTTGGCTTGGCGTTATTCCGTATTTCGTTGTTCCCTTGTGTTGGTGTCCTTTGCCTTTTGTTTTGCTTGTCTTTTTCAAAATGACTTTTATTTGTCATTTTCGTTGTTTACTTTCCATTCGTTTATTTTCTATACCTTTCACTTCACCCATTGCGTTTCCGGTTCGCCAGAGAGAGAGAGAGAGTGCAGGTAAAGTTTGAAACCTCGTTCGCGTCCCTTCCTCTTCATTTGTGCGCTCCCTATGTACCTCGTTTGGCTCCCTCTGGCAATCTCCCTTCTCGTGTCTTCCTGCCACCCACAGCCAGCAAAAAAATGAAGGGCTCATTCAGGTACACATGAGAAAGAAAAAAAAAGAGTCGACCATCGACTAAAAGATGACGACCGGATGTTAAATTATTTTTTTTTTTTGGTCTTTGTGTTATTTCTTCCCCCCCCCTCTCTCTTATTTTTCTTTTATTTCAACTTTTACCACTTTACCATAGTGTGCGCATTTGCATTCCGATAGTGAGAAAGACCTTAGCGGACGCTAGTTCAAATATAATTTTTGACAGATTAAACATGGATGATATTTGCTATGCAAAATTATTTGAATGCGCATAAATGTGTGTCATGCAAAGTCTAGGGATATTTCCAGAGAGAGACAGAGAAGAGATAAAAAGTAGCAAGTGAAAGTTCGAGAAGCGGAAGTGTACATTCAGCGCAACAAGTTCATCCGCTCTAAGTCACCGATTCCCCCCTTTCTTTCTTCTTTCTCCCGTTGTTATACGGAAGATCAATTGGTCCATGGTGGATGAGAGCATGAGACAAAGCTTATGACTTATGAGAGAGCTGGCGACATCTTTAGGAACCTCCCGGCATAGTTCCATGTTGTATAGAGTTGAAAGCTACTTGACAAATGTCGCTGTTTTCTGTTGATTTCGATGACTGTAGTATGTACTGTAGTATGTATATATTATAATAGGAGCGTTTACTTGAAGGAAACAACAACTTTGCATGAGCCCGCGAGAGATGAAAAGTGCTGGCATCTGCAAGACTGCAAGTTGGAGAGAACTAACAGACTTGTATATTATTTCCAATGCGCCTCTTCTTCTAATGTTTCTCCCGCTCTATACGGCCACAAGAAGAAGAGTAGAAGAAGAAGAAGAAGAAGACACACCAAAATTGTTTTCTTTTGTTTATTACTCAAAGGCAGAACTCTAAACTGTCCCTTGCACCGCACAGCCTACCACTCAGGAAAGGAAAAACATACAACAACTATGTGTGATGCAGCGCTGTGCTGGCCATCGCCAGAAACTTGCTACACATATACATATAAGCTGGCGGCCGCGGCCTATACGACGTGTGTCTCTTGAGCTCTAGTCCTACCCTGATGATGTCTGTTCAAGCTCAATCTTCTCCCCTTGCTTCTGATATATCCCACCCCCACCCTCGCTATAGAGGTTCCATCAGCATTTTCGGTTTTTCTTCTCTCGGTGTCCGAGCACCCGACAAGAGGTCACAAAACCGGCACACTCTTGGAATCTTTCAACGGCACTGTACAAATGGCTACAAGTTGTTCTTTCCTTTTCTCGCGCTTAAACATCGCGCTCTCCCCCTCCCCTCCCCCCCCCCCCCCCCCATCCAAACTATTCTGACCTCGCCCATCAAGTACATACACGTATCTAGTCTGCTCTGCTCTGATAGAAATTTATATACATACGAAAAGAAAACTTAGAAATGAGACAAAGATGAAACAAAATGACGACCGTCTACCGTCTTGTCAAATATTATGGATTAAATACTACACTTTTAGTTTTGCGTGATCTATTTTTTAAAATTGAAAGAAATATGTGTCAACTTACGCGAAGAATCGGCGTCATCTTTTGCATCGATTGGAGTTGATGAATATTAAATAACCGACACGTACGCTAGCTGTGTGTTGTAGCTATACTTTTGCCCTAGTAAAGTTCAAAGCACCTCACTGCATGTTTGTTCTAAAATCAGTCCCGTAAAAAAAGAAGATTAGATGGCTCAGTTTTGGACACAGCAATCGACTTGTTTAGTGTTGTCGAACGAAGAAGGAGAGAGAGAGAGAGGGGGGGGGGGGGGAATGAAGGACTGGTCATCTAACAGTCATTTGAGATTGCCGGCATCTGCTTTCAAGGCTGCTATTCATCATCAATTCCTCTGCTGGCCGCCCGACGTACACACGACTCGTCAGCATCAAGTGCGCAATGACTGACACACTCGTCATGTAACAAAATCCGATCGTGACCTTTTCGTGAACCCGCTCTCCTCCTCTTATAGGAACAACCCCCCCAGACTCATCAACCATGTTCCACCCTCCCATATAGCTCAGGCTATTCTCCTCCGAGTCTAATCAACCTTATCGTCTTGGTCGACATTTCGGCCATTGGCTATTCGGCTGCTGCCCTTTTTTTATTTTTTGAAGTGGCGCATCAATAGCAACAGTTCACATGTATACTACGTTTTACTCTAAATAGAATACACGTCGTTTTATTTTTCAGGTGCAGCAGCTGCGTACTGATAGCGTATAATTCTATGTAAAAGACTTGGTAAATGATATTCCGTTGCTGGCGATAGTGTATAGATTTTCTGGAATGATTTAGCAGTTAAGATTATGAGCGTCTATTGCGCTTGGAAATGGAGAATTACCAACCGACTGACTATAATAACTCAAACACTTTGCGAGTTATACATGTACTTGGGTGTGGTGGATTCTTCTCCATCAATATTCCCAAGGATGTTATCAATAAAAAAATCATTTTCGTGCAGTATGTCGAGACGAGGGAATTGTAATTGCACGTCGCCCTAGTCGGCGCAGCTGACGGCTGCTTACGCTGAAAGGAAATACTACAGTCAAAATAAAGTGTACGCGCAATAAAGTTTTTGCGATTTGGCGCGCAGTATTATGTGCATACCTTGTGGGCTTCATCTTAAAAAGAAGGCTTTTGGTTGCATGTTGGACAAAGTATTATTATGACCAGGTGGCTTTCAAAGCATTAATCGCATTTAAAAAGAAAAATCAAAACTTCAATCTTTTTTTTGAAATTTTAACTGTGGTTTATTATTCTTTTATATAGAACAGTCCGGACAATTCACCTAACGACTTGTGGTGTGATGCATCGTGTAGAAAGGAACACGTAAGTGAACTGTCGTCAAGAAATCGTGATAAATTAAAAAAGAAAATGAATCAATTCGTTCGTTCGTTGACATTTGCAGTGCATTGGCGGTTGCCGCCAGTGGGACAGAGCCTTGAATTCCAGTTGCTATGCCGCCTGCGTAAGTTTCTTAAACAGATTTTTTATTTATTGGATTCACAATGAGATGATGGCCAGCACATCTCTCATCTATAACCCCCCCAAAAAAACATCTTCTTTTCGAATGATAATAATCAAGTGACCATCAGCAGATGGTTTCCTCCTCCGAAATGCAGCGGTTTGAATTTCAATTTTTTCTCGGTCTACGATATAGCCGTAGCGTATATATATAGGAACATAATACCATAATATTGGAGCATCGCTAAGGATTCACCGCTATGAGAATGACGACGGCTTCACGTATTGTACAAGATTTGTTTCTGCCTTTTCGGTAACTTTTATGAAGAAGCCGTATACGTCAGATGGAGGGGGAGAGGGAGGGGGGATTACCTGACACGTGAAAACAAGAAACCAGAAGAGATAGACTAGTATATTTTTTGAAGTGCTAATAAGATTTTCGCTAAGACGCCGATAACAATTAGTCGATTCCGCCTTATGCGTTATGTTGATTATTTCGACTTCTACAACAAATAGAATTCTACCGATGGGCACACCCGAGGACAGACCCTCTATTGTTTGCGGGGATGCAACTTGGCCATCTCTTCTTACGTCGACGAAATCAAAGGTATACAAATCGTTGACATAATTTTTTTCCCAACAAACACCAGAGAATGTAAACATTTCCAATGAATTAACTATTTCAAAAATGTCACTGCGCACCATTTTTGAATTTTAATTTCTATTTGACTATTTTTTTAAATTTCTTCCGATACCAGTCGTCATAAATATTGTTTTTCTCAAGACTGAAACTGGATATGTGTTTATTAATATTTTAACAGAAGCAAAACTCTGTCTTTTTTTTAACAAATTATATTTTTGAGCCGAAATATCTAATAGTCCACATGTAAATGAAGCAGCGAAAAGTTTGGTTGTGAATTCAACGCCAATTGCCACACAGTGGGTTGAAGTTGCACGTTGACTAACACGTTGACTAATAAACCCGTTGACTAACAGAACAACAATTTTGTCTTGACAGCTCGGATGGGGAGGATCGCGGCGCCGATTCCAATTGCCGGGTCGATTAGCAACACTTCGGTGACGCTGGAGTGGAAATGGAATTCGACGGGCCTGGGCTGGCTGCACATGAGCCACGCGATCAACGTTTCCATCAAATGGTGCCACTCTCAGCCCGAAATGTGCAGCACTTGGGAGGCCGTCCCTAACGCCACGGGACGGTCCGGCCAATCGCTGGTGACGGTGAACGAACTTCGACCCTACACCAACTATCGGGTAAGCCACAGCCAGTCGTCTCAATCACTACGCAGTCGCGGCCATATTCCAGCAGCTACTTGTCAGCATAGTGTACGGTGACGGGCTGACGGCCTTTGGCGCTGTTGTTCAATGTCATCCTCAGCGCTCAGTATGACACCGGGCATGTGCTGCCGCTGGCCTCTTCAAAGTCTCAATTCTTTTAAATGACATGGCTCCATGGTCCAGCAGCAGTCGAATCGTCCGACGTCTAACTTTATTATTTTCGTCCCTGGCATTGGTTCACGCCTTTTTGATTCAGTTTCGCCTAGTGATCGTCTTGGCCTCCGATCGGGAGCCGCTGACGTCCGAGGAATCAGCTCCCGTCCTGACGTTGCCCTCCGGTTTGCCCAGCTCGCCGCCCGTCAATCTCCGGGCCGTCGTCCTGGACGCCAACCGCATTTCCATCAGCTGGGACCCGCCGCACTATCCCAACGGACCGCTCGTGTCCTATTCTCTCAACATCCAAGAAGCCTCATCGCAAAATGCGGCCGACAGCTATCAAGGCTCTCAGGTAAGGACGGACTCATTTACCGATTGACTTTTCTCTCGCGAGTGCAACTGGAACGGCTTTCGGTTTGTGCTAAAAAAAAAAAAAAAACAACTGCGGCATTTGTCAGGGTTTGCGGACTGGAAGGTCGGCGGCTAACTCTCTTGATCTCACGGTGGAAATGACACGCAATTGTCTTATTATTATTATTGGCTTTCTCCGTCAAAAGTCTAAGCTGCTGGCTGACAGCAGTAATATGGCTCTCTCTCTAGCACATATGCATGCAGCAGCGACAGGGAGCGAGAGAGAGCGGGACAAGGCGACGCCAAATTGTTATGGTGTGCATCTTTTCAAACGATCTCTCCGATGGTTGCTGAAGAAGATCAGGGATTCGATAAGACGCTCTCGGGTTGCATATACGCTCCTTGGCCGTCTCCAGGCTCTGACCTGAATGATCTTTGATCTCACTGATTGTGAACATGATTTCGGGTTTTTTTCTTCGTCTTGTTTCTCTCTCGCCCCGCGTTCTGCCGTAAATCAACGGCGCACTAAACTCGCAGCTCGCGTCCTCTCACTCGCTGCATCGAAACGCCTAGCAACACCATTGGAAAAAAGAACAAGAAAATGGGAAAAGAGCCAAATAAGAAAAGGATGCGGCAATAGAGAGGAATGTAGTGATCTGTGTTTGAACGTGTTGATGTTGGTAAACAAACTTCGACCATCTAATGTTCAAGTGGGCATGAACCGTTGGAGCTCATCATCTCCCCGCAACGGCGACTCTTCTTTCGCATCATAGGCAAATGTTTACCAGCAGCACCAGCATCCATATCGTTCGATGGGTTGATATCTTCGATTCTTCTTCGTCGTCAAATTCGATAGCTGCTGGCAATAATACAATTACATCTTTCTCTGTATCTTTCCTGTCAATTGCTACCGAGCTCACTTGATTCCCAACTGAAAGAACCAATAAGTTGAAACAATCCTCTTGTCGAGGTTCTTGCGTCCGTATCAAAATAGCTCGATCCATTTACATGATGCTGCTGTTGGCGTCTAAAAGTTAACAATATCTATTTGTTTGCAACGCCACAGGATGTTGTCGCAAACAGTCGCTCTTACACCTTCGTTCATCTCAAACCCAACACTACTTACGTTGTATCGGTGGCTGCGTGTAATTCTGTCGCCGGAGGCGTTGGCCCTTTCGCAAGCCGTCCGGTAACTACGTATCCGTTGGAAAAACGTAAGTTCTGATTTCATTGATGTCGAATTATATTGAACACGCTCTGGGAGTATCGTTTCGCATTCTTTTAATTTTTGTTGAATGTTTTTCTCTGATTTTATAGTTGGTAATGATTTGAAGCCATATTTCCTGATCGTCGTTGACAACAAGTTCATCTACCGCCACGAACCGGGGCTAATCGATTACACAAAATCGCCGATTCACGAAAGTCCGACCAACTCCATTACAGGTAAAAATAAAACAAACAAACAAAACAAAACAAGCGCAACACCTGTCGCTGCTGGATCAATTAAATCAATTGACCTGCTGTCAACAGGTCTGGCCGTTCACGCCCGTCAAGGTTCTTTGTTCATGGCCGACGACGATGGATACGTCTACGAGTTGAGTCTCAAGTCGAAATCGGACGTTCGAAACCGCTGGCACGTTGGCAAAGAAATCGTCCACGTCGTGGGACTCAGCGTCGATTGGCTCTTTGATCGTCTCTACTTGCTGATCGAGAACGCCGAAGGCACCAGCTGGCAAATCTCCCGCTGCAAATTGGATGGTCGCGAATCGACATATGTTGTGACTGATATCGCCCATAAACCGTCCCACTTTGAAGTTGATCCGTTCAACGGGTAAGTGATCTATTTGTTTCCTTTAATTACTTATCATTTCTTTAATATTACCATCTCTGCGAGAGATCAAAGCTTTCTGCCCAAATTGAAATGGATAACTTCACCGCCTCGCTGATAAACCTTTGGGAAATTTAAATATTGCTTATTTAATTTTACATCGTATATTTTCTATTCGATTTTTAGCCTAGATGGTATTTTCCCCTCCCTTAAAATTTAATCTCTAGTGCGGCGAACGCTCCTGAATTCCCGTTCATAGTTTTATTGATTAAATTTTGTTATTTCTCAATTTTTCTGGTAAATTTAGAAAATTAGAAAAATCAAAATTTTCACTGCTGCTTTCTTTTCTTTCCCTCTTTGTTGTACATTTTAAATTGACACTTGTGAGTTTTTGACTCGGTTTATTACTACAGTATAATTTATTGAATAATGTGAAGACCGTCAAAACGACCGTTCGGTAACAAAATGGTGTGATTTCGTTTCGCGCAGTTTCCTCGTATGGGCAGTCAACGAGACAGACGCAACTGGTGGTCTATTCATAGTCGATTTGGCTTATCTGACTGATCAGCCCTTATCGGCAGCCGAGGTTAAAACTGAACTGGACGGCCCAATTCGGCAAATCGTTAAAAACGTCGCCATTTCAGCTTTCAAAGCCGACCCCATCAATTCCCGTGTATTTGTCATGATGAACGACGTGCCAACCAACCGAACCATTCAAGCCATTCCTTACAGCGGGTATGTGTATATGCCGCCCCTTAAATTATGATCAGATCTACTACGTTATACACTATTTATTGGCATTAACTAATATTTGATTTTCTCGCTGTATACTTGTATAGGAGCTGGCCGAAAACCGTTCGGCATTCGTTGCGTGACGCGGAAGATGTCAGTTATATGGCATATCTGGACGACGTTTTCTATTGGATTAATCTCGGGCATTCGTTTTTCGAAGAAGTCGACCCCAAGAGGGACATCCATGTGCACCGGTTTGCCCCGAAAGCCGAAAGCAGCCACACAGCTCTCGTCCTCTGCGACATTCGAAGCCAACCGACTCCCATTCCACTGACGCCCATTCGCAATCTCGAAGCTCTTTTCGGCTCCGATTCCGTCTACGTCAGGTGGGACCCTCCGTCCACCGTCTCCCACAGAGGCAGAGGCGCCTGGCAGAACTGGTCCTACCACATCCAAATCGGCGACGTTCAACGGGACATTTCAGTGGCCGAAAACGACATCAACACCACCGAAATCAAATTGAATGTCTTGCGCCCCAACACGACTTATTCGATTGTGGTCCAGCCGGCCACGGATTACGATCGTATGCGCTACGCTCCGCTTCGTCCCATCTCGTCCGATTCCGGTCACGTCGTGTCCATCAGCTCCTATTTCTTTGGCAAGACGCTGGCTAGCGGCGAAGAGCTGAGGCCAATATACTGGGCGACCAGTGACGGTGCCATTTACCAATCCACCTCAGTAGGAGAGGATGTCCGTGAATTTTCGGGTCTCAATTTTTCGCTTTTTCCCAATCGAGAACAGAAAAATCGCCATGGAATCAAAGAATCGGTAGAGGTCATCAATATGGCCTGGATGAACGACTCCATTTACGTCGTGACCAACACCAATAGGGTCTACCACATCGACTTACCTTCACGCAACATTACCATCATGGAGGGACTAGAGGCATCCAGTGTTGCCACCGATTGGCTTTCCCGTAAACTCTACTGGTCTTCTACTAACAGACAAACGGTGAGATTGTCGACGAACAATAAATTCGCGATCTTCGATTTCGTTTGATTTGATTTCTTTTCGAAATGGAATAGATTGGACGCTGTTTAGCCGACGGCAGTGAACCGGAATGGTTGCCAATCATCGGCCGGGCTACTTCTTTAGCTGTGCACTCCACCAAAGGGAAACTGGTCTGGTGTACCGGCCACTCGGTCGAAGGTAGTTTCCTTAACGCCGATGAGCGCCACATCTACTGGTCTTCGGGACTTCATTCAGGCAATCAAGGTGATATTTCAATAGTCACACCCTATATGGCTTCGCTGCTGTGTAACATATATGCAAATATGACGTAATCGAATTATATCATTCATCATATTCTAACATACGCATTTTATGGTATTTAAAAAAAAAAACAGCTTTAGGAATGACCATAGATTACGATAAAGACCAAGTTTACTGGCTGGTGAAGAAACTCAACGGGGACTCACTTCTATACAGAAATAACATTGATTCCTCAAACAGCGCGCCATGGATTAACCAAATCGCATCATCGGCTAGAGGTGCGAGCTCGTGAAATCTTTTTTATTCCCCTTATTGAATCAATAATCTTATTTCATTTTTTATTTGTTTCTAAATATTTTTATCCGTGTCACTAACTGAAAATTATAATGAATTTAAAGGTCCATTGCAGTACATGTCAGATCGGTTAATTTGGCTTCAAGATTTGCAAGACAAGATCATCATCAGCGATCTGAATGGCACCAACACCTATCAACTAAACAGTCCCAAGCAGCTACGCGTCTCGTGGTTTCTTCCAGCGCATCTTCCTCTCTCGCGTAATAAACACATTTCTTGGATTCTGTTGCAATTCAATATTTAAAGAAAAATCATAATTCCTTAATTTTTTTCAGAATCTTCGGCTAGACCAACTGTCATTCCCGATTCCGTGGATGCATCGTCTATTCTGCTGAAACCAATGCTCGATGGAGGTCTGGTCATAACTTGGTCACCAATCACAAATGTCAATTATGGCAATGTCTCTTACGACATTCGCGTCAGCTACAAGGATGACAATTGCACTGCGGTAAGTAGCTAGATCAAAAATTATTATCGAAACCAAAACAATTAATATTCCCTCTTCCATATCAATAGGTGACTGTCAATGCTCGTTACACAGTGCCGTTGCACTGGAAGGTGTCCCCTTATTCTGAAATATCTATTTCAATCAGAGCATTCACCGTCTGGGGATCGGCAAACATTTCCGACGTCATTTTGAGATCACCACCTTCCACGCCGGAAATTCCTCTGAAACCCCGGGCTTTCGTCTCCTTCATTCGCAACGGGAGTAGCGTGTTAACTGTAAATCCACTTTTTACATCTTTGTTTGAAGTATTTTTTGGTTACCAATTTAACTGATCGTCTCGAACAGGAGGTGGTGATTCATTTCCGGTGGTCTCCTCCGGCCAAGTCGAACGGCGAACTCACTGGATACAGGATACATTTCTGTCACGATGGAACGCCTAGCGATGACTGCCAAGACTTCGACGTCTCCGCTGGCGCCACTGAATTTATTGCGCCCAATTTGGTGATGGATGATAATTACACTTTTACGGTTGGTCAACTTAAAAAGCAAAACTAAAAAAAAAAAAAAAACATTCTTCAATGAATTTAAACTAACCGGTGTCAATTTTTGAAACAAGGTTAAAGCCTTCACTGAAATCGGCTATGGACCAGAAACTCGACCACTAAAAGTATCGACCTCAGTTGAGACTCCGATTCCCCATTTGGTGATATTCACCTCGAACTTGTTGTGGTTGGCAGATTTGGACAACCACGCCTCTTTGAACCAATCTCTCGGTACGTTATTTAAAAAAGAATGCAAATCTAACAGCCAGTTACTGCTCTATTTCTATTTCTATTTAATTCTCTAAGAATTATGAAAATGAAAAGCTAGCATAATATCTAAATATAATTAAAACCGCAACCTGTTATTATTGCAAATCTGCAGCTAAAAGAACCATCTCGGTGCCATCACCCGCAGTGGCAGTGGCGTTCATCAATCACGATCGTAAAATTTACTGGATCGACACCCAAGGCGATCTGTATTCTCACGACTTGAGCAGCAATGACATCAAGAAGGTTAACTTCATTTATTAACTTTAACATCTTTTTGAAACATTATTTTTTCTTTTAAAAAAATTAATGAAATGGTTTAAAACCGGCCGTTACCGTATATACTTAATTACTGCAGATTCATCACCTTAATGGGACTGGCCAGAGCTTAACCATTGACTGGATCAGCCGCCATGCCTACTGGTCACAAAGAGAAATGGGCGTTTCATCTATTTATCAACTGGATTTGAACAAAAAGGCCGACGAAGATACCATTCCTCGTCTTGTGCTGCGTGATCCCCGTATGGTTAGATTAGTTGAAGTCGACCCGTTCACCAGGTTAGAGACTTAAATCTCATAATGATCGATGACAGTGATAAACTGTTTTCTTCTTTTTGTTCTGAATTTATTAGTCGGTTGATTTGGGTGTCGGACAACCACAACGGAACAGGAACATTAATGACAACGGACATTCGCGGTGGTCAAAATTGTCTCTTCTTAAACAACCCCCAGTACTGCGGCTCTGCTGGCGCTAACAACAACAGCGTTTACACTCCTCCATTGGCTTTGCAAACGATTTCGACTGTCGACTGGTCTGACACGAATAGCCCCCGTCTCTTGTGGACGGCCCACAACGACGATATCTGGTCTTCGGATTTGAAGGGTTGTCACTCGGCACCCGAGCTCAGCTCATCGGAAGTCAAACGAACTGGTATGTATTTTGTATAGTTTTCCTGTTGTTGTTTAGGTACGAGTTCACAGTTGAATTCCAATTTAATCTGCGCTACTGTTTAAAGGACGCTGGCCGATTTCCTCCTTGGCCGTAGATCGCACACATTTTTACTGGTACGTCAAATCTTTTTCAATTTATAACTCGACCGAGTTGATGTAACATTCAATTTATATTTTGAATAATCAGGATCGATGTTAAGGAACGTCGAATACATAAGATGCGCCGCTCCTTATCCATCATTGAGCGCACGACGCAGTCCGGATCGACTAGTGCTTTCACCAGTCGTAGTGAAGTGCTGGTCGAGCTGGTCAATGTCTACAAGGTCTTGACCTTTGGAACCAACTTCCAGCCGCTTCCTAGTAAGTAGCAAGAAAATAGTTTTCTATCTAGTTGTCGTTCTATTACTGCGGCCGAGACGAATTCATCAAGAGCTTTTCTAACATTATTTTGTCTTTAAAATTTAAAGATATCGAGTGTCTGGCTCCCAGCTCTTTGCCGTACAGTGTCAAATTGGTAAACAGCACCCACAACGGCCTCACGTTGTCGATGCCAGTTCCTCACAGGCCCGCAAAATGCAACGGAATGACTATGCCTCCGCCGCTTTATCATCTCTACTATGGCCCGTACGTGTCAAATCAGACAGACGGATGTCGACATCATCTAAATAAGTGCCTAAATGAGGTAACAACAAAATGGTTTGGTCAGTCGAATGATGTGTTATTATTTTATTAACTCTTTTATTTAAATGGATCCTTGTAGACTAGTAGCAATGGCGTTGTAGTTTTGCGGAAACTCCTCTCGAACACCAAATATGTTGTGCACGTTAGCATCATTAACCACTACTGGCCAGTCAAAAATTCTTTGCCAAATATTGTGATGGAAAGCGCAGTTATATTCTCAACCCAAGCCGGAGGTATTGTCCCAAACTCCCAATCCATTCCCTTTCTAATGCAAATAAAAATTTTAGTTTCGTTACTCATTATTTTAATCCTTTTTTTAACCCATTTTAGCTCCTTCTAAGCCCAGAGAAGTCACCGCTATGCCGATCAGCCCCAAATCCGTTCGAGTACAGTGGCTTCAGCCGCTTTCCTTAAATGGCATCAATGTGACGTATTCCATTCATTGGTTGTCAGAAAACAAATTTGGACCTCCCATCGAAGGACAAACGAAGGTATCTGAAGAAGGTTTCAAGGATCAGACGGGGCAGCTTCGATATTCCACGGATATTACTTCGCTTACTGCCGACAGCGTTTACGCATTCACAGTACGGACAATTCTAATTCAGTTTACACTTTAATCGGATGCATTTTTGACGCCGCAATATGCTCCGTGCCGTTGTATTAATTTTGGTATAGTTACATAATCTTATTTTATTTTTTTAGGTCAATGCTTATTCTACCAACGGTCAATCAAATAAAAGTGATTTCGCAACAGCCAAAACGTTCGAGAATCCCAAACCGCTTTCGATAAAAAATATTACATCTTCGTCAATATCTCTGGAATGGAAATCGCCAAGCACTCTAAATATCACCAGGTACGAAGACAATAGACACAAGAAAATATCGTTTATTTTTTTTTTTTTTTACATTTTTTCTATTTGTTACAAAATTATTAGGCACACCCTTCTGTGGTCAATTTCGAAACAAGGAGATTGGAAAGAACTTCAACAGCCAATTGATACAACAGCCGACAATCTGTATGATTTTGACGCCTTCGGTTTGTCACCCAGGACTAGTTATTCCTTTCGCTTGAAACTTGAATATTACCCCGTGAAAACATATTTCTTTTGGTAAGATATAGTTCTATTCAAATGATCCCCGATGTAAAATAACGTTTTCCCCGGCGACATATAAATAATGCCAATTGTATGAATACCCATCACCATGCAGGCCGACCGACGAAGACGGCTTATCTCTGACTACCAAGGGAAATGTCCCGGATCAACCGCTCACACCCAGAGCGCAGAAAATCGTCGACAACCTAGTTGAGTTGTGGTGGGGACCCACGGCGACCAACGGCTATCCCATTCTGCGATATCTTCTGGAAATGAGGAATGTTGAGGATGCCGATTTCTCATCAGTTAGGAGCAAAAATGAAACAGAATCGGGAAGGTCTGCGACACATGCAAATTCTCAGTCTGCTTGGAAACCCATATATAACGGGTCAGGTATGAAAATGGCGTCTACGTTGCTGTGCTGATATTGGATGATGCGTATAATTAACAGATTTTTTGAATTTTATTGGCAGATCACTTCTACGTAGTACCTAACCTTAAATCAGGTATTAGGTATCAGTTCCGGGTACAGGCATTCAACGACATGGGTGCGAGTGAAGTCAGTGAATCTAGTCCCACTTTTCAAATGACTTCAAGCAACTCCAGCATTACCATGATTGTTTTAGTCTCAGCTCTGATAGCTTTCTGCTCGGTCATGTTCATCTTTCTCTTCTATGGTATGTGTACAGCCGTTGGTTTTTCTATATGCTTATTTATATTGGTTTTCATCCAACAAGCAATCTCATATTCAATAATTTTCTATTAAACCGTTCTTTTTTTTTTATCCTTCGCAGTTTGTAAACGAACCCAATTTCAAGGCAAGAAATCTAGTGGAACCATCTCTCATACCACCACAGGGTCAGAAATGACTGACTTGGCCACACTGCGGGAGCTTCCGCGGAGGGAAAGCTTTATTCAGCAGAATAATGCTATTTATGGTGTCGGCGATGGCGATGTAGATCAAGAGTTGGCTTTGCTGCCTCACATTCGCTTTGAAGACCTACTTATCACCAAATTTCTTGGAAGAGGCGCCTTTGGTGAAGTTTTCGAAGGCACTACATGCAACTTACCGGGTTCGAATCAGTACCACACGAAAGTGGCTGTCAAGGTATCGTTTATCTTTCCAGATTGTCGAGTCTAAATTTAACTCTCTTTTATGGTATGGTGCTGGCAGTAAACCCTTTTCTAATTCATATATCTCGTGTTTAGTTGTATTTTCCTTTGAATATTTGAGATTTAAAACCATCCGCTCCCTGAAAACCTAGTGATTCTTTCTCTTCAACTTAACGAAATAACGTTGCTATTGATGTACAATGATTCGGAACATTGCAATTGTTATTCCTTGGATGTCATACTAATTGTTTTTCTTTGATCGTTGTTCTATAGACTCTACGCAAGGGAGCTACTGATCAAGAGAAAGGCGAATTCCTTAAAGAAGCCATACTAATGAGCCAATTTAAACACAAACACATTTTAAGACTCCTGGGCGTTTGTTTGGATGCTGATCCCAATTTCATCTTGCTGGAGCTAATGGAAGGCGGCGACCTTCTCTCTTTCCTGCGAAATAATCGACCGTCTCTTCGTGAACCGCCGGTCAACAGCGCCACCTGTTGCCAGTTGGGATTGCTGGACTTGGTTTCCATGTGTGTCGACGTAGCCAAGGGATGCTGTTACCTGGAAGAACTGCATTTTGTCCACCGAGATCTTGCCGCTAGAAATTGCCTGGTCTCTAGTCGCGACCCTCGCTTTCGAGTTGTTAAAATTGGCGACTTTGGCCTGGCTCGCGATATTTACCGCAACGATTATTATCGGAAGGAAGGCGAAGGACTCTTGCCAGTCAGGTAATTGAAACGTTGAACTTCAAATATGTCAATCCATTCAAATAGTATGAGGAAGACTTGAAATGTTTTGAAACGTCGAAACAAAATGCTCAATAAGATCTCATTTCCTAATAGGTGGATGGCTCCTGAATCGTTAGTAGACGGGGTATTTACAAGCCAAACAGATGTTTGGTCGTTTGGTGTGCTGCTATGGGAAATCCTAACACTTGGCCAGCAACCCTATCCTGCTCGAACTAACCTTCAAGTTTTACACTTCGTGCGAACTGGTGGTCGGCTCGATCGACCACCCAACTGCCCCGATTCTCTGTAATACTTACACTGACTTCCTGATGTTATTTGATAGATGAGCTAACTTTCGGCTATTTAGGTTTGAACTAATGATGAGCTGCTGGTCCTATGAACCCTCCACCCGTCCGACATTCACTAAGTGCCTTGCGGAATTATTAAATCTTCAGGACAAACTACAACATTCACCTTTCACTGCCGTGCACAACGGTCATTACGTCGGAGGCGATCGACTTTACCGTAAGACTGGTTTTCTTTTTTACCTAATTTTCTACCTAAAAGGCCACAGCAAAGTTACAACGAGAACAATGTGTTGTGTCTATCAATATCATTGAGCCAACAAAAAAAAAAAAAAACCGATTGGTTCTTTCTTCATTTTTTAGGTGGATTTACCAATAAGTCTGTATCCAAAAACGAAAAACTCAATTCAGGTAGATTCAAACTTGGATTGTGGAAAGTGTCATTATTACGTAGCGATTCTTTAAAGAAGCTGCAGAATAGCTGCCTATTTATTTTAATCGCACTGTAGGGTTTTTTTCATTTAATTTTGAATTCGTTGCTACATATATGCTAAAATTAAGCTTCCCCCATCGAGCACGCTCAACTTGCGTAGTATTTTATTTTTCCACAATCGCTCAGTGATGTACACCACTGCATCTAAACATTATTTATTGCTTGCGTTGTTAGCGTAGTATGCATCACCTAAGTTGATTAACTCGCAAAAAATCGCATCTTCACCGCAACTTTTTTTTCCCAATTTCAGAAACGGATCCATGGGAAACAAATCGCGATTCCGTGGGATCGAGCGAGTCGTGTTCTTACCTTGACCAGCATTCCTTGGAACAAGGACCAGCAATCTACACCAACGATATAGCGGCAGTGCTTCATGGTCTAGTGAGCCCTAACGCAAGGCAAACTATTGGTGTCAATAATGTGCTGCATCGTTTGGAACGGTGCTCGTCGGTCCGAAATCCGAGGGATCGACACATTGGCCCTCCCATATCAATCGTCCGGTCCAATTCTACAACGGAAGGTTCAACTCAATCGATGGCCAGTGCACACGGTCGCTATTTGGAACTGCTCAGAGATCCGGTGATTTATCACAGCAGCCACGGGTGCAACGGTGGCTACGAAGTGCCTCGCAATATTCGCTACGGATCTCGACAGATATTTACGGATGCAAACGAGCTGTTACCGCGCTCACACAGCAGCAACAGTCAAGTCGATGACGATCTGAGTGATGTGACGGACGAGAGTTGCTTGGCCAACGAAAGCGTGTGTGCAAGTATACCTTCGCCTACCAACACCATTCACTCAACTTTTGGTGTTACAACGATGCCTTCCGAAATGAATCATCATTTATAATAAGCCATATCATTTCAATTTGCACAGTTCTCATCTGTGCAGCGTGCTCACCCGCAATAAAGCGCCTTCTCATTTGACCTTACATGCAGCCAAAAGACCGGTGAAAACTGCGGTATTGATTTGATGATGTCTATTATCTAATATTATTATTGTAGCCCAACTTGAGATATTTCGAACTAGGAAACATTTTCCATGTTTTTTCCCCTTCTGTATATATGTACCTACATATATTATCACCAATTATAAATGAGAAACAAAATTATTGTTCACACCACTATTAACCTACGTAACTGTTAATTCTTTATTGTTTGTAAATGTTTCGATTGCACAATCATTTCAACGTTAATCCGCCCTGTTCATTTTTCATTTACCAATGATGTATCATATCTACAGTTTTGTTATCTATAATTGCCGCTGTTAATGTACACCAATTCGAATGTGGCCTTGTCTATCATAGTTACTAGAATATGTAAGGGATTGTGGCGATAATTAAACGTGGATTGGATTCTAGCATTCTGCGATATCAATAATAACTGAATGAATACTCGCTGTTTCTATTTTTTACTATTTGATGTATATAGAGAGGCTTCGTCGTAAGCTGAACAACAATTTTTGTTATAGTAAATAAAAACATTTGTCGTTTTTTCTTCTTTAAAAAAGTACGTAACAATTGTGCCAGGTTGTTGGGTATAGACAGGCTTGTTTTGGCGGTCAATTTCAACATCATTAAAAATTTGTCAAAGCTTTCCAAACTATTTATACGACCAATCAAAGTTAAATACGACTAAAAAGTGAACCACTCCGCCAATCAAACTTGACACCGACCTCCCACCTTTCACAATCGCCGATATTCACGAAAATGCCGAGGTTGCAGAGGTTGCCGATAAAGCCGTAATGCAAACCGTATTATGTTCCTACCCATGCGATTGAAGATGTTGATGAATTGGTCGAAAGCAGTTTAAGTCCTTGCTCCCGCAAACCTTCAATCCAGCCTCCGATTAAGGTAACTATGCGCCTGAAGCCAAGGGCATCCCTCTCGGAGAACGACTCGTCAGCCGAATATGAGGTTGTGATGTAAGTAAGATTTATATGGTATAATATATTCGCCTCTCTTTTCGAAATTCAATGAATCGTTCCTGTGCTTCATTAAAATTCATATTTCTATTTTCATATGTTATCTAAGTAACGCTTTCGGAGTTACTGTAAATAACTACATTCGAAATTTCCGGATATTTCACCATATAATAATTTAGAATTGCTGTTTAGCAAAATAAAACCTTTTTTTTTATGATAAAAAGCGAGTCATGAAAAGTTTACCTTAATCGGAGCCGATCGTGGCTTAATTTTTTATTGTTCTAACTCATATAAGTCCATCTGCTAGATCTAGATGACAGTAAAAGCTGGCCAAAAGGACTGTAAAAATAGATGACGAAAAACTAGAAGCAGTTTCCGCTTGTTGTGTCAAGCAGCTAAAACATCAATGTCAAAAGGTAGAAAGGTCAGCTTGTTTTCCGTCGTCTTGTTGGGTTTTCAATAAACTGTGAACTGGTAAAAATAGGTAAAAATTCGGTCGGTAATAAAAGTGCTGGCGATGAAGTACAGTCGTACTCAGATTCTTCGTCCGACGCCAGGCTCAAACAACTCAATGGTGGTGTGGCGTTGACATTCACGATTGATTCTGTCAACGGAATTAATGCTCTCGTGATATTCGTGAATATTGTCTGGTTCCAACTTTGTGTTAACCGTAAAATCGACAGATTGTGGGCTGCCGTGGGACGTTCTGATGAACGTGGATTTATTTGATACGTCTAGATCTGGATAACCTTCGGAACCTAATAAAGGGATTTGAACTTCGCCTGAAAGGGATTCGTCTGACTCTTCAGTAATAAGACTAAGGTTGCCGACTTGTGGAAATTCTTGTTCAAAATCTGATGAATAAAATTAACTTGTAAACTTTTATTATAGATTTTTTTTTTAGTTCGGACTGAAAACTCTTAATAATAACTTACCTCTGCAAAGATTTTCTTCAGCTAGATTAGGCCAATCCGTTTCAGATTTCAATTCTTTTTCAATCTTCTGGTAAAGATGACGTGGCCGTCGAACGCGATTGATGCGCGGCCACACCCATTGGTACATACAGCCACGGATCAAATATTTCTGTGATTCAATATTCAAAAAAATTATTAAATAACGGGTTCGGTATTTATTATGCACTTTTCCTATAAGTACCTCCCAGCAATAGCAGAAGAGACCGCCTAATAGACCCAACACCAATATAACCACCGTATACTCCGGATGAGGTGGGGGTTTGAAATTGCACCAATACACGAATCCTTCGTTAGTAATGAACATGGTGCAAAGCGTTACGACGATTGCCTCAACAAGCCAAGCCATGAACACCTTTGTAAGTTTTTAATTAAACGTATAGATTGAATCTATGAGTCATATTTGTTGATGAATAGGCTAATACTGTTGGAGAAAGAGCTGCGACTGTAGGGTTCACTTGGAGAAAAGACTATAGCCGCCACTATCGAGCCGATACATATCAAATGGAAAATAACTGTTTCTTCGTAGCAGGCATTCGGTGGATTCTTGCCCGCTTCGAAAACGAACGGTTCAAACCTAACATATTTGAAACACATTTTTATTCCTTAGTTATTAATGTTTTCTAGAAAGCGCTAATAGTTCAAGTAATCTATTATTAGTAACTCACCAAGGTTGAGCTCGACAATAGAACCAGGCGATTATGATAATGATAGCATAATGATAGTCTGCCACGCCAGGAACGTGAAGAAAGAAAAGAGTGGCAAGAATGCCCACAGGTGCCGAAGAGGTCTCCGCGGATAAAGATATTGGTGAGGGTTGGTGTTGCCATTGATAAAAAAAGGTATAACCGTGTGATGTACTGGAAGTCACTAGGGATCGTCGATATCTTGAAAATAGGAAAGATATTCACATATACGAGAGTGACAAGCGACGAGTAACGAAAATGTTTTTACCGAATAAAGCATCAAAACTCCAACAAAACCGATGAAACAAATTCCAGTAGCAAAGAGGAAGGTTCCAAAAGCGGCGTCTAGTGTAGTCCGTCCTTCGGAAATCAGAGGAACCACGCAGCTGATGTTGGTTTCTGCAGGTGACACTATGAGTTTTGGCATTCAAATTTCGTCATCTTTTACTAAATGAATACCGTCTGTGACGTGAAGGGAGCGGCTACAGAAGCGTCAGCCATTGAAAGGGAAATACCGGCATCGGCCGTCCTTAGAGAGCCGCAGTCGTTACATCCATCACCCACCATGGCGACTTGATGTCTAATATTGAGTTTGTTTGGTCGACCACTTATTATTATCGTTTTGTTTTACTAGCTAGTATAGCGAAAATTTGCGTACCCAATTTTTTGTAGGGCTTCAATGAGGTGTTGCTTGTGCTCTGGAGCCATGCGAGCGAAGACTTTAGATCGATGAATGCATCTATCAAGCAGAGCCAGATCATGAATACGAAGTAACTCGAAAGTGGAACCGTCCATGGTGAAACAGTAGTTCCCATTATGGATATCCTGCGATTTTCTGACCTGCGTACAGGAGTTCGGTATAGTAATAACATCCATTAAAGGTTAATTATGAATTCATGGGACTTAGATTAAACAACAACACACCATTCCGGTGATCGACTGGGATGAAGGACGTTGTAAAAGACACGGAGATGCTGGCAACCGCGAATTGGGTCGATTATGAGTTTAGCTTGTACTTGAATGACTCGTTGCGATCGACCAATCATTTGACAATCTTTTGACACTGTGACGGCAGTCTCCAGGTTGTCGCCCGTCACCATAATCGTCCGGATGCGGGCCTCATGCAAAATGCGGATAGTGGGTATCGTCTCCTTTTTCAACTGATTGCGCATGACCAATAAACCAACTAATTCCGGATTGGCTTCCACCTCGTCACGACTCATTTGCTGAATGCGAGTCCACGTGAGATGAGGATTCAACGTCTTGGCAGCCAACGCTATGACTCTGTATCCGTGGTTGGTGTAGTGTTTCAACACAGCGTAGTAATTCCCAATGAATAACGTGGCCACTGGTTGATAAATCATTAACAAATGATAAATCCGGATCAATTTAGTTTGATTAGGTTATCCTGCAGAGCTCTTTTGTCTTCTCTCTACCCCTATAGGCTACCTTCTACCCTCCTATATACCTTTTTTCATTCTCCTATGTTGTTTTGCCTTCTCTTATACTTTTTTTCCTTCACCAATAATTTTTTGCCTTCACCTGTACTTTTTCCCTTCTACAATATTTTCTTTCTCCTATGCATTTTTTCTTTCTTTTTCCTTCAATATATTTCCGTCTACTTTTTTTCTTCTCCTATACTTTTTTCCCTTCTCTTTAGCTCTTTTGCCTTCTCCTATACCTTTTTTCCCTTCTTTTAGCTATTTTCCCTTCTCATTAGCTCTTTTCCCTTCTTATTAGCTCTTTTTCCTTCCCTTATATAGTTTGCCTTCTCCAATACTCTTTTTCCCTTCTCCTATACTTTTTGCCTTCTCCTATATACCTTTTCCCCCTTCTCTTTGGCTTCTCTTTAGATTTTTTTACCCTTCCCTTTTGCTCTTTTTTCCTTCTCCTACACCCTTTTTCTCTTCTCTTTAGGAAGTGGGTGTCGATTTAACTTTGATCGCGCTGTAACTATTCATTTCCTTCTCCTATACTTTTTGCCTTCTCTTTAGTTTTTTAGAACAATAACTTTTCCCCTTCTCTTTAGCTCTTTTTCCCTTCTCTTTAGTTCTTTTCCCCTTCTCTTTAGCTCTTTTCCCCTTCTCTTTAGCTCTTTTTCCCTTCTTTTAGCTCTTTTTTCCTTCTTTTTAGCCCTTTTCCCCTTCTTTTAGCTCTTTTCCCCTTCTTTTTAGCTCTTTTTCCTAGTGTTTCACTCGTTTAAATAACGACAACGAAAATAACGTATTAACGAGCCTCGTTATCGACTTTTTTGGAAAATGCTCGTTTTTTTCGTTAACGATAATAGTCTGGGAGCTGGGTGACCAAAAAATGATTTTTGTTTAGCAAAAGGTTTGAGGCTAAAATGTGGTTAGGGGGGGTATGACACACACGAAAAGCCACGTCTGTCGACTGGCGGCCGGGGCGTTCAAGCGGGACGCGATCCCGAAATCGGCGTGAACGGTAAAAAAATCAACTTTGTTTAGCAAGCCCAAATTATATCTTAAAAAATAGAGGGATATCAACTTTATTTAATTTCCGACAGACAGACGTCATAATCTGGGGCCTTGGGGCCATCAGACGTCGGTGTGTAAGAAATTTTACGAAATTTCAGTAAATTGTGAAAATGGCAACGCTGCATCCTAAGCGCCTAATTTCAAATAGAGAGAGTTGGGGAGGATCTGTGAGTTTTTAACTAAGTAAATGTGAACAGAAAATGCATTTTTCGGTTTTTTTAATAAGATTATGCATTTATTTTGTTTAACTGATAATTTTTTTATTATTTGGTTAGTGTAATTTGGTTGCTAAATTTTTGGCGGTTCAAATTTCTTCCCTATGTAACCCGCTTGTTTTCTGCTCCTCTTTCGTAAAAGCATACCGAACGTCACGGGAAACCCTTGACTAACATACGTTATGGTTTTCCCCTGTATTAGCATGGGTTGTTCCCCGCTTATGTGTATGCGCTTTGATGATATCGGAAACAAACGCCAATCGGAGCTATCGACCAATACTCGTTCTTCTTCTTCTTTCTTTTTGACGATATCTTTTAAGTATATTACTTATTTATACTATAGGCTACATATAGGCCTACTTGTGTATAATTTCCCCTTGCTGTTGAAGAGAGACGGGACTCTCTCTGGTTGTCCCGCGGCCAACCACTTGCCCATCCGCATCGAATAAATCGGGCGCTTCACGCTATTGCAGCTGGAGTTGGCGTCGACCAATTTGATCCGATCGACGACGACGGCCAACGATGTCAACCGTTTGGTTTCTTATTCTCGCTATATTGACGCAACAGAGAGAGTCTTATATATATTATATAGCACCGTAGGACTATAATAGACATGATAAATGAGCGGAAAGAGATGGATGTGCCACTATATCGCAACAACCTGTTGATGCGCTGGTCACACCGTCACGAGCACATCAGTATTTTCTGTTATCATTTGGTTCAGTAAAAAATAAGCTGGCGAGAAAGATTCATGAATAAAATAAGTAAAATAGGGCAGTTTGACGTCGTATATAAGAAAAATAAGAAATTTGATAACGCGATCCATCGAGGGTCCGGCCCAATTTTCTATTCCGGAGAAAACTCGAGTCTGTCACGTCCGAGAGATATTGAGCTGGGCATATTTACAACTATTATATAGAGATGTGCTGGTTGTGTGACCAGCCTTTATTTTTTAAGGGCTCACACGCTATTGCTGGCCCGGTCCTGTGTGTTTTGGGTTGGTCACGAGCCCTCGGAGCATTTTTGCCCGACTATAGAAATTTATTTATTTTTATATTTTGGGTGGCGATTGGTGGTACACAGCTCAACCTTCCAGGACCACAACCCTGACTCCGAAAAGCCATAGGGGGTTAGCTCCGTATGCATGCATACGGTCGTGATTGCAATCACGGCCTTGTGGCAGGCCCTTCTTTCACGCACAGACGACTGCTGCTATACGTAGAGTAGTGATGGACGCAATCAGCCGCGGGAAAAGATATGAGAAGCCACACAAGAGACCAAAATTTCGAAAGAATAAAAAAAGAGAAAACGTTTGGTGATTGGATTGATGCATCCAAATAAAAAAATCAAAAGAAAAAAGAATCTCTTGGACATTTTCGATTCAAAATATAGGTTAATGGGTATTTAGGCCTGATGCCGTCTTATATTTTCTAACAGCAAAGAAAAAAGAATTGAAAAACTCCGGGCGGAAAGACGAATGTCTTTCGAAATGGAGGGAGTGAGTCATTAAGACGTAAGAAGTTTAGGTATATTATTTGGAAGTTGTCTATTATAGTCCTACGGTGCTATATAATATATATAAGACTCTCTCTGTTGCGTCAATATAGCGAGAATAAGAAACCAAACGGTTGACATCGTTGGCCGTCGTCGTCGATCGGATCAAATTGGTCGACGCCAACTCCAGCTGCAATAGCGTGAAGCGCCCGATTTATTCGATGCGGATGGGCAAGTGGTTGGCCGCGGGACAACCAGAGAGAGTCCCGTCTCTCTTCAACAGCAAGGGGAAATTATACACAAGTAGGCCTATATGTAGCCTATAGTATAAATAAGTAATATACTTAAAAGATATCGTCAAAAAGAAAGAAGAAGAAGAACGAGTATTGGTCGATAGCTCCGATTGGCGTTTGTTTCCGATATCATCAAAGCGCATACACATAAGCGGGGAACAACCCATGCTAATACAGGGGAAAACCATAACGTATGTTAGTCAAGGGTTTCCCGTGACGTTCGGTATGCTTTTACGAAAGAGGAGCAGAAAACAAGCGGGTTACATAGGGAAGAAATTTGAACCGCCAAAAATTTAGCAACCAAATTACACTAACCAAATAATAAAAAAATTATCAGTTAAACAAAATAAATGCATAATCTTATTAAAAAAACCGAAAAATGCATTTTCTGTTCACATTTACTTAGTTAAAAACTCACAGATCCTCCCCAACTCTCTCTATTTGAAATTAGGCGCTTAGGATGCAGCGTTGCCATTTTCACAATTTACTGAAATTTCGTAAAATTTCTTACACACCGACGTCTGATGGCCCCAAGGCCCCAGATTATGACGTCTGTCTGTCGGAAATTAAATAAAGTTGATATCCCTCTATTTTTTAAGATATAATTTGGGCTTGCTAAACAAAGTTGATTTTTTTACCGTTCACGCCGATTTCGGGATCGCGTCCCGCTTGAACGCCCCGGCCGCCAGTCGACAGACGTGGCTTTTCGTGTGTGTCATACCCCCCCTAACCACATTTTAGCCTCAAACCTTTTGCTAAACAAAAATCATTTTTTGGTCACCCAGCTCCCAGACTATAACGAAATGGCTGTTTTTTTCGTTGTTTTCGTTAATTTCTTGCTAAATTTTTCGTATCAAAACCGTAGAGATTTCAAATTTTTTGACCACCAGGGGGAACTTTTTTTTCCCTCAAAATTTGGAATTTTCAATTTTGGGATGACCACCTACTAACGACTTAGCGATCCCCTAGCGAGGAATTCGGTCATTATTTTCGCTACATCATTTGGCCTAACAGGCCTTAGAAAACTAGGTTCTAAAAAAAAAATTGTAAGGTAAACGATAACGGTCGCAAAAAGAGAAAAATGCGACACGTTTAAATTAACGAAACGAAGAACGAAACGAATGAAAAATTGAAAAATAACGATTAACGATAACGATAACGAATCAAAAAAAGAACAACGGTGAAACACTACTTTTTCCCTTCTTTTATCTCTCTTTCCCTTCTCTTTAGCTCTTTTCCCTTCTCGTTTGGTGACAAAACTTCAACCAGCCACAGCCACGTCAATTATGCACTCGATGTATTGGGAAACAAATGGGCAATATATTCATCTTTGAATTTGCGATATAATTTTCTGTACATCATAAAATGTTTTGGATTTAAGCCAAAAAGAAATACAAACTAAAGAACAAAAGTTTCAAAAGAAATCCAAATAAAAGTAATAGAAACTATAAATTAATTATCATGACTAATCTGTACTCTTTCGTTTCTTTGCGCGGCTGACAATGAAACTGGTGCTTTCAAAATCATCGTCATAGAGCACTCACCACTAACGTCCATAGGTTCAGGATCAGGTGTTGAAAGTGAAGACGACATAGACGTACCAGCAGAAATTTCAGAAGGCCAAGAAAATAATACCTAACACAAAAACAAACTTTGTTAAAAGAGAAAATCACTTGATTAAAAAAAAAACAACCTTTGCGTCAAGTGATTTCAATCCAGGTTTTAAAACACCATAAACATTTCCCTTTGAGCCATGCATAAGATATTCACAAAGATAGTTGCGCAATACCAAGTATTTCACAAAGCGGTATACATCACTTTTCTGCCATTTCTCCAATAAACCATAAACATGGCACGAAAATAGTCCTAAAACAAATCCAATAACTTAATCTCAAATTATTTCAACCAAATTTTCGGTCACTACAAATACCGCTATCGGTGGTCTTTTGCGTATTGCTGCCTTTGAGCACTTCTACATACGGTGAAAATTTCAAGTCTCTACACTCAACGAGATTTTATCTGAATGCATTTAAAATATAAAATATAAAATAAGTATTAGGGTAACTTAACAAAACATAATTTAATTTTTGAATACAGATTCGGAAAGCCTGAATTATTTCCGATTTTTTCATGCATTTTGTTTTTCGATGCCGTAAGTAGAAACGGTTGAAAAACGAGTAAAACCGCTATTTCCGCATTCAAATTTAATGCAAAACCGGAAACTTTTATTCCGATTTCACAGCTTCCTGTTTGAATTAAAAATCTGAGATTTCACAGAGTGCATGATCCATGCATAAGAAACACACTATAAAAAAATCATCAGTTTCTATTTTTTTCCGCGACGAAAAAATTCGAGTTTGGATGGAATGACCCGAATCACAAAACGGACATCTATTGGAAGAAAAAAACACAACAACAACGTCACTGAAATTAACCAAACAATGTAATAATAGTCCGTATTACTTCTTTTGTCAATGCCCATGCCAAAAGATAAGGTGACACACATCACCTAAAAAAAAAAAAATTATTGAATTAGCAAAGAAAGCAATTGATTCACAGACTAAAAAAAACCTACCAGAGTTACACCTTCCATCCATTTGAAGTACGCTTGGGTTTTGCCGACCTCTGATAATTTCGAATGGTAAAAGTCGGCCGGTATGCCAACGTCGACGAGTTGGCTCGCAAGAAGTTCACAATCGTCCCTGGAGAAACAATATATTATGCCGCTTTGCTGGGCAAAGCCCTTTTCCAACTTGTTGATTATATCTGCGATAGCGCCTTTCTTTGAAGTCTTGTGGAGAATTATGAATTTCAAATTGTCACGCTTACAAGATGCAATTATCCTATTGAATGCACAAATCAAAGTTACTTTGAAAGAAAAAAAAAGTGTTGAAATTTGCGAAATTACAATTCTCAATAGCACACTATAAAATATCAACAAGAAAAGCTACTAAAACAAGGTTGCCAGTGACAAATAAAACGCTGCCACAAGAGCAACGCAAATTGAGACAGAAACAACAACAATGTAAAAAACAAAATTCCACCTATAATATAATATCTAGTTAATGAATTAAAAACCACTGCTGCAAACGAGCAATTGAAATTAGAAATCTCATAACCATGTCATAAATATGCTGCTATGAAAGCAGCGAATGGACTAATACCATAGACAAACAACCATAATCTTAGCAGTTGACGAGATCAATTTGCTAAACAAAACAACAGTCGTATTGACAAGAAAAATTGAAATAAAAATCTCGCACGGATTATGTAGGTTAAGCAAATTTTTGATCTCTAATCTAGTTTGAGGGGTCGCTGTGGCAGTTAAAGCAACTATGCTCACTGTTGGAAATAGTGATTTCAAAATGCACAACTTGAGGTAATGCGAACTATTTGAGAATAGAAAAAAAATATACCAAACCCATTTCAAAATTAAAAAAGTAATATACCGAAATTCATGTCCCCATTGAGGAACACAGTGAGCCTCGTCAACCACGAAACGTGCCAGCTTCTGCCTCTTAAACAACGACTTGAGCATGGACTTTAACCTATTATTACGAGTATCCTCAAGAGCATTAACAATCCGTTCTGGGGTGAGATACAGTAGTTTGATGTCTAAAAGAAATTTGTCGCCCATTACTTAACACATCACAACGTTTATGGACACAAAGCACAACTACCTGGTTTGTGTTTTCCAAGATTTGCAAATATCCCGTTAGTTTCTTCCTCCGTGCCATTCAGGTGTTCTGCAGATATCTATTACAGAAATAACCAGTTGAGCTGGAATAATTAAATTAAATCAATATTCAAGGCAAATTACCCCCAGTTTCTTCAAATGAAACACTTGATCAACCATCAAGGAAATCAACGGAGAAATTACCACCGTGACCCCAGAGTCGACAATCGCAGGTAATTGAAACCACAAGGATTTCCCTTCACCAGTGGGCATTAAAGCAAGACAGTCCTTTTTGGCTAGCAGAGCTTCGACAACCAAAGGCTGTTTTACCCTAAGTTCACTTATGCCAAACCGTTTCAGATGAAAAATCAAATCAGTCTTCGGTGCCGGATCCCCGTTAATAAATGTTGCATCGAAAGTATCGGTGGCACTTTCACCCAAACAATTCAAATCACAAAAGTCGAAAAACAACTTGGTGTGCTGCGATTTTAAAACCAACAGCTCGTTGAGCAGGACTACAGCAACACCGTTTTTTTGTAACGATTCGCATGTGAGAGGAGATAACATCTCGACAACCGTTGCAATCTTTGAATCCACCAACTTTCCACTGACCAACTCAAATAAAAAAAAATAATATAAAACCATAAATTGCAAAGGAAAATTAACATACCTCTGGATTGTCTTTCATCTGACCAATCCATTCATAAGTGACTACCATTTCCTCTTACATGTCATTTAGCGTTTCCTTCTATAATACATAGATCAAAATAAAATAAAATAAAATAAATAGAGAACAATAAAACACTTGCGTGTATAAAACTGTGTGGAGTCAATACGGGACAGTTGTGCAGGCAATTTTTATCTGCAACATTGTTTGGAGAACAGTCTTCCACTTTGGAAACGTTTGTGGATCTAGGAATAGCAAAGCAACGGTTTTAAATCAGTTTTTTTTTGTTTCACTAGTATTACATTACCTCTTATTCAGCTTCAGCTTATTACGAAACGGTTTCTTCTCCACCGCGACAGTGAAATTATAACATTTAGAATGGTGCAGAACACAAAAAGCTGCGATTATTCCAACCTTTAACATTAACAAACTAACGAGATTTGCTAGAAAAAACCACTCTTGGAAAGAAATGTGAAAATGTTTGGGGATGTATACTTTGAGATGAGAAGATATGACAAATGAAGCAAGAATACCAGTAACTACTGTTGTTAGAGCAATTTATAAAGAGGGAAAGGCAAACTACTAAAGCTTGAGCAATTTTTCGGGAAATGAAATGGAGAAGACACCATGGAAATGGTATGCAGCAGAAATGGTTGAGACAAAGAAAGGATATTACAACATTGCCAAATTCTACTCTATTGCAACAGTGTGGTCGAATTCGATGAACATTTAAAAATAGAAAACATTTTGATGAAATTTCCAATTTCTGTGTTATACAAAAAAATCAAATAAAAAAAGAAATTTAAATGGAAATTTAAAACATTGGTGCTATTTCGAGAAATCTGGCCAAATGTGGCTTTTTCCGCTCTAAGTTTTTTTCGATGTCGCTTCTGTGGTTGACTTGTGCAAAAGAATGTTTGTTATACGTCCATATCTCGAGGCGAAATTGAGCATGGAGAGAACTGTAACTTTGTCATCGTGACCCTTCAAAAACGCAACTTTTCCATTGACGGATTCTGTCGTCTTTCGCGCTTTGGAACGTGGTGGCCCTTCTTTTTCTTCAACTTTTTGGCCGGGTTGCACACAAACCGACGTAGTTCCATTCTTTGACATTTAAATTCGATAGCTGCTGTAACGAGAGCAACTTGGTGAAATGTTACAAATTGAAACTGCTGTAATACGAGCAATACAAATGAAACGTATGACAAAAAAAAAATTATCCTGCTGCGAGAGCATTGGATCGAAAATGATGTGAACAAACTGCTGCACTAATACATACATACACTACGAACAATACGACATTACCTAGGGCACACAATGTTCTCGAAAAGAAGATTAAATACCAGAATGGGCGACACAATTCGTTTCTTCTCTTTGTTCAACTACCAATAAAAATGAAGAGAGGGAAGGAGTGAAAAGTGAAACGTTGCCAGATTTACTACCCCTGACTGTGTCCCTTTCTGGGAACTGGACCTGAGACCCCACATTGCCAGTTCTAAGAAAAAAACAGCAGAAAATATTTTGATTTGGGTCCCTGGTGGTCAAAGTTGGAATCATCGGTCGCTTCGGGACTTTCACCAAAGCGTCGTTTCTTAGAACTGGCAAGGTGGGGTCTCAGGTCCAGTTCCCGAAATCTGGCAACTTTTCAGAAAGGGACACTGGGGTAGTCACTTTTTCCTGTAGAGGCTTATGGAGCGATGTTCCTCCTTCTTCTCATCCTCCGTGGTCCAGAATATTTACACGATAATTCATAAGGAAAATTTATACGATAAGAACATCAAAGAGTCTATAAGAAAGTCGATCAATCCGTCGATAATTTTTATATTTTACAATTCAAAAAAATACAAAGTGGACTGGACAAAAAACTATAGACTCATAATGCTCTAAAGAAAAAGAAACAAACTATTTCTGATGGTAAAGCATTTCGTTTGTAATACCCCTTTTTATTGACATGCAAAAAATCAGAAAACACAATTCAAACACAAACGAAACAAAAAAAAACAAACATCAAACATGTAAGAGGACAAACAAATGATGAAATTAACATTTTTTCTAATCCAATAGACAGTATTGTAAGACCTTCAACCTCAGTGACGCCTACAGACGGAATAGAAAAAAAATTCCAATTATGCAAATTTAAAAAAATCAAAACATTGACAAATACCTTTGATTTGCAGCATTGGTGGACCCAAAATGGAAGCCTGCAGGAAGAATATTGAGATGGGTTTGCTGGGTATTCCCCCCGCAATGAAACGATTTGTCATCCTCCTCTTCATAAAAGTACACCGTAGCAATACCCAATTGTTTGTCGACCATACGACTGGCGAGCAATGTCTGATCTTTACGATCATATAAACACACACCATTATCTGTAACACAACCAAAACCCTCTACTACACAACAATTCCACAAATGGTTTTTTACATAGGTATTTAAAAAACCCATTGCTTCCTTACTCCATTGGCGCCTATGGTTGGTACGGTCGTACGTTGCAATCAACCCATAAAGAATAAATTTAAAACACAGTGGCTGATCTTGCACCTCCCCATGGAAAGTAATGTGCGGAGATTGCCGACCGCGAAGGGAATCATCAAAATGCGTAACTTTTACCAACATTATGGGAAATTGCAGACAGAAAAAAGTTACAAAAAAATGCTGCAGCGAAAGCAGAATACAGAAATGACGAAAACTGCTACAATGTGAGCAATAAAAATGTGTTTACGGTGTAGAAAACCTGTTTGGGAAAAAAAAACATACAATGTAATACATTTAAATAAATAGAGAAAAGCTAATTAAGAAAAATAAAGAAAGTAAAAATATTAAAGACTACAGCGTAACAAAAAAAAGTCAGCAATGAAAAAAAATTCAACTTAAAATCATAGAATAGTGCCAAATTACCTGTCGATGAACTGCTTCTGGACGAGTGCCAAGTGTCAATGTGACGTAAGTGAAAATAGATGATTCTACCAAGATTCTTCTTTGAAATTTTCTTAATTAGCTTTTGTTTAGATTACAGTTATTTGTCAGCTAAGCATAGCCAGTTCACAATGGTAAAAAAATGTGATTTATGCCATCTTTTTGAAATAACTAAAAATGGCAATGTTTCACCCTGATTTTTCTTTTCTCCCCCCATCACCATCTTTTGTTCCTTCCATTCGTTCGACGCGAGTACAACACTTGTCTACATTTGCGGCCACCAACTGGAAATTATTACTTTCCTGTTGAATTCAGCCATTTTCAATTGCTCGCATTGTAGCAGTTTCCCTTCATTGGCTCTTCTTTGCATTACGGCAATTTTTCTAATAAGCTAAATTGCTCTCACGGCAGCAGTTACCTCATAATTTTACTCTTGTACCGTAAATTCTACCATTTTTAATTGCTCGCATTGTAGCAACTATCTTTTTTTGGCTTTTCATTGAGTTGTAGCAATTCTTCTACTAAGCTAAATTGCTCTAACGGCAGCAATTCGTTTTGTTGATTGGATATCACATTCCATTTGTGTTGTTAGTCTCTAAAAGTAGTAGTTTGGTCAGTTTTACAATCCCCATATTGCTACGCCTCAAAAGGTTTCATTTCACAATGTCCAAGTCTGAGATAACAAAGCAATTGAATGCAGAAAAATCAAAAGGGATGTTAAACTCTCCCAATTTCAAACAGAAAATAATGTCAGCCGCATACGGTAAGTCAAATTTTTAAATATTGAATTCAAATATTAATGTTGTTTTTGTGTCACTTAAGCTGATTTGAAATTCACACGTCTACTACCACTGCCAGGTGCTATAAATTCTGGTGCAGCCACTGAACTTACGCTACCGTTATTTCAACAAACTCCGATGCACAACTTACCAGCTGGACAGTATTGTCAAACATGCCACGAAGGAGCAGGTAAATGATTATAATACATGGTACATTGCACTCTTTAACAGTTATTGAATTATAGGTAGACTATGCGAGGAAGTCGTGAACGGGAAACCAATACGTCAATGTAAATCCTGCAGAATAAACACGGTGAATTTGCAGGAAAATGAGGCATTCACGTTGAAGTTCATTTTACCACCGTTAACCTCTTTGTCCGTCAATTTGATTTTCCCGTTGATTCGGCTATCATCTGGTGGAAAATTTGAAATGGAAAATCTTCGTATGCAGTATTCTTTCGTTAGAAATTGGTGGTAATCACAAAATTTTCAACATTGAATAACATTACAATTGATAACAATTATTTCATTTCAAACTAGTGGTATTCCAAATCGTTCTACACATGTGCAATGGATAGTTGACATTTTTGCGTCACATGCTAATGCGTTGTCGTTGTACTCAGATATGGATTGGAGTCTATCAAAGTTTCCCGACAGAAAAACTAATAAAGAAATGTTTGAACCCATAAGCCATTTGCTTCCTCAAATACGTGCAACAATGAGGATGAACTTTGACAGTGTAACGATTGCTGTACCTACCAATGCGACCTTCAGTGCGAAGACCAGCAATTTGGTCATTCTAAAACCTTGTTAGATGTGGAAACGAAATTAATTCGATTGATTCCTAGAAAATTTTCTGTTTGACGCAAGCCAGTTTGGCATACCACAGAAAGACATTTTTTTCGTCATGTATGGAACCGAAATGGAAAACCGATCCGTAAAATTCGACCCCATTTGTAAATCAGGGACCGACATATTGACAGACGTTAAAGAGCTTAAATGTATTCCTGGTGGAGAGGTTAAAAATTGCAAAGAAAAATGGTTGAGAAAACTAGATGTCAATTGTTGTGCAAGAGTATTAGCTAGTGAACTAGAATCCGGACGCAAATGTGGCGGAGGATGGAAGACTTTCCCAAACAAAGATATTGCTGAAGCTCGTCAACAAGTCGAAGATGAAACAAAATAACTTTTCTTTTGTGTATTCCAGATTTCTCAGTTAACACGGGATTTAATAAAAACAAATAATTCAGTCTATGGTTTTAATGTTTGTTTTATTGAATAATATTATTGAAACAAATGAAATTAAAAATTAAAAAAAAAATTCACTTGAATAATTGAATTTTTTTGTGGGACAATATGCCAATGGGCAAGTCTCGATTGGAAATGATGATGAATATTTCAGTATCAAAATATTTCCATGAGGATTTACTTTGATCATAATTTCTCTTTCTTTTTTTGGGTTTTATCCTATTTGTATCGAAGTTTATTACAAAAAGAATGTTGTTTTCAAGCTTACTAAACATCAATAACTGCTTAATGAAAAGGTATTGTTAGGAATAAAAAAATCTAAGTGTTTTAGCAAGATAGATTACGTAATTTTTGTCGTTGACTGACAGGATAAGAGAAAAAGATGGTTTGGATTGGTGTATTTAGCTATTTTCCATTGGATTTGAATCACAAAAGATAATAACGTGTGGTGAACAAAAAAAAATTTGATTGCTGGTGCGGATCTTTTCAAGGCGCGCTGTTGACATCATCTGGTTATTGAATGGTGGCTTTGAAGTGGTCCACATCAACTGTATTGAATATTAAACCTTCAGTAAACAAGTAATCCAAAATATTGCTGCAAATAAAAAAAATATATATATTTTTAAATCTTACTTTTCATTTTTGTTTAAATTTGAATATACTTACTCAACTTCTTGTTGCGGTAATTCACCCTGAACACGTTCCACGACGACTGCTTTTTCAATTCCAATATGGTTTGTTTCTGCCTGTACTTAAATATTTTTTTAACCATTTCAATGTAACAAAAACACTTTTGAAAAACTAAACTTACTTTAACAATTGTGTAGATCAAACATTGTAGTGGTGATAGAGTAGTGATAAAAGAGTTGGGAAGTTGGGAGTCGTTAGAATTATTTTTCCTTTTCAACTGACGTAGTTTCAGTCGTATCCATTGTGTCTTCAGCAAATGTGTCGTAATTTCATTGGCACTCGAAAGCTTTGATATGTTTAGTGCCATCACATGAGTGATTCCATCCGTAATTTTGGCAGACCCAACAACGCGACAAAACATTCCTTTTGAAATTTTAATATTGTGTGAGTCATTCTTTGTAAAAACAAAATGATAGGTGTTAAAAATTAATCAGAAAATATAAAGATTTTATAGATTAATTTACTGCAGATCCAATTTCAACCCAAAGTAAAACATCGATCTCGCTCGTGTCGTCTCTTACCATGTAGGATATACAATTAACTTTTGGTTCAATTTTTTCTTACAAAGAAAATTGGCATTACCAAAAAATAAATTGTGTACATGGGAATATCGTACTAATTTGGCTTCACTGTCTTCGACGTAAACTTTCCCATTGGAAGACTGTAGAACATCTACAACATTAACTGGCATCATTATAGATAAAAGTCTTATTCCAATTGAGATGAGAAGATATGAAAAATCACCCAAGAATATATCAGTAATTACTGCTGTGAGAGCAATTTATAAAAAAGGAAAGGCAAACTGCTACACCTAGAGCAATTGTTCGGGAAACGAAATGGAGAAGAGACCAAGAATGTGGTGTGCAGTAGAAATGGTTCGTGTTACACAAAAAATCAAATAAAAAAAATTAAAATGGAAATGTTAAAACATTGGTGCTGTTTCGAAATTTCTGGCAAAATGTTGCTTTTTCCGCTTGCTCCAACACCACTCCTATTATTCAAGATAAAAATCTGAAATTTCTTTCTGCAGGAAACAAAAATTAACATTTCACCTTAAATTGAAACTTTTTAAAAAATTGTTACCAAAACATTGGGATCATTTGTTGTGATTGTGTTGTGCCTCGTCGATATCTTGAATCGCTTAGAATCAGAGGAAACAAACAGTTTGGCCTCCGCCGTTTCAAATTCCATTAACGAAGACATGGCTTCTGTGGTTGACTTGTGCAAAAGAATATTTGTAATGCGTCCAAATCCCGAGGCGTGATTGAGCATGGAGAGAACAGTTACATTGCGATCGTGGCCCTTCCAATATACAACTTTTCCCTTAACGGATTCTGTCATCTTTCGCGCTTTGGAACGTGGTGGCCCTTCTTTTTCTTCAACATTTTGGCCGGGTTGCACACAAACCGACGTGGTTGCACTCGATGACATTGGGGATTCCCGTAGAGTTTCAGAAGGGGAGATTGATGTTTCATTTGTCATGTTGCTTTCCACATATTCTTCATTCACAACAGAGATTCTCTGTAGCACAACGGAAATATGCCCCACTTTTGGACTTTCGTGAATCACAGCTGCTTGGAAATGATTTCTTGTTTCGGTAGCTGTGTATCCGGTCATTTGAATTCCGTTGATGGAAGTAACGTCTCGAAAACTGAATGTGTTATTGACTTCCTTGTTTATATACTCCATGAACTTTGTGAAATCACACCTTAAGGCGATGCTTGCACGAATGTTGTAAGGAATTTCAAAGACCACACTCTGGCACAATTCAACTGGTAATGGCAACGAAATCTTTTCCCCGGATTCTTTTCCTAGAAAAAAGTAACAAACATTATGAAAGAGAGTTACATAACATAAATTGAATTAAATTTTACCCAATTGTGGCACTTCTGAAACAGGTAAGTCTGGGTGAAATCTAGCCATGTGAATTTTGAAACCATCTTCAGTCAATGTGTTGCTGTTGCAAATTTCGCAAGGGTAAACCGTTTTAAAAGCATTTTTGTTGCAATTTTACTCATGTCGTAATTGATCTTGTGGTTTCTTGTAATTCTTCTTGCACTCTGGTTACTGACAATAGTATTTCGTTACCCTTTTCTTGGGCCTGTCAACAGTCATATAATGGTAAACAATATTCGATTCTTCCGCTGAAAGGTTTTTAGAAGTTTCCGTAATTTTTCGGTTCAGATTGCGAATTTGCAAGTCGACGACAGATTGTTTTTCCAATATAATTTGCCGTCTTCTCATTTTCTCACTGTACCACAACGCTTGTTCGTTTTCGTTCATGGACTATATAAAAAAATCATGGAAAACGCGCATTAGATCGGAAAAAACGCAACTTTCAATAACATTTACATTTGGTTTGGAATGCAAGAAAAAATTACCATCCAAAACTCCATTATTATTTTACACATTCTGTTGTTCAGCTTGATACCAGTAAATTCACTAATGTAATTCGCCATTGTACGAATTGCGGAGTCTTTGATGCGCTCAAAGTCTTGTCGTTTGTGAATAATAATGTAAAGCTGCTTCCATTGGTTCACCAATTTCTTTGCCGTTTTATTTTCCGTATTGGGCTGCATCTACAATAAATAACTGGATATTAGTTAAATGGACGTAACACATGTAACTGCATGTGAGAGCTGACTATTTCATTTGTAAATCTGCTGCAAGACGAGCAGTACATATATCGGGGAAGAAAAATTGCATTTACGGAGCAATTTCCAGTTAATGAATTTAACAACACTGCCGCGAACGAGCAATTGAAATTAAAAATTTAACGTATACATTGTTCAATCAATTGATTGAATAGGCCTACTCATTATTTTGGTTGCAAAATAAATGCATTTTAATTTGCATGTTGTCAATTATATTATGTGTCACATGATTTATTAGTGTTCTTTTATTGCCCATTTGTTTCCCAATACATCGAGTGCATAATTGACGTGGCTGTTATCGGGTAAAGTTTTGTCACCAAAAGAGAAGGGGAAAAGAGCTAAAGAGAAGGCAAAGAACTAAAGAGAAGGATTGAAAAATCGCTAAAGAGAAGGGAAAAAGTATAGGAGAAGGGAAAAAAGTATAAGAGAATGAAAAAAGTTATAGAAGACGGCAAAGTGCTAAAGAGAAGGAAAAAAAGTACAAGAGAAGGAAACATATAGGAGAAAGGAAAAAATTATAGGAGAAGGGACTAAGTTATAGGAGAAGGAAAACAACTAAAGAGAATGAAAAGAGTATAGGAAAAGGAAAAAGAACTAAAGAGAAGGGAAAAAAGTTTAGGTATAGGCAAAAAGGCGTAGGAGAGAGAAATGAATAGTTACAGCGCGATCAAAGTTACATCGACACCCGCTTCCTAAAGAGAAGGGAAACTTCTAAAGGAGAAGGCAAAAAATATAAGAGAAGGAAAAACATGTATAGGAGAAGGCAAAAAATATAAGAGAAGGAAAAAAAAGTATAGGAGAAGGCAAACAATATAAGAGAAGGAAAAAGAGCTAAAAAGAAGAGAACAGAGCTAATACGAAGAGAAAAGAGCTAATAAGAAGGGAACAGAGATAAAGAGAAGAGAAAAAGTATTGGAGAAGGCAAAAAGTACGGGAGAAGGCAAAAGTGCTATAGAGAAGGGAAACAATTAAAGAGAAGAAAAAAGGCATAGGAGAAGGGAATAAGGCATAGAAAAAATCATCTTGATGAACGGCCTCGTGGATGCCTCTGCCAGACTCCCTGGAGAACAACACGGCCGAGCAAGCGTAAAACAGTCGATCCAGCAAAATGAGATCGTAATCTCATCATGATACCAGGTACTGTACAAACAATAATTCTATAGTATTTATGAATATTCCAAGACGATTTTTGCGATTGGAGTGAAACCTGTGGCGGGATCGCAGAGTTCCGAAACGATTTCGGGCGCTCCTTTCACGAAGACATTGTACTGTTCGTTTCCCTTACACTGAGCTATAACCTTTCGTGAAAAAAGTCTTTGGAGTTATACCATGTGGACGTATAATGGGCAAAACGAGAGATTTACAAACCGTCATCCGTTTGATAGTCGACTCGAAGGGAAATCGTTTGAGTAATCCGTACTCCACTTGCTTGGCGTGGCGCTGCAACGGTGAACTAACCAAGAAAGGTGTTTCGACTCCGTAATCCGAATTAACGCCAGCTGGACTGTTGGCGAAATTCCATTTGGTAGCAAAGAACATTTTCTGATCGATCGAGTATCCGTTTAACTGGTCGTTGACTTTAATCAACGTATGGCATGTTGCTGCTGTGACTTGCAATAGCGGATGTGTGTCAAGTAGCTTCGACAACTCGAGAACTGGTTTCTGGAATTCTGCTTTTTAAATAGGAATAGCTCCAGCCAAATTGATATCCATCTATGACAAGGTCCCAGTCTTAAAGCGGTTTTATTTAGTACATAATTTATTGAAAAAACTTTTTTTCTTAAAAATAAAGGATTAATACTTTGTCGAAGCAAGCGACGTCAACCCCACCACTTAGGCTAATGTGCTTTGCGTTAAGGCAGTAGATCGTCTTTGACAAGAGGCGGCGTTGTGCAAAGGCTTTGGTTGCGGTTAAAGCGGCTGGAAGTAAGGGCGGAACGACGATTGTAACAATATCGAGTGAATGGAGGATAATCTGTTTCGTGGTTCCCTGGAGAATAAATCAATAAAATATTTCTTTATATGTTTACTGCCAGTCCATCGAATTTTTCTACGAAGTTCACACCCCATTTCTGATCCAAGTGTAAATGGAATAGATCATTCCGCCTAATCCAAGGATGAAAAAAAGAGCTGCCACTTTAACTAAGTCGGTGTAGAAACGAAAATGGATGGGCTTGGGGAATAAGCTAGATGGCCCGTATGAGTTTTCCTTTGCTTGTCATAAACCCTTTGATTTTCCATTCAAGATATTGATCTGCGAAAGGTAACATTAATTATTGACGACATTATTTGACTAACCTGTTCTTATGACTACGGCTTTTAGGAAGGCATTATTTCCTTGCGGTCGACCCTGTAGCAATTGCGTCCCATTGAAGAGAGTGTACTGCAAAAGGGCCGATCGAACACCGATTTTTTTTTATCCCTAAAAATATTTTTTTCTACTAATGAACCTTTTTTGAAAAGACCGATGAGCCCTAGAACCAACGGTAAGCGTGGAAATTCTATATACTACACTTAAAAAAACCTTTTTTATGGCAACGCGACAAAAGGGCCGATCGAACACCGATTTTTTTTTATCCCTAAAAATATTTTTTTCTACTAATGAACCTTTTTTTGAAAAGACCGATGAGCCCTAGAACCAACGGCAAGCGTGAAAATTCTATATACTACACTTTAAAAACCTTTTTTAAGGCAACGCGACAAAAGGGCCGATCGAACACCGATATTTACAACATTTTCCAACGTATCCTCCGGATCTTGAGACAATGCTTTGTCTTAACTTTTCAAAGCAAGAGACAAAGCATTGTCTCAAGATTTATCAATAAGACAGTTTAATTTTTCATAGTTTCTTTGTTCAAATTATTGTTATGATAACCTTTTTTGACCAAAAAATATGAGTTTCATGGGAATTTAAGTTATTCTTAGACAAGCAATTCTGTTTTATGAAGGAAGACATAGCTTTGTCTCAAGATTTATTGTTGGTTTTTTAAATGAAATAATTCATGGTCTCATTGTTCAAATTAAATGTACGATACCCTATATTTGACCAAAAAATTATGATTTTTTGGGGAATTTATGATATTCGTAGAAAAAAAGTTTCTGCAATATTAAGACATAGCTTTGTCTCAAGATTTGAAGAAAACATTTTTTGAAAATTCTTCCCATTTTCATTGTTGGAGCTTGGATACGTTGCTTAAAAAGTCGGTAAATTTTTAATGTGTAGACATTCACACATGGCCTCCGGCAGTAAATTTGCAGGGTAGAGATTGTGTTATATTGACTCCGGCGGTAAATTTGCAGGATAGAGGATATTAACGTTTTGCCTCCGGCGGTAAATTAGTAGTGTAGAATTTTTCACGCATTGCTTCCGGCTGTTTTTTTTTCAATATGTATATTCTTTAATTTTACTGTTTATTTTTGTGCAAAAATTTTTTTTTCGCGAAGTTTTGACTTGTCTGAGTCATGGCTAACAAAAGCATCCGTAAAAAAAAATTATCCTTATAAAAAGTGAGTCTATCACTGGAATTGAACCATGAAACTCTTTATTACAAAGCCAGTGCTGTAATCATTATGCCATTTCAGGTTAAGAATTTTAACCATTTAAAAAATACATATTTTGTTTTGCATCAACGCCGTGTTTTTTGCGTGAAAACTTTTCTATCACGATAAATCTTCGGCACCGAACCTAGGCTGCACGTACCCATCCCCTGACACGCCGTTATTTACGATAAACGACGTATTCGGTAGTGGGCTTGAACCACAATACTTGACATCTCGAAGCCAGAGCCATAGCCACTTCACCGTCAGCTGCTGTGATTGTATAATCTTTGCTAGATTCCATTGGCCTCCGGCGGTAAATTTGTAAGGTAGAGATGTTCACGCATTGCCTGACATAGGATATTCACGCACGATTTAATTAAACGGACGCGACAACGAATACGATTGCGGTCACGGGGCAGACGAGTAGCGCACGATCGTTCATTATTTTAGTGCTTATTACGGGTCCGTCCGTTATTTTAGCGCTAAGCGAAATCCGTCATCTGTTTTAAGCGGCTCGCACAGCAATAAACAGTTTCGTTGAATATTTTGTGCTAGATCTAGCGCTAATCTAAGCGTGCATGGCAATAATGATTGAATTTTGTTTAACTTTTGCGAATTGCGCTAAACGTAGCGCAATTAAGTTCATTGATAGCATTTACGAAACGAGGAGAACCAGCTAAAATAAATATTTTCAGCGAAAAATCGATTAGTCAAATATTTCGCGCTAGATCTAGCGCTATGTAAGCGCGCTTGTCGAAAATGATTTAATTGAGATTAACGCACGCGCGATGCGCTAAATTCTGTGCAATACATTTCACATATAATTTACGAAACGCTTAGCGCCACTTAACGCACATCGCATTTAAGTAAAATGAAGGGGCGCACTTCTCGTAAATTTTGGCTTGAAATTAATGGCGCTAAATTTTGCGCATCTTGCAGACGTATACACATAGGCTACAAGCGCGCCTGTAATTTGATCTATTGGCCTGTATAGAAATGTACAGTCACGCGCATGTCTATTTTTAGCGATTATTGCGGGCCGGTTCGCCATTTTAGCGCTAAGCACCGCCTGTCTACTGTTTTGGGCGGCTCGCTCTAAACAAAATTAATTTAATAATATCGCGCTAGATCTATAGCGCTACTAAGCGCGCATTGCGCTAATTTTTTCTTCTGAATAACTTGCGCGCGATTAAAATAATTTTGTGTGCTACTTAATGCGCAACACACTAAACGAGCACCCTTCTCATAAATTTTCATATGACATTTATCCCGCTAATATTTTACCCATAAAATTCACTTGCTGGCGACGACACGTACACAGATTAGTCCGATGATGGGTTTCACGAAGGTCGATCTGTCTCGGTTGATCGGCTACCCGTCGTTGACGGCTTTTCTTTACGGCTGAGAGACCTCGCTACTCAATAAATAAAAAAAATTATAATTTAAAACCAAAATTTGCGAGAAGTGCGCTTGTTCAATTTACTTAAATGCGATGTGCGTTAGCCTAAAGTAGCGCTGAATATTTAATTTAGCGCTTGCGCGTTTCGCTAATAAAATAATGAAAATAACCGCGCTAAATTTCGCTTATCGTGCACAAGTTTATCACAAGTAAATGACAAGCGCAATGCGAGCTTACATCGCGCTAGATCCAGTATAGATCTAGCGCGAAATATTTGACTAATCTATATTTCGCGCTAAATATTTTGTTACCGGGATATCCGGGTTTCGTAAATTTTATAATGAACTTGATAGCGCTACGTCTAGCGCATCCCGCGAAAGTTAAGCACAAATAAATCATTAGCGCCATGAGCGCTTATAAAGATGGCCCTAATTCTTGCTCGAAATAATTGATTTCGTTATTTTTCGTGCAGCGAGCCGCCAAGAACGGGATGGGCGACGATTACGCTTAAATAACGGACGGGTGCGTGTGCTACTCGTCTGACCGCTGTCGCCACAATCGTTTTCCTTATCGACATATCAGCCCAGGATGCTGACCATTAGACCACCGGTGATATGGGAGCCAAGGAGAAACATGGGCAGTTATAGTATGGCCCAGGTATACCCCCCTTCACTGTCCCCTCTCCCATTTTTACGCGCCACCCCCCGCTCGACCCCTCTTTCTGGCCGGCTTGGGCTGCGCGTCAGCTCCGTAAAACTCAAAACTTTGAACGCGTTTTACGGGCACTTCCGCTCATTTGCACACCATAAACCCTATATTAAAAAATGATCAGCGTCAAAAGATCTACAACCCTGTAATAATCGTTTTTCGATATCAGAAAACCTGTCTTGGTAGGGGAGAGCCGGTGTTTCGTTTTTTTAAATGTTGGTTACGAAATCCTGTACAACCTAAACTTGTTCCTCTATCTGTTGCACTCAACGACATTTCCTCCAATAAACTGGCACGTAAGAGGATCGAACTCATGACCTCTGCTCTATTAGCAAGGTGCTCTAACCAACTGAGCTAACAGGCCTCACATTGATAATTGGCCAAGAACCATTGAAAATCGTTCATCCTCTATCAAATGTAGAGATTATGACAGTGAAAGGATTCGTACCCTTTCCCCCTGAACGATTTAAAATCGTTAATACACTATCAAATGTAGTGATTTTTCCTCCATTACACTGGCCGTAAGCAACCTATCCTCAACATCTTTCAAAACCGTGAGAACTGAAAAGTCACTCACTTCAACACGGTAATAGACGGGGTAAAGAATTTTTTGTAGAAACATACATGGTTTTACGGTCCTACATGCGATGCGCGAGACTTCTCTAGCATGAGGCGGGCAAATACAAAAACATAACTACAACGGAAAAAGAAGAAACAATAACCCGACATAATGTGACATCCTGTGACGGGTGAACCAGAAGGACTGAGCTCTAGAAGGAGTGAGCCAACACTAGACCGACTGAACAGCCTAGCATTGACTGAAGAAGAACTGCGTTGGGTGGGGTTTTATACAAGTAAAAACAGGGTCAAACGCGGTCATTTACAGTAGAGTCAAGGTTAGCGTGGGTCATAAAAAAGAAGGGGGGAATGACTTCTATCGAGGTCAGCGAGAGAAAAATTAACAAACGAGGAGAATGAACTATTTTGCCGATAACTAGAACGCTGACAGCCAATCATTACAATACCCATTGCGTTAACAATGTCAAGATGGCCGAGTGGTTAAGGCGCCAAACTTAAGATTCTAATTCAAATAATAGATTAATAGGTAATCTTGTGATATCGGTTATTTGGCTTTCTGGTCTTCGAAGAAGGCGTGGGTTCGAACCCCACTCTTGACAAATCCTTCCTTTCAAGTTTTATTCTTTTTACTTTAAATCTTCTTCTCCATTGAAAACACATACGTGTCACAATTGTTAACAGTCACTCAAAGCAAACGAGTATAATTTAAGGGGTTGTAACTCAGAGGTAGAGTGCTCGCTTCGCATGTGAGAAGACCAGAGTTCAATCCTCCTCAACTCCAAGGCACTGCAAATAATTGAGTGGTAAAAAGCAAGAATCAGAAACATACTGGTAGTCTCGATTGAGAAGGGGTTGTAACTCAGTGGTAGAGTGTTCGCTTTACATGCGAAAATCCCGGAGTTCAATACTCCGCAACTCCATACTATAATCACTTTCATTTTGAAAAAAAGACCATTGTCAGGTCTGCCAACAGAATGAAACTACATTCCACATTCTTACGAATATCTCGTGAAAAGTGTAAATACCCAGTGATCAAACAAGTACTTGCAAAACGATAGGGCATAATCTTTCTTATCGTTCTTTTTCTTCTACTGGTAGAAACCGGCTTTTGTCGTCCCAGTGGTATATTCTGACGGCCATTCGGTTGTGGCACTGTCGATTAAACCTGCAATGATCCTTTAAAATTGAACAGAAAAGCATACAATTGCCATTAATTATTGATATTTTGCCTTGTCATAGTTACAATTTTGTGCTCTTCTCAACACACCTAGTTTACGCCACATTGCAATATAAGTAGACATTGCGTTAACAATGTCAAGATGGCCGAGTGGTTAAGGCGCCAGACTTAAGATTCTAATTCAAACAAGATTCCTTCGGTAACGTCCTTCGGTAATTTTTTTAAACGTTAAAGAGACAGAAAATCAAGGTTATAGTAGATTAATACATACTATAACGTTTGGAAAATTCTGTTTCCCTTTATTATCTTCCATAATTGATTCTTTATAACTAATTGAAAAATAATCTGTAATATTATGAGTGGTGCGAATTATGAATGGCGGAGGATTCGCCCCGCCACCCCACGTCGCACTTCATGTTTAGATTAAGTTATAGCAATATTTATTACTATAGTAACATGGAATTAGAAAAATTATTAGTTACATATTAACTAAAAGGAAATGGGTGTGCTCTTATAGCAGTCAGATTAAACCACCGCTGAAAAAATCTTTATAATTAAGGCATATAACCTAAGTGTTTTACGACCGGTTCCGAAATCGATACCGATGTTAGCGTCGCTAGCGATATTACCATTGCTTTACTTCGACTTTTGTTACATTATTTGGTGTACTCACCAACCGGGCCACGCATTCCCATATATAAAAATGTCAATGTTGGTCTAATGGTTAGCAACTCGGGCTGCCACTCGTATTGTTTAGGGTTCGAATCTCGATCTCGAAAAATAAATTTGTAATTTTTGAAAAATTACACTTAAAAAGCTTTCGGAGGTAAATGGAAGTGGAAGATCGGTGGTAACTCTTCACGACCACAAGAAGATCTTGATGACTGTGAAGAGGACAAGGGAAGAAGAGAGAGATGACCCAGAGCTTCAAAATGAGTATAATCAAACATTTTTAAATGTTCCTCAACTTCTTGGTTGATGACTAACTGTTAAAAAAGGAGGCAGAGAAATTTTACTGACAACCAAATTTATTAAAATCAAGATAAAAAATAGTAAACAAAAAGAGGTAATAATAAAACAAAAAGGGTTAACAAAATAAAAGTGGGAAAATACAAAGTAAAAAGAAGAATAAAGACGAAATCGAAATCGAACATAAAAACCAAATCAAATAATTAATACTCTCCACTCCCATAGCAGAAAACTTGTCTTGCTAGGGAAGATCCAAACTTTTTTTTTCTTTTTGTTAACACTGCTGATCATGCACTGACAGTTGGAAGGTTACGCAAAAAAAGCGAATTCACTAACTAGGATTCGGCAACCAGCTAGGTAACAAATACGCAAATTAAATTTCTAAAACAGTTATAAAAACAAATGAAAACCCCGTTACGCCATGTATCAAATTTTGAAAGAATTATGTACAAAATTTGGTGACGATTGGTCATTCAGGGAAGAAACGTATAAAGGAACACTAAATGGACATTAAACCCTCTGAATTTCACTACTAGCTACTACTACCCTACCCCCTATACCCCACACCCTATATTGTTAAGGACCTTCGTATATAAATATACCTCAGGGACTAGCTACTACTACCCTACCCCCTATACCTCACACCCTATATTGTGAAGGACCTTCGTATATAAATATACCTCAGGGATAAATATACCTCAGGGATAATAGATTAATAGGTCATCTTGCGAAATCCGTTACTTGGCATTCTGGTCTTCGAAGAAGGCGTGGGTTCGTACCACCACTATAGACAAAACCTTCCTTTCAAGTTTTATTCTTTTTCACTTTAAATCTTCTTCTCCATTGAAAACACATACGTGTCACAATCGTTAAAAGTCACTCAAAGCAAACGAGCAAATTTTAAGGGGTTGTAACTCAGAGGTAGAGTGCTCGCTTCGCATGTGAGAAGACCGGAGTTCAATCCTCCGCAACTCCAAGGTTTTGCAAATAATCAAGTGTTAAAAAGCAAGTATCAGGAACATACTGGTAGTCTAAACTGTCAAGGGGTTGTAACTCAGTGGTAGTGTGTTCGCTTTGCATGCGAAAAGCCTGTAGTTCAATCCTCCGCATTACCATACTTTAATCACTTTCATTTTGAAAAAAGACCATTGTCAGGTCTGCCAACAGAATGAAACTACATTCCACATTCTTACGAACATCTCGTGAAAAGTGTAAATACCCAGTGATCAAAAGAGTACTTGCAAAACGATAGGGCATAATCTTTCTTATCGTTCTTTTTCTTCTACTGGTAGAAACCGGCTTTTGTCGTCCCAGTGGTATTTTCTGACGGCCATTCGGTTGTGGCACTGTCGATTAAACCTGCAATGATCCTTTAAAATTGAACAGAAAAGCATACAATTGCCATTAATTATTGATATTTTGCCTTGTCATTGTTACAATTGTGTGCTCTTCTCAATACACCTAGTTTACGCCACATTGCAATATAAGTAGACATTGCGTTAACAATGTCAAGATGGCCGAGTGGTTAAGGCGCCAGACTTAAGATTCTAATTCAAATAATAGATTAATAGGTAATCTTGCGAAATCCGTTACTTGGCATTCTGGTCTTCGAAGAAGGCGTGGGTTCGTACCCCCACTATAGACAAAACCTTCCTTTCAAGTTTTATTCTTTTTCACTTTAAATCTTCTTCTCCATTGAAAACACATACGTGTCACAATCGTTAAAAGTCACTCAAAGCAAACGAGCAAATTTTAAGGGGTTGTAACTCAGAGGTAGAGTGCTCGCTTCGCATGTGAGAAGACCGGAGTTCAATCCTCCGCAACTCCAAGGTTTTGCAAATAATCGAGTGTTAAAAAGCAAGTATCAGGAATATACTGGTAGTCTATATTATGAAGGAGTTGTAACTCAGTGGTAGTGTTTTCGCTTTGCATGCGAAACGCCCGGAGTTCAATCCTCCGCAACTCCATCCTAAAATCACTTTCAATATGAAAAAAAGACCATTGTCAGGTCTGCTAACAGAATGAAACTACATTCCACATTCTTACGAATATCTCGTGAAAAGTGTAAATACCCAGTGATCAAACAAGTACTTGCAAAACGATAGGGCATAATCTTTCTTATCGTTCTTTTTCTTCTACTGGTAGAAACCGGCTTTTGTCGTCCCAGTGGTATTTTATGACGGCCATTCGGTTGTGGCACTTGTTGTGTACTGGACATTCTAGACCTACCACGTCGACCGCCAAAGGTCTCCCACCCTTGCCACGGGCGATGCGAGAGGTTTCTCGTCTCGACCGGCAGTCTCGTTTCCCTTGTGCTCTCGCGCGTATGTGTGTGAATCGAGTCTCACGTTAATACAATCACGCCGACGTATGCCGGCGTCGACTTACTTAACATGGCGCAGTTGGACTAATCTACGATCCCTCAGTGTGTTCCACGAGTTTCATACTCGTCCCCTGACATAATTCTTTTCGTGTGCGGTGGAGAAACGTTGCAGCGAGTTGGTGTCCATGCCCCTCGCGGCGGCCATCTTGGCATCTCGTGTCTGTGCACCTCCACCGGCTCTGCCCGTACGGGCTGTGGTAACTATTTATCCTACAGTGTATATTCTACGTTAGGCCTGTATTTCATCACGTGTGCATGGCAGCCGGCCATTTCGATATACATTTTACTTTTCCTGGGGCGGTGACTTTCGCCTCTACGTACTCTACGGTTTATTGAGGCGGTGCGGCCGCCATTTTAGTTTTCTTGCCGTCCCCGTGTGTGTGTGGCCAAGTTTTTATGGCGCAGCAAGTTTCGGTATCACGTGATACGATCTAAACCGAGTGCCACGTCGATCGAGCGACATCGATCTATAGTGACAATCTGTAGGCTGCAAGCAGGCTTATGTCCACGTCCGGACACACCTATAATCTGAGGTCTTCATCCCGTGTACATCTACCAACTTCAGACCTGCCCGGGGCGTCATGGCCAAGTACAGCCGGCACAATGGCGACGGTGGACGACGCATTGGACGCGGCAACAGCCGCCGCAGCAGCAGCGTCGGCGGCAGCCGGTCGGATCGCCTCGGTCGAACAGAATCAGCAGGCGATGACGCAACAATTGACTGCCATTAATCAACAATTACAGCTGCTGCTACAGGGTGGCGGTGGCGCTGGTGGCAGTGGTGGAGGTTCGGCTAGCGGTGGCGCTGGAGGCAGTAGCGGAGGGTTGCCCGGCGCTGGTGGCGCTGGTGGTGGAGGCGCAGGTGGCGGTGGCGCTGGTGGCGGAGGCGCAGGGGGCGGTGGCGCTGGTGGCATAGGCGGCGGCGGCGCAGGAGGAGCGCAACAACGACGTAGAATCGACCCATCTTGTTTAGACAAGCTTCACGGCGACGCGTCGCTCTCCCAACTACGCACGTGGAGGAATCGTTGGAAAGATTTCTGCCAATTGAGTCAGCTGTCGACGTACCCTTCGAACGAACAAATGGCCGCCTTCCGGATGGTCCTCGACCCAGCCATGCAGCAGATTGTGGAGGTGGCGCTCGGAATTCCTTCAGCGACACCATTATCACCGACCGACGTCCTGGACCAAATCAACACGTACATCCGATCTAAGCAAAATATCTCACTTGATCGCGTCGCTTTCGAGGACTGTCGTCAGAGCACCTCAGAAACTTTCGACGATTTCTATATTCGTCTGCGTGGATTGGCAGAAGCAGCCGACTTATGTGTCACCTGTTCCGACACTCGGCTGACGACCCGCATCATGGCGGGTATACGCGATTCCGAGACCAGACGGAAGTTGCTCGCGCTGAGCCCGTTCCCGACGCTGCAACACACCGTCAACATATGTCGAAGCGAGGAGGCAGCCAAGGCCAACGAGAAGTCATTGAGCAACGCGCCGGTCATCTCTCACATGCAAACTAGGCACGAAGGGTCAGCACGGCAGACCGACACCAGCAGGTGCGGGTCGTGCGGACGCCTGTCACACCGGGCGGGTGAGACATGTCCAGCAATGGGCAAACAGTGCCATCTGTGCGGCGCCAACAACCATTTTTCTCCATGCTGCCCAAATTCCAGAAAACCGAAATCGGAGCCGGCGGACAGCGGCGGCGCTAGCAGTAGCGGTGGCGGTTCGGCTGACGGTGGCGCTGGTAGCAGCGGCGGTCGATACCACGACGGAAGCCGTTCACGAGCGCATATGAAGCGTATAGTGGTGGGCAATGTGCGAGCCAGCAGGCGACGACGCCCGGCGCCCACCATTTCCATACAGCTGGGCCATTCAACCGGACAGGCAGCCACCACTATTGAGAAGGTGACTCCGGACGGCGGGGCAGAGGCGACTGTTGGCGGAATGGACGTGTTGCACGCGCTAGGATTCTCTGAAGCAGACTTGTCCTCATCCACTTTCGACCTCGTCATGGCGGACAAATCCACCCCGTTGCTAGTAATAGGGGAAAAGGAGTTTACGGCCACGTACGAAGGGACGACAGCAAGCATCACTATCACGTTCAGCCCCGATATCTCGGGACTTTTATTGTCGTGGTACGACTGCATCAGCCTAGGAATTCTCCATGACGGATACCCGAGGCCATGGAAGAATTCACGTCAAGGTATGCAGATTAATTCCCTTCAGACAGCAAACCGCCGCAAGGCACCGTACGTTTATGACGGAATTGTTCCTCTAGATCCGTCACCAGACGACATTCAGCGCATTGGGAACGATATTGCCAGACAGTTCGACGACGTCTTCGACCAAACAGGCTCACTCAACTGCATGGAAGGACCGGAGATGATTATCGAGCTGACGGACGACGCCACTGCTTTCTACGTCAACGGATCCAGGCCCCTTCCTTTCGCCGACCGCCCGGCTGTAAAGAAATTGCTGGACGACTACGTCGAAAAGAAAATCATATGCCCTGTGACCGAACCATCGGACTGGGCGGCTCCACTTGTCGTAACACGCAAGTCTGACGGCTCATTACGCATATGCGTCGATCATACGCGTCTCAACCGATTCGTGCGACGGCCAACTCACCCCACTCGAGCACCGCGGGACGCGGTGGCGGAAATCACGGGTGACGAAAAATTCTTCTCGACGTTTGATGCGGCCAACGGATATTACCAGATCCCCCTATCACCCTCGTCGCAGCATCTCACCGTTTTCATGACACCATGGGGCAGGTACAAATATTTGCGAGCCCCGATGGGGTTGTGCAGTTCCAGCGATGAATACAACCGGCGCGCTGACCTAGCCTTCGAGAACGTCAGCAACACCGTCCAAGTGGTGGACGACCTGCTCCGCTTTGACAATTCCTTCCCGGAACACGTAGCGGGAGTATGCACGGTACTGTCAGCGGCCAGGAAATCCGGTATCACCTTCAGCCTGAAAAAATTTCAATTTGCTCGCACGCAGGTCCAGTGGGTCGGTTTTCAAATCCAACCGGGAGGCGTATCCGTCGATCCAGAGAAGTTACGGGCCATCTCGGATTTTCCGAAACCAACCAACATCACGGAGCTGCGCTCCTTCATGGGGCTCGTCGAGCAACTAGCCGGATTTTCTACAGAGGTGGCAGCCGCAAAAACACCGCTGCGCCCCCTTCTGAGCTCCAGGACACCATTCTTATGGACAGCCGACCACGACCACGCCTTCGAAGCGGTCAAGGCTGCTCTCGTGGCGCCACCTATCCTAGCGCCATTTGATCTGGAGCTGGAGACGTCGCTGCAAGTCGACGCTTCTCGGAAGAACGGCATGGGCTATAAGCTGCTTCAGCGTCACGAAGACATCTGGAAACTCGTCGACGCCAACTCCCGGTGGTGCACCGACACAGAATCGCGTTATGCCATTGTGGAGCTGGAACCGGCAGCCGTCGAATGGGCGATGCGTAAGTGCCGCCTCTATCTCCTTGGATTACCATCGTTTCAGCTGGTCGTGGACCATCAGGCGTTGGTCACTATCCTGGACAAATACAAATACACCCTGGACGTGGTAGAAAATCCCAAACTCCAGCGCTTAAAGGAGCGGTTGTCCCCATTTGTTTTTTCGACCATATGGCGGAAAGGACGGAGCCACTCCATTCCGGACGCCCTTTCCAGGGCTCCTGTGAACGACCCGAGCCCCGACGACGAGATTGCCAACGACGACGTCCAGTCTTTTGCCAGACGTGTGGTAATCCGCCAGGTCAGCAGTATACAACAGGCCAACGACGAGATGGAGGAGGACGGCATCGACGTGGATGCTCACCTGTCCGACCCCATGCTGGACGAATTGAGAGCTGTAGCTGAATCGGATTCCGACTACGTCGAGCTCATGGCGGCGATATCAACGGGATTCCGGACACCACGCAATCAAACAGCCCTGGGCGTTCGTCAATATTGGTCTGTCCGCGAAGAGCTATCGGTAGACGACGGCCTCGTCCTCTTCGGCCGCGGCATCATCATCCCACGTCTGGCCCGCCGGGAGTTAATCAGAAAGCTCCACGCGGCCCATCAGGGCATCGTACGAATGAAGCGCCGGGCGCGTCAAACCGTCTTTTGGCCGGGGAGCTGCGGTAAAACGTATTTATTACGCATAAATATAAACTTAAGTAAAGATAAGATAACCGTAGTGAAATTGGAATACTGGGGAAATACGTCGTCTGCTCAGTTATTGCCAGATTTGATAAAATTAATAAAAAAATCAATTTTTTTAAATCAATATCTCTAAAACTAAAGAGTATTTAGACAAAGTGTAAGCGAAAGTATTTTTAAATAAACTTTAAAAAAATAATATCGAGAAATCGGCAAACAGCGATCGACGCGGAGGTAAAGTTCCGCTACGACGAGCACGCTCGCCCACTCGCCCCGCTATCATTGGGCACCCACGTTCGGGTGCGAGAGCCAAAGACAAAGCTCTGGGACAAGGTCGGCGTCGTGGTCAGCATTGGTCGTTATCGATCCTACCGGATAAAATTCGCGAGTGGGAGCGTGTTGTGGCGTAACCGAAGATTCCTCCGCCCGATGGTAGCTGTTCCGGAGACAAACGAGCAACCAGCATTTCACGAAGGCGATGGCGCGGGTGACAGCACGGACGTTCAGCACGCGGCAGCCGGGCAGACGGACGGCGAACAACCGGACAACTTCCCGGGCGCGTCTCTTCCCCTGGGGGCCGCCAGCAGTTCGGTCGATACATCAGCAGACGCTGGACGGCAGCCCGTACGTCGGAGCGAACGTGTACGAAAGAAGAGAGTGATATTTGATGTGTAATGTACTGGCTGAATTTCCATTCATGTGATGTGTAACGTACTGGCTGAATTTTCATTCATGTAGTTTTTTTTTGGAAGGGGGGAGCATCATATTCTTGTGTTCAGCTGTTTATCTGCGCTTGTGCGCTATAACAGCTCGAGGAGGGTTGTTGTGTACTGGACATTCTAGACCTACCACGTCGACCGCCAAAGGTCTCCCACCCTTGCCACGGGCGATGCGAGAGGTTTCTCGTCTCGACCGGCAGTCTCGTTTCCCTTGTGCTCTCGCGCGTATGTGTGTGAATCGAGTCTCACGTTAATACAATCACGCCGACGTATGCCGGCGTCGACTTACTTAACAGCACTGTCGATTAAACCTGCAATGATCCTCGAAAATTGAACAGAAAAGCATACAATTGCCATTAATTATTGATATTTTGCCTTGTCATAGTTACAATTGTGTGCTCTTCTCAATACACCTAGTTTACGCCACATTGCAATATAAGTAGACATTGCGTTAACAATGTCAAGATGGCCGAGTGGTTAAGGCGCCAGACTTAAGATTCTAATTCAAATAATAGATTAATAGGTCATCTTGCGAAATCCGTTACTTGGCATTCTGGTCTTCGAAGAAGGCGTGGGTTCGTACCACCACTATAGACAAAACCTTCCTTTCAAGTTTTATTCTTTTTCACTTTAAATCTTCTTCTCCATTGAAAACACATACGTGTCACAATCGTTAACAGTTACTCAAAGCAAAAGAGCAAATGTTAAGGGGTTGTAACTCAGAAGTAGAGTGCTCGCTTCGCATGTGAGAAGACCGGAGTTCAATCCTCCGCAACTCCAAGGTTTTGCAAATAATCGAGTGTTAAAAAGCAAGTATCAGGAACATACTGGTAGTCTAAACAGTCAAGGGGTTGTAACTCAGTGTTAGTGTGTTCGCTTTGCATGCGAAAAGCCCGGAGTTCAACCCTCCGCATTTCCATATTTTAATCACTTTCATTTTGAAAAAAAGACCATTGTCAGGTCTGCCAACAGAATGAAACTACATTCCACATTCTTACGAATATCTCGTGAAAAGTGTAAATACCCAGTGATCAAACAAGTACTTGCAAAACGATAGGGCATAATCTTTCTTATCGTTTTTTTTCTTCTACTGGTAGAAACCGGTTTTTGTCGTCCTAGTGGTATTTTCTGACGGCCATTCGGTTGTGGCACTGTCGATTAAACCTGCAATGACTCTTGAAAATGGAACAGAAAAGCATACAATTGTCATTAATTATTGATATTTTGCCCTGTCATAGTTACAATTGTGTACTCTTATCAATACACCTAGTTTACGCCACATTGCAATATAAGTAGTCATTGCGTCAACAATGTCAAGATAGCCGAGAGGTTAAGTCGCCAGAATTAAGATTCTAATTCAAATAATAGATTAATAGGTAATCTTGCGAAATCCGTTGCTTGGCATTCTGGTCTTCGAAGAAGGCGTGGGTTCGTACCCCCACTATAGACAAAACCTTCCTTTCAAGTTTTATTCTTTTTCACTTTAAATCTTCTTCTCCATTGAAAACACATACGTGTCACAATCGTTAACAGTCACTCAAAGCAAACGAGCAAATGTTAAGGGGTTGTAACTCAGAGGTAGAGTGCTCGCTTCGCATGTGAGAAGACCGGAGTTCAATCCTCCGCAACTCCAAGGTTTTGCAAATAATCGAGTGTTATAAAGCAAGTATCAGGAACATACTGGTAGTCTAAACTGTCAATGGGTTGTAACTCAGTGGTAGTGTGTTCGCTTTGCATGCGAAAAGCCCGGAGTTCAATCCTCAGCAACTCCATCCTAAAATCACTTTCAATATGAAAAAAAAAGACCATTGTCAGGTCTGCCAACAGAATGAAACTACATTCCACATTCTTACGAATATCTCGTGAAAAGTGTAAATACCCAGTGATCAAACAAGTACTTGCAAAACGATAGGGCATAATCTTTCTTATCGTTCTTTTTCTTCTACTGGTAGAAACCGGCTTTTGTCGTCCCAGTGGTATTTTCTGACGGCCATTCGGTTGTGGCACTGTCGATTAAACCTGCATTGATCCTCGAAAATTGAACAGAAAAGCATACAATTGCCATTAATTATTGATATTTTGCCTTGTCATTGTTACAATTGTGTGCTCTTCTCAATACACCTAGTTTACGCCACATTGCAATATAAGTAGACATTTCGTTAACAATGTCAAGATGGCCGAGTGGTTAAGGCGCCAGACTTAAGATTGTAATTCAAATAATAGATTAATATGTAATCTTGCGAAATCCGTTACTTGGCATTCTGGTCTTCGAAGAAGGCGTGGGTTCGTACCCCCACTATAGACAAAACCTTCCTTTCAAGTTTTATTCTTTTTCACTTTAAATCTTCTTCTCCATTGAAAACACATACGTGTCACAATTGTTAACAGTCACTCAAAGCAAACGAGCATAATTGAAAGGGTTGTAACTCAGAGGTAGAGTGCTCGCTTCGCATGTGAGAAGACCAGAGTTCAATCCTCCTCAACTCCAAGGCACTGCAAATAATTGAGTGGTAAAAAGCAAGTATCAGGAACATACTGGTAGTCTCGATTGTGAAGGGGTTGCAACTCAGTGGTAGTGTTTTCGCTTTGCATGCGAAAAGCCCGTAGTTCAATCCTCCGCAACTCCATACTATAATCACTTTCATTTTGAAAAAAAAAAAACCTATGGCAGGTCTGCCAACAGAATGAAACTACATTCCACATTCTTACGAATATCTCGTGAAAAGTGTAAATACCCAGTGATCAAAAAAGTACTTGCAAAACGATAGGGCATAATCTTTCTTATCGTTCTTTTTCTTCTACTGGTAGAAACCGGTTTTTGTCGTCCTAGTGGTATTTTCTGACGGCCATTCGGTTGTGGCACTGTCGATTAAACCTGCAATGACTCTTGAAAATGGAAATGGGCTCTTCTCAATACACCTAGTTTACGCCACATTGCAATATAAGTAGTCATTGCGTTAACAATGTCAAGATGGCAGAGAGGTTAAGTCGCCAGACTTAAGATTCTAATTCAAATAATAGATTAATAGGTAATCTTGTGAAATCCGTTATTTGGCATTCTGGTCTCTGAAGAAGGCGTGGGTTCGTACCCCACTCTTGACAAAACCTTCCTTTCAAGTTTTATTCTTTTTACTTTAAATCTTCTTCTCCATTGAAAACACATACGTGTCGCAATCGTTAAAAGTCTCTCAAAGCAAACGATCAAATGTTAAGGGGTTGTAACTCAGAGGTAGAGTGCTCGCTACGCATGTGAGAAGACCGGAGTTCAATCCTCCGCAACTCCAAGGTTTTGCAAATAATCGAGTGTTAAAAAGCAAGTATCAGGAACATACTGGTAGTGCCAATTTTCAAGGGGTTGTAACTCAGTGGTAGTGTGTTCGCTTTACATGCGAAAAGCCTGAAGTTCAATCCTCCGCATTTCCATACTTTAATCACTTTCAATTTGAAAAAAAGACCATTGTCAGGTCTGCCAACAGAATGAAACTACATTCCACATTCTTACGAATATCTCGTGAAAAGTGTAAATACCCAGTGATCAAACAAGTACTTGCAAAACGATAGGGCATAATCTTTCTTATCGTTTTTTTTCTTCTACTGGTAGAAACCGGTTTTTGTCGTCCTAGTGGTATTTTCTGACGGCCATTCGGTTGTGGCACTGTCGATTAAACCTGCAATGACTCTTGAAAATGGAACAGAAAAGCATACAATTGTCATTAATTATTGATATTTTGCCCTGTCATAGTTACAATTGTGTACTCTTATCAATACACCTAGTTTACGCCACATTGCAATATAAGTAGTCATTGCGTCAACAATGTCAAGATAGCCGAGAGGTTAAGTCGCCAGAATTAAGATTCTAATTCAAATAATAGATTAATAGGTAATCTTGCGAAATCCGTTGCTTGGCATTCTGGTCTTCGAAGAAGGCGTGGGTTCGTACCCCCACTATAGACAAAACCTTCCTTTCAAGTTTTATTCTTTTTCACTTTAAATCTTCTTCTCCATTGAAAACACATACGTGTCACAATCGTTAACAGTCACTCAAAGCAAACGAGCAAATGTTAAGGGGTTGTAACTCAGAGGTAGAGTGCTCGCTTCGCATGTGAGAAGACCGGAGTTCAATCCTCCGCAACTCCAAGGTTTTGCAAATAATCGAGTGTTATAAAGCAAGTATCAGGAACATACTGGTAGTCTAAACTGTCAATGGGTTGTAACTCAGTGGTAGTGTGTTCGCTTTGCATGCGAAAAGCCCGGAGTTCAATCCTCAGCAACTCCATCCTAAAATCACTTTCAATATGAAAAAAAAGACCATTGTCAGGTCTGCCAACAGAATGAAACTACATTCCACATTCTTACGAATATCTCGTGAAAAGTGTAAATACCCAGTGATCAAACAAGTACTTGCAAAACGATAGGGCATAATCTTTCTTATCGTTCTTTTTCTTCTACTGGTAGAAACCGGCTTTTGTCGTCCCAGTGGTATTTTCTGACGGCCATTCGGTTGTGGCACTGTCGATTAAACCTGCAATGATCCTCGAAAATTGAACAGAAAAGCATACAATTGCCATTAATTATTGATATTTTGCCTTGTCATTGTTACAATTGTGTGCTCTTCTCAATACACCTAGTTTACGCCACATTGCAATATAAGTAGACATTGCGTTAACAATGTCAAGATGGCCGAGTGGTTAAGGCGCCAGACTTAAGATTCTAATTCAAATAATAGATTAATATGTAATCTTGCGAAATCCGTTACTTGGCATTCTGGTCTTCGAAGAAGGCGTGGGTTCGTACCCCCACTATAGACAAAACCTTCCTTTCAAGTTTTATTCTTTTTCACTTTAAATCTTCTTCTCCATTGAAAACACATACGTGTCACAATTGTTAACAGTCACTCAAAGCAAACGAGCATAATTTAAAGGGTTGTAACTCAGAGGTAGAGTGCTCGCTTCGCATGTGAGAAGACCAGAGTTCAATCCTCCTCAACTCCAAGGCACTGCAAATAATTGAGTGGTAAAAAGCAAGTATCAGGAACATACTGGTAGTCTCGATTGTGAAGGGGTTGCAACTCAGTGGTAGTGTTTTCGCTTTGCATGCGAAAAGCCCGTAGTTCAATCCTCCGCAACTCCATACTATAATCACTTTCATTTTGAAAAAAAAAAACCTATGGCAGGTCTGCCAACAGAATGAAACTACATTCCACATTCTTACGAATATCTCGTGAAAAGTGTAAATACCCAGTGATCAAAAAAGTACTTGCAAAACGATAGGGCATAATCTTTCTTATCGTTCTTTTTCTTCTACTGGTAGAAACCGGTTTTTGTCGTCCTAGTGGTATTTTCTGACGGCCATTCGGTTGTGGCACTGTCGATTAAACCTGCAATGACTCTTGAAAATGGAAATGGGCTCTTCTCAATACACCTAGTTTACGCCACATTGCAATATAAGTAGTCATTGCGTTAACAATGTCAAGATGGCAGAGAGGTTAAGTCGCCAGACTTAAGATTCTAATTCAAATAATAGATTAATAGGTAATCTTGTGAAATCCGTTATTTGGCATTCTGGTCTCTGAAGAAGGCGTGGGTTCGTACCCCACTCTTGACAAAACCTTCCTTTCAAGTTTTATTCTTTTTACTTTAAATCTTCTTCTCCATTGAAAACACATACGTGTCGCAATCGTTAAAAGTCTCTCAAAGCAAACGATCAAATGTTAAGGGGTTGTAACTCAGAGGTAGAGTGCTCGCTACGCATGTGAGAAGACCGGAGTTCAATCCTCCGCAACTCCAAGGTTTTGCAAATAATCGAGTGTTAAAAAGCAAGTATCAGGAACATACTGGTAATCTAAAATGTCAAGGGGTTGTAACTCAGTGGTAGTGTGTTCGCTTTGCATGCGAAAAGCCCGTAGTTCAATCCTCCGCAACTCCATCCTAAAATCACTTTTAATATGAAAAAAAGACCATTGTCAGGTCTGCCAACAGAATGAAACTACATTCCACATTCTTACGAATATCTCGTGAAAAGTGTAAATACCCAGTGATCAAACAAGTACTTGCAAAACGATAGGGCATAATCTTTCTTATCGTTCTTTTTCTTCTACTGGTAGAAACCGGTTTTTGTCGTCCCAGTGGTATTTTATGACGGCCATTCGGTTGTGGCACTGTCGATTAAACCTGCAATGATCCTTTAAAATTGAACAGAAAAGCATACAATTGCCATTAATTATTGATATTTTGCCTTGTCATTGTTACAATTGTGTGCTCTTCTCAATACACCTAGTTTACGCCACATTGCAATATAAGTAGTCATTGTGTTAACAATGTCAAGATGGCCGAGTGGTTAAGGCGCCAGACTTAAGATTCTAATTCAAATAATAGATTAATATGTAATCTTGCGAAATCCGTTACTTGGCATTCTGGTCTTCGAAGAAGGCGTGGGTTCGTACCCCCACTATAGACAAAACCTTCCTTTCAAGTTTTATTCTTTTTCACTTTAAATCTTCTTCTCCATTGAAAACACATACGTGTCACAATTGTTAACAGTCACTCAAAGCAAACGAGCATAATTTAAAGGGTTGTAACTCAGAGGTAGAGTGCTCGCTTCGCATGTGAGAAGACCAGAGTTCAATCCTCCTCAACTCCAAGGCACTGCAAATAATTGAGTGGTAAAAAGCAAGTATCAGGAACATACTGGTAGTCTCTATTGTGAAGGGGTTGTAACTCAGTGGAAGAGTGTTCGCTTTACATGCGAAAAGCCCGGAGTTCAATACTCCGCAACTCCATACTATAATCACTTTCATTTTGAAAAAAAAAAAACCTATGGCAGGTCTGCCAACAGAATGAAACTACATTCCACATTCTTACGAATATCTCGTGAAAAGTGTAAATACCCAGTGATCAAAAAAGTACTTGCAAAACGATAGGGCATAATCTTTCTTATCGTTCTTTTTCTTCTACTGGTAGAAACCGGTTTTTGTCGTCCTAGTGGTATTTTCTGACGGCCATTCGGTTGTGGCACTGTCGATTAAACCTGTAATGACTCTTGAAAATGGAACAGAAAAGCATACAATTGTCATTAATTATTGATATTTTGCCCTGTCATAGTTACAATTGTGTGCTCTTCTCAATACACCTAGTTTACGCCACATTGCAATATAAGTAGTCATTGCGTCAACAATGTCAAGATGGCCGAGAGGTTAAGTCGCCAGACTTAAGATTCTAATTCAAATAATAGATTAATAGGTATAATAATAGTTTAATCGTTTGTATTTATAAAGCGCTTTTTCCAATCAATTATGCTCAAAAGCGCTGATCAAGGGCAGGGATTACAATCATCAGTCGGGGTAAGCGAGTTTAAATAGATGGGTCTTCAGGCCGGCTCGGAAGTTCTCGATGGAGGGAGACATTTTTAGGTCGATGGGGAGGCTGTTCCAAATCTGGGGCGCTGCATAAGTGAAACTACGAGACCCGTACGCCCCCGGTAGCTTCACCGGAACCCCCAAATAACGTGAGATCTCACTATAATTCCTGAGGCGACGATTAACAGACCTTGGGGATACAAGTTTACATAGATACGATGGGGCAATACCATTAACACATTGATAGGCCAAGACAGCAATTTTGTACATCACACGCTGACGAATAGGGAGCCAATGAAGACTTTTCCGCTTGCACGTAATGTGCTCACGCTTCTTAGTCTGAGTTACCAGACGGACAGCAGCATTCTGCACTAGTTGTAGTTTGTCAAGAAGGTAATCCGGAAGGCCATAGAAGAGGGAGTTTCCGTAGTCAAGATGCGGGATGACGAGGGCACAAACAAGCTGGTTACAGGCGAATGCATCCAGAAATTTTCGAATGCGCGAAATGCGACAAATTAATAGTACGCATTTCGGCAAGCAGTGTTTACCTGGCGCTCCATGTTTAAATGGGAGTCGACAATCACGCCCAAGTTTTTCACAAACGGAGAGGGAGTGATCGGCTCATCACAGATGTCCAGGGGCGACGATACCGGTTTGAATTTTCTGGAGCGGGCAGAGGAAGCAATCAGTACGTCCGTCTTACCGGCGTTCAGCTGGAGTTTGTTTTTAACCATCCATGAATTTGTGGACTTAACACAGTCAGACAGGCAGGAAAAAGCGGCACGCTGAGCAGAACCGTCAGCCAAGATCCGAAATCTTTTGTAAAGTTGGGTGTCATCCGCAAAGTAATGGCGCAGCACCTCAAACAGGGAGACAATGTCATCAAGTGGGCTGAGATACATAGTGAATAAAACTGGGCCAAGAACTGATCCTTGTGGGACGCCGAATAGTAAAGGCGATGGCGTTGAAGACTTCCCACTGATGCGGACTGACTGCTTCCGATTAGAGAGGTAGGAGCGAAACCAGTCAAGAACCACACCATTGAGCCCAAAACGGCACTCTAAGCAGCTCAGTAGCACAGAATGATCGATGGTGTCGAACGCCGCACTTAAATCCAAAAGCACTAATGCTGCACCATCCCCTTCGTCGACCGCCATCAGAAGATCGTTCATAACTCGCAGTAGAGCTGTCTCAGTTGAGTGGTTAGCCCGATATGCCGATTGAACTGGCACCATCAAGTCGAGCGATAACATATGAGATGTTAACCTTCTGAGCACAACTCGCTCAAGAAGTTTAGACAAAAATGAGAGACCAGAAACAGGACGAAAATTAGAAAGCTCCTCCGGGTTCAAAGAAGCTTTCTTCAGCAGTGGAGTAATCTTGCGAAATCCGTTACTTGGCATTCTGGTCTTCGAAGAAGGCGTGGGTTCGTACCCCCACTATAGACAAAACCTTCCTTTCAAGTTTTATTCTTTTTCACTTTAAATCTTCTTCTCCATTGAAAACACATACGTGTCACAATCGTTAACAGTCACTCAAAGCAAACGAGCAAATGTTAAGGGGTTGTAACTCAGAGGTAGAGTGCTCGCTTCGCATGTGAGAAGACCGGAGTTCAATCCTCCGCAACTCCAAGGTTTTGCAAATAATCGAGTGTTAAAAAGCAAGTATCAGGAACATACTGGTAGTCTCCATTGTCAAGGGGTTGTAACTCAGTGGTAGTGTGTTCGCTTTGCATGCGAAAAGCCCGAAGTTCAATCCTCCGCATCTCCATACTTTAATCACTTTCATTTTGAAAAAAGGACCATTGTCAGGTCTGCCAACAGAATGAAACTACATTCCACATTCTTACGAATATCTCGTGAAAAGTGTAAATACCCAGTGATCAAACAAGTACTTGCAAAACGATAGGGCATAATCTTTCTTATCGTTCTTTTTCTTCTACTGGTAGAAACCGGTTGTTGTCGTCCTAGTGGTATTTTCTGACGGCCATTCGGTTGTGGCACTGTCGATTAAACCTGCAATGACTCTTGAAAATGGAACAGAAAAGCATACAATTGTCATTAATTATTGATATTTTGCCCTGTCATAGTTACAATTGTGTGCTCTTCTCAATACACCTAGTTTACGCCACATTGCAATATAAGTAGTCATTGCGTCAACAATGTCAAGATGGCCGAGAGGTTAAGTCGCCAGACTTAAGATTCTAATTCAAATAATAGATTAATAGGTAATCTTGCGAAATCCGTTACTTGGCATTCTGGTCTTCGAAGAAGGCGTGGGTTCGTACCCCCACTATAGACAAAACCTTCCTTTCAAGTTTTATTCTTTTTCACTTTAAATCTTCTTCTCCATTGAAAACACATACGTGTCACAATTGGGGTTCAGTGGCCGTTTTTCTCTAAGATGAATGACTTTCTATGATTGTCGGATGCCTCAACGCTCAAACACGTGCATGGCGTAGGCGCTGACTCCTCCAAAATGCGAGATGATGACTCCAATCCGTCTATTCCTCCGCCACCCAAGAAGTCCAAAGCCAGGCACGCTAGGATTACCCATCCGGAATCAATATCCCGTTTAATTGAAATTGAAATGGACCGTTCATCGATGGACCAGGAATTCTTAAAGGAAATAAGAGCCAGTAATGCTGCTAGTTTAACGAAAACTGAGGCTATCGTATCAGCGTCGAAGGCCTTCGAGAAACTAGCTAATGGGATGTAAACCAATTCCAAAATATGCAAGGCGTTGTTTCTTCAGAAGTAAGAGAGAAAATTAGTCTCTAATTATATTTAACTCTTTTTATCTTTAATATTTTTCTTTAGATGAGCGTAATACATCAGTCAGAAGAGGTCGACTAATGGCAGAACACATTGAAGAAGATGAATTGTGAACGAATGAACCTCAAAACTTGTCAGAGTGCACTACCACCCCGTTTCCTTTTGTAATCTACATTTCCAAAGAATTGACCATCGTTTTATTTCGGTTATATCTTCAACTTGTACCTGATCTCATTGTGCAGCAGTAAATAAATCTTTTTTTGTTACCATGGGATCTAACGGTTTATGTTTCTGTGTGTCAAGCACAATGTTGTTTATGTCCATGTATTAAACCATAAAAATTCGTGTGTTGAAACCAAACAAAATGAAATGAATAGGCAAATACGAAAGCTCTTTCAAAAATTATTTGAAATTGTATTTGTTGTTCGAGGTGTTGCGTCATATTTTCAACAATCTAAAGGAAATTAAACGATGAATTGTTCTGCAATAAACTGTCTTTTTTGTTGACCCTCTTCGGTCTCTCTCTCTTCGTCAAACTCGTAATCAGGATCCTCTTCGTCATCCAATTCAACGTCTGGGACATCGTCAAGCCAGTTGTCATGGCGCAAACCGAAATTATGGAAACAACAACAAACCAATAACGTACGGTGTGCATACCGCATCCGGAAGTAATCCAGGAACTTTAATCTTCGCCACTTCATTTGTAATAGGCCAAATGCTCTTTCCACAACCTGTCGGTCCCTCTTAAGAGCTCGATTGAAGGCCATTTCATGATCTTCTAGTTCGCGGTTATTGCGAAAAGGAACGAGCAGATGTTGCCGAAGTGGATAAGCTGTATCTCCGAGAATATTATAGTTGGATCGTACAAGTTTAGCACCTAATGCTCTAGAGAGGGGACTGTTGAGCGGCAAAACCCACACCCGTCAGATGAGATGCTGTTTAGCATCCACCTCAACCCTTTTTCTTGTTTATGTCAAGCTCGCTACTAGATTATTCTCTCGCTGTCTCTCCTGTCACTAAGAACCTGGTGTGTGGAACTCAGCAACATGTGAAACTCTTTTATTCAAACTTAACAGGTTATGGGCCCAGGTTTACTGATCTCCCCAAACTAGTAGTTGAACTGTTGTTTTGCCTTCTAGTAGGCTATGTCAAAAGGAGAGAAGAAAATACTTCGCTATTTTCAGGTTTGAACTGTTATTCCAAACAAGGTTTCATTTAATTTTGCATAATACTGTTTAAGTGTCAGATAATCTTAATTGCGAAAAATTTTGTATTTCACAGCCTCTTAACACAACAAGTTTGTGAGATAAAGTATGGTTATCCTTATTCTTGCAGCTACCATTTGCCTGTCGTGAAGAACATGATCAAATGCACTAAGCTCTTATAATTTTATTTTTCTCCTTGACATAATTTCAGGTTTTATAAGTCCACGTCTCAGTACATCATGTGAATATTGTTATTGAGATGGAAGATGGACTATTCCCCTCGACTGTCAAAAGGGCAAGCAGTGAATATGCATCAAGTACAAGCAAACTTTGCACGGAGTGTAAGATCCTTATCTATCCCCTCTTTTTCATTTGTTTTATTTATTATTCTTCTATTCATATCCTTAATTGTTTTCATACAAGTTATATTGTTTATCTTGAAGGCAAAATTATCTTTTTTTCTTCTGTGATCGAACAGATATAATTGCCAAGAAATGTCTGTACTGCAAATAGAAGAATCTTCTGATTTGTCTTCCCTGTTACTCTGGGAGAGTACATTAAGATTATCAATACCAATTAAATGTTACTTATCGTAGAAATTAGTTTAGATACCAGTAACCACTGAATTCTCTCCAACATGTTCTAATTATTCTATCTGACATCTCATTCAGGTCTGTTGTCCGATTTGTGTTATTTGATTTTGTTTTTCTCTGTGAGACTTGTACTGAGAGGCAGGTAATTTCACCAATTAATTTCATAAAATTTTCTACATTAAGATAAGAAGTTATAGGCTGACACGTGATTGAGTGCTGTGGTCAGCGAAAAAAAAAAAAGGTCTTGTTCATAAATTGTCATGACTAATCATTTCTTAGCTACCTTTCAGTGATTATTTGCTTATGTCTACTATTCATATTGAATCACTGTCTGCTAATACTCACCTATAATTACAGGAATTATTCATATTTTGTTAGTTCTTTAATTCCTGTACCAAACTATTTTATTATGCCACTGTATCTCCTAGTTAATAGTGGTTGTAGATTAATTTTCATTTTTTTATCTCAAAGGTGTATATTTCTTTTTCAAGTTCGATGGCCCACTTTCAGATGTTTACTTCACAAACTTTGCATCAAATCCATTGACCTGTTTGTGACTAACCTTTCATCTATCTATGTTTTGGGTGTAACAACGCAAAATGGAGCCACGCAAGAAGGAAAAATCACGAGCAGCCGGACAGCCGTGATTGAATAGTCTGAGGAAAATCTATCAACCAACTGCCACCAATTCTACTATAATTATTGGACGCCATTACGGAACGGAATCGAGAATTGGCTAAAGATCGTAACATTTTTTCTCAGTCTTCTTTTACTGCTTGTACGACCTTTAACTAATTGCCAATATTGGTGTATCATTATTTATTTGGTTGATTCAATCAGATATCGGCAAAATGGTGTTTCTAGGCTTATTTAACTTATTTTTTTTATATTTCTCCCCAGTTAGTCTTGTTATTTTTTTTTAGAAGAATTCTGATCCTTGACAGTGTGGCGAACCGGCGACTATATCTTACAACTTCTAAGGTTATCATTGTAACACAGTGCCACTTCACGACTGCACGGGATGAAGGCAGCCTGGCGGACCACCACTCCTTCTAGGCCAAAGCTGGATCTGTTAGGCTTACATGGTTTTGATGAAGTCTCATTTTAGGGAGAGTACAATCTACGATTTTTTCTTAACAATTATGCGTTCAAAAATTCGTTTAATTTTGATCGAGTTTGCTAACCCCATTTTTAAGTTAAGATAAAGTAAAATGATTCTTCATGCAGTCTTTAAACTGCTCGCAGACTTCATTGCTACAGATCTCCGACTTCAATTTTAGGGAGAGATTTAAATGTAAAAATAGATGTTGGAGATTCCAGAATTCCGAGGGTAAACGTGATTTCACAAATTCAATGGAGTGAATTTTCCGTAATGAAAATTTGCAGTCATGCCGAAACTGAAGCAAGAACTTTTCTCTTGGTCTGTGAACACGAGAAAATCTTTGATTCTACACATAGACTGTGATTCCAAATCACAGGTAACTGATTGAATGTGTATGAGAAAATCTTTGAGTCTACACATGGACTGTGATTCCCAATCACAGGTAACTGATTGAATGTGTATGAGAAAATCTTTTGAGTCTACACATGGACTGTGACTGAATCACAGGTAACTGATTGAATGTGTACGAGAAAATTTTTCATTGTCTATACATGGACTGTGACTGAATCACAGGTAACTGATTGAATGTGTACGAGAAAATTGTTCATTGTCTACCCACGGGCTGTGACTCTAGACTCACCGGTAACCGATCAAGTGTGTATGAAAGGAACTTATGGTTTATGTGGGAACAGGCCTAATGTAACTTGCAGACAGCCGAACAATATGATCACACATGGTTGAGAAACTGTGTAAACGTTTTTTTTTTAATGTCGGACCTTCCCCCGAAGTTGATCTCGGCCGACCCAAGTGTCCATCTCGCATCAGACAACGTCTCAAAGGGCGAGGGAGAGAAGACTGCCTTTTCCGTACCCCTACCGTGAAACAGTCGGCGCCCTCCTCTACGTCGCACTGATGACTAAACCGGACATTGCATAACCCGTCGGACAGGACTATGGAATCTGGCTAGGTGGAAGCCAAAGTGGACTCATCGAATACACCGACGCTAACTTCGACGGCGATCGAGATGACTGCCGTTCCACCTCTGGAGGTATTTTTCTTTCGTGGTGGCCCTGTAGCGTGGTTCAGCAAGAAATAGCCCGATATCGCACAATCGACTTCAGAATTGGAGTGAGAAAATTCACTGACTGAGTAGCAACATCTAAATCCCCTTTTTTCTCTTTTGAATAAATCCATCTTCCGTTTGTTTACTTTGAGGGAGAGTGTTGAGCGGCAAAACCCACACCCGTCAAATGAGATGCTGTTTAGCATCCACCTCAACCCTTTTTCTTGTTTATGTCAAGCTCGCTACTAGATTATTCTCTCGCTGTCTCTCCTGTCACTAAGAACCTGGTGTGTGGAACTCAGTAACATGTGAAACTCTTTTATTCAAACTTAACAGGGACTGAGACGCAAAACTCTTGCATCGCCTATACTTCCCGGAAATCCAACCACAGCGTCAATTATTTCCAAATTATGAGTAGATACTATTTGCAGCTTAATAGTTGTTTTGCATTTTCTGCTAGTATAAGATGGCAGCTGGTTTAGTGGTTGTCGTATTTCAAATTCTGTGGCATCGATAGCCCCTAAACAAAAAATGCTATTCAGTGACAAACAAAAATGATTTCTATCGTTAAAAAAACTACCTAGACTGTCTACAATTTGCAAATTTTCTGAGAGCTCTAAGTATCTTTCTTCTCTCGGCCATACTATGAAGCGGTTAGCCATATTATAAATAACCTTCATGGTTTTCATAACCACATAGTGTACCGTCCCTTGATTCATCCCAAACCGCCTTGACAAAACACGGTAGGCTTCACGGTTTGCTAAAGACCAGATCAAAATCATTAGCTTATCCGTTAGAGGCAGGCCAGTATACACATAGTCAGTTAATATTTGCGGACTGACAAGCTCCACTAGAAGCTACAAAACAAAGAAATGGAATGTACACAGAAAATTGTGTTGACATATATTTCATACCTGGAACGTTCTTTTTGTAAAGCGAAAATCTCGTTTGAATTGAAATTCTGGGTACGTTGCAAACCACGTCCCTACATATGCGGTGTAATAAATAGTTCTGTTTGCGTGAATTCGATGTAAGATCAAACGCTGGCGCTGTAATAACTGCCTAAGAATGTCTTGTCTTCTTCTTAAAATCACAGTCTCAATAATATTATTGTCATACTCGTCAGCAACTTGGACAAATAACATAAATTGATTAAATAGAACTGCAACTTCTTGAATAAAATCCATTTGACTTGAATTCACGTTTAAAAACAAACGTTAGTCATGTATTAGTTACCGTCTACAACACAGAGTTACATTTTTATTTTATGTAATCTGGCAACATCATAAAACTATAAAAATAATGAAAAAAAAGTGGTCACTTAACGAACCCCTGGTAGAAACCGGCTTTTGTCGTCTCAGCGGTATTTTCTGACAGCCATTCGGTTGTGGCACTGTCGATTAAACCTGCCATGATCCTCGAAAATTGAACAGAACAGCATAAAATTGCCATTAATTATTGATATTTTACCCTGTCATAGTTACAATTGTGTGCTCTTCTCAATACACCTAGTTATCGCCACATTGCAATATAAGTAGTCATTGCGTTAACAATGTCAAGATGGCCGAGTGGTTAAGGCGCCAGACTTAAGATGCTCCAAGGTAGTGCAAATAATCGAGTGGTAAAAAGCAAGTATCAGAAACATACTGGTAGTCTCGATTTTCAAGGGGTTGTAACTCAGTGGTAGAGTGTTTGCTTTGCATGCGAAAAGCCCGGAGTTTAATCCTCCGCAGCTCCATACTATAATCACTTTCATTTTGAAAAAAAGACTATTGTTAGGTCTGCCAACAGATTGAAACTACATTCCTTATTCTTACGAATATCTCGTGAAAAGTGTAAATACCCAGTGATCAAACAAGTACTTTCAAAACGATAGAGCATAATCTTTCTTATCCTTCTTTTTCTTCTACTGGTAGAAACCGGCTTTTGTCGTCCCAGCGGTATTTTCTGACAGCCATTTTGTTGTGACACTGTCGATTAAACCTGCCATGATCCTCGAAATTGAAAAGAAAAGCATACAATTGCCATTAATTTTTGATATTTTGCCCTGTCCTAGTTACAATTGTGTGCTCTTCTCAATATACCTAGTTTACGCCACATTTCAATATAAGTAGTCATTGCGTTAACAATGTCAAGATGGCCGAGTGGTTAAGGCGCAAGACTTAAGATTCTAATTCAAATAATAGATTAATAGGTAATCTTGTTAAATCCGTTACTTGGCATTCTGGTCTTCGAAGAAGGCGTGGGTTCGTACCCCATTCTTGAAAAAACCTTCCTTTCAAGTTTTATTCTTTTTCTTTTTAAATCTTCTTCTCCATTGAAAACACGTACGTGTCGCAATCGTTAACAGTCACTGAAAGCAAACGAGCATAAGTTAGGGGGTTGTAACTCAGAGGTTGAGTGCTCGCTTCGCATTCGAGTAGACCGGAGTTCAATCCTCCGCAATTCCAAGGTTTTGCAAATAATCGAGGGTTAAAAAGCAAGTATCAGGGACATACTGGTAGACTCAATTGTCAAGGGGTTTTTAATCAGTGGTAGAGTGTTCACTTGGCATGCGAAAAGCCCGGAGTGCAATCCTCCACATCTCCATATTATAATCACTTTCAATTTGAAAAAAAGACTATTGTCAGGTCTGCCAACAGAATGAAACTACATTCCACATTCTTACGAATATCTCGTGAAAATTGTAAATACTAAGTGATCAAACACGTACTTGCAAAACGATAGGGCGTAATCTTTCTTATGCTTCTTTTTCTTCTACTGGTAGAAACTGGCTTTTGTCGTCCCAGCGGTATTTTCTGACGGCCATTCGGTTGTGGCACTGTCGATTATATCTGCAATGATCCTCGAAAATTGAACAGAAAAGCATACAATTGCCATTAATTATTGATATTTTGCCTTGTCATTGTTACAATTGTGTGCTCTTCTCAATACACCTAGTTTACGCCACATTGCAATATAAGTAGTCATTGTGTTAACAATGTCAAGATGGCCGAGTGGTTAAGGCGCAAGACTTAAGAATCTAATTCAAATAATAGATTAATAGGTAATCTTACGAAATCCTTTACTTGGCATTCTGGTCTTCGAAGAAGGCGTGGGTTCGTACCCCCACTATAGACAAAATCTTCCTTTCAAGTTTTATTCTTTTTCACTTTAAATCTTCTTCTCCATTGAAAACACATACGTGTCACAATCGTTAACAGTCACTCAAAGCAAACGAGCAAATGTTAAGGGGTTGTAACTCAGAGGGAGAGTGCTTGCTTCGCATGTGAGAAGACCGGAGTTCAATCCTCCGCAACTCCAAGGTAGTGCAAATAATCGAGAGGTAAAAAGCAAGTATCAGGAACATACTGGTAGTCTCCATTGTCAAGGGGTTGTAACTTGATGGTAAATTGTTCCTTTTGCATGCGAAAAGCCCGGAGTTCAATCATCCGCAACTCCATCCTATAATCACTTTCATTTCGAAAAAAAAGACCATTGTCAGGTCTGCCAACAGAATGAAACTACATTCCACATTCTTACGAATATCTCGTGAAAAGTGTAAATACCCAGTGATCAAACAAGTACTTGCAAAACGATAGGGCATAATCTTTCTTATCGTTCTTTTTCTTCTACTGGTAGAAACCGGCTTTTGTCGTCCCAGTGGTATTTTCTGACGGCCATTCGGTTGTGGCACTGTCAATTAAACCTGCCATGATCCTTGAAAATTGAACAGAAAAGCATACAATTGCCATTAATTATTGATATTTTGCACTGTCATAGTTACAATTGTGTGCTCTTCTCAATACACCTAGTTCACGCCACATTGCAATATAAGTAGCCATTGCGATAACAATGTCAAGATGGCCGAGTGGTTAAGGCTCCATTACACTGGCCCGTAAGAGGATTGATCTCCTGACTTCTTCGTTATTAGCACGGCGCTCTAACCAACTGAGCTAACAGGCCTCACATCGATAGGCTATTCAGCCAAGAATGATAAAAAATCGTTAATAAACAATCAAATGTAGAGATTATGACTGTGAAGGGATTCGAACCCTTGCCTCCGAAGAGACTGGTGCCTAAAACCAGCGCAATAGACAACTCGGCCACACTATCATTGTTGGTATTGTGCTCTAAGGTTTCGACATAGCAGATTCTTCATGGGACTCTTCTAGTTGGAAATTCGTGTTTCGTTTTTTTTTTTTTTTAATTTTGGTAACGAAATCCTGTACAACTTAAAATTGTTCCTCTATCTGTTGCACTCAACGACTTTTCGTCCATTACACTGGCCCGTAAGAGGAACGAACTTACGACCACCGCGTTATTATTAGTGCGCTCTAACCAACTGAGCTGACAGGCCTCACACCGATACTCGACCAAAAACAATTAAAAATCATTAATCCTTTATTAAATGTAGAGATTATGACAGCGAAGGGATTCGAACCCTTTCCTCCGAAGAGACTGGTTCCAAAAACCTTCGCCATAGACCACTCGGCCACACTATCATTGTTGGTATTGTGCCCTAAGGTTTCGACATAGCAGATTCTTCATGGGACTCTTCTAGTTGGGAATTCGTGTTTCGTTTTTTTTTAAATGTTGGTTACGAAATACTTTCCAACCTAAACTTGTTCCTCTATCTATTGCACTCAACGACTTTTTCTCCTTTACACTGGCCCGTAAGAGGATCGAACTCATGACCTCCGCGTTATTAGCACGGCGCTGTAACCAACTGAGCTAACAGGCCTTACATCGATACTTTGCCAAGAACGATTGAAAATCATTAATCCTTTATTAAATGTAGAGATTATGACAGTGAAGGGATTCGAACCCTTGCCTCCGAAGAATCTGGTGCCTAAAACCTTCGCCATAGACCACACGGCCACACTATTATTTTTGGTATTGTGCCCTAAGGCGTCGACTTAGCAGATACTTCATGGGACTCTTCTAGTTGGGAATTCTTGCTTCGTTTTTTTAAATGTTGGTTACGAAATCCTGTACAACTTATACTTGTACCTCTATCTGTTGCACTCAACGACTTTTCTTCCATTACACTGGCCCGTTAGAGGATCGAACTTATGACCTCCGCGTTATTAGAACTGTAAGTGTCGTTCGAGACCTTACTTTTACTTATACTAAATATCACACAAGTGATCATCAGGGTAGACGGTGAATTAGGACTGAAACGAAATAGGACTGGTAGAAATAGGACTACGTTTTAGGACTGGACAAATTAGGACTGGTCGAAATAGGACTGCTTTTGGCAACTGATAATTGCTAGTCCTATTTCTCCAGACGAGCAGTCCTATTTCTACCATTCAGCAGTCCTATTTCTACCTGTACTATTTCATCAGGTTTTTAATCTGGCATCCTTGTCGGATTTGCTAGAAGTAGATTGGCTCATAGATCCGGCACCCTTCATATACTATTCAGCCAATGAAACCATGTTAATAATAGTCCTGCTCGTTTTTTCATTTGTAACTATTATATTTTAAAACTCCTTAAACTTATTTTTTTATGAAAAGGTTGAATGCAATCATAAAAATAAAGCCCATTTGTCAGAAATATCGATATGAAATACAATTTAAGGTTAATTAAAAAATAATATATGTAATGACTTGTGTGAAGACCTGGCCTACTGCTTGTAGTATAGAGCAATCTACTACGCAGTATCCCAAGGTCAATCTACTACGCCGTACCTCAAGGTCGCTGTACTACGCAGTACCTTGATGGCTTTCTCTATTGCACCATCTCACCTGTTGCCTATGCAACTACATCCGGGATTGCGCCACACTCTGCAGTGATGGTGCAATCCCCACCACCTTGATAACTGTCTATAAAAGCCCGACACTCTGTTCATCCAGGAGAGTCGTACCCGGCATTGTAACCCAACAACTACGTTAATACAAATACTTGCAAAGAACACTGTCTCCTCCTCGTGATTTGGTTATCAAGAACTATTGTGAAATCATCACAAATTGGTGAACGTGCCAGTTTGGCTTCGAAAATCCGACTTTTCAACAAGCATCGAGGAAGGAGAGAAACACCAAAGCGGTAAGTGAATGACGACTCCTACGTTACCTTCTAAAGATACACCTTATGCTTCTTTAAACGAGTCCCTGATAGGGGAGATAGACTTAGAAGAAGACAGTTACATCAGATCCCTTCCACAAAATATTTTACCTATTAGAGAAAGATTTTTATCGCAGTGGAACGAGTTAATTAAACTTACAAAAGACGTAGCAGATAGGACAGCTACCAGACGAGTGACAAGAAGCGACTTTCTTGCGAAACAGAAAGACATCAAAAGTCAAGTCTATAATTCATTAAAGCAATACACATACGAATTTTATAAAAAAGAATTAGGGGGATCCCAATATATAACCGGTGAGGCAAAAGAAAAAGTAGTTGACGATATAGCAACATATTTGGTACAGTTAAAGGGAGATTCCTTAGTATATAATCCATTGATTCAAAATATACGAACAGCACACAGTAAAGAAGTCGAATTCAGAAATAAAGCTTTTAAAGTCTTCAAACGTGAATTAATTTTTAAGCAATTGTCTCTAGAAAATTATGCGAATAGCCTTGAAGCACAACTAGAAACGCAAAAAGCGAAAAGTGAGAGAGAAGTCGATAACGTAAGAAGAGATTTGTCTAAGAAATTGACAGATTGTCTTGTCGATAATACTCGATTAACAGCAGAAGTAGAAAATCTACAACTTTCCAATGATAAACAAGCAGCTCGGATAACAGAATTAAATAGTAAAGTAGAAGACCATCAAGCGAGTGGAGCGAGAGTCATTTTTTAACGAATACGAAGCAGTAAAGAAGGATTTAGAAACAGCGGAAGACAATTTATCAAAGCGGGACGAGTATATTAAAAATCTGAAAGATACTTTAGCCCAGCTAGAAAACGATTCAAAGGATAAAGTAAAACAACTCGTTGATGGCTACAACGCGTTAAGTATTAAACACGACTCCCTAGAAAGCTCCTGTAAAACAGCTGACAGCAAAGTTATAGAATTAAAAAACCTAAATTCTCAATTGAACGCACAGTTGAATCAGATTATAAACGATAACTTAGCTAATTTGACGGACCTAAGCGACCAGAACGTACAATTAACTACCCAATTAACGAAATTACAACAAGACGTCGCCACTAAAGAATTATCAATAGATTCTTTAAGACAAACGAACAAAGGGTTAAACTTAGATATAGCTGCGTTACAGCAACAGTTAGCACAACAGACAGCACCAATCACTCAACCCCCAAACATGACTCCGACTCCTCCAACACCACCGACCGCTCCTATACAAAATCCTTTAAACCAACAGCAAGCCCCTAGAGCAGCTTCCCCCGATCCAAACAATGTTCCATTGACTAAAAGTCATCTCCGTGAACTATACTCACAGGATGAACGAAAATCAATTCCAGTTTACAAAGGGAAAAGAGGAGATCAGCTCATTAATAATTGGCTAAAAGACGCCGAAAGAGTAGCGCAAAGCGCAGGATGGAGCGCCAAGGATAAAATTAAATATTTTTCAGATAGATTAAGAGGTGATGCTGCGGATTGGCACAGTGACTACATAGATCACGCTGCGGATAAAGAAGATTACGATGCGTGGGAGAAAGCTCTCATTAGCAGATTTTTAACGGAAACAGAGATCGAGAATCTTAAGAAACAATTAAATGAACTAAAACAGATGCCTGATCAGAGTACCCAAACATATGTTTCAAGACTTAATCATTTGTATGACATTATTCATGGAAAAGAAATCGTTCTTGATGAAACAGTTGCACCCCCTGAAGCCGTAGTTCTGGCTAGATCCCTTAGGAAAATTAGAGGAGAAGCAAAACAAAAGATATTGCTAAAAGGCTTGTTACCAAAAATAGTACAAGTCGTGTGGACCAGAATTGACGTAAATAGCTCGTATGAAGATGTTTGCGAGATAGTTTATGCAGCAGAAACTATAGTAAATAGAATGGAGCAGAATGAGGACAAAAGCCTTAAAGCAGCGATAGCAGGTATTTCAGCTCACGAAGATGAGCAGGACGTAGAGCTTCAGAGACAGAAGAATAAACTTTCGAAACTTGAAAAGCAATTGGCAGAACTAAATATCGATCCCACCGCTCAACAGGAAACACCGGCAGTTGTCCTGCCTACAGTGGCCATTACTGAGGCCTATAACCGACATCGGTCACCTTCCGGTGATCGTAGACGCTCACATTCCGAAGGTCGTATACGGTTCCAGCAACCCTCCCAGCAGCGACAGAATACGGATAGTAGTTACTCGCGGGACAGAGGTAGGAATAACACATATTTTCATTCACGAAGCCCAAGCGGAAATAGGTACAATCCAAATTCTGATGTGCGACAGCGTAGAGAACATACCCCACCACGTCAAAATTATTCCGGTAGCCAAACGGGTAGAACACAATTCCCACGTCCAAATAACGATTCGTATAGAAGACGATTTTCAGATAGCAATAGTTTCCAACGTAAAAGGAATTTTCAGGACCAACGTAGTGCACCCGCAAATTACCGCCCAAATAATTCGAATTTTCGTCCAGCCCCTTACAACGGCGCTAGACCAAGAACGAACGGAGGATACGAGCAGCAAAGAGAAGTTAGAAATAGACGTGACATCGAATGTTATGCATGTGGTAAACGTGGACATTAGAATGTCGCACAAATCCACCAGGAGCACCCCAGCAGCAACATTAGGCTTACTAACCACTCCCAATGTACATACGTTACCCATTATAGCTAATGTAGCTCAGCTAATGAGAATATCAGTAACATTTAGTAACCTTAAGACACAAGCATTAATAGATACCGGTGCAGCTGCTAGCTTCTTAGCACACCGTTTGTTAATATGTATTCCATATACTGATATTAAAGAATTACAAGTTTCTGACCCAAACGTACAGTTATTTAGAACAGTTTCAGGTGAAGTAGTTAAACCTATTGGTAAATATGAATTAAGCATTAGATTAGCTCGTAGACACCCATTTATTCACCAATTTTATGTTATAACAGATCTAGATGAAGGTTGTATTTTAGGCTACGATTTCCTCGCAGCAAACAAGATTGTTATTAACCCCAGTGAACGTAGCATTAGTTATACACATGAGAATGAATTAAGAAACTTGATCATACCCCCTTTATCAATATGTTCAATCAGTATAGCCACACCTCCACAGCTCGATTTAGCAGGAGTCCCAGTGGAGCAGAAAGAAAATTTGAAAAACCTGTTTCTTAGCTATTTTTCCCTTTTCACCGAAAATATTAATGAGTTGGGTAAAGCGAAATCGATTAAACATTCAATTCATACCACGCAATTACCAGACGTTATGCCCATGAGGCGCACCCCGGAGAGATTGAGATTAGTAGTGAAAAAAAAGATTGAGGATATGTTAAGAAATAACATCATTAGACCGAGTACCAGCCCATTTGCCTGTCCTATCTTGCTCGTAGCGAAGAAGGAAGAAGGTCAAATGAGGTTTTGTGTCGACTATCGCCCGCTAAACAATGTAACAGTTAAAGACAGATATCCAATTCCCAATATTCAGTTGATTATCGATAGCCTTCACGGCGCGAAATATTTTTCTACTTTGGATTTGCTCAGTGGATATTGGCAGATCGAAATAGAGGAAAAGCATAAATACAAAACTGCTTTCATATGCGAGTATGGACTTTACGAGTTCAACTGCATGCCTTTTGGTTTGTGCAATGCTCCGAGTACTTTCCAGAGGGAAATGAACACCTTATTTAAAGATGTCTTATATGAATTGGTACTTGTTTATTTGGACGACATCATCGTTTTTAGTAAAACGAGGGATGAACACATTCGTCACTTGCGGATAGTATTCGACCTGCTAACAAAAGAGAACCTTAAACTAAAGTTAAGTAAATGTGACTTCTTTAAGACGAAAATAAAATACCTAGGACATATTATTACAGCTAGTGGATTTCATCCCGACGACGGGAAAACACGTTCCATACTAAACTACCCTGAACCGTTAAACGTTAAGCAATTATCGTCCTTTTTAGGTTTGGCTAATTATTATCGCAAATTCGTACGCGAGTACGCGGAAATAGCTCATTTTTTGACAGAACTAACGAAAAAAGATAGTAAATGGGTATGGGGCGAGAAAGAAAGGGACGCCTTTCAACGTATCAAACATTGCCTAACCAGCAATCCACTTCTGAGGTATCCAGATTTTACCCGGGAATTTCTAGTCTACGCGGACGCCTCAGGATACGGGATTGGTGCAGTATTAGCGCAGATACAGTATATACCGCCCTCAGAAACGGATCCAGAAGCTATACACGGAGAACACGAAGTAGTAATAGCATACACTTCGCGACATTTAGACGAACGAGAACGAATTTGGAATATTTCAGAAAAAGAATGTTTAGCTATTGTACATGCATTAGAGAATTTCAGACCATATCTTTATGGTAGAACTTTTAGAGTATTTACAGATCATAAACCGTTAGAGACGTTGATGAAGAAAAAGGACCCACACGGAAGATTAGCACGTTGGGCATACGAGATGCAGGCATATAATATGACTCTTATACACCGTCCTGGCCAGGAGAATCAAAATGCAGATGGTTTAAGTAGACAACCACTCCCAGTAATAGGCGCTATATTGAAACCAGAAATAATACAAAACGACTGGATAACAGCACAACGTAACGACGAATATTGCAAAGAAATAATTCGAATAATTAGTGAATGCGAAAACGACAAACATGAATTTCAATTTGATAATGCAGGTTTACTCGTAACTTATGACGGAAAAATTGTAGTACCAAAAGAAAAGATAGAAGAGATACTAAAGATGAACCACGACCACATGTTAGCAGGGCATTTAGGAGTTGCAAAGAGCTTAGCGAGAATTAAACGCCAATACCTTTGGTCCGGACTAGGCAACGACGTTAAAGCATATGTGAGCAATTGCATCACATGTGCTAAACGCAAAGCCTACGGCTCAATTAAAGCACCACTTAAACCTTTGCCACCTGTAACCAAAGTATGGGAACAGATCGCAATGGATATAGTTGGACCGGTCACGGAAAGTAGTAATGGAAACAAATATATATTAGTTCTGTCTGATTATGCAAGTCGATTTGTTATGACAATTCCAATGGAGAATCAAAAAGCTTATACGATAGCTGAACACTTAGTAAAGAAAGTTTATACTAAATATGGTCCACCAGAAAGAGTACTAACCGATCAAGGTACCAATTTTCTTTCAAAACTTATCTCTCATATCTGTGTATTATTTAAAATCAAGCAGATCAAGACCACTAGTTACCACCCACAGACAGATGGTCTTGTAGAAAGATTTAATCGCACACTATCCCAGCTAGAAGAGTATATTTCCCAAATATTGCTAAAATATTATATTCCTACAATTGAGATGTTGGTAAAATAATTTTTTTAAATATTTTTGCACCCAAATTTCTTGGCTCACAATATTTTTTCAACTTATTTTACTTATTTTACTTTTATTGGTGAAATAACAATTTTACTACTTTTAAAATTTTGACAGAAATCTGGTTGTTGTTTTTATGGTTTTATAGTCCAGCGTGGAATATTTTTTTCATTTTCAACTTTTTATTAGAAAGGTGTATTTTTAGATGTTTTGTTTTTAGTCTAGAGTGGGTTTGAACCATCACACTTGGAGTCACCAATCCAATGCTATAACCACTACACCAACAGCGGTATAACAACTGTTTTTCGACTTGAGGCAATAAAAGTTTTTAACTTCTAGAAGCCACGTAAACAAGGGTTAAGAGGGGATTCCCTATAGAGGTTTGTCCTGACAGGCAATAGAGAGATCCAGAGGATCTCGCCACGGATTTCCCTACGGCCAAAAAAGGGATAAGTCAAGTCCTGTAATGGTAAAATATTGTTTTCCGAGAATATTCTTCGGTCGATAACCCACATATTGGTATAACATTAGATTATTACTTTGCTGCGTCAAGGTGGCTGTTAAATTGTTTTGTGGTTTTACCAATGAATATAATCAAAGAAGAATAAATCAATATTACGTTTTGTTATTTCCCAATAACGGACCATTAAAAAAGTAAAAAATCCTTTTTTTATGAAAAAGCTACAGTCTTTTACATTGAACATGCGTTCAAAATCCCAAATGTTTTATATCGTATTCAATTCGTTAGTTCTGCATACAATTGCCTAAATGAACAATCCAATTGTCTTAAAATCCAGATCTTGCACAAGTCTCGAACAACTAACTTACGTACTTCGAATTTAAAACTCTACCTCCACGCTAACGTGATATAATTTATCTTAAACGTTAATGAGATGAAATGTTAAAACTGCTATTATTATACATCCATATAGGTAATTCTATGGAGGTTGGTTCAAACCCACTTTCCGCAAACAAATGACTTATGAAACAAATAGTCTCAATAATCATAAATTCCTACACTGATGTAATTAAATCGATTTTGCTCACGCTGGGCTATAACCATGACAATGAGTAAGTTTGCACTTTTCACATCGGGACTTTTTAATCATATCCGTTGCTGGTGTAGTGGTTATAGCATTGGATTAGTGGCTAAAAAGATGATGGTTCAAACCCACTCTTGGCAATAAAATCAGCACCCTAAACAATCATTTAGGGTTTTGAACGTGTGGTTAATGTAAAAAACTATAGCTTTTTCATAGAAAACGATGTATTCCTTATTTAATGATCCGTTATTGGGAAAATAAAAAAAATATATATTAATTTATTCATCTTTGATAATAGTCATTTATTGGGAAAATAACAAAAAAATTTAACAGCCACCTTGTCGCAACAAAGTAATAATATAATATTATACCAATATGTGGTTTATCGATCGAAGAATATTGTCGGGAAAAAATATTTTACCAATAAAGACATGCTAGCTGGGATGCGATATGCTTGCTTGCTATGTTAACTAAGAACCAGAGTCTTGGGATATATATCTCGACTTTGTGACTTTCGCTTATAACACTTCGCAACACTCAAGCATCGATAGTTGTCCATTTAATCTATTCTTTAAACGTAATCCAATTATACCCAATGACATTGCGATAACGCAAGACGTTCAAGTCTTTGAAGACGACGATGACTACGAAAGACTTTGGAGAAAAGCTCTAGATTATTCAAAAAGAAAATTAGAAAAAGCGCAAGTAAAGCAGAAGCAATCTTATGATCAAGGGAGTAAATTAGTGAAATTAAACATCAATGATCATGTTCTTTTAAAAGCATATGTGACGACAGGAAAATTTAGTAATAGATGGATAGGACCCTACATAATATCTAAAAAACTATCGGATCTTAATTATGAAATTATAAAATTAATTAACAACGTAGCCAGTACATTACCCAAGGACAAATTTGTTGTACATGTAAATAGGATTAAGTTAGTAACAGAAAATCCAAATGAAGTAGTGATTCCAGATACCACCCCAATAATAGCTAAACGCAGGGGCAGACCTCCGAAAAAAGATATACCTAGCGCAGGTGTAATCCCAAAACGTAGAGGCCGTCCACCTAAAAATCCCAAAACCCCTCCGAATAGCAATCCCCAACCAGACCCTTCTGCTAACATTAGACAAAACCAAAATGTAATCAATCATGGATACAACTTAAGAAATAGATATTAAAACCATTCAGTATGTAATAGACAAATGTTTCCCATATTGGACTTTCCAGATTGAAACATCAGCCTTTTTTTTTGTTTACTACTTGTCGATTCTCTTCGCAACATCAAATTCAATAAAAATTTCGATATGCGATTGTACAAAACCGGTCACAAGAGGTCTCATCGACCTAACTGACCCGGAATACTGTTTAAAATTACACCGCGATAAAGATGACGTGCAAAAGGCCATGAGCAAGCCTATTAGCTATAAAGTTATTACTACTATGAATGCCGTTTTGAAATTGGAAGGATTAGTTTGCTCACAGTGGATAGAGACCAAAAAGGTCACAGGCTCCTTCTGGATAGGATCCTATGACACGGAACATTTTCGTACCACAAAAGAGGTAAGCGCTAAAGAGTGCTGGGATATGAAGATTCAGCTGGCTTGTGCAGGAAACCGTAATGTGATCAACGGAAAGACGTACAGTTATACGCACAAACCAGTGGGAGGTGGAAAGTGGATGTCGATAACCGAATATTCTGTAGTGAACTGTTTAATTGAATTGCGACAAGAAGAAAGTGACGGACCGATACTTTCACCTTTTGGAACACATAACGTGTCAATAACCAGTGAAAAGATAATAGTGAATCACAACACCATAGTGTGGCATAAACCCAGTGATATCGGAAAAAACACACATAATTGTGAACAAAAAGGACAGTTCCAGAGCACAGGACGACTTTCCCTCATCACCGTGGAAAACGACAGATCGAGAATAAATGAAAATCAAACGAGAGTAGGAAGACTCCTGGATTTGGAGAAGCAAATAGAAATCTTGTTCAACCCAGTCAAGACAAATATTTGCACCACTTCTCAGATAGCTTATAAAATAACTGGCATTCCTGACACCTATTTAGTTTTTGAGGAGGAAGTAGGAAAATACTTCAGTCCAAAGATTAAACCAAGAATGAAACGACAAACACAATCGCAGGAAAACGACCATGCATTCTCACATGCTTGGGGACACATTATTCCACTCTCATTTTTTCCTCCGTCTGAATTCGACGAGAACTTCGACAATAAGGAATATGTTGTCACTACATCAGCAGTTGAAAATCCCCTGTTCCTTATGCCGCGTGTGCCACCATTCAACGCGTCCAGATGGCACGACTTAGGCATTTGGCCAGCCACACAACAACAGTTTGATCATTCCTCAGATCAGTCCATTAGTTTTACCTTCAACGAAACTCGTTTTTGTCTTACTATAAAAAAAACAGACTATTTACTCTTCAAGGACTGCTCGATATCCAAATCAACTTGGATCTATGACGCATACCGAATGTACTTCATGGAGGCCGAGACGAAGAACTGTCTCACGGTAGTTACAGACAAAGTGGAATTGCTACCTTGTGAAATGGAACCCCACTCCATAAAACAAATGTGGAGATTTGAGTTCCGAAATAGGGACCAATTGTTCCATAGCATATACCTCAATATGTCCATAGACGAATGGGAATTCGTACAAGAAGAACTTCAGAGTAGACCAACTGAAAGTGTTACGGAAGTAGAAGATTTGTTTAATTGGGGAAGTTTCATACAGAAGACGAAAAAGAGGGAAAATAAAATGAATTCAACTTGTTTGACTCACGCGGGAAATATGCGAACTGTAACACTAGAACGGTGTACCAAACAAGACGCAGATTTTTCCAAGCAAAATCAAATGTTCGAGTATGCTACAGACTATACCATAAGGAAATTCACCTCTAATATGTGCCTCCATATAGATCATTTTCTACATAACTCCCTACCCTCATTGAAACCATGCAACAAAAATAGTATGAGATGGGGAATCAACGAATTGACAGGACAGTTTATGGAATTACACTCCTTTCGGTGTATTGAAAACAAAAAAGGACGATTACAATTAGAATCTTGCAACAGCGACCAGAAGCCACGAAGTCAAAAATGGAAGTTTGAGTATTATAGCCCAATGTTAGTAAATTCGACGGACTTTCCCCGTCTTACCCCATCTGTTATATTGCAATGGCACAAAAATTTTACAGTCTTCGGGATACCATTCCCACCTTTGCCTCCAATAATTCAACGTGTAAACGTCGTCGAGACGTTAATAGATGAACCTACAGATAAAATACCAGAAACCACTACGACAACAATAGCAGCGACTACAACAACAAAAACAACCACGACGACAACAAAAACAACCACTACCCCAACTACAACTAAAGCAACGACAACTACAACCACCACAACCACCTCCAAATCCACTACTACAACAACCACAACCACCCCTAAAACCACTACTACAACAACCACAACCACCCCTAAAACCACTACTACAACAACCACAACCACTCCTAAACCCACTACTACAACAACCACAACCACTCCTAAACCTACTACAACCACTGCCTCCGAACCTAAAACACCTAAACAAGCAATATCAACTACAGTGAAACAAATAGCAGTCCCCATGAATCAAAACATGACAATTCCAATTGTAATACCCCCTCCACCACCACCTGAAATACAAGAGATAACTTTGCCACCCATCCAAAACACAACCACCCCTCCACAAATCATTTCTCATCTTCAGCCAGACACAGCACAAAAGCCAGAAATGGAGAGCTTACGCCTCAACCAATCAGCTGAAGTTCCTCCTATTCAACCTAACATTTCTGCAAGCACGCCGACAGCTCAACAGCAGTTACCTCCACCACTAAATGATTCCAGCGATTTTTCATCAATTCTACCATTACAACTAACACCTCAACATCCAGAAATTGACAATTTATATTTTAATGAGTCTTCTCCAGTTAAACCAATATGGGTGGAAGAACCAGTCAAGGCTCACCCATATTATGAAACATCAACTGCTACATACCCAAACATGACCAGGCCAACCACGACGGTACATCGAGTAGCTAAAGCAATCAACGACTCTGCAGAGTATAACCCACCAATAAACGTAACGCGGACTTCAAATCCAACAGCAATAGATAAAAGAGCACTAAGTGAAGTTATGGCACCAATACTGCAATCTTTCCACGAAAAATACAAACAGAATCTTGAAATCCAACATGAAAACGAACTAGCAAAAGAAATCCGTCAAATGTATTGTCAAGTTTCAGTGCTCCACAGACTTCAAGCAGTTACTCTGTCACAAACAAACGGATTATTGGCAGCATCAGTACTCGAATTACCAACATGTTCCCGACTACAAGGATTGGGTCAATCTTTACTCTTGCAAGAATGTGAACGAGTTCAAGTCTTCGTCACGGCAACGGAAACGAGATGTGGTTATCAACCACTAACAATATATAATAATAAGAACTATACAATTGGGACTGATGGATGGTCCATTCATCCATTTTCCAACTGTTTTTGGAAATCAAATTTGATTAATCTTAACGGAAAAACGTATCATTGGGAATATAACAGTACCCACAGCGGCTGGATAGAGCAAGTTCCAACTATCCACACCGCAAATTTGAATTTAGTGTCTGAATTCCAAGAGCTGCCTCTCAAAGATTTTGACTACGCCCTAAAATCACACCCATCTCACTCCACAGCTGACCTAGAACAACTAAACGTATTGAACGAATTAATTGGACGAATAGAAGAAACAAACGACAATTCATTGGCTTGCATGGTAATGTCAGAAAAACAAGACAACAAATTCGGCGACATGTTTTCTTGGACAGACTATTTAAAAATTATAATTTTTGCTACGATCGGATTCATACTGCTTGTCCTATTATTATATATCTTCGCTCGAGTGAACCCTTTGCCAGCATTAGTCGATTCATTCCGGCGTAGACGATCAGCCATTCGAAACAACTCAGACCTAGCAGACATTCCGTTAGAGCAAATGCAACCAATGATTACCGCGTCACCGCAAATAATTATCCCAGGAAATGTCTACCCTTTCGTAGTGCCACCCAGCGCACCGTTTGATCCGCGAATGCATTCCAATAGCTTTCTGAATCGCATACAGCTATAAATCAACCCTTTTTCCGAGCCTACCTTGTATATATTTTATCATGCTTAATAACCATATATCGCGCAGAAATGTACTCAGAAGATTTTTCAACTCACTCCAAACATAAGAACTGGAGTGTAAAATATGCAAGCGGAACCTTTCGACATGGCATTGATGATACGGTACCACATATCCACGAACTAGTTTTGATGAACGACGAGGACGGCCTACGCGATTGGATAACGAAAAATCCCGAAGACGTCGAAAAACGTTTTCGTGATAAAACGCCACTTCTCATGGCCGTGAAATTCGACTCTTATGAATGTTTTACTGTACTATTGGACCACAACGCAAATATTGAAGAATCAAATTTTAAACATGAAACAATCCTGGTTATAACCGTAAGACTAAATCGCACTAAAATGTTTAAAGACCTTATTACCAAAAACGCAAATATGCGTATCCAAGATCGCATGTCTAGAACAATTCTGGAAATACTGATTTCCAGAGACGACGTCGAAGCAATTCAAATCATCCATCTGCAACGTGGAACTCTATTGCTACATGACTTGCACAATATGGAATTTCCGCTAACCTTAGCTGTAAGCTATCAGGCCGAGAAATGTATCAGTTACATACTTAGTCTCAAACCAAACGCACAATCTTTCCTTAAACATCGGAAATTCAGCTGCCCTATTTCTGCAGCCATCCGCAAGAACGACTTAAAAACTTTAACTTCATTGGTGCAGCTAGAAGATTTTGGATATGTTATAAACAAACGTATACACAAATCAGTATCCTATATTCACCTTGCCGTTGAACGAGCAAAGCCTCAAATTGTAGAACTTTTACTAAACAATAACGCTGCTGTAAATCTACGTGACAATAACGGAAACACACCAACACATTACGTTAAAGATGTTCCGACTCTTAAAATTCTAATTAACCACGGAGCTCGCCTTGACATGGTGAAAAAGTCAAGCGATACACCACTACAGACAGCGGAAAAAGAGAAAAGGAATTGCATTTATCATTACCTTCGTTTGTATTCAGCCATAATTCAAGCGCGTCCACAGACATTCTTCAACGAGCGTTTTGGAAGATACTACCGAGAGCGCCTACGGCAAGGAATGGAAGATGGCAATGTTCCCCCCTCTCACAATTACTCTTTCGATACACTTGATTTGGACCCTCTTCCATCATTATTTGATGAGTTGCCTCCCCTAGAAGAAGCTCCAATAACATCACGACTGGAAGTTAACACGTGTCGACAAGTGAAAGCAACCACTTCTTTTCTAGGACAACGACAAATACCGGAGACCACTGGACAAGACGAAATAAATCGACAGCAAAGCTCGAGACCCGCCTTAAAAGTTCGCCATGTACAACGCTTATTGGAACAATTAAACTCAAAACCATCACCGTTTCATACACGTGAAAATGAATATTTCCAACCGACTGAAAGTGAATCGGAAGAAAGTGATTTAAACCAAAATGAGCAGATTTTGTTAAAAAAAAGGACAGAAACAAAAGGAAATGACCCCGACCACAAACTTCTTTAAATTTGTACTTTAAACTTTAATTTTTTCCACTTATCATCAATGAGTTTGTATGTCAATTTGCCTACTTGATTTTCCCTTTCTTAAAGGATTCAAATCTTACTTCAATCGCATAAATTGTAACTTTCATTTCGGATTTACCGTTTGAAAAAACAAAACTTTCTCTTTTTATACACACAGTATTCAGCTATCACATTTTACCTGTATACACTAAATCACCACATGAAACTTTCTCTTTTGACCCGTGTTGCCGCTATCCTACATATACATCCTTTGGCATGTCCCGCACCAGTAAATCATCCGTAGAAAAAAAAGCTCTATACGCTATGTGTTCGAGTCGACATACAAAAAGGACACAGTACGTCTAACAACATTCAACCATTTTTTTTTCTTCACATGACATCTTTTAATACTTTACCTTAACAACCTTACATCCTTCGCCTAGACAAAGGCGAATGTATTGCGCATCATCTTTTGACCTATTTTGCAAGACAAAGATAGCCGTGGTATTTAAAAACAGCAACAACCGCACTGTACCACACTCGCAATTTAGTTTACAATGTGTGAAGACGCAACTGTGCTAAAGAAGACTTTTGCCCTTACGGCTCAACGCCGGAAAGGAACAATTGTGATCCTAGATGTGCAAGCAAAAATCAGGAGAATTCCGGCAAAAATCATCTCCGACACCGAAGAAAAAGTGGAGATCACCACAGACCCCCGCTATCTACCGGGCATCGAGCAATCGGTAGGGTTTGTGATTGAGCAAATGAAAGAAGAGGCCGCTGGCAGTGAAGACGAACGGGGAGAGGCGACGGTTGACGACGGGCCTGTCCAACAACCGGAGGACGTTGCAGAAGCCGAAGATGATCAGGAAGAAAAAGAAGCCAAAGAAAACGTCGCGACAGATCAACATAACGAGCAGACCAACCACCAGACCCTCATCATCGACCTCACACTCAGCGACAGCGAGGACGACGAGGACGACGAGGACGACAAAGACAGCATACTAAGCGACACCACGGAGGCAAACCCAGACATCCCTTGTGCAGTCCCGTTAGCCGCTCCGCCTATAAATCGTCCGACACCACAGCCGCCGACAATGGAACAACCAGATTCGGCCCAGAAGGAGAGGATCCCATCACCATCCCCTCCGTGTTATCATCCACCCCAACATTTCCAAAATATGTACGCCCCACCCATTATGTTGCGAAGTGAAGGGGAGTACTACGCCCAGCGGGAGGTACTGATCCAGCAGTACCTGAGAGACAGCTTGGATTTATACTACAAGTATGAATTCCAGGCCCTCAAACTGAAAAGGGCTTGGGATGTACTCACCAACCGTAAGTACTAAGAAACTATTCAATTAATTTTTTTTAATACTTACGGTTCGTGAAGCGTTCCATTACATTACTTATCGACATTCCATTAAATACCGCATTGTAGTTCTTATGTTATTCCTGTACTATGCTTCTATTTTTATACTTATATTTTAGCTATTCACATTGTTATGCAATATGCCTATTTTCTGTTCGAAAAATTATGCAATGTTTTGTTATTGCATTATTTACACATTTATCCAAAGGTGATGGTATTATGTTTCCCACTGTATTCAATTTTATCATACATATATACACTTAATAGTAGTATTAGCAGCATACAAAAAATTTTCTCTTGCATGTATTGAAACTTACTACCAAACTACTCGAAACAAAAATGGTTTCCTTCCCCGACCAAACTTCTGCGGAGGGGGGAGGAGTGTAATGACTTGTGTGAAGACCTGGCCTACTGCTTGTAGTATAGAGCAATCTACTACGCAGTATCCCAAGGTCAATCTACTTCGCCGTACCTCAAGGTCGCTGTACTACGCAGTACCTTGATGGCTTTCTCTATTGCACCATTTCACCTGTTGCCTATGCAACTACATCCGGGATTGCGCCACACTCTGCAGTGATGGTGCAATCCCCACCACCTTGATAACTGTCTATAAAAGCCCGACACTCTGTTCATCCAGCAGAGTCGTACCCGGCATTGTAACCCAGCAACTACGTTAATACAAATACTTGCAAAGAACACTGTCTCCTCCTCGTGATTTGGTTATCAAGAACTATTGTGAAATCATCACATATATTCCTGTGGGATTTTTTTCGCGCTTACCCTGGGACCCCCGGCTCTTCTCTAGCAAGACAAGTTTTCTGCTATTGGAAAAAGATTAACACAGGGTTGTAGATCTTTTTGCGCTGATTATTTCTAATATGGGTTTAGGCTGTGAAAATGAGTGGGATTGCCCGTAAAACGCGTTTAAAACGGAGCTGATGCGCTACCTAAGCCGGTCTTAAGGGGGATCTAGCTGGGGGAAGACTACGCGCACCCTTGGGAGAGGGGTGAGTGAAGGGCGCCTGGGCCATACCTTACGCTCCTATGTTTCTCCCTTGGTTATCGTACCAACGATGGGCTAATGGTCAAAAGCCTGGGCTGTAATGCCAAAAGACCGAGGTTCGAATCTCGGACAAGTCGAAATAAACTTTCATAATAATTTGAAATTTTGATTTTCATTATGACAATTGCATCAGCAGTCACTGCTATATCATGCAGTCACATGCTGCATTACATTAGTCAGTGTCTTAGCTAATGAATGGCTAGCTACCATACGGCTCATGCTTTCCTTTGACCACATCAGTCAACGGTAATATAATGGTCGGCAATCCGATCTGCCATGCCGAAAAACCGATGTTCGAATCTCCTTCTTCAGCCTAGTGGGGGTGATTTCTTTATTTAAAGTTGAAACTTTCGTGAATCGTGATAATTCTTCGTTCAAGATAAGTTCACTCGATTTAGGTAAAGCAGCAATCAATTAGAATTGAGCTTGACCGGCCAAATAAATCTGACTCTTTTTCCGCGAATCGTTATTATAATAAAATGTAACTCTAAACCTAGGAAAATATAATGCCGTATAAATAGGTGAATAATGACAGAAACCATGATCTTCACAATAACCCACTCACTATCGTTCATGTATTAGTAAATCACTACTCTACCGACTTAGATATATTGTCATGCCTACATTTAAGAAACATAGGTTAGATATTACCCTCGGGAATGACCAAATAGGGACTTGTAAATTTTTCATAAACCATACGGCATATGCATTAGCCGTATGGTAGCTCGCCATCCATTAACTGTGACATTGACTTATGTATTGCAACATCTGACTGATGCTACTGAAATTTTAAAATTTAATAATATCAATTTTATTTAAAAATTTCTCTTTTTGGCTTGGCCGAGAATCGAAACTCGGCACTTTGACATGTCAGCCTCGGATGCTAACCATTAAGCCACCGGTGACATAGAAACCGGGAGAAACATGGGATGCTATAGTATGGCCAGGTATAACCCCCTTCACTGACCCCTCTCCCATGGGTACGCGCCACCTCTCCCCGCTCGACCCCCTTTCTGGCCGGCTTGGGCTGCGCGTCAGCCCCGTAAAACTCGAATCTTTGAACGCGTTTTACGGGCACTCCCGCTCATTTGTACACCCTAAACCCTATATTAGAAATGATCAAAGCAAAAATATCTACGACCCTATGTTAATCGTTTTCAAATAGCATAAAACTTGTCTTGCTAGGGAACAGCCGGGGGGTCCCAGAGTAAGCGCGAGAAAAATCACTCAGAAATATATTATTTCCAAGTTAACCTTAAATTGTATTCGAAATTTATATTTCTGTTAAATGGGCTTTATTTTTATGATTGCATTCAACCTTTTCATACAAAAAAATGTTAAAAAAGTTTTGAAACATAAAAGTTACAAATAAAAAACAAGCAGGACTATTATTAACATGGTTTCATCGGCTGAATAGTATATGAACGGTGCCGGATCTATCGGTAAATCCGACAAGGATGCCAGATCTCTTACCTGGTGAAATAAGTCAGGTAGAAATAGGACTACTGGATGGTAGAAATAGGACTGCTCGTATGGAGAAATAGGACCAGCAATATTCAGTTGCTAAAACTAGTCCTATTTCGACCAGTCCTATTTCTACTTAGTCCTAAAACTTAGTCCTATATCTACCAGTCCTATTTTGTTTAGTCCTAAATCACCGCCAATCATCATCAGAGGATGACGCTTATGTATTACACTTTAACACTACACATACAGTACAAGCATCCAGTTCACAATAGACCACAAGAGATAGTTAAGGCTTCTATTACAAGAGGCGAGTCCGGAGCAGACTGCCTTCTGGAGGTAAACACGGGGCCTTTTATACTGCCCAAGACGCGGGAGTCATCGTGAGTAATCGTCTGGGTATTTAGGTCACGCCGGTGTCACCGTTGAACTGCAGACGGTGGTGGACGGAGTTACTGGTAAAGGTCGTGAGTGCATCCGCACTTGAGCTGCACGCGTGCACCCGCACTTGAACTGCGCGCGTCCCTGGTGCGCGTGCGCGTGCACTGCGTATGAGCGCGGGTTGCGCATGCGCGTGTGTTGCGCATGAGCGCGCAACTGTAGATGCGCCGCTATACTTGGCTGGCTGCTTGTGCGCTCCCGTGGCTGGTTCCGGACACAGTACATGACAGATACATATAGTTCAGCCGATCCTTACAGAACGGCGCTCTAACCAACTGAGCTAACAGGCCTCACATCAATACTCGGCCAAGAACGATACAAAATCGTTAATACACAATCAAATGTAGAGATTATGAAGGGATTCGAACCCTTGCCTCCGAAGAGACTGGTGCCTAAAACCAGCGCCATAGACCACTCGGCCACACTATCATTATCGGTATTGTTCCCTAAGGTTGTTACACAGCAGATTCTTCATGGGACTCTTCTAGTTGGGAATTCGTGTTTCGTTTTTTTAAATGTTGGTTACGAAATCCTGTACAACTTAAACTTGTTCCTCCATCTGTTGCGCTCATCGAATTTTCCTCCATTACACTGGACAGTAAGAGGATCGAACTCATGACCTCCGCGTTATTAGCACGGCGCCCTAACCAACTGAGCTAACAGGTCTCACATCGATACCCGGCCAAAAACGATTAAAAATCATTAATCCTTTATTAAATGTAGAGATTATGACAGCGAAGGGATTCGAACCCATGCCTCCGAAGAGACTGGTTCCAAAAACCTTCGCCATAGACCACTCGGCCACACTTTTATTGGTGGTTTTGTGCCCTAAGATTTCGACATAGCAGATTCTTCATGGGACTCTTCTAGTTGGGACTTCGTGTTTCGTTTTTTTTAAATGTTGGTTACGAAATCCTGTACAACTTAAAATTGTTCCTCTATCTGTTGCACTCAACGACTTTTCCTCCATTACACTGGCCAATAAGAGGTTCGAACTTATGAACTCCGCGTTATTAGCACGGCGCTCTAACCAACTGAGCTAACAGGCCTCACATCGATTCTCGGCCAAGAACGATAAAAAATCGTTAAAACACAATCAAATGTAGAGATTATGACAGTGAAGGGATTCGAACCCTTGCCTCCGAAGAGACTGGTGCCTAAAACCAGCGCCATAGACCACTCGGCGACACTATCATGGTTGTTATTGTGCCCTAAGGTTTTTACATAGCAGATTCTTCATGGCACTCTTCTAGATGGAAATTCGTGTTTCTTTTTTTTAAATGTTGGTTACGAAATCCTTTACAACTTAAACTTGTTCCTCTATCTGTTGCACTCAACGACTTTTCCTCCATTGCACTGGCCCGCAAGAGGATCGAACTCATGACCTCCGCGTTATTAGCACGGCGCTCTAACCAACTGAGCTAACAGGCCTCATATCGATATTTGGCCAAGAACGATAAAAAATCGTTAATACACTGTCAAATGTAGAGATTATGACAGTTAAGGGATTCGATCCCTTGCCTCCTAAGAGACTGGTTCCTAAAACCAGCGCCATAGACCACTCGGCCACACTATCATGTTTGTTATTGTGCCCTAAGGTTTTTACATAGCATATTCTTCATGGGACTCTTCTAGATGGGAATTCGTGTTTATTTTTTTTTATTGTTTGTTACGAAATCCTTAACAACTTAAACTTGTTCCTCTATCTGTTGCACTCAACGAAAATTCCTCCATTACACTTGCCCGTAAGAGGATCGAACTCATGACCTCCGCGTTATTAGCACGACGCTCTAACCAACTGAGCTAACAGGCCTCACATCAATACTCGGCCAAGAACGATACAAAATCGTTAATACACAATCAAATGTAGAGATTATGTAGGGATTCGAATCCTTGCCTCCGAAGAGACTGGTGCCTAAAACCAGCGCCATAGACCAATCGGCCACATTATCATGTTTGTTATTGTGCCCTAAGGTTTTTACCTAGCAGATTCTTCATGGGACTCTTCTATATGGGATTTCGTGTTTCTCTATTTTAAATCTCGGTTACGAAATCCTGTACAACTTAAACTTGTCCCTCTATCTGTTGCACTCAACGAAAATTCCTCCATTACACCGGCCCGTAAGAGGATCGAACTCATGACCTCCGCGTTATTAGCACGGCTCTCTAACCAACTGAGCTAACAGGCTTCACATCGATTCTCGGCCAAGAACGATAAAAAATGGTTAATACACAATCAAATGTAGAGATTATGACAGTGAAGGGATTCGAACCCTTGCCTCCGAAGACACTGGTGCCTAAAACCAGCGCCATAGACCACTCGGCCACACTATCATTATTGGTATCTTTCCCTAAGGTTTTTACATAGCAGATTCTTCATGGGACTCTGCTATATGGGATTTCGTGTTTCTTTATTTTAAATGTTGGTTACGAAATCCTGTACAACTGAAACTTGTTCCTCTATCTGTTGCACTCAACGACTTTTCCTCCATTGCACTGGCCCGTAAGAGGATCCAACTCATGACCTCCGCGTTATTAGCACGGCGCTCTAACCAACTGAGCTAACAGGCCTCACATCGATACTCGGCCAAGAACGATAACAAATCGTTAATACACAATCAAATGTAGAGATTATGAAGGGATTCGAACCCTTGACTCCGAAGAGACTGGTGCCTAAAACCAGCGCCATAGACCACTCGGCCACACTTTCATTATTGGTATTGTTCCCTAAGGTTTTTACACAGCAGATTCTTCATGGGACTCTTCTAGATGGGAATTCGTGTTTCTTTTTTTTAACAAGCGATCCGCCACTCAAAGAGACCGTTTTGGGGGTTTTTGATTTAGCGGAAATCTTCGCTGGGGGTTCTAAAAATAAACAAATAGATGGGTTTTGTGCAAAATGTTTCGCTAAGTCGATTGCTAAAAACCGCAATCGTCTAGCTTTTGTAGTTTGGGAGATATTAAAAAAAAACTGAGAGGGGGTAGCCGAAATTTGGACTTTTTTTTCGTTTTTTGTGCAGCAGTTTTCTCGTCAACTGCTGCACCTAAAAATAATCCAATTGGTTTAAAATGATGGGATAGCCCGTTTTTTCAAATCATTTTAATGTTTTTTTAAATATTCGGCTTAGATGCCGAGATATTAATGATTGAAATTTTGAAAAAAATTTCCAAAAATTTCTTCGTTTTTTGGCCATGCCGGCCTTCATCCCGTAAGCCACCTAGCGCTCGCGAAAGCAAAATTTCCCCCTCTTTGCCTTTTAGGGTCTGTTGGGGTGGTCTCCCTCATAACGTCAGCCTACACCTATCGAGAGGGGGTGGTCATTCCAACAGACCCTAAAGGCAAAGAGGGGGAAATTTTGCTTTCGCGAGCGCTAGGCGGCTTACGGGATGAAGGCCGGCATGGCCAAAAAACGAAGAAATTTTTGGAAATTTTTTTCAAAATTTCAATCATTGATATCTCGGCTTCTAAGCCGAATATTTAAAAAACATTATAACGGTTTGACGAGACGGGCTATCCTATCATTTTAAACCAATTGGATTATTTTTAGGTGCAGCAGTTGACGAGAAAACTGCTGCACAAAAAACGAAAAAAAAGTTCAAATTTCGGCTACCCCCTCTCAGTTTTTTTAAATATCTCCCAAACTACAAAAGCTAGGCGATTGCGGTTTTAAACAATCGACTAAGCGAAAAATTTTGCACAAAACCCATCTATTTCTTTATTTTTAGAACCCCCAGCGACGATTTCCGCTAAGTCAAAAAACCCCAAAACGGTCTCTTTGAGTGGCGGATCGCTTGTTAAATGTTGGTTACGAAATCCAGTACAACTGAAACTTGTTCCTCTATCTGTTGCACTCAACGACTTTTCCTCTATTGCACTGGCCAGTAAGAGGATCGAACTCATGACCTCCGCGTTATTAGGACGGCGCTCTAACCAACTGAGCTAACAGGACTCATATCGATACTCGGCCAAGAACGATAAAAAATCGTTAATACACAATCAAATGTAGAGATTATGACAGTGACGGGATTCGAACCCTTGCCTCCGAAGAGACTGGTGCCTAAAACCAGCGCCATAGACCACTCGGCCACACTATCATGTTTGTTATAGTGCCCTAAGGTTTTTACATAGCAGATTCTTCATGGGACTCTTCTAGATGCGAACTCGTGTTTCTTTTTTTTAAAATGTTGATTACGACATCCTTAACAACTTAAACTTGTTCCTCTATCTGTTGTACTCAACGACGTTTCCTCCATTGCACTGGCCCGTAAGAGGATCGAACTCATGACCACCGCGTTATTAGCACGGCACTCTAACCAACTGAGCTAACAGGCCTCACATCAATACTCGGCCAAGAACGATACAAAATCGTTAATACACAATCAAATGTAGAGATTATGAAGGGATTCGAACCCTTGCCTCCGAAGAGACTGGTGCCTAAAACCAGCGCCATAGACCACTCGGCCACACTATCATTATCGGTATTGTTCCCTAAGGTTGTTACACAGCAGATTCTTCATGGGACTCTTCTAGATGGGAATTCGTGTTTCTTTTTTTTAAATGTCTGTTACGAAATCCTGTACAACTGAAACTTATTCCTCTATCTGTTGCACTCAACGACTTTTCCTCCATTGCACTGGCCCGTAAGAGGATCGAACTCATGACCTCCGCGTTATTAGCACGGCGCTCTAACCAACTGAGCTAACAGGCCTCACATCGATACTCGGCCAAGAACGATAAAAAATCGTTAATACACAATCAAATGTAGAGATTATGACAGTGAAGGGATTCGAACCCTTGCCTCCGAAGAGACTGGTGCCTAAAACCAGCGCCATAGACCACTCGGCCACACTATCATTATTGGTATTGTTCCCTAAGGTTGTTACACAGCAGATTCTTCATGGGACTCTTCTAGATGGGAATTCGTCTTTCTTTTTTTTAAATGTCTGTTACGAAATCCTGTACAACTGAAACTTGTTCCTCTATCTGTTGCACTCAACGACTTTTCCTCCATTGCACTGGCCCGTAAGAGGATCCAACTCATGACCTCCGCGTTATTAGCACGGCGCTCTAACCAACTGAGCTAACAGGCCTCACATCGATACTCGGCCAAGAACGATAAAAAATCGTTAATACACAATCAAATGTAGAGATTATGACAGTGAAGGGATTCGAACCCTTGCCTCCGAAGAGACTGGTGCCTAAAACCAGCGCCATAGACCACTCGGCCACACTATCATTATTGGTATTTTTCCTTAAGGTTTTTACACAGCAGATTCTTCATGGGACTCTTCTAGATGGGAATTCGTGTTTCTTTTTTTTTAATGTCTGTTACGAAATCCTGTACAACTGAAACTTGTTCCTCTATCTGTTGCACTCAACGACTTTTCCTCCATTGCACTGGCCCGTAAGAGGATCCAACTCATGACCTCCGCGTTATTAGCACGGCGCTCTAACCAACTGAGCTAACAGGCCTCACATCGATACTCGGCCAAGAACGATAAAAAATCGTTAATACACAATCAAATGTAGAGATTATGACGGTAAAGGGATGGGAATCCTTGCCTCAGAAGAAACTGGTGCCTTTAACCAGCGCCATAGACCACTCGGCCACACTATCATTATTGGTATTTTTCCCTAAGGTTTTTACACAGCAGATTCTTCATGGGACTTTTCTACATGGGAATTCGTGTTTCTTTTTTTAGATGTCTGTTACGAAATCCTGTACAACTGAAACTTGTTCCTCTATCTGTTGCACTCAACGACTTTTCCTCCATTGCACTGGCCCGTAAGAGGATCCAACTCATGACCTCCGCGTTATTAGCATGGCGCTCTAACCAACTGAGCTAACAGGCCTCACATCGATTCTCGGCAAAGAACGATAAAAAATCGTTAATACACAATCAAATGTAGAGATTATGAAGGGATTCGAACCCTTGCCTCCGAAGAGACTGGTGCCTAAAACCAGCGCCATAGACCACTCGGCCACACTATTATTATTGGTATTGTTCCCTAAGTTTTTTACACAGCAGATTCTTCATGGGACTCTTCTAGATGGGAATTCGTCTTTCTTTTTTTTAAATGTCTGTTACGAAATCCTGTACAACTGAAACTTGTTCCTCTATCTGTTGCACTCAACGACTTTTCCTCCATTGCACTGGCCCGTAAGAGGATCCAACTCATGACCTCCGCGTTATTAGCACGGCGCTCTAACCAACTGAGCTAACAGGCCTCACATCGATACTCGGCAAAGAACGATAAAAAATCGTTAATACACAATCAAATGTGTGACAGTGAAGGGATTCGAACCCTTGCCTCCGAAGAGACTGGTGCCTAAAACCAGCGCCATAGACCACTCGGCCACACTATTATTATTGGTATTGTTCCCTAAGGTTTTTACACAGCAGATTCTTCATGGGACTCTTCTAGATGGGAATTCGTCTTTCTTTTTTTGAAATGTCTGTTACGAAATCCTGTACAACTGAAACTTGTTCCTCTATCTATTGCACTCAACGACTTTTCCTCCATTGCACTGGCCCGTAAGAGGATCCAACTCATGACCTCCGCGTTATTAGCACGGCGCTCTAACCAACTGAGCTAACAGGCCTCACATCGATACTCGGCCAAGAACGATAAAAAATCGTTAATACACAATCAAATGTGTGACAGTGAAGGGATTCGAACCCTTGCCTCCGAAGAGACTGGTGCCTAAAACCAGCGCCATAGACCACTCGGCCACACTATCATTATTGGTATTTCTCCCTAAGGTTTTTACACAGCAGATTCTTCATGGGACTCTTCTAGATGGGAATTCGTGTTTCTTTTTTTTAAATGTCTGTTACGAAATCCTGTACAACTGAAACTTGTTCCTCTATCTGTTGCACTCAACGACTTTTCCTCCATTGCACTGGCCCGTAAGAGGATCCAACTCATGACCTCCGCGTTATTAGCACGGCGCTCTAACCAACTGAGCTAACAGGCCTCACATCGATACTCGGCCAAGAACGATAAAAAATCGTTAATACACAATCAAATGTAGAGATTATGACAGTGAAGGGATTCGAACCCTTGCCTCCGAAGAGACTGGTGCCTAAAACCAGTGCCATAGACCACTCGGCCACACTATCATGTTTGTTATAGTGCCCTAAGGTTTTTACATAGCAGATTCTTCATGGGACTCTTCTAGATGCGAACTCGTGTTTCTTTTTTTTTAATGTTGATTACGACATCCTTAACAACTTAAACTTGTTCCTCTATCTGTTGTACTCAACGACGTTTCCTCCATTGCACTGGCCCGTAAGAGGATCGAACTCATGACCTCCGCGTTATTAGCACGGCGCTCTAACCAACTGAGCTAACAGGCCTCACATCAATACTCGGCCAAGAACGATACAAAATCGTTAATACACAATCAAATGTAGAGATTATGAAGGGATTCGAACCCTTGCCTCCGAAGAGACTGGTGCCTAAAACCAGCGCCATAGACCACTAGGCCACACTATCATTATTGGTATCGTGACCTAAGGTTTTTACATAGCAGATTCTTCATGGGACTCTTGTAGATGCGAACTCGTGTTTCTTTTTTTTTAATGTTGATTACGACATCCTTAACAACTTAAACTTGTTCCTCTATCTGTTGTACTCAACGACGTTTCCTCCATTGCACTGGCCCGTAAGAGGATCGAACTCATGACCTCCGCGTTATTAGCACGGCGCTCTAACCAACTGAGCTAACAGGCCTCACATCAATACTCGGCCAAGAACGATACAAAATCGTTAATACACAATCAAACGTAGAGATTATGACAGTGAAAGGATTCGAATAATAATAATAAATAATAATAATAGTTTGTATTTATAAAGCGCTTTTTCCAATCAATTATGCTCAAGAGCGCTGATCAAGGGCAGGGATTACAATCATCAGTCGGGGTAAGCGAGTTTAAATAGATGGGTTTTCAGGCCGGCTCGGAAGTTCTCGATGGAGGGAGACATTTTTAGGTCGATGGGGAGGCTGTTCCAAATCTGGGGCGCTGCATAAGTGAAACTACGAGACCCGTACGCCCCCGGTAGCTTCACCGGAACCCCCAAATCACGTGAGATCTCACTATAATTCCTGAGGCGACGATTAACAGACCTTGGGGATACAAGTTTACATAGATACGATGGGGCAATACCATTAACACATTGATAGGCCAAGACAGCAATTTTGTACATCACACGCTGACGAATAGGGAGCCAATGAAGACTTTTCCGCTTGCACGTAATGTGCTCACGCTTCTTAGTCTGAGTTACCAGACGGACAGCAGCATTCTGCACTAGTTGTAGTTTGTCAAGAAGGTAATCCGGAAGGCCATAGAAGAGGGAGTTTCCGTAGTCAAGATGCGGGATGACGAGGGCACAAACAAGCTGGTTACAGGCGGCTGCATCCAGAAATTTTCGAATGCGCGAAATGCGACGAAGATAATAGTACGCATTTCGGCAAGCAGTGTTTACCTGGCGCTCCATGTTTAAATGGGAGTCGACAATCACGCCCAAGTTTTTCACAAACGGAGAGGGAGTGATGGGCTCATCACAGATGTTTAGGGGCGACGATACCGGTTTGAATTTTCTGGAGCGGGCAGAGGAAGCAATCAGTACGTCCGTCTTACCGGCGTTCAGCTGGAGTTTGTTTTTAACCATCCATGAATTTGTGGACTTAACACAGTCAGACAGGCAGGAAAAAGCGGCACGCTGAGCAGAACCGTCGGCCAAGATCCGAAATATTTTGTAAAGTTGTGTGTCATCCGCAAAGTAATGGCGCAGCACCTCAAACAGGGAGACAATGTCATCAAGTGGGCTGAGATACATAGTGAATAAAACTGGGCCAAGAACTGATCCTTGTGGGACGCCGAATAGTAAAGGCGATGGTGTTGAAGACTTCCCACTGATGCGGACTGACTGCTTCCGATTAGAAAGGTAAGAGCGAAACCAGTCAAGAACCACACCATTGAGCCCAAAACGGCACTCTAAGCAGCTCAGTAGCACAGAATGATCGATGGTGTCGAACGCCGCACTTAAATCCAAAAGCACCAATGCTGCACCATCCCCTTCGTCGACCGCCAGCAGAAGATCGTTCATAACTCGCAGTAGAGCTGTCTCAGTTGAGTGGTTAGCCCGATATGCCGATTGAACTGGCACCATCAAGTCGAGCGATAACATATGAGATGTTAACCTTCTGAGCACAACTCGCTCAAGAAGTTTAGACAAAAATGAGAGACCAGAAACAGGACGAAAATTAGAAAGCTCCTCCGGGTTCAAAGAAGCTTTCTTCAGCAGTGGAGTAATCGAGGCAAGTTTCATAGAGTCAGGGAAGACACCACTAGACAATGAGAGATTAATAAGGCTAGCAAAAGGTTTAGCAAGAACATGAATAATCTTCTTCAGAATATTGGTGGGAACGGAATCGACAAAGGAAGACTTGGCCGGACATTTTTCAACAATTTCACAAATCTCGGCGGGTAAAACCAGCTCAAACACGGATAAGAAAGAATTCGGGGCGGATGAAGACGGGTCGGCTGAAGGGGCATTCTTGGCATCCAAGTTTGCACGAATGTTGACAATTTTCTCATCGAAGTATCGTCCAAACCGGTCAGCCAGGGTGGCCGGATCAGCATGCACGGGAAGCTTCGACACTTTGTCTCTCGATAGACATCGGTCCAGCAGCTGGAATAAGCCACGCCTGTCGTTACCCATTTCATCAATCTTCGATTTGAAGAACGAGGCCTTCGTGTCGTTCATCAATTTTCTCAATTGACGAATATGGTGGAGGAGGATGTCATTATCGATCGTCAATCGCCGTCTTCGCCAAACCCGTTCCAGCTTCCGACACCGACGCCTTGCGGCAGAGATTTCACCACTAAACCACGGACTGGATGGTCGTACAATGCACATCTTAGTCTTCATAGGGGCAAGCCTATCGAGACCAGCAGTCACTGCAGCATTATACTGCAGAAGAAGCCCGTCGATTGTCGATGCAGGATTGCAAACAAGAGGAGACCGAGAAATATCACTCGCCAGTTCATCAGCGTCAACCACAGAAAAACACCGATACGAGATTTTTTTCTTCAATAAGAGCGGTTTATGAGCTCTCACCACAGAAATGACGGCGAAATGATCACTGATTAAGTCAGACACAAAAGAATCATAGATAAAATCATCGGACGACCGAGTGATCACTAGATCCAAAGTATGACCATCAATGTGTGTGGCATCAACAATATGCTGAGTCAGACCAAAACTCACCAGCGTTGATAAAAACTTAGCTACCACCGGCGAATCAGGCCGATCGACATGAGTGTTAAAATCGCCCATTATCAGTAGTTTCCCCGTCGACGCAGACAAAAGTTCAAGGTACTCGGCAAATTCTTGTATGAAACATGGCAAACTCGACTTTGGTGGGCGATAAACAACCACTAGACGGACAACAACAGAGTTGACTGTCAGTGCCAGCGACATATACTCAAACGTAGTAGGGTGACTTTGTGGTACGCATTGGTGTTTGTCGGTAGCCACAATAGAATCACGATAGAGCACCGCAACGCCACCGCCACGATTAACACTATCACGAGACACTTGAACTATTGAGAAACCCTCTGGGCATAAAGCACGAGCATCGTCAGGACCGTCCGCCACCGAAAATTTCGTTTCCGTGATGACAAGGATATCGAGATTATTAGATTGGATGAAGTGAGCGATGAGAGGCACTTTGTTATTAGCCGAGTTTGCATTGATTAACCCAACGGGAAGAAATCTCTTGGCTGCTCTCGCTCTCCGTGCAGACTTTCCACTCCTACAGCCTCTGTGAGTTCGCCTAGAGGCAATGCCGAGACTACTGATGACATAATAGGCATCCGCGGGCAGCCGCAGGCTGGAAAGGGGGGATGAGCACAGATCAACAAGCTCGCTACGCAATAGCGCCGCGGGCATCAATGGCTGCACGTCGTGTGACAGATTGCAAATACACACGACACAAAGATTGTAGAAAAAGTAGGCAAATACGCAACCAGTCAGAACAAAAATCAATCAATGTTGTCACACCACATTTAGACCCAAGCCAAGACAAAGACAGAACCAAATAAACACAAAATACTCCGAAAAAACACTTGTAATTCGACACAATGCCTAGACAGGTGCAGCCAGTACGGCGCGACCAGACGACTGTTCGCTCTGTTCCTGTTCCTGTTCGACTGTTCGAACCCTTGCCTCCGAAAAAACTGGCGCCTAAAACAAGCGCCATAGACCACTCGGCCACATTATCATGTTTGTTATTGTGCCCTAAGGTTTTTACATAGCAGATTCTTCATGGGACTCTTCTATAAGGGATTTCGTGTTTCTTTATTTTAAATCTTGGTTACGAAATCCTGTACAACTTAAACTTGTTCCTCTATCTGTTGCACTCAACGAAAATTCCTCCATTTCACTGGTTCGTAAGAGGATCGAACTCATGACCTCCGCGTTATTAGCACGGCGCTCTAACCAACTGAGATAACAGGCCTCACATCGATACTCGGCCAAGAACGATAAAAAATCGTTAATACACAATCAAATGTAGAGATTATGACAGTAAAGGGATGGGAATCCTTGCCTCAGAAGAAACTGGTGCCTTTAACCAGCGCAATAGACCACTCGGCCACACTATCATTATTGGTATTGTTCCCTAAGGTTTTTACACAGCAGATTCTTCATGGGACTCTTCTAGATGGGAATTCGTGTTTCTTTTTTTTAAATGTCTGTTACGAAATCCTGTACAACTGAAACTTGTTCCTCTATCTGTTGCACTCAACGACTTTTCCTCCATTGCACTGGCCCGTAAGAGGATCGAACTCATGACCTCCGCGTTATTAGCACGGCGCTCTAACCAACTGAGCTAACAGGCCTCACATCGATACTCGGCCAAGAACGATAAAAAATCGTTAATACACAATCAAATGTGTGACAGTGAAGGGATTCGAACCCTTCCCTCCGAAGAGACTGGTGCCTAAAACCAGCGCCATAGACCACTCGGCCACACTATCATTATTGGTATTTTTCCCTAAGGTTTTTACACAGCAGATTCTTCATGGGACTCTTCTAGATGGGAATTCGTGTTTCTTTTTTTTAAATGTCTGTTACGAAATCCTGTACAACTGAAACTTGTTCCTCTATCTGTTGCACTCAACGACTTTTCCTCCATTGCACTGGCCCGTAAGAGGATCCAACTCATGACCTCCGCGTTATTAGCACGGCGCTCTAACCAACTGAGCTAACAGGACTCATATCGATACTCGGCCAAGAACGATAAAAAATCGTTAATACACAATCAAATGTAGAGATTATGACAGTGAAGGGATTCGAACCCTTGCCTCCGAAGAGACTGGTGCCTAAAACCAGTGCCATAGACCACTCGGCCACACTATCATGTTTGTTATAGTGCCCTAAGGTTTTTACATAGCAGATTCTTCATGGGACTCTTCTAGATGCGAACTCGTGTTTCTTTTTTTTTTAATGTTGATTACGACATCCTTAACAACTTAAACTTGTTCCTCTATCTGTTGTACTCAACGACGATTCCTCCATTGCACTGGCCCGTAAGAGGATCGAACTCATGACCTCCGCGTTATTAGCACGGCGCTCTAACCAACTGAGCTAACAGGCCTCACATCAATACTCGGCCAAGAACGATACAAAATCGTTAATACACAATCAAATGTAGAGATTATGAAGGGATTCGAACCCTTGCCTCCGAAGAGACTGGTGCCTTAACCAGCGCCATAGACCACTCGGCCACACTATCATGTTTGTTATAGTGCCCTCAGGTTTTTACATAGCAGATTCTTCATGGAACTCTTGTAGATGCGAACTCGTGTTTCTTTTTTTTTAATGTTGATTACGACATCTTTAACAACTTAAACTTGTTCCTCTATCTGTTGTACTCAACGACGTTTCCTCCATTGCACTGGCCCGTAAGAGGATCGAACTCATGACCTCCGCGTTATTAGCACGGCGCTCTAACCAACTGAGCTAACAGGCCTCACATCAATACTCGGCCAAGAACGATACAAAATCGTTAATACACAATCAAACGTAGAGATTATGACAGTGAAAGGATTCGAACCCTTGCCTCCGAAAAGACTGGTGCCTAAAACCAGCGCCATAGACCACTCGGCCACATTATCATGTTTGTTACTGTGCCATAAGGTTTTTACATAGCAGATTCTTCATGGGACTCTTCTATAAGGGATTTCGTGTTTCTTTATTTTAAATCTTGGTTACGAAATCCTGTACAACTTAAACTTGTTCCTCTATCTGTTGCACTGAACGAAAATTCCTCCATTACACTGGTTCGTAAGAGGATCGAACTCATGATCTCCGCGTTATTAGCACGGCGCTCTAACCAACTGAGCTAACAGGCCTCACATCGATACTCGGCCAAGAACGATAAAAAATCGTTAATACACAATCAAATGTAGAGATTATGACAGTAAAGGGATGGGAATCCTTGCCTCAGAAGAAACTGGTGCCTTTAACCAGCGCAATAGACCACTCGGCCACACTATCATTATTGGTATTGTTCCCTAAGGTTTTTACACAGCAGATTCTTCATGGGACTCTTCTAGATGGGAATTCGTGTTTCTTTTTTTTAAATGTTGGTTACGAAATCCAGTACAACTGAAACTTGTTCCTCTATCTGTCGCACTCAACGACTTTTCCTCTATTGCACTGGCCCGTAAGAGGATCGAACTCATGACCTCCGCGTTATTAGCACGGCGCTCTAACCAACTGAGCTAACAGGCCTCACATCAATACTCGGCCAAGAACGATAAAAAATCGTTAATACACAATCAAATGTAGAGATTATGACAGTGAAGGGATTCGAACCCTTGCCTCCGAAGAGACTGGTGCCTAAAACCAGTGCCATAGACCACTCGGCCACACTATCATGTTTGTTATAGTGCCCTAAGGTTTTTACATAGCAGATTCTTCATGGGACTCTTCTAGATGCGAACTCGTGTTTATTTTTTTTTTAATGTTGATTACGACATCCTTAACAACTTAAACTTGTTCCTCTATCTGTTGTACTCAACGACGTTTCCTCCATTGCACTGGCCCGTAAGAGGATCGAACTCATGACCTCCGCGTTATTAGCACGGCGCTCTAACCAACTGAGCTAACAGGCCTCACATCAATACTCGGCCAAGAACGATACAAAATCGTTAATACACAATCAAATGTAGAGATTATGAAGGGATTCGAACCCTTGCCTCCGAAGAGACTGGTACCTAACACCAGCGCCATAGACCACTAGGCCACACTATCATTATTGGTATCGTGCCCTAAGGTTTTTACATAGCAGATTCTTCATGGGACTCTTCTAGATGCGAACTCGTGTTTCTTTTTTTTAAATGTTGATTACGACATCCTTAACAACTTAAACTTGTTCCTCTATCTGTTGTACTCAACGACGTTTCCTCCATTGCACTGGCCCGTAAGAGGATCGAACTCATGACCTCCGCGTTATTAGCACGGCGCTCTAACCAACTGAGCTAACAGGCCTCACATCAATACTCGGCCAAGAACGATACAAAATCGTTAATACACAATCAAACGTAGAGATTATGACAGTGAAAGGATTCGAACCCTTGCCTCCGAAAAGACTGGTGCCTAAAACCAGCGCCATAGACCACTCGGCCACATTATCATGTTTGTTATTGTGCCCTAAGGTTTTTACATAGCAGATTCTTCATGGGACTCTTCTATAAGGGATTTCGTGTTTCTTTATTTTAAATCTTGGTTACGAAATCCTGTACAACTGAAACTTGTTCCTCTATCTGTTGCACTCAACGACTTTTCCTCCATTGCACTGGCCCGTAAGAGGATCCAACTCATGACCTCCGCGTTATTAGCACGGCGCTCTAACCAACTGAGCTAACAGGCCTCACATCGATACTCGGCCAAGAACGATAAAAAATCGTTAATACACAATCAAATGTAGAGATTATGACAGTGAAGGGATTCGAACCCTTGCCTCCGAAAAGACTGGTGCCTAAAACCAGCGCCATAGACCACTCGGCCACACTATCATTATTGGTATTGTTCCCTAAGGTTTTTACATAGCAGATTCTTCATGGGACTCTTCTAGATGGGAATTCGTGTTTCTTTTTTTTAAATGTTGGTTACGAAATCCAGTACAACTGAAACTTGTTCCTCTATCTGTCGCACTCAACGACTTTTCCTCTATTGCACTGGCCCGTAAGAGGATCGAACTCATGACCTCCGCGTTATTAGCACGGCGCTCTAACCAACTGAGCTAACAGGACTCATATCGATATTCGGCCAAGAACGATAAAAAATCGTTAATACACAATCAAATGTAGAGATTATGACAGTGAAGGGATTCGAACCCTTGCCTCCGAAGAGACTGGTGCCTAAAACCAGCGCCATAGACCACTCGGCCACACTATCATGTTTGTTATAGTGCCCTAAGGTTTTTACATAGCAGATTCTTCATGGGACTCTTCTAGATGCGAACTCGTGTTTCTTTTTTTTTTAATGTTGATTACGACATCCTTAACAACTTAAACTTGTTCCTCTATCTGTTGTACTCAACGACGTTTCCTCCATTGCACTGGCCCGTAAGAGGATCGAACTCATGACCTCCGCGTTATTAGCACGGCGCTCTAACCAACTGAGCTAACAGGCCTCACATCAATACTCGGCCAAGAACGATACAAAATCGTTAATACACAATCAAATGTAGAGATTATGAAGGGATTCGAACCCTTGCCTCCGAAGAGACTGGTACCTAACACCAGCGCCATAGACCACTAGGCCATACTATCATTATTGGTATCGTGCCCTAAGGTTTTTACATAGCAGATTCTTCATGGGACTCTTCTAGATGCGAACTCGTGTTTCTTTTTTTTAAATGTTGATTACGACATCCTTAACAACTTAAACTTGTTCCTCTATCTGTTGTACTCAACGACGTTTCCTCCATTGCACTGGCCCGTAAGAGGATCGAACTCATGATCTCCGCGTTATTAGCACGGCGCTCTAACCAACTGAGCTAACAGGCCTCACATCAATACTCGGCCAAGAACGATACAAAATCGTTAATACACAATCAAACGTAGAGATTATGACAGTGAAAGGATTCGAACCCTTGCCTCCGAAAAGACTGGTGCCTAAAACCAGCGCCATAGACCACTCGGCAACATTATCATGTTTGTTATTGTGCCCTAAGGTTTTTACATAGCAGATTCTTCATGGGACTCTTCTATAAGGGATTTCGTGTTTGTTTATTTTAAATCTTGGTTACGAAATCCTGTACAACTGAAACTTGTTCCTCTATCTGTTGCACTCAACGACTTTTCCTCCATTGCACTGGCCCGTAAGAGGATCCAACTCATGACCTCCGCGTTATTAGCACGGCGCTCTAACCAACTGAGCTAACAGGCCTCACATCAATACTCGGCCAAGAACGATACAAAATCGTTAATACACAATCAAATGTAGAGATTATGAAGGGATTCGAACCCTTGCCTCCGAAGAGACTGGTACCTAACACCAGCGCCATAGACCACTAGGCCATACTATCATTATTGGTATCGTGCCCTAAGGTTTTTACATAGCAGATTCTTCATGGGACTCTTCTAGATGCGAACTCGTGTTTCTTTTTTTTAAATGTTGATTACGACATCCTTAACAACTTAAACTTGTTCCTCTATCTGTTGTACTCAACGACGTTTCCTCCATTGCACTGGCCCGTAAGAGGATCGAACTCATGATCTCCGCGTTATCAGCACGGCGCTCTAACCAACTGAGCTAACAGGCCACACATCAATACTCGGCCAAGAACGATACAAAATCGTTAATACACAATCAAACGTAGAGATTATGACAGTGAAAGGATTCGAACCCTTGCCTCCGAAAAGACTGGTGCCTAAAACCAGCGCCATAGACCACTCGGCCACATTATCATGTTTGTTATTGTGCCCTAAGGTTTTTACATAGCAGATTCTTCATGGGACTCTTCTATAAGGGATTTCGTGTTTGTTTATTTTAAATCTTGGTTACGAAATCCTGTACAACTGAAACTTGTTCCTCTATCTGTTGCACTCAACGACTTTTCCTCCATTGCACTGGCCCGTAAGAGGATCCAACTCATGACCTCCGCGTTATTAGCACGGCGCTCTAACCAACTGAGCTAACAGGCCTCACATCGATACTCGGCCAAGAACGATAAAAAATCGTTAATACACAATCAAATGTAGAGATTATGACAGTGAAGGGATTCGAACCCTTGCCTCCGTAGAGACTGGTGCCTCAAACCAGCGCCATTGACCACTCGGCCACACTATCATGTTTGTTATAGTGCCCTAAGGTTTTTACATAGCAGATTCTTCATGGGACTCTTGTAGATGCGAACTCGTGTTTCTTTTTTTTTAAATGTCTGTTACGACATCCTTAAAAACTTAAACTTGTTCCTCTATCTGTTGTACTCACTGACGTTTCCTCCATTGCACTGGCCCGTAAGAGGATCGAACTCATGACCTCCTCGTTATTAGCACGGCGCTCTAACCAACTGAGCTAACAGGCCTCACATCGATACTCGGCCAAGAACGATAAAAAATCGTTAATACACAATCAAATGTAGAGATTATGACGGTAAAGGGATGGGAATCCTTGCCTCAGAAGAAACTGGTGCCTTTAACCAGCGCCATAGACCACTCGGCCACACTATCATTATTGGTATTGTTCCCTAAGGTTTTTACACAGCAGATTCTTCATGGGACTCTTCTAGATGGGAATTCGTCTTTCTTTTTTTTAAATGTCTGTTACGAAATCCTGTACAACTGAAACTTGTTCCTCTATCTGTTGCACTCAACGACTTTTCCTCCATTGCACTGGCCCGTAAGAGGATCCAACTCATGACCTCCGCGTTATTAGCACGGCGCTCTAACCAACTGAGCTAACAGGCCTCACATCGATACTCGGCCAAGAACGATAAAAAATCGTTAATACACAATCAAATGTGTGATAGTGAAGGGATTCGAACCCTTGCCTCCGAAGAGACTGGTGCCTAAAACCAGCGCCATAGACCACTCGGCCACACTATTATTATTGGTATTTTTCCCTAAGGTTTTTACACAGCAGATTCTTCATGGGACTCTTCTAGATGGGAATTCGTCTTTCTTTTTTTTTAAATGTCTGTTACGAAATCCTGTACAACTGAAACTTGTTCCTCTATCTGTTGCACTCAACGACTTTTCCTCCATTGCACTGGCCCGTAAGAGGATCCAACTCATGACCTCCGCGTTATTAGCACGGCGCTCTAACCAACTGAGCTAACAGGCCTCACATCGATACTCGGCCAAGAACGATAAAAAATCGTTAATACACAATCAAATGTAGAGATTATGACAGTGAAGGGATTCGAACCCTTGCCTCCGAAGAGACTGGTGCCTTAAACCAGCGCCATAGACCACTCGGCCACACTATCATTATTGGTATTGTTCCCTAAGGTTTTTACACAGCAGATTCTTCATGGGACTCTTCTAGATGGGAATTCGTGTTTCTTTTTTTTAAATGTTGGTTACGAAATCCAGTACAACTGAAACTTGTTCCTCTATCTGTCGCACTCAACGACTTTTCCTCTATTGCACTGGCCCGTAAGAGGATCGAACTCATGACCTCCGCGTTATTAGCACGGCGCTCTAACCAACTGAGCTAACAGGCCTCACATCAATACTCGGCCAAGAACGATACAAAATCGTTAATACACAATCAAATATAGAGATTATGAAGGGATTCGAACCCTTGCCTCCGAAGAGACTGGTGCCTAAAACCAGCGCCATAGACCACTCGGCCACACTATCATGTTTGTTATAGTGCCCTAAGGTTTTTACATAGCAGATTCTTCATGGGACTCTTCTAGATGCGAACTCATGTTTCTTTTTTTTTAATGTTGATTACGACATCCTTAACAACTTAAATTTGTTCCTCTATCTGTTGTACTCAACGACGTTTCCTCCATTGCACTGGCCCGTAAGAGGATCGAACTCATGATCTCCGCGTTATTAGCACGGCGCTCTAACCAACTGAGCTAACAGGCCTCACATCAATACTCGGCCAAGAACGATACAAAATCGTTAATACACAATCAAACGTAGAGATTATGACAGTGAAAGGATTCGAACCCTTGCCTCCGAAAAGACTGGTGCCTAAAACCAGCGCCATAGACCACTCGGCCACATTATCATGTTTGTTATTGTGCCCTAAGGTTTTTACATAGCAGATTCTTCATGGGACTCTTCTATAAGGGATTTCGTGTTTCTTTATTTTAAATCTTGGTTACGAAATCCTGTACAACTGAAACTTGTTCCTCTATCTGTTGCACTCAACGACTTTTCCTCCATTGCACTGGCCCGTAAGAGGATCCAACTCATGACCTCCGCGTTATTAGCACGGCGCTCTAACCAACTGAGCTAACAGGCCTCACATCGATACTCGGCCAAGAACGATAAAAAATCGTTAATACACAATCAAATGTAGAGATTATGACAGTGAAGGGATTCGAACCCTTGCCTCCGAAAAGACTGGTGCCTAAAACCAGCGCCATAGACCACTCGGCCACACTATCATTATTGGTATTGTTCCCTAAGGTTTTTACACAGCAGATTCTTCATGGGACTCTTCTAGATGGGAATTCGTCTTTCTTTTTTTTAAATGTCTGTTACGAAATCCTGTACAACTGAAACTTGTTCCTCTATCTGTTGCACTCAACGACTTTTCCTCCATTGCACTGGCCCGTAAGAGGATCCAACTCATGACCTCCACGTTATTAGCACGGCGCTCTAACCAACTGAGCTAACAGGACTCATATCGATACTCGGCCAAGAACGATAAAAAATCGTTAATACACAATCAAATGTAGAGATTATGACAGTAAAGGGATGGGAATCCTTGCCTCAGAAGAAACTGGTGCCTTTAACCAGCGCAATAGACCACTCGGCCACACTATCATTATTGGTATTGTTCCCTAAGGTTTTTACACAGCAGATTCTTCATGGGACTCTTCTAGATGGGAATTCGTGTTTCTTTTTTTTAAATGTTGGTTACGAAATCCAGTACAACTGAAACTTGTTCCTCTATCTGTCGCACTCAACGACTTTTCCTCTATTGCACTGGCCCGTAAGAGGATCGAACTCATGACCTCCGCGTTATTAGCACGGCGCTCTAACCAACTGAGCTAACAGGACTCATATCGATACTCGGCCAAGAACGATAAAAAATCGTTAATACACAATCAAATGTAGAGATTATGACAGTGAAGGGATTCGAACCCTTGCCTCCGAAGAGACTGGTGCCTAAAACCAGTGCCATAGACCACTCGGCCACACTATCATGTTTGTTATAGTGCCCTAAGGTTTTTACATAGCAGATTCTTCATGGGAATTTTCTAGATGCGAACTCGTGTTTCTTTTTTTTTTAATGTTGATTACGACATCCTTAACAACTTAAACTTGTTCCTCTATCTGTTGTACTCAACAACGTTTCCTCCATTGCACTGGCCCGTAAGAGGATCGAACTCATGACCTCCGCGTTCTAGCACGGCGCTCTAACCAACTGAGCTAACAGGCCTCACATCAATACTCGGCCAAGAACGATACAAAATCGTTAATACACAATCAAATGTAGAGATTATGAAGGGATTCGAACCCTTGCCTCCGAAGAGACTGGTGCCTAAAACCAGCGCCATAGACCACTAGGCCACACTATCATTATTGGTATCATGCCCTAAGGTTTTTACATAGCAGATTCTTCATGGGACTCTTCTAGATGGGAATTCGTCTTTCTTTTTTTTAAATGTCTGTTACGAAATCCTGTACAACTGAAACTTGTTCCTCTATCTGTTGCACTCAACGATTTTTCCTCCATTGCACTGGCCCGTAAGAGGATCCAACTCATGACCTCCGCGTTATTAGCACGGCGCTCTAACCAACTGAGCTAACAGGCCTCACATCGATACTCGGCCAAGAACGATAAAAAATCGTTAATACACAATCAAATGTAGAGATTATGACAGTGAAGGGATTCGAACCCTTGCCTCCGAAGAGACTGGTGCCTAAAACCAGCGCCATAGACCACTCGGCCACACTATCATTATTGGAATTGTTCCCTAAGGTTTTTACATAGCAGATTCTTCATGGGACTCTTGTAGATGCGAACTCGTGTTTCTTTTTTTTTAAATGTCTGTTACGACATCCTTAAAAACTTAAACTTGTTCCTCTATCTGTTGTACTCAACGACGTTTCCTCCATTGCACTGGCCCGTAAGAGGATCGAACTCATGACCTCCGCGTTATTAGAACGGCGCTCTAACCAACTGAGCTAACAGGCCTCACATCGATCCTCGGCCAAGAACGATAAAAAATCTTTAATACACAATCAAATGTAGAGATTATGACAGTGAAGGGATTCGAACCCTTGCCTCCGTAGAGACTGGTGCCTCAAACCAGCGCCATTGACCACTCGGCCACACTATCATGTTTGTTATAGTGCCCTAAGGTTTTTACATAGCAGATTCTTCATGGGACTCTTGTAGATGCGAACTCGTGTTTCTTTTTTTTTAAATGTCTGTTACGACATCCTTAAAAACTTAAACTTGTTCCTCTATCTGTTGTACTCACTGACGTTTCCTCCATTGCACTGGCCCGTAAGAGGATCGAACTCATGACCTCCTCGTTATTAGCACGGCGCTCTAACCAACTGAGCTAACAGGCCTCACATCGATACTCGGCCAAGAACGATAAAAAATCGTTAATACACAATCAAATGTAGAGATTATGAAGGGATTCGAACCCTTGCCTCCGAAGAGACTGGTACCTAACACCAGCGCCATAGACCACTAGGCCACACTATCATTATTGGTATCGTGCCCTAAGGTTTTTACATAGCAGATTCTTCATGGGACTCTTCTAGATGCGAACTCGTGTTTCTTTTTTTTAAATGTTGATTACGACATCCTTAACAACTTAAACTTGTTCCTCTATCTGTTGTACTCAACGACGTTTCCTCCATTGCACTGGCCCGTAAGAGGATCGAACTCATGACCTCCGCGTTATTAGCACGGCGCTCTAACCAACTGAGCTAACAGGCCTCACATCAATACTCGGCCAAGAACGATACAAAATCGTTAATACACAATCAAATGTAGAGATTATGAAGGGATTCGAACCCTTGCCTCCGAAGAGACTGGTGCCTAAAACCAGCGCCATAGACCACTAGGCCACACTATCATTATTGGTATCATGCCCTAAGGTTTTTACATAGCAGATTCTTCATGGGACTCTTCTAGATGGGAATTCGTCTTTCTTTTTTTTAAATGTCTGTTACGAAATCCTGTACAACTGAAACTTGTTCCTCTATCTGTTGCACTCAACGATTTTTCCTCCATTGCACTGGCCCGTAAGAGGATCCAACTCATGACCTCCGCGTTATTAGCACGGCGCTCTAACCAACTGAGCTAACAGGCCTCACATCGATACTCGGCCAAGAACGATAAAAAATCGTTAATACACAATCAAATGTAGAGATTATGACAGTGAAGGGATTCGAACCCTTGCCTCCGAAGAGACTGGTGCCTAAAACCAGCGCCATAGACCACTCGGCCACACTATCATTATTGGAATTGTTCCCTAAGGTATTTACATAGCAGATTCTTCATGGGACTCTTGTAGATGCGAACTCGTGTTTCTTTTATTTTAAATGTCTGTTACGACATCCTTAAAAACTTAAACTTGTTCCTCTATCTGTTGTACTCAACGACGTTTCTTCCATTGCACTGGCCCGTAAGAGGATCGAACTCATGACCTCCGCGTTATTAGAACGGCGCTCTAACCAACTGAGCTAACAGGCCTCACATCGATACTCGGCCAAGAACGATAAAAAATCGTTAATACACAATCAAATGTAGAGATTATGACAGTGAAGGGATTCGAACCCTTGCCTCCGTAGAGACTGGTGCCTCAAACCAGCGCCATTGACCACTCGGCCACACTATCATGTTTGTTATAGTGCCCTAAGGTTTTTACATAGCAGATTCTTCATGGGACTCTTGTAGATGCGAACTCGTGTTTCTTTTTTTTTAAATGTCTGTTACGACATCCTTAAAAACTTAAACTTGTTCCTCTATCTGTTGTACTCACTGACGTTTCCTCCATTGCACTGGCCCGTAAGAGGATCGAACTCATGACCTCCTCGTTATTAGCACGGCGCTCTAACCAACTGAGCTAACAGGCCTCACATCGATACTCGGCCAAGAACGATAAAAAATCGTTAATACACAATCAAATGTAGAGATTATGAAGGGATTCGAACCCTTGCCTCCGAAGAGACTGGTACCTAACACCAGCGCCATAGACCACTAGGCCACACTATCATTATTGGTATCGTGCCCTAAGGTTTTTACATAGCAGATTCTTCATGGGACTCTTCTAGATGCGAACTCGTGTTTCTTTTTTTTAAATGTTGATTACGACATCCTTAACAACTTAAACTTGTTCCTCTATCTGTTGTACTCAACGACGTTTCCTCCATTGCACTGGCCCGTAAGAGGATCGAACTCATGACCTCCGCGTTATTAGCACGGCGCTCTAACCAACTGAGCTAACAGGCCTCACATCAATACTCGGCCAAGAACGATACAAAATCGTTAATACACAATCAAACGTAGAGATTATGACAGTGAAAGGATTCGAACCCTTGCCTCCGAAAAGACTGGTGCCTAATACCAGCGCCATAGACCACTCGGCCACATTATCATGTTTGTTATTGTGCCCTAAGGTTTTTACATAGCAGATTCTTCATGGGACTCTTCTATAAGGGATTTCGTGTTTCTTTATTTTAAATCTTGGTTACGAAATCCTGTACAACTGAAACTTGTTCCTCTATCTGTTGCACTCAACGACTTTTCCTCCATTGCACTGGCCCGTAAGAGGATCCAACTCATGACCTCCGCGTTATTAGCACGGCGCTCTAACCAACTGAGCTAACAGGCCTCACATCGATACTCGGCCAAGAACGATAAAAAATCGTTAATACACAATCAAATGTAGAGATTATGACAGTGAAGGGATTCGAACCTTTGCCTCCGAAGAGACTGGTGCCTAAAACCAGCGCCATAGACCACTCGGCCACACTATCATTATTGGTATTGTTCCCTAAGGTTTTTACACAGCAGTTTCTTCATGGGACTCTTCTAGATGGGAATTCGTCTTTCTTTTTTTTAAATGTCTGTTACGAAATCCTGTACAACTGAAACTTGTTCCTCTATCTGTTGCACTCAACGACTTTTCCTCCATTGCACTGGCCCGTAAGAGGATCCAACTCATGACCTCCGCGTTATTAGCACGGCGCTCTAACCAACTGAGCTAACAGGCCTCACATCGATACTCGGCCAAGAACGATAAAAAATCGTTAATACACAATCAAATGTAGAGATTATGACAGTGAAGGGATTCGAACCCATGCCTCCGAAGAGACTGGTGCCTAAAACCAGCGCCATAGACCACTCGGCCACACTATCATTATTGGTATTGTTCCCTAAGGTTTTTACATAGCAGATTCTTCATGGGACTCTTCTAGATGGGAATTCGTGTTTCTTTTTTTTAAATGTTGGTTACGAAATCCATTACAACTGAAACTTGTTCCTCTATCTGTCGCACTCAACGACTTTTCCTCTATTGCACTGGCCCGTAAGAGGATCGAACTCATGACCTCCGCGTTATTAGCACGGCGCTCTAACCAACTGAGCTAACAGGACTCATATCGATATTCGGCCAAGAACGATAAAACATCGTTAATACACAATCAAATGTAGAGATTATGACAGTGAAGGGATTCGAACCCTTGCCTCCGAAGAGACTGGTGCCTAAAACCAGCGCCATAGACCACTCGGCCACACTATCATGTTTGTTATAGTGCCCTAAGGTTTTTACATAGCAGATTCTTCATGGGACTCTTCTAGATGCGAACTCGTGTTTCTTTTTTTTTTAATGTTGATTACGACATCCTTAACAACTTAAACTTGTTCCTCTATCTGTTGTACTCAACGACGTTTCCTCCATTGCACTGGCCCGTAAGAGGATAGAACTCATGACCTCCGCGTTATTAGCACGGCGCTCTAACCAACTGAGCTAACAGGCCTCACATCAATACTCGGCCAAGAACGATACAAAATCGTTAATACACAATCAAATGTAGAGATTATGAAGGGATTCGAACCCTTGCCTCCGAAGAGACTGGTACCTAACACCAGCGCCATAGACCACTAGGCCACACTATCATTATTGGTATCGTGCCCTAAGGTTTTTAGATAGCAGATTCTTCATGGGACTCTTCTAGATGCGAACTCGTGTTTCTTTTTTTTAAATGTTGATTACGACATCCTTAACAACTTAAACTTGTTCCTCTATCTGTTGTACTCAACGACGTTTCCTCCATTGCACTGGCCCGTAAGAGGATCGAACTCATGATCTCCGCGTTATTAGCACGGCGCTCTAACCAACTGAGCTAACAGGCCTCACATCAATACTCGGCCAAGAACGATACAAAATCGTTAATACACAATCAAACGTAGAGATTATGACAGTGAAAGGATTCGAACCCTTGCCTCCGAAAAGACTGGAGCCTAAAACCAGCGCCATAGACCACTCGGCCACATTATCATGTTTGTTATTGTGCCCTAAGGTTTTTACATAGCAGATTCTTCATGGGACTCTTCTATAAGGGATTTCGTGTTTCTTTATTTTAAATCTTGGTTACGAAATCCTGTACAACTGAAACTTGTTCCTCTATCTGTTGCACTCAACGACTTTTCCTCCATTGCACTGGCCCGTAAGAGGATCCAACTCATGACCTCCGCGTTATTAGCACGGCGCTCTAACCAACTGAGCTAACAGGCCTCACATCGATACTCGGCCAAGAACGATAAAAAATCGTTAATACACAATCAAATGTAGAGATTATGACAGTGAAGGGATTCGAACCCTTGCTTCCGAAAAGACTGGTGCCTAAAACCAGCGCCATAGACCACTCGGCCACACTATCATTATTGGTATTGTTCCCTAAGGTTTTTACACAGCAGATTCTTCATGGGACTCTTCTAGATGGGAATTCGTCTTTCTTTTTTTTAAATGTCTGTTACGAAATCCTGTACAACTGAAACTTGTTCCTCTATCTGTTGCACTCAACGACTTTTCCTCCATTGCACTGGCCCGTAAGAGGATCCAACTCATGACCTCCACGTTATTAGCACGGCGCTCTAACCAACTGAGCTAACAGGCCTCACATCGATACTCGGCCAAGAACGATAAAAAATCGTTAATACACAATCAAATGTAGAGATTATGACAGTGTAGGGATTCGAACCCTTGCCTCCGAAGGGCTGGTGCCTAAAACCAGCGCCATAGACCACTCGGCCACACTATCATTATTGGTATTGTTCCCTAAGGTTTTTACACAGCAGTTTCTTCATGGGACTCTTCTAGATGGGAATTCGTCTTTCTTTTTTTTAAATGTCTGTTACGAAATCCTGTACAACTGAAACTTGTTCCTCTATCTGTTGCACTCAACGACTTTTCCTCCATTGCACTGGCCCGTAAGAGGATCCAACTCATGACCTCCGCGTTATTAGCACGGCGCTCTAACCAACTGAGCTAACAGGCCTCACATCGATACTCGGCCAAGAACGATAAAAAATCGTTAATACACAATCAAATGTAGAGATTATGACAGTGAAGGGATTCGAACCCTTGCCTCCGAAGAGACTGGTGCCTTAAACCAGCGCCATAGACCACTCGGCCACACTATCATTATTGGTATTGTTCCCTAAGGTTTTTACATAGCAGATTCTTCATGGGACTCTTCTAGATGCAAACTCGTGTTTCTTTTTTTTTAATGTTGATTACGACATCCTTAACAACTTAAACTTGTTCCTCTATCTGTTGTACTCAACGACGTTTCCTCCATTGCACTGGCCCGTAAGAGGATCGAACTCATGACCTCCGCGTTATTAGCACGGCGCTCTAACCAACTGAGCTAACAGGCCTCACATCAATACTCGGCCAAGAACGATACAAAATCGTTAATACACAATCAAATGTAGAGATTATGAAGGGATTCGAACCCTTGCCTCCGAAGAGACTGGTGCCTAAAACCAGCGCCATAGACCACTAGGCCACACTATCATTATTGGTATCGTGCCCTAAGGTTTTTAGATACCAGATTCTTCATGGGACTCTTCTAGATGCGAACTCGTGTTTCTTTTTTTAAAATGTTTATTACGACATCCTTAACAACTTAAACTTGTTCCTCTATCTGTTGTACTCAACGACGTTTCCTCCATTGCACTGGCCCGTAAGAGGATCGAACTCATGACCTCCGCGTTATTAGCACGGCGTTCTAACCAACTGAGCTAACAGGCCTCACATCAATACTCGGCCAAGAACGATACAAAATCGTTAATACACAATCAAACGTAGAGATTATGACAGTGAAAGGATTCGAACCCTTGCCTCCGAAAAGACTGGTGCCTAAAACCAGCGCCATAGACCACTCGGCCACATTATCATGTTTGTTATTGTTCCCTAAGGTTTTTAAATAGCAGATTCTTCATGGGACTCTTCTATAAGGGATTTCGTGTTTCTTTATTTTAAATCTTGGTTACGAAATCCTGTACAACTTAAACTTGTTCCTCTATCTGTTGCACTCAACGAAAATTCCTCCATTACTCTGGTTCGTAAGAGGATCGAATTCATGACCTCCGCGTTATTAGCACGGCGCTCTAACCAACTGAGCTAACAGGCCTCACATCGATACTCGGCCAAGAACGATAAAAAATCGTTAATACACAATCAAATGTAGAGATTATGACAGTAAAGGGATTGGAATCCTTGCCTCAGAAGAAACTGGTGCCTTTAACCAGCGCAATAGACCACTCGGCCACACTATCATTATTGGTATTGTTCCCTAAGGTTTTTACATTGCAGATTCTTCATGGGACTCTTCTAGATGGGAATTCGTGTTTCTTTTTTTTAAATGTCTGTTACGAAATCCTGTACAACTGAAACTTGTTCCTCTATCTGTTGCACTCAACGACTTTTCCTCCATTGCACTGGCCCGTAAGAGGATCGAACTCATGACCTCCGCGTTATTAGCACGGCGCTCTAACCAACTGAGCTAACAGGCCTCACATCGATACTCGGCCAAGAACGATAAAAAATCGTTAATACACAATCAAATGTAGAGATTATGACAGTGAAGGGATTCGAACCCTTGCCTCCGAAGAAACTGGTGATTAAAACCAGCGCCATAGACCACTCGGCCACACTATCATGTTTGTTATAGTGCCCTAAGGTTTTTACATAGCAGATTCTTCATGGGACTCTTCTAGATGCGAACTCGTGTTTCTTTTTTTTTTAAATGTTGATTACGACATCCTTAACAACTTAAACTTGTTCCTATATCAGTTGTACTCAACGACGTTTCCTCCATTGCACTGGCCCGTAAGAGGATCGAACTCATGACCTCCGCGTTATTAGCACGGCGCTCTAACAAACTGAGCTAACAGGCCTCACATCAATACTCGGCCAAGAACGATACAAAATCGTTAATACACAATCAAATATAGAGATTATGAAGGGATTCGAACCCTTGCCTCCGAAGAGACTGGTGCCTAAAACCAGCGCCATAGACCACTCGGCCACACTATCATGTTTGATATTGTGCCCTAAGGTTTTTACCTAGCAGATTCTTCATGGGACTCTTCTATATGGGATTTCGTGTTTCTCTATTTTAAATCTTGGTTACGACATCCTTAACAACTTAAACTTGTTCCTCTATCTGTTGTACTCAACGACGTTTCCTCCATTGCACTGGCCCGTAAGAGGATCGAACTCATGACCTCCGCTTTATTAGCACGGCACTCTAACCAACTGAGCTAACAGGCCTCATATCGATATTTGGCCAAGAACGATAAAAAATCGTTAATACACAATCAAATGTAGAGATTATGACAGTGAAGGGATTCGAACCCTTGCCTCCGAAGAGACTGGTGCCTAAAACCAGCGCCATAGACCACTCGGCCACACTATCATTATCGGTATTTTTCCCTAAGGTTTTTACACAGCAGATTATTCATTGGACTCTTCTAGATGGGAATTCGTGTTTCTTTTTTTAAATGTCTGTTACGAAATCCTGTACAACTGAAACTTGTTCCTCTATCTGTTGCACTCAACGACTTTTCCTCCATTGCACTGGCCCGTAAGAGGATCCAACTCATGACCTCCGCGTTATTAGCACGGCGCTATAACCAACTGAGCTAACAGGCCTCACATCAATACTCGGCCAAGAACGATACAAAATCGTTAATACACAATCAAATGTAGAGATTATGAAGGGATTCGAACCCTTGCCTCCGAAGAGACTGGTGCCTTAACCAGCTCCATAGACCAATCGGCCACACTATCATTATTGGTATCGTGCCCTAAGGTTTTAACATAGCAGATTCTTCATGGGACTCTTCTAGATGCGAACTCGTGTTTCTTTTTTTTTTAATGTTGATTACGACATCCTTAACAACTTAAACTTGTTCCTCTATCTGTTGTACTCAACGACGTTTCCTCCATTGCACTGGCCCGTAAGAGGATCGAACTCATGACCTCCGCGTTATTAGCACAGCGCTCTAACCAACTGAGCTAACAGGCCTCACATCAATACTCGGCCAAGAACGATACAAAATCGTTAATACACAATCAAATGTAGAGATTATGAAGGGATTCGAACCCTTGCCTCCGAAGAGACTGGTGCCTAAAACAAGCGCCATAGACCACTAGGCCACACTATCATTATTGGTATCGTGCCCTAAGGTTTTTAGATAGCAGATTCTTCATGGGACTCTTCTAGATGCGAACTCGTGTTTCTTTTTTTTAAATGTTGATTACGACATCCTTAACAACTTAAACTTGTTCCTCTATCTGTTGTACTCAACGACGTTTCCTCCATTGCACTGGCCCGTAAGAGGATCGAACTCATGACCTCCGCGTTATTAGCACGGCGCTCTAACCAACTGAGCTAACAGGTCTCACATCAAAACTCGGCCAAGAACGATACAAAATCGTTAATACACAATCAAACGTAGAGATTATGACAGTGAAAGGATTCGAACCCTTGCCTCCGAAAAGACTGGTGCCTAAAACCAGCGCCATAGACCACTCGGCCACATTATCATGTTTGTTATTGTTCCCTAAGGTTTTTAAATAGCAGATTCTTCATGGGACTCTTCTATAAGGGATTTCGTGTTTCTTTATTTTAAATCTTGGTTACGAAATCCTGTACAACTTAAACTTGTTCCTCTATCTGTTGCACTCAACGAAAATTCCTCCATTACACTGGTTCGTAAGAGGATCGAACTCATGACCTCCGCGTTATTAGCACGGCGCTCTAACCAACTGAGCTAACAGGCCTCACATCGATACTCGGCCAAGAACGATAAAAAATCGTTAATACACAATCAAATGTAGAGATTATGACAGTAAAGGGATTGGAATCCTTGCCTCAGAAGAAACTGGTGCCTTTAACCAGCGCAATAGACCACTCGGCCACACTATAATTATTGGTATTGTTCCCTAAGGTTTTTACATTTCAGATTCTTCATGGGACTCTTCTAGATGCGAACTCGTGTTTCTTTTTTTTTTTTAATGTTGATTACGACATCCTTAACAACTTAAACTTGTTCCTATATCTGTTGTACTCAACGACGTTTCCTCCATTGCACTGGCCCGTAAGAGGATCGAACTCATGACCTCCGCGTTATTAGCACGGCGCTCTAACAAACTGAGCTAACAGGCCTCACATCAATACTCGGCCAAGAACGATACAAAATCGTTAATACACAATCAAATATAGAGATTATGAAGGGATTCGAACCCTTGCCTCCGAAGAGACTGGTGCCTAAAACCAGCGCCATAGACCACTCGGCCACACTATCATGTTTGTTATAGTGCCCTAAGGTTTTTACATAGCAGATTCTTCATGGGACTCTTCTAGATGCGAACTCATGTTTCTTTTTTTTTTAATGTTGATTACGACATCCTTAACAACTTAAACTTGTTTCTCTATCTGTTGTACTCAACGACGTTTCCTCCATTGCACTGGCCCGTAAGAGGATCGAACTCATGACCTCCGCGTTATTAGCACGGCGCTATAACCAACTGAGCTAACAGGCCTCACATCAATACTCGGCCAAGAACGATACAAAATCGTTAATACACAATCAAATGTAGAGATTATGAAGGGATTCGAACCCTTGCCTCCGAAGAGACTGGTGCCTTAACCAGCGCCATAGACCACTCGGCCACATTATCATGTTTGTTATTGTGCCCTAAGGTTTTTACATAGCAGATTCTTCATGGGACTCTTCTATAAGGGATTTCGTGTTTCTTTATTTTAAATCTTGGTTACGAAATCCTGTACAACTGAAAATTGTTCCTCTATCTGTTGCACTCAACGAAAATTCCTCCATTACACTGGTTCGTAAGAGGATCGAACTCATGACCTCCGCGTTATTAGCACGGCGCTCTAACCAACTGAGCTAACAGGCCTCACATCGATACTCGGCCAAGAACGATACAAAATCGTTAATACACAATCAAACGTAGAGATTATGACAGTGAAGGGATTCGAACCCTTGCCTCCGAAAAGACTGGTGCCTAAAACCAGCGCCATAGACCACTCGGCCATTTTATCATTATTGGTATTGTTCCCTAAGATTTTTACACAGCAGATTCTTCATGGGACTCTTCTAGATGGGAATTCGTGTTTCTTTTTTTTTAAATGTCTGTTACGAAATCCTGTGCAACTGAAACTTATTCCTCTATCTGTTGCACTCAACGACTTTTCCTCCATTGCACTGGCCCGTAAGAGGATCCAACTCATGACCTCCGCGTTATTAGCACGGCGCTCTAACCAACTGAGCTAACAGGCCTCACATCGATACTCGGCCAAGAACGATAAAAAATCGTTAATACACAATCAAATGTAGAGATTATGACAGTGAAGGGATTCGAACCCTTGCCTCCGAAGAAACTGGTGATTAAAACCAGCGCCATAGACCACTCGGCCACACTATCATGTTTGTTATAGTGCCCTAAGGTTTTTACATAGCAGATTCTTCATGGGACTCTTCTAGATGCGAACTCGTGTTTCTTTTTTTTTTAAATGTTGATTACGACATCCTTAACAACTTAAACTTGTTCCTATATCTGTTGTACTCAACGACGTTTCCTCCATTGCACTGGCCCGTAAGAGGATCGAACTCATGACCTCCGCGTTATTAGCACGGCGCTCTAACAAACTGAGCTAACAGGCCTCACATCAATACTCGGCCAAGAACGATACAAAATCGTTAATACACAATCAAATATAGAGATTATGAAGGGATTCGAACCCTTGCCTCCGAAGAGACTGGTGCCTAAAACCAGCGCCATAGACCACTCGGCCACACTATCATGTTTGATATTTTGCCCTAAGGTTTTTACCTAGCAGATTCTTCATGGGATTTCGTGTTTCTCTATTTTAAATCTTGGTTACGACATCCTTAACAACTTAAACTTGTTCCTCTATCTGTTGTACTCAACGACGTTTCCTCCATTGCACTGGCCCGTAAGAGGATCGAACTCATGACCTCCGCTTTATTAGCACGGCACTCTAACCAACTGAGCTAACAGGCCTCATATCGATATTTGGCCAAGAACGATAAAAAATCGTTAATACACAATCAAATGTAGAGATTATGACAGTGAAGGGATTCGAACCCTTGCCTCCGAAAAGACTGGTGCCTAAAACCAGCGCCATAGACCACTCGGCCACACTATCATTATTGGTATTGTTCCCTAAGGTTTTTACACAGCAGATTCTTCATGGGACTCTTCTAGATGGGAATTCGTGTTTCTTTTTTTTTAAATGTCTGTTACGAAATCCTGTGCAACTGAAACTTATTCCTCTATCTGTTGCACTCAACGACTTTTCCTCCATTGCACTGGCCCGTAAGAGGATCCAACTCATGACCTCCGCGTTATTAGCACGGCGCTCTAACCAACTGAGCTTACAGGCCTCACATCGATACTCGGCCAAGAACGATAAAAAATCGTTAATACACAATCAAATGTAGAGATTATGACAGTGAAGGGATTCGAACCCTTGCCTCCGAAGAAACTGGTGCCTAAATCCAGCGCCATAGACCACTCGGCCACACTATCATTATTGGTATTGTTCCCTAAGGTTTTTACACAGCAGACTCTTCATGGGACTCTTCTAGATGGGAATTCGTGTTTCTTTTTTTTAAATGTTGGTTACGAAATCCTGTACAACTGAAACTTGTTCCTCTATCTGTTGCACTCAAGGACTTTTCCTCTATTGCACTGGCCCGTAAGAGGATCGAACTCATGACCTCCGCGTTATTAGCACGGCGCTCTAACCAACTGAGCTAACAGGCCTCATATCGATACTCGGCCAAGAACGATAAAAAATCATTAATACACAATCAAATGTAGAGATAATGACAGTGAAGGGATTCGAACCCTTGCCTCCGAAGAGACTGGTGCCTAAAACCAGCGCCATAGACCACTCGGCCACACTATCATGTTTCTTATAGTGCCCTAGGGTTTTTACATAGCAGATTCTTCATGGGACTCTTCTAGATGCGAACTCGTGTTTCTTTTTTTTTTAATGTTGATTACGACATCCTTAACAACTTAAACTTGTTCCTCTATCTGTTGTACTCAACGACGTTTCCTCCATTGCACTGGCCCGTAAGAGGATCGAACTCATGACCTCCGCGTTATTAGCACGGCGCTATAACCAACTGAGCTAACAGGCCTCACATCAATACTCGGCCAAGAACGATACAAAATCGTTAATACACAATCAAATGTAGAGATTCGAACCCTTGCCTCCGAAGAGACTGGTGCCTAAAACCAGCGCCATAGACCACTCGGCCACACTATCATGTTTGTTTTAGTGCCCTAAGGTATTTAGATAGCATATTCTTCATGGGACTCTTCTAGATGCGAACTCGTGTTTCTTTTTTTTTAAATGTTGATTACGACATCCTTAACAACTTAAACTTGTTCCTCTATCTGTTGTACTCAACGACGTTTCCTCCATTTTACTGGCCCGTAAGAGGATCGAACTCATGACCTCCGCGTTATTAGCACGGCGCTCTAACCAACTGAGCTAACAGGCCTCACATCAATACTCGGCCAAGAACGATACAAAATCGTTAATACACAATCAAACGTAGAGATTATGACAGTGAAGGGATTCGAACCCTTGCCTCCGAAATGACTGGTGCCTTAAACCAGCGCCATAGACCACTCGGCCACACTATCATGTTTGTTATAGTGCCCTAAGGTTTTTACATAGCAGATTCTTCATGGGACTCTTCTAGATGCGAACTCGTGTTTCTTTTTTTTTAATGTTGATTACGACATCCTTAACAACTTAAACTTGTTCCTCTATCTGTTGTACTCAACGACGTTTCCTCCATTGCACTGGCCCGTAAGAGGATCGAACTCATGACCTCCGCGTTATTAGCACGGCGTTCTAACCAACTGAGCTAACAGGCCTCACATCAATACTCGGCCAAGAACGATACAAAATCGTTAATACACAATCAAATGTAGAGATTATGAAGAGATTCGAACCCTTGCCTCAGAAGAGACTGGTGCCTAAAACCAGCGCCATTGACCACTCGGCCACATTATCATTATTGGTATCGTTCCCTAAGGTTTTTACATAGCAGATTCTTCATGGGACTCTTCTAGATAGAATTCGTGTTTCTTTTTTTAAATGTTGGTTACGAAATCCTTTACAACTTAAACTTGTTCCTCTATCTGTTGCACTCAACGACTTTTCCTCCATCGCACTGGCCCGTAAGAGGATCGAACTCATGACCTCCGCGTTATTAGCACGGCGCTAGAGCGCCGTGCTAATAACCCAACCAGCTGGGCTAATAACCAACTGAGCTAACAGGCCTCACATCAATACTCGGCCAAGAACGATACAAAATCGTTAATACACAATCAAATATAGAGATTATGAAGGGATTCGAACCCTTGCCTCCGAAGAGACTGGTGCCTAAAACCAGCGCCATAGACCACTCGGCCACACTATCATGTTTGTTATAGTGCCCTAAGGTTTTTACATAGCAGATTCTTCATGGGACTCTTCTAGATGCGAACTCATGTTTCTTTTTTTTTTAATGTTGATTACGACATCCTTAACAACTTAAACTTGTTCCTCTATCTGTTGTACTCAACGACGTTTCCTCCATTGCACTGGCCCGTAAGAGGATCGAACTCATGACCTCCGCGTTATTAGCACGGCGCTATAACCAACTGAGCTAACAGGCCTCACATCAATACTCGGCCAAGAACGATACAAAATCGTTAATACACAATCAAATGTAGAGATTATGAAGGGATTCGAACCCTTGCCTCCGAAGAGACTGGTGCCTTAACCAGCGCCATAGACCACTCGGCCACATTATCATGTTTGTTATTGTGCCCTAAGGTTTTTACATAGCAGATTCTTCATGGGACTCTTCTATAAGGGATTTCGTGTTTCTTTATTTTAAATCTTGGTTACGAAATCCTGTACAACTGAAAATTGTTCCTCTATCTGTTGCACTCAACGAAAATTCCTCCATTACACTGGTTCGTAAGAGGATCGAACTCATGACCTCCGCGTTATTAGCACGGCGCTCTAACCAACTGAGCTAACAGGCCTCACATCGATACTCGGCCAAGAACGATACAAAATCGTTAATACACAATCAAACGTAGAGATTATGACAGTGAAGGGATTCGAACCCTTGCCTCCGAAAAGACTGGTGCCTAAAACCAGCGCCATAGACCACTCGGCCATTTTATCATTATTGGTATTGTTCCCTAAGATTTTTACACAGCAGATTCTTCATGGGACTCTTCTAGATGGGAATTCGTGTTTCTTTTTTTTTAAATGTCTGTTACGAAATCCTGTGCAACTGAAACTTATTCCTCTATCTGTTGCACTCAACGACTTTTCCTCCATTGCACTGGCCCGTAAGAGGATCCAACTCATGACCTCCGCGTTATTAGCACGGCGCTCTAACCAACTGAGCTAACAGGCCTCACATCGATACTCGGCCAAGAACGATAAAAAATCGTTAATACACAATCAAATGTAGAGATTATGACAGTGAAGGGATTCGAACCCTTGCCTCCGAAGAAACTGGTGATTAAAACCAGCGCCATAGACCACTCGGCCACACTATCATGTTTGTTATAGTGCCCTAAGGTTTTTACATAGCAGATTCTTCATGGGACTCTTCTAGATGCGAACTCGTGTTTCTTTTTTTTTTAAATGTTGATTACGACATCCTTAACAACTTAAACTTGTTCCTATATCTGTTGTACTCAACGACGTTTCCTCCATTGCACTGGCCCGTAAGAGGATCGAACTCATGACCTCCGCGTTATTAGCACGGCGCTCTAACAAACTGAGCTAACAGGCCTCACATCAATACTCGGCCAAGAACGATACAAAATCGTTAATACACAATCAAATATAGAGATTATGAAGGGATTCGAACCCTTGCCTCCGAAGAGACTGGTGCCTAAAACCAGCGCCATAGACCACTCGGCCACACTATCATGTTTGATATTTTTCCCTAAGGTTTTTACCTAGCAGATTCTTCATGGGATTTCGTGTTTCTCTATTTTAAATCTTGGTTACGACATCCTTAACAACTTAAACTTGTTCCTCTATCTGTTGTACTCAACGACGTTTCCTCCATTGCACTGGCCCGTAAGAGGATCGAACTCATGACCTCCGCTTTATTAGCACGGCACTCTAACCAACTGAGCTAACAGGCCTCATATCGATATTTGGCCAAGAACGATAAAAAATCGTTAATACACAATCAAATGTAGAGATTATGACAGTGAAGGGATTCGAACCCTTGCCTCCGAAAAGACTGGTGCCTAAAACCAGCGCCATAGACCACTCGGCCACACTATCATTATTGGTATTGTTCCCTAAGGTTTTTACACAGCAGATTCTTCATGGGACTCTTCTAGATGGGAATTCGTGTTTCTTTTTTTTTAAATGTCTGTTACGAAATCCTGTGCAACTGAAACTTATTCCTCTATCTGTTGCACTCAACGACTTTTCCTCCATTGCACTGGCCCGTAAGAGGATCCAACTCATGACCTCCGCGTTATTAGCACGGCGCTCTAACCAACTGAGCTTACAGGCCTCACATCGATACTCGGCCAAGAACGATAAAAAATCGTTAATACACAATCAAATGTAGAGATTATGACAGTGAAGGGATTCGAACCCTTGCCTCCGAAGAAACTGGTGCCTAAATCCAGCGCCATAGACCACTCGGCCACACTATCATTATTGGTATTGTTCCCTAAGGTTTTTACACAGCAGACTCTTCATGGGACTCTTCTAGATGGGAATTCGTGTTTCTTTTTTTTAAATGTTGGTTACGAAATCCTGTACAACTGAAACTTGTTCCTCTATCTGTTGCACTCAAGGACTTTTCCTCTATTGCACTGGCCCGTAAGAGGATCGAACTCATGACCTCCGCGTTATTAGCACGGCGCTCTAACCAACTGAGCTAACAGGCCTCATATCGATACTCGGCCAAGAACGATAAAAAATCATTAATACACAATCAAATGTAGAGATAATGACAGTGAAGGGATTCGAACCCTTGCCTCCGAAGAGACTGGTGCCTAAAACCAGCGCCATAGACCACTCGGCCACACTATCATGTTTCTTATAGTGCCCTAGGGTTTTTACATAGCAGATTCTTCATGGGACTCTTCTAGATGCGAACTCGTGTTTCTTTTTTTTTTAATGTTGATTACGACATCCTTAACAACTTAAACTTGTTCCTCTATCTGTTGTACTCAACGACGTTTCCTCCATTGCACTGGCCCGTAAGAGGATCGAACTCATGACCTCCGCGTTATTAGCACGGCGCTATAACCAACTGAGCTAACAGGCCTCACATCAATACTCGGCCAAGAACGATACAAAATCGTTAATACACAATCAAATGTAGAGATTCGAACCCTTGCCTCCGAAGAGACTGGTGCCTAAAACCAGCGCCATAGACCACTCGGCCACACTATCATGTTTGTTTTAGTGCCCTAAGGTATTTAGATAGCATATTCTTCATGGGACTCTTCTAGATGCGAACTCGTGTTTCTTTTTTTTTAAATGTTGATTACGACATCCTTAACAACTTAAACTTGTTCCTCTATCTGTTGTACTCAACGACGTTTCCTCCATTTTACTGGCCCGTAAGAGGATCGAACTCATGACCTCCGCGTTATTAGCACGGCGCTCTAACCAACTGAGCTAACAGGCCTCACATCAATACTCGGCCAAGAACGATACAAAATCGTTAATACACAATCAAACGTAGAGATTATGACAGTGAAGGGATTCGAACCCTTGCCTCCGAAATGACTGGTGCCTTAAACCAGCGCCATAGACCACTCGGCCACACTATCATGTTTGTTATAGTGCCCTAAGGTTTTTACATAGCAGATTCTTCATGGGACTCTTCTAGATGCGAACTCGTGTTTCTTTTTTTTTAATGTTGATTACGACATCCTTAACAACTTAAACTTGTTCCTCTATCTGTTGTACTCAACGACGTTTCCTCCATTGCACTGGCCCGTAAGAGGATCGAACTCATGACCTCCGCGTTATTAGCACGGCGCTCTAATCAACTGAGCTAACAGGCCTCACATCCATACTCGGCCAAGAACGATACAAAATCGTTAATACACAATCAAATATAGAGATTATGAAGGGATTCGAACCCTTGCCTCCGAAGAAACTGGTGCCTAATACCAGCGCCATAGACCACTCGGCCACACTATCATTATTGGTATTGTTCCCTAAGGTTTTTACACAGCAGACTCTTCATGGGACTCTTCTAGATGGGAATTCGTGTTTCTTTTTTTTAAATGTTGGTTACGAAATCCTGTACAACTGAAACTTGTTCCTCTATCTGTTGCACTCAAGGACTTTTCCTCTATTGCACTGGCCCGTAAGAGGATCGAACTCATGACCTCCGCGTTATTAGCACGGCGCTCTAACCAACTGAGCTAACAGGCCTCATATCGATACTCGGCCAAGAACGATAAAAAATCATTAATACACAATCAAATGTAGAGATAATGACAGTGAAGGGATTCGAACCCTTGCCTCCGAAGAGACTGGTGCCTAAAACCAGCGCCATAGACCACTCGGCCACACTATCATGTTTCTTATAGTGCCCTAGGGTTTTTACATAGCAGATTCTTCATGGGACTCTTCTAGATGCGAACTCGTGTTTCTTTTTTTTTTAATGTTGATTACGACATCCTTAACAACTTAAACTTGTTCCTCTATCTGTTGTACTCAACGACGTTTCCTCCATTGCACTGGCCCGTAAGAGGATCGAACTCATGACCTCCGCGTTATTAGCACGGCGCTATAACCAACTGAGCTAACAGGCCTCACATCAATACTCGGCCAAGAACGATACAAAATCGTTAATACACAATCAAATGTAGAGATTCGAACCCTTGCCTCCGAAGAGACTGGTGCCTAAAACCAGCGCCATAGACCACTCGGCCACACTATCATGTTTGTTTTAGTGCCCTAAGGTATTTAGATAGCATATTCTTCATGGGACTCTTCTAGATGCGAACTCGTGTTTCTTTTTTTTTAAATGTTGATTACGACATCCTTAACAACTTAAACTTGTTCCTCTATCTGTTGTACTCAACGACGTTTCCTCCATTTTACTGGCCCGTAAGAGGATCGAACTCATGACCTCCGCGTTATTAGCACGGCGCTCTAACCAACTGAGCTAACAGGCCTCACATCAATACTCGGCCAAGAACGATACAAAATCGTTAATACACAATCAAACGTAGAGATTATGACAGTGAAGGGATTCGAACCCTTGCCTCCGAAATGACTGGTGCCTTAAACCAGCGCCATAGACCACTCGGCCACACTATCATGTTTGTTATAGTGCCCTAAGGTTTTTACATAGCAGATTCTTCATGGGACTCTTCTAGATGCGAACTCGTGTTTCTTTTTTTTTAATGTTGATTACGACATCCTTAACAACTTAAACTTGTTCCTCTATCTGTTGTACTCAACGACGTTTCCTCCATTGCACTGGCCCGTAAGAGGATCGAACTCATGACCTCCGCGTTATTAGCACGGCGCTCTAATCAACTGAGCTAACAGGCCTCACATCCATACTCGGCCAAGAACGATACAAAATCGTTAATACACAATCAAATATAGAGATTATGAAGGGATTCGAACCCTTGCCTCCGAAGAAACTGGTGCCTAATACCAGCGCCATAGACCACTCGGCCACACTATCATTATTGGTATTGTTCCCTAAGGTTTTTACACAGCAGACTCTTCATGGGACTCTTCTAGATGGGAATTCGTGTTTCTTTTTTTTAAATGTTGGTTACGAAATCCTGTACAACTTAAACTTGTTCCTCTATCTGTTGCACTCAAGGACTTTTCCTCTATTGCACTGGCCCGTAAGAGGATCGAACTCATGACCTCCGCGTTATTAGCACGGCGCTCTAACCAACTGAGCTAACAGGCCTCATATCGATACTCGGCCAAGAACGATAAAAAATCATTAATACACAATCAAATGTAGAGATAATGACAGTGAAGGGATTCGAACCCTTGCCTCCGAAGAGACTGGTGCCTAAAACCAGCGCCATAGACCACTCGGCCACACTATCATGTTGCTTATAGTGCCCTAGGGTTTTTACATAGCAGATTCTTCATGGGACTCTTCTAGATGCGAACTCGTGTTTCTTTTTTTTTTAATGTTGATTACGACATCCTTAACAACTTAAACTTGTTCCTCTATCTGTTGTACTCAACGACTTTTCCTCCATTGCACTGGCCCGTAAGAGGATCGAACTCATGACCTCCGCGTTATTAGCACGGCGCTATAACCAACTGAGCTAACAGGCCTCACATCAATACTCGGCCAAGAACGATACAAAATCGTTAATACACAATCAAATGTAGAGATTCGAACCCTTGCCTCCGAAGAGACTGGTGCCTAAAACCAGCGCCATAGACCACTCGGCCACATTATCATGTTTGTTTTAGTGCCCTAAGGTTTTTAGATAGCATATTCTTCATGGGACTCTTCTAGATGCGAACTCGTGTTTCTTTTTTTTAAAATGTTGATTACGACATCCTTAACAACTTAAACTTGTTCCTCTATCTGTTGTACTCAACGACGTTTCCTCCATTTTACTGGCCCGTAAGAGGATCGAACTCATGACCTCCGCGTTATTAGCACGGCGCTCTAACCAACTGAGCTAACAGGCCTCACATCAATACTCGGCCAAGAACGATAAAAAATCGTTAATACACAATCAAACGTAGAGATTATGACAGTGAAGGGATTCGAACCCTTGCCTCCGAAAAGACTGGTGCCTAAAACCAGCGCCAGAGACCACTCGGCCACACTATCATGTTTTTTATAGTGCCCTAAGGTTTTTACATAGCAGATTCTTCATGGGACTCTTCTAGATGCGAACTCGTGTTTCTTTTTTTTTAATGTTGATTACGACATCCTTAACAACTTAAACTTGTTCCTCTATCTGTTGTACTCAACGACGTTTCCTCCATTGCACTGGCCCGTAAGAGGATCGAACTCATGACCTCCGCGTTATTAGCACGGCGCTCTAACCAACTGAGCTAACAGGCCTCACATCCATACTCGGCCAAGAACGATACAAAATCGTTAATACACAATCAAATATAGAGATTATGAAGGGATTCGAACCCTTGCCTCCGAAGAGACTGGTGCCTAAAACCAGCGCCATAGACCACTCGGCAACATTATCATGTTTGTTATTGTGCCCTAAGGTTTTTACCTAGCAGATTCTTCATGGGACTCTTCGATATGGGATTTCGTGTTTCTCTATTTTAAATCTTGGTTACGAAATCCTGTACAACTTAAACTTGTTCCTCTATCTGTTGCACTCAACGACTTTTCCTCTATTAACTGGCCCATAAGAGGATCCAACTCATGACCTCCGCGTGATTAGCACGGCGCTCTAACCAACTGAGCTAACAGGCCTCACATAGATACTCGGCCAAGAACGATAACAAATCGTTAATACACAATCAAATGTAGAGATTATGACAGTAAAGGGATGGGAATCCTTGCCTCAGAAGACACTGGTGCCTTTAACCAGCGCCATAGACCACTCGGCCACATTATCATGTTTTTTATTGTGCCCTAAGGTTTTTACCTAGCAGATTCTTCATGGGACTCTTCTAGATGGGAATTCGTGTTTCTTTTTTTTAAATGTCTGTTACGAAATCCTGTACAACTGAAACTTGTTCCTCTATCTGTTGCACTCAACCACTTTTCCTCCATTGCACTGGCCCGTAAGAGGATCGAACTCATGACCTCCGCGTTATTAGCACGGCGGTCTAACCAACTGAGCTAACAGACCTCACATTGATACTCGGCCAAGAACGATAAAAAATCGTTAATACACAATCAAAAGTAGAGATTATGACAGTGAAGGGATTCGAACCCTTGCCTCCGAAGAGACTGGTGCCTAAAACCAGCGCCATAGACCACTCGGCCGCAAATCATTATTGGTATCGTGCCCTAAGGTTTTTACATAGCAGATTCTTCATGGGACTCTTCTATATTGGATTTCGTGTTTCTTTATTTTAAATATTGGTTACGAAATTCTGTACAACTTAAACTTGTTCCTCTATCTATTGCACTCAACGAATTTTCCTCCATTGCACTGGCCCGTAAGAGGATCGAACTTATGACTTCCGCGTTATTAGCAAGGCGCTCTAACCAACTGAGCTAACATGCCTCATATCGATATTCGGCCAAGAACGATAAAAAATCGTTTATACACAATCAAATGTAGAGATTATGACAGTGAAGGGATTCGAACCCTTGCCTCCGAAGAGACTGATGCCTAAAACCAGCGCCATAGACCACTCGGCCACAAATCATTATTAGTATCGTGCCCTAAGGTTTCTAAATAGCAGATTCTTCATGGGACTCTTCTATATGGGATTTCGTGTTTCTTTATTTTAAATCTTGGTTACGAAATCCTGTAAAACTTAAACTTGTTCCTCTATCTGTTGCACTCAACGAAAATTCCTCCATTGCACTGGCCCGTAAGAAAATCCAACTGATGACCTCCGCGTTATTAGCACGGCGCTCTAACCAACTGAGCTAACAGGCCTCACATCGATACTCGGCCAAGAACGATAACAAATCGTTAACACACAATCAAATGTAGAGATTATGACAGTAAAGGGATGGGAATCCTTGCCTCAGAAGAAACTGGTGCCTTTAACCAGCGCCATAGACCACTCGGCCACACTATCATTATTGGTATTGTTCCCTAAGGTTTTTACACAGCAGATTCTTCATGGGACTCTTCTAGATGGGAATTCGTGTTTCTTTTTTTTAAATGTCTGTTACGAAATCCTGTTCAACTGAAACTTGTTCCTCTATCTGTTGCACTCAACGACTTTTCCTCCATCGCACTGGCCCGTAAGAGGATCCAACTCATGACCTCCGCGTTATTAGCACGGCGCTCTAACCAACTGAGCTAACAGGCCTCACATCGATATTCGGCCAAGAACGATAAAAAATCGTTAATACACAATCAAATGTAGAGATTATAACAGTAAAGGGATTCGAACCCTTGCCTCCGAAGAGACTGGTGCCTAAAACCAGCGCCATAGACCACTCGGCCACACTATCATTATTGGTATTGTTCCCTAAGGTTTTTACACAGCAGATTCTTCATGGGACTCTTCTAGATGGGAATTCGTGTTTCTTTTTTTTTAATGTTGGTTACGAAATCCTGTACAACTGAAACTTGTTCTTCTATCTGATGCACTCAACGACTTTTCCTCCATTGCACTGGCCCGTAAGAGGATCCAACTCATAAGCTCCGCGTTATTAGCACGGCGCTCTAACCAACTGAGCTAACAGGCCTCACATCGATACTCGGCCAAGAACGATAAAAAATCGTTAATACACAATCAAATGTAGAGATTATGACAGTGAAGGGATTCGAACCCTTGCCTCCGAAGAGACTGGTGTCTAAAACCAGCGCCATAAACCACTCGGCCACACTATCATTATTGGTATTGTTCCCTAAGGTTTTTACACAGCAGATTCTTCATGGGACTCTTCTTGATGGGAATTCGTGTTTCTTTATTTTAAATGTTGCTTAAGAAATCCTGTACAATTTAAACTTGTTCCTCTATCTGTTGCACTCAACGACTTTTCCTCCATTGCACTGGCCCGTAAGAGGATAGAACTCATGACCTCCGCGTTATTGGCACGGCGCTCTAACCAACTGAGCTAACAGGCCTCATATCGAAATTTGGCTAAGAACGATAAAAAATCGTTAATACACAATCAAATGTAGAGATTATGAAAGTGAAGGGATTCGAACCCTTGCCTCCAAAGAGACTGGTGCCTAAAACCAGCGCCATAGACTATCATGATTATTATTGTGCCTTTAGGTTTCTTAACAGCAGATTCTTCATGGGACTCTTCTAGATGGGAATTCGTGTTTCTTTTTTTTTAATGTTGGTTACGAAATCCTTTACAACTTAAACTTGTTCCTCTATCTGTTGCACTCAACGACTTTTCCTCCATTACACTGGCCCGTAAGAGGATCGAACTCATGACCTCCGCGTTATTAGCACGGCGTTCTAACCAACTGAGCTAACAGGCATCGCATTGATACTTTGCCAAGAACGATACAAAATCGTTAATACACAATCAAATGTAGAGATTATGACAGTGAAGGGATTTGAACCCTTGCCTCAGAAGAGACTGGTGCCTTTAACCAGCGCCATAGACCACTCGGCCACACTATCATGGTTGTTGTTGCGCCCTAAGGTTTTTACATAGCAGATTCTTCATGGGATTCTTCTAGATGGGAATTCGTGTTTCTTTTTTTTTAAATGTTGGTAACGAAATCCTTTACAACTTAAACTTGTTCCTCTATCTGTTGCACTCAACGACTTTTCCTCCATTGCACTGGCCCGTAAGAGGATCGAACTTATGACCTCCGCGTTATTAGCACGGCGCTCTAACCAACTGAGCTAACAGGCCTCACATCGATACTCGGCCAAGAACGATAACAAATCGTTAATACACAATCAAATGTAGAGATTATGACAGTGAAGGGATTCGAACCCTTGCCTCCGAAGAGACTGGTGCCTTTAACCAGTGTCATAGACCACTCGGCCACACTATCATTATTGGTATTGTTCCCTAAGGCGTGAAGTGAAAGACAGGAGAAACAACGACGTACTAAGAGTTTGATATCATGCTGAAGCCGGCTGAAGCCTGGCTGGAACTAATCCGCTTGGCGGCGCTGTGCGGTGGTAGGGCAGTTTTATTTTTGTGTTTACAACATTAGCAGAAGTTAGCTACTGTAGCAAAGTTTTATTGAATTTTCAACATAGCTTAAGTGAATTTCTTTTATGAAGAAGTGAATTTATGCTCTCGAAAGGCCTATTTGAATCTTTTTTTCCCTTCCCAGTTCCCACTGTTTTGCAAAACTGCCCTACCACCGCACAGCGCCGCCAAGCGGTTTAGTTCCAGCCAGGCTTCAGCATGATTTCAGATTTTGGTCTGTTAGCCATATTCCATTGTTTCTCCTGTCATTCTTCTTCATGCCTAAGGTTTTTACACAGCAGATTCTTCATGGGACTCTTCTATATGGGATTTTGGGATTTCGTGTTTCTTTATTTTAAATGTTGGTTACGAAATCCTGTACAACTAAAACTTGTTCCTCTATCTGTTGCAGTCAACGACTTTTCCTCTATTGCACTGGCCCATAAGAGGATCGAACTCATGACCTCCGCGTTTTTAGCACGCCTCTCTAACCAACTGAGCTAACAGGCTTCATATCGATACTCGGCCAAGAACGATACAAAATCGTTAATACACAATCAAATGTAGAGATTATGACAGTGAAGGGATTCGAACCCTTGCCTCCGAAGAGACTGGTGCCTAAAACCAGCGCCATAGACCACTCGGCCACACTATCATGTTTGTTATAGTGCCCTAAGGTGTTTACATAGCAGATTCTTCATGGGACTCTTCTAGATGCGAACTCGTGTTTCTTTTTTTTTAAATGTTGATTACGTTACCCTTAACAACTTAAATTTGTTCCCCTATCTGTTGTACTCAACGACGTTTCCTCCATTGCACTGGCCCGTAAGAGGATCGAACTCATGACCTCCGCGTTATTAGCACGGCGCTCTAACCAACTGAGCTAACAGGCCTCACATCAATACTCGGCCAAGAACGATACAAAATCGTTTATACACAATCAAATGTAGAGATTATGAAGGGATTCGAACCCTTGCCTCAGAAGAGAATGGTGCCTAAAACCAGCGCCATTGAACACTCGGCCACATTATCATTATTGGTATCGTTCCCTAAGGTTTTGACATAGCAGATTCTTCATGGGACTCTTCTAGATGGAAATTCGTGTTTCTTTTTTTAAATGTTGGTTACGAAATCCTTTACAACTTTAACTTGTTCCTCTATCTGTTGCACTCAACGACTTTTCCTCCATTGCACTGGCCCGTAAGAGGATCGAACTCATGACCTCCGCGTTATTAGCACGGCGCTCTAACCAACTCAGCTAACAGGCCTCACATCGATACTCGGCCAAGAACGATAAAAAATCGTTAATACACAATCAGATGTAGAGATTATGACAGTGAAGGGATTCGAACCCTTGCCTCCGAAGAGACTGGTGCTTTAAACCAGCGCCATAGACCAATCGGCCACACTATCATGTTTTTTATAGTGCTCTAAGGTTTTTACATAGCAGATTCTTCATGGGACTCTTCTATATGGGATTTCGTGTTTTTTTATTTTAAATGTTGGTTAAGAAATCCTGTACAACTGAAACTTGTTCCTCAATCTGTTGCACTCAACGACTTTTCCTCCATTGTACTGGCCCGTAAGAAGATGGAATTCATGACCTCCGCGTTATTAGCACGCCTCTCTAACCAACTGAGCTAACAGGCCTCATATCGATACTCGGCCAAGAACGATAAAAAATCGTTAATACACAATCAAATGTAGAGATTATGACAGTGAAGGGATTCGAACCCTTGCCTCCGAAGAGACTGGTGCCTAAAACCAGCGCCATAAACCACTCGGCCACACTATCATTATTGGTATTGTTCCCTAAGGTTTTTACACAGCAGATTCTTCATGGGACTCTTCTAGATGGGAATTCGTGATTCTTTATTTTAAATGTTGCTTAAGAAATCCTGTACAATTTAAACTTGTTCCTCTATCTGTTGCACTCAACGACTTTTCCTCCATTGCACTGGCCCGTAAGAGGATAGAACTCATGACCTCCGCGTTATTAGCACGGCGCTCTAACCAACTGAGCTAACAGGCCTCATATCTTTACTCGGCCAAGAACGATAAAAAATCGTTAATACACAATCAAATGTAGAGATTATGACAGTGAAGGGATTCGAACCCTTGCCTCCGAAGAGACTGGTGCCTTAAACCAGCGCCATAGACCACTCGGCCACACTATCATTATTGGTATCGTGCCCTAAGGTTTTTACATAGCAGATTCTTCATGGGACTCTTCTATATGGGATTTTGTGTTTCTTTATTTTAAATGTTGGTTACGAAATCCTGTACAACTTAAACTTGTTGCTCTATCTGTTGCACTCAACGAATTTTCCTTTATTACACTGGCCCGTAAGAGGATCGAACTCATGACCTCCGTGTTATTAGCACGGCGCTCTAACCAACTGAGCTAACAGGACTCGTATCGATATTTGGCCAAGAACGATAAAAAATCGTTAATACACAATCAAATGTAGAGATTATGACAGTGAAGGGATTCGAACCCTTGCCTCCGAAGAGACTGGTGCCTAAAACCAGCGCCATAGACACCTCGGCCACACTATCATGTTTTTTACTGTGTCCTAAGGTTTTTACATAGCAGATTCTTCATGGGACTCTTCTAGATGGGAATTCGTGTTTTTTTTTTAATGTTGGTTATGAAATCCTGTACTACTGAAACTTGTTCGTCTTTCTGTTGCACTCAACGACTTTTCCTCCATTGCACTGGCCCGTAAGAGGATCGAACTCATGACCTCCGCGTTATTAGCACGGCGCTCTAACCAACTGAGCTAACAGGCCTCACATTGATATTCGGCCAAGAACGATAAAAATCGTTAATACACAATCAAATGTAGAGATTATGACAGTGAAGGGATTCGAACCCTTGCCTCCGAAAACACTGATGCCCAAAACCGGCGCCATAGACCACTCGGCCACACTATCATTATCTGTATCGTGCCCTAAGGTTTTTACACAGCAGATTCTTCATGGGACTCTTCTATATGGGATTTCGTGTTTCTTTATTTTAAATGTTGGTTACGAAATCCTGTACAACTGAAAATTGTTCCGCTATCTGCTGCACTCGACGACTTTTCCTCCATTGCACTGGCCCGTAAGAGGATCGAACTCATGACATCCGCGTTATTAGCACCGCGCTCTAACCAACTGAGCTAACAGGCCTCATATCGATATTTTGCCAAGAACCATAAAAAATCGTTAATACACAATCAAATGTAGATATTATGACAGTGAAGGGATTCGAACCCTTGCCTCCGAAGAGACTGGTGCCTAAAACCAGCAACATAGACCACTCGGCCACACTATCATTATTGGTATCGTGCCCTAAGGTTTTTACATAGCAGATTCGTGAAGTGAAAGACAGGAGAAACAACGACGTACTAAGAGTTTGATATCATGCTGAAGCCGGCTGGAACTAAACCGCTTGGCGGCGCTGAGTGGTGGTAGGGCAGTTTTACTTTTTGTGTTTACAACATTGGTAGAAGTTAGCTACTGTAGCAAAGTTTTATTGAATTTTCAACATAGCTTAAGTTAATTTATTTTATGAAGAAGTGAATTTATGTTCTCGAAATGATTATTTGAATCTTTTTTTCCCTTCCCAGTTCCCACTGCTTTGCAAAACTGCCCTACCACCGCAAAGCGCCGCCAAGCGGTTTAGTTCCAGCCAGGCTTCAGCATGATATCAGATTTTGGTCTGTTAGCCTATTCCGTTGTTTCTCCTGTCATTCTTCTTCATGGCAGATTCTTCATGTGACTCTTCTATAAGGGATTTCGTGTTTCTTTATTTTAAATGTTGGTTACGAAATACTGTACAACTTCAACTTGTTTCTCTATCTGTTGCACTCCACGAAAATTCCTCCATTACACTGGCCCGTAAGAGGATCGAACTCATGACCTCCGCGTTATTAGCACGGCGCTCTAACCAACTGAGCTAACAGGCCTCACATCGATACTCGGCCAAGAACGATAAAAAATCGTTAATACACAATCAAATGTAGAGATTATGACAGTGAAGGGATTCGAACCCTTGCCTCCGAAGAGACTGGTGCCTAAAACCGGCGCCATAGACCACTCGGCCACACTATCATTAATGGTATCGTGCCCTAAGGTTTTTACATAGCAGATTCTTCATGGGACTCTTCTATATGGGATTTGGTGTTTCTTTATTTTAAATTCTGGTTACGAAATCCTGTACAACTGAAACTTGTTCCTCTATCTGTTGCACTCAAGGACTTTTCTTCCATTGCACTGGTCCGTAAGAGGATCGAACTCATGACCTACGCGTTATTAGCACGGCGCTCTAACCAACTGAGCTAACAGGCCTCACATCGATACTCGGCCAAGAACGATAACAAATCGTTAATACACAATCAAATGTAGAGATTATGACAGTGAAGGGATGGGAATCCTTGCCTCAGAAGAAACTGGTGCCTTTAACCAGCGCCATAGACCACTCGGCCACACTATCATTATTGGTATTGTTTCCTAAGGTATTTACACAGCAGATTCTTCATGGGACTCTTCTAGATGGGAATTCGTGTTTCTTTTTTTTTTGTTGGTTACGAAATCCTGTACAACTGAAACTTGTTCCTCTATCTGTTGCACTCAACGAATTTTCCTTTATTACACTGGCCCGTAAAAGGATCGAACTTATGACCTCCGCGTTATTAGCACGGCGCTCTAACCAACTGAGCTAACAGGCCTCACATCGATACTCGGCCAAGAACGATAACAAATCGTTAATACACAATCAAATGTAGAGATTATGACAGTGAAGGGATTCGAACCCTTGCCTCCGAAGAGACTGGTGCCTTTAACCAGTGTCATAGACCACTCGGCCACACTATCATTATTGGTATTGTTCCCTAAGGCGTGAAGTGAAAGACAGGAGAAACAACGACGTACTAAGAGTTTGATATCATGCTGAAGCCGGCTGAAGCCTGGCTGGAACTAATCCGCTTGGCGGCGCTGTGCGGTGGTAGGGCAGTTTTATTTTTGTGTTTACAACATTAGCAGAAGTTAGCTACTGTAGCAAAGTTTTATTGAATTTTCAACATAGCTTAAGTGAATTTCTTTTATGAAGAAGTGAATTTATGCTCTCGAAAGGCCTATTTGAATCTTTTTTTCCCTTCCCAGTTCCCACTGTTTTGCAAAACTGCCCTACCACCGCACAGCGCCGCCAAGCGGTTTAGTTCCAGCCAGGCTTCAGCATGATTTCAGATTTTGGTCTGTTAGCCATATTCCATTGTTTCTCCTGTCATTCTTCTTCATGCCTAAGGTTTTTACACAGCAGATTCTTCATGGGACTCTTCTATATGGGATTTTGGGATTTCGTGTTTCTTTATTTTAAATGTTGGTTACGAAATCCTGTACAACTAAAACTTGTTCCTCTATCTGTTGCAGTCAACGACTTTTCCTCTATTGCACTGGCCCATAAGAGGATCGAACTCATGACCTCCGCGTTTTTAGCACGCCTCTCTAACCAACTGAGCTAACAGGCTTCATATCGATACTCGGCCAAGAACGATACAAAATCGTTAATACACAATCAAATGTAGAGATTATGACAGTGAAGGGATTCGAACCCTTGCCTCCGAAGAGACTGGTGCCTAAAACCAGCGCCATAGACCACTCGGCCACACTATCATGTTTGTTATAGTGCCCTAAGGTGTTTACATAGCAGATTCTTCATGGGACTCTTCTAGATGCGAACTCGTGTTTCTTTTTTTTTAAATGTTGATTACGACACCCTTAACAACTTAAATTTGTTCCCCTATCTGTTGTACTCAACGACGTTTCCTCCATTGCACTGGCCCGTAAGAGGATCGAACTCATGACCTCCGCGTTATTAGCACGGCGCTCTAACCAACTGAGCTAACAGGCCTCACATCAATACTCGGCCAAGAACGATACAAAATCGTTTATACACAATCAAATGTAGAGATTATGAAGGGATTCGAACCCTTGCCTCAGAAGAGAATGGTGCCTAAAACCAGCAACATAGACCACTCGGCCACACTATCATTATTGGTATCGTGCCCTAAGGTTTTTACATAGCAGATTCGTGAAGTGAAAGACAGGAGAAACAACGACGTACTAAGAGTTTGATATCATGCTGAAGCCGGCTGGAACTAAACCGCTTGGCGGCGCTGAGTGGTGGTAGGGCAGTTTTACTTTTTGTGTTTACAACATTGGTAGAAGTTAGCTACTGTAGCAAAGTTTTATTGAATTTTCAACATAGCTTAAGTTAATTTATTTTATGAAGAAGTGAATTTATGTTCTCGAAATGATTATTTGAATCTTTTTTTCCCTTCCCAGTTCCCACTGCTTTGCAAAACTGCCCTACCACCGCAAAGCGCCGCCAAGCGGTTTAGTTCCAGCCAGGCTTCAGCATGATATCAGATTTTGGTCTGTTAGCCTATTCCGTTGTTTCTCCTGTCATTCTTCTTCATGGCAGATTCTTCATGTGACTCTTCTATATGGGATTTCGTGTTTCTTTATTTTAAATGTTGGTTACGAAATACTGTACAACTTCAACTTGTTTCTCTATCTGTTGCACTCCACGAAAATTCCTCCATTACACTGGCCCGTAAGAGGATCGAACTTATGACCTCCGCGTTATTAGCACGGCGCTCTAACCAACTGAGCTAACAGGCCTCACATCGATACTCGGCCAAGAACGATAAAAAATCGTTAATACACAATCAAATGTAGAGATTATGACAGTGAAGGGATTCGAACCCTTGCCTCCGAAGAGACTGGTGCCTAAAACCGGCGCCATAGACCACTCGGCCACACTATCATTAATGGTATCGTGCCCTAAGGTTTTTACATAGCAGATTCTTCATGGGACTCTTCTATATGGGATTTGGTGTTTCTTTATTTTAAATTCTGGTTACGAAATCCTGTACAACTTAAACTTGTTCCTCTATCTGTTGCACTCAACGACTTTTCCTCCATTGCACTGGCCCGTAAGAGGATCGAACTTATGACCTCCGCGTTATTAGCACGGCGCTCTAACCAACTGAGCTAACAGGCCTCACATCGATACTCGGCCAAGAACGATAACAAATCGTTAATACACAATCAAATGTAGAGATTATGACAGTGAAGGGATTCGAACCCTTGCCTCCGAAGAGACTGGTGCCTTTAACCAGTGTCATAGACCACTCGGCCACACTATCATTATTGGTATTGTTCCCTAAGGCGTGAAGTGAAAGACAGGAGAAACAACGACGTACTAAGAGTTTGATATCATGCTGAAGCCGGCTGAAGCCTGGCTGGAACTAAACCGCTTGGCGGCGCTGTGCGATGGTAGGGCAGTTTTATCCCTGAGGTATATTTATATACGAAGGTCCTTAACAATATAGGGTGTGGGGTATAGGGGGTAGGGTAGTAGTAGCTAGTAGTGAAATTCAGATGGTTTAATGTCCATTTGGTTATCCTTTATACGTTTCTTCCCTGAATGACCAATCGTCACCAAATTTTGTACATAATTCTGTCAAAATTTGATACATGTCGTAACGGGGTTTCATTTGTTTTCATTACTGTTTTAAAAATTTAATTTGCGTACTTGTTACCTAGCTGGTTACCGAATCCTAGGCAGTGAATTCGCTTTTGTTTGCTTAACCTTCCAACTGTCAGTGCAGTGAGTGCTCAGCAGTGTTAACAAAAAGAAAAAAAGTTTGAATCTTCCCTAGCAATTCAAGTTTTGATGATATGATATTGATATTTTGATGATATTTGATTTGATTTTTATTGTTCTTGTTCGATTTCGTCTTTATTGTTCTTATTATTGCCTCTTTTTGTTAACTGTTTTTAATAAATGATGATCTTGATTTTAATAAATTTTTTGATCAAGTAAAATTTCTATTCCCCTTTTTTTTAACAGTTAGTCATCAACCAAGAAGTTGAGGAACATTTTAAAAATGTTTGATCATACTCATTTTGAAGCTCTGGGTCATCTCTCTCTTCTTCCCTTGTCCTCTCCACAGTCATCAAGATCTTTTAGCGGTCGTGAAGAGTTACCACCGATCTCCCACTTCCATTTACCTTCAAAAGTTTTTTAAGTGTAATTTTTCAAAAGTTACCAATGGCTTGCTCGAGATTCGAACCCCGAACCATACGAGTGCCAGCCCGGGTTGCTAACCATTAGACCAACATTGACATGAAATTTAAGGGAAAGCGTGGTCAGGTTGGTGTGTACACCAAACAATGTAACGAAAGACGAAGTAAAGCTATGGTAATATCACTAGCGACGCTACCATCGGTATCGATTTTGGAACCGGTCGTAAAACACTTAGGTTATATTGAAAGGTTTGGTAAAACCTCCACTCAAAGCGGGTTTTCGTTCGATGATGTTTTATTTCCGTAACGCGCATAATTTAAACAAATCAAAAATACATCAAGAGAGATTGGAGGCATACACACGGCCCTTTACCGTGTAGCCAGCGTCAAAGTCTACAAAGACACAAATAAGACAAGTTTAAAACGGAGAACGAGCGAGCCAGCACCAGACCGAATAAACGGCCTGACACTAGACCCGAGAAGGGTGAGCCAACACTAGACCGACTGAACAGCCTAGCATTGACTGAAGAAGAACTGCGTTGGGTGGGGTTTTATACAAGTCGAAACAGGGTCAATCGCGGTCATTGACAGTAGAGTCAAGGCTAGCGTGGGTCATAAAACAGAAGGGGGGAATGACTCGTATCGAGGTCAGCGAGAGAGCAATAAACAAACGAGGGGAATGAACTATTTTGCCGATAACTAGAACGCTGACAGCCAATCCTTACATACCTTGGGGCCATGGGAGATTGCGTCCCGCAATCTAACAAAACAAAACACAAATACTGAAACTGGTAAAAAGAAAGAACTTTGAAAACTGACGGGAAACATCGATGAACTGAGTAGCGTAAAACGTACTTCGACCTTTCCTGGAGCGAGAGTAACATTTTAAAAATAACGTCGAGCGAACTGTGTGATGCGACTGACCGGGCGCCTCGTGGCCGGTGTAACAGTCAAAATAAAAATAACAAGTGATAGGGAGAGAAAAGTCAGAAATCGTTCTTGCTTAAATGCAGGGCAGGTTGCGTCTTCTTTTGTCCGTAGCGGAATTTTTTCTTCGTGAACTTACAATACATGAAGATCGGGAATCAGTATGGTAGGTAGCGGCGTCGTAGCAGTCTCTTCGGGGGTGAATTGGGATCATCCCATCGCTGCCACCACATGTGAGAACTGAAAAGTTACTCACTTCAACACGGTGATAGACGGGGTAAAGATTTTATTGTAGAAACATACATGGCTTTACGGTCCTACATGCGAAGCGCGAGACTTCTCTAGCATGAGGCGGGCAAATACAAAAACATAACTACAATGGAAAAAGAAGAAACAATAACCCGACAGAATGTGACATCCTGCGAGCCAGAAGGAGTGAGCCAACACTAGACCGACTGAACAGCCTAGCATTGACTCGAGAAGGGGTGAGCCAACACCAGACCGATTGAACAGCCTAGCATTGACTCGAGAAGGGGTGAGCCAACACCAGACCGATTGAACAGCCTAGCATTGACTGAAGAAGAACTGCGTTGGGTGGGGTTTTATACAAGTCGAAACAGGGTCAAACGCGGTCACTGACAGTAGAGTCAAGGCTAGCGTGGGTCATAAAACAGAAGGGGGGAATGACTCGTATCGAGGTCAGCGAGAGAGCAATAAACAAACGAGGGAAATGAACTATTTTGCCGATAACTAGAACGCTGACAGCCAATCCTTACAATATGCCTGAATTAAGATTTTTTCAGCGGTGGTTTAATCTAACTGCTATAAGAGCACATCCAATTCTTTATAGTTAATATTTAACTAATAATTTTTCCAATTCCATGTTACTATAGTAATAAATGTTGCTAAAACTTAATCTAAACGTGAAGTGCGACGTGGGGTGGCGGGGCGAAGCCTCCGCCACTCCTAAGTCGCACCACTCATAATATTAACAGATTATTAGTCAATTAGTTATAAAGAATCAATTATGAAAGAGAATAAAGGGAAACAGAATTTTCCAAACGTTATAGTATGTATTAATCTACCATAACCTTTATTTTCTGTCTCTTTAACGTTTAAAAAAATTACCGAAGGATATTACCGAAGGAATCTTGTTTTTGTGTTTACAACATTAGCAGAAGTTAGCTACTGTAGCAAAGTTTTATTGAATTTTCAACATAGCTTAAGTGAATTTCTTTTATGAAGAAGTGAATTTATGCTCTCGAAAGGCCTATTTGAATCTTTTTTTCCCTTCCCAGTTCCCACTGTTTTGCAAAACTGCCCTACCACCGCACAGCGCCGCCAAGCGGTTTAGTTCCAGCCAGGCTTCAGCATGATTTCAGATTTTGGTCTGTTAGCCATATTCCATTGTTTCTCCTGTCATTCTTCTTCATGCCTAAGGTTTTTACACAGCAGATTCTTCATGGGACTCTTCTATATGGGATTTTGGGATTTCGTGTTTCTTTATTTTAAATGTTGGTTACGAAATCCTGTACAACTTAAACTTGTTCCTCTATCTGTTGCACTCAACGAATTTTCCTCCATTGCACTGGCCCGTAAGAGGATCCAACTCATGACCTCCGCGTTATTAGCAAGGCGCTCTAACCAACTGAGCTAACAGGCCTCATATCCATACTCGGCCAAGAACGATAACAAATCGTTAATACACAATCAAATGTAGAGATTATGACAGTGAAGGGATTGGAATCCTTACCTCAGAAGAGACTGGTGCCTTTAACCAGTGTCATAGACCACTCGGCCACACTATCATTATTGGTATTGTTCCCTAAGGTTTTTACACAGCAGATTCTTCATGGGACTCTTCTATATGGGATTTTGGGATTTCGTGTTTCTTTATTTTAAATGTTGGTTACGAAATCCTGTACAACTAAAACTTGTTCCTCTATCTGTTCCACTCAACGACTTTTCCTCCATTGCACTGGCCCGTAAGAGGATCGAACTCATGACCTCCGCGTTATTAGCATGGCGCTCTAACCAACTGAGCTAACAAGCCTCACATCAATACTCGGCCAAGAACGATACAAAATCGTTAATACACAATCAAACGTAGAGATTATGACAGTGAAGTGATTCGAACCCTTGCCTCCGAAGAGACTGGTGCCTAAAACCAGCGCCATAGACCAATCGGCCACACTATCATGTTTGTTATAGTGCTCTAAGGTTTTTACATAGCAGATTCTTCATGGGACTCTTCTATATGGGATTTCGTGTTTCTTTATTTTAAATGTTGGTTACGAAATCCTGTACAACTGAAACTTGTTCCTCTATCTGTTGCAGTCAACGACTTTTCCTCTATTGTACTGGCCCATAAGACGATCGAACTCATGACCTCCGCGTTTTTAGCACGCCTCTCTAACCAACTGAGCTAACAGGCTTCATATCGATACTCGGCCAAAAACGATAAAAAATCGTTAATACACAATCAAATGTAGAGATTATGACAGTGAAGGGATTCGAACCCTTGCCTCCGAAGAGACTGGTGCCTAAAACCAGCACCATAGACCACTCGGCCACACTATCATGTTTGTTATAGTGCCCTAAGGTGTTTACATAGCAGATTCTTCATGGGACTCTTCTAGATGGAAATTCGTGTTTCTTTTTTTAAATGTTGGTTACGAAATCCTTTACAACTTTAACTTGTTCCTCTATCTGTTGCACTCAACGTTTTTTCCTCCATTGCACTGGCCCGTAAGAGGATCGAACTCATGACCTCCGCGTTATTAGCACGGCGCTCTAACCAACTGAGCTAACAGGACTCACATCGATATTCGGCCAAGAACGATAAAAATCGTTAATACACAATCAAATGTAGAGATTATGACAGTGAAGGGATTCGAACCCTTGCCTCCGAAAACACTGATGCCCAAAACCGGCGCCATAGACCACTCGGCCACACTATCATTATCTGTATCGTGCCCTAAGGTTTTTACACAGCAGATTCTTCATGGGACTCTTCTATATGGGATTTCGTGTTTCTTTATTTTAAATGTTGGTTACGAAATCCTTTACAACTGAAAATTGTTCCGCTATCTGTTGCACTCGACGACTTTTCCTCCATTGCACTGGCCCGTAAGAGGATCGAACTCATGACATCCGCGTTATTAGCACCGCGCTCTAACCAACTGAGCTAACAGTCCTCATATCGATATTTTGCCAAGAACGATAAAAAATCGTTAATACACAATCAAATGTAGATATTATGACAGTGAAGGGATTCGAACCCTTGCCTCCGAAGAGACTGGTGCCTAAAACCAGCAACATAGACCACTCGGCCACACTATCATTATTGGTATCGTGCCCTAAGGTTTTTACATAGCAGATTCGTGAAGTGAAAGACAGGAGAAACAACGACGTACTAAGAGTTTGATATCATGCTGAAGCCGGCTGGAACTAAACCGCTTGGCGGCGCTGAGTGGTGGTAGGGCAGTTTTACTTTTTGTGTTTACAACATTGGTAGAAGTTAGCTACTGTAGCAAAGTTTTATTGAATTTTCAACATAGCTTAAGTTAATTTATTTTATGAAGAAGTGAATTTATGTTCTCGAAATGATTATTTGAATCTTTTTTTCCCTTTCCAGTTCCCACTGCTTTGCAAAACTGCCCTACCACCGCAAAGCGCCGCCAAGCGGTTTAGTTCCAGCCAAGCTTCAGCATGATATCAGATTTTGGTCTGTTAGCCTATTCCGTTGTTTCTCCTGTCATTCTTCTTCATGGCAGATTCTTCATGTGACACTTCTATATGGGATTTCGTGTTTCTTTATTTTAAATGTTGGTTACGAAATACTGTACAACTTCAACTTGTTTCTCTATCTGTTGCACTCCACGAAAATTCCTCCATTACACTGGCCCGTAAGAGGATCGAACTCATGACCTCCGCGTTATTAGCACGGCACTCTAACCAACTGAGCTAACAGGCCTCACATCGATACTCGGCCAAGAACGATAAAAAATCGTTAATACACAATCAAATGTAGAGATTATGACAGTGAAGGGATTCGAACCCTTGCCTCCGAAGAGACTGGTGCCTAAAACCGGCGCCATAGACCACTCGGCCACACTATCATTAATGGTATCGTGCCCTAAGGTTTTTACATAGCAGATTCTTCATGGGACTCTTCTATATGGGATTTGGTGTTTCTTTATTTTAAATTCTGGTTACGAAATCCTGTACAACTGAAACTTGTTCCTCTATCTGTTGCACTCAAGGACTTTTCTTCCATTGCACTGGTCCGTAAGAGGATCGAACTCATGACCTACGCGTTATTAGCACGGCGCTCTAACCAACTGAGCTAACAGGCCTCACATCGATACTCGGCCAAGAACGATAACAAATCGTTAATACACAATCAAATGTAGAGATTATGACAGTGAAGGGATGGGAATCCTTGCCTCAGAAGAAACTGGTGCCTTTAACCAGCGCCATAGACCACTCGGCCACACTATCATTATTGGTATTGTTCCCTAAGGTATTTACACAGCAGATTCTTCATGGGACTCTTCTAGATGGGAATTCGTGTTTCTTTTTTTTTGTTGGTTACGAAATCCTGTACAACTTAAACTTGTTCCTCTATCTGTTGCACTCAACGAATTTTCCTCCATTGCACTGGCCCGTAAGAGGATCGAACTCATGACCTCCGCGTTATTAGCACGGCGCTCTAACCAACTGAGCTAACAGGACTGAGGACTCTTATCGTTATTTGGCCAAGAATGAAAAAAAATCGTTAATACACAATCAAATGTAGAGATTATGACTAAGGTGCCCTAAGGTTTTTACATAGCAGATTCTTCATGAAATTCTTCTAGAAGGGAATTCGTGTTTCTTTTTTTTTTAAATGTTGGTAACGAAATCCTGTACAACTTAAACTTGTTCCTCTATCTCTTGCACTCAACGAAAATTCCTCCATTACACTGTCCCGTAAGAGGATCGAACTCATGACCTCCGCGTTATTAGCACGGCGCTCTAACCAACTGAGCTAACAGGCCCCTTTTCGATACTCGGCCAAGAACGATAAAAAATCGTTAATACATAATCAAACGTAGAGATTATGACAGTGAAGGGATTAGAACCCTTGCCTACGAAGAGACTGGTGCCTAAACCAGTGCCATAGACCACTCGTCCACACTATCATTATTGGTATCGTGCCCTAAGGTTTTTACACAGCAGATTCTTCATCAGACTCTTCTAGATGGGAATTCGTGTTTCTTTTTTTTAAATGTTGGTTACGAAATCCTGTACAACTGAAACTTGTTCCTCTATCTGTTGCACTCAACGAATATTCCTCCATTGCACTGGCCCGTAAGAGGATCCAATTCATGAACTCCACGTTATTAGCAAGGCGCTCTAACCAACTGAGCTAACAGGCCTCATATCGATATTTGGCTAAGAACGATAAAAAATCGTTAATACACAATCAAATGTAGAGATTATGAAAGTGAAGGGATTCGAACCCTTGCCTCCGAAGAGACTGGTGCCTAAAACCAGCGCCATAGACTATCATGATTATTATTGTGCCTTTAGGTTTTTTAACAGCAGATTCTTCATGGGACTCTTCTAGATGGGAATTCGTGTTTCTTTTTTTTTTAATGTTGGTTACGAAATCCTTTACAACTTAAACTTGTTCCTCTATCTGTTGCACTCAACCACTTTTCCTCCATTACACTGGCCCGTAAGAGGATCGAACTCATGACCTCCGCGTTATTAGCACGGCGTTCTAACCAACTGAGGTAACAGGCATCGCATTAATACTTTGCCAAGAACGATACAAAATCTTTAATACACAATCAAATGTAGAGATTATGACAGTGAAGGGATTGGAATCCTTACCTCAGAAGAGACTGGTGCCTTTAACCAGTGTCATAGACCACTCGGCCACACTATCATTATTGGTATTGTTCCCTAAGGTTTTTACACAGCAGATTCTTCATGGGACTCTTCTATATGGGATTTTGGGATTTCGTGTTTCTTTATTTTAAATGTTGGTTACGAAATCCTGTACAACTAAAACTTGTTCCTCTATCTGTTCCACTCAACGACTTTTCCTCCATTGCACTGGCCCGTAAGAGGATCGAACTCATGACCTCCGCGTTATTAGCATGGCGCTCTAACCAACTGAGCTAACAAGCCTCACATCAATACTCGGCCAAGAACGATTCAAAATCGTTTATACACAATCAAATGTAGAGATTATGAAGAGATTCGAACCCTTGCCTCAGAAGAGACTGGTGCCTAAAACCAGCGCCATAGACCACTCGGCCACACTATCATTATTGGTATCGTGCCCTAAGGTTTTTACATAGCAGATTCTTCATGGGACTCTTCTATATGGGATTTCGTGTTTCTTTATTTTAAATGTTGGTTACGAAATCCTGTACAACTGAAACTTGTTCCTCTATCTGTTGCACTCAACGACTTTTCCTCTATTGCAATGGCCCGTAAGAGGATCGAACTCATGACCTCTACGTTATTAGCACGGCGCTCTAACCAACTGAGCTAACAGGCCTCATATCGATCCTCGGCCAAGAACGATAAAAAATCGTTAATACACAATCAAATGTAGAGATTATGACAGTGAAGGGATTCGAACCCTTGCCTCCGAAGAGACTGGTGCCTAAAACCAGCGCCATAGACCACTCGGCCACACTATCATGTTTGTTATAGTGCCCTAAGGTTTTTAAATAGCAGATTCTTCATGGGACTCTTCTAGATGCGAACTCGTGTTTCTTTTTTTTTAAATGTTGATTACGACACCCTTCACAACTTAAATTTGTTCCTCTATCTGTTGTACTCAACGACGTTTCCTCCAATGCACTGGCCCGTAAGAGGATCGAACTCATGACCTCCGCGTTATTAGCACGGCGCTCTAACCAACTGAGCTAACATGCCTCACATCGATACTCGGCCAAGAACGATAAAAAATCGTTAATACACAATCAAATGTAGAGATTATGACAGTGAAGGGATTCGAACCCTTGCCTCCGAAGAGACTGGTGCCTTAAACCAGCGCCATAGACCAATCGGCCACACTATCATGTTTGTTATAGTGCCCTAAGGTGTTTACATAGCAGATTCTTCATGGGACTCTTCTAGATGCGAACTCGTGTTTCTTTTTTTTTTAATGTTGATTACGACACCCTTAACAACTTAAATTTGTTTCCCTATCTGTTGTACTCAACGACGTTTCCTCCATTGCACTGGCCCGTAAGAGGATCGAACTCATGACCTCCGCGTTATTAGCACGGCGCTCTAACCAACTGAGCTAACAGGCCTCACATCAATACTCGGCCAAGAACGATACAAAATCGTTTATACACAATCAAATGTAGAGATTATGAAGAGATTCGAACCCTTGCCTCAGAAGAGACTGGTGCCTAAAACCAGCGCCATTGACCACTCGGCCACATTATCATTATTAGTATCGTTCCCTAAGGTTTTTACATAGCAGATTCTTCATGGGACTCTTCTAGATAGAATTCGTGTTTCTTTTTTTAAATGTTGGTTACGAAATCCTTTACAACTTAAACTTGTTCCTCTATCTGTTGCACTCAACGACTTTTCCTCCATTGCACTGGCCCGTAAGAGGATCGAACTCATGACCTCCGCGTTATTAGCACGGCGCTCTAACCAACTGAGCTAACAGGCCTCACATCAATACTCGGCCAAGAACGATAAAAAATCGTTAATACACAATCAAATGTAGAGATTATGACAGTGAAGGGATTCGAACCCTTGCCTCCGAAGAGACTGGTGCCTAAAACCAGCGCCATAGACCACTCGGCCACACTATCATGTTTGTTTTAGTGCCCTAAGGTTTTTAGATAGCAGATTCTTCATGGGACTCTTCTAGATGCGAACTCGTGTTTCTTTTTTTTTTAATGTTGATTACGACATCCTTAACAACTTAAACTTGTTCCTCTATCTGTTGTACTCAACGACGTTTCCTCCATTGCACTGGCCCGTGAGAGGATCAAACTCATGACCTCAGCGTTATTAGCACGGCGCTCTAACCAACTGAGCTAACAGGCCTCACATCAATACTCGGCCAAGAACGACACAAAATCGTTAATACACAATCAAATGTAGAGATTATGAAGGGATTCGAACCCTTGCCTCCAAAGAGACTGGTGCCTAAAACCAGCGCCATAGACCACTCGGCCACACTATCATGTTTGTTATAGTGCCCTAAGGTTTTTACATAGCAGATTCTTCATGGGACTCTTCTATATGGGATTTCATGTTTCTTTATTTTAAATGTTGGTTATGAAATCCTGTACAACTGAAACTTGTTCCTCTATCTGTTGCACTCAACGACTTTTCCTCTATTGCACTGGCCCGTAAGAGGATCGAACTCATGACCTCCGCGTTATTAGCACGGCGCTCTAACCAACTGAGCTAACAGGCCTCATATCGATACTCGGCCAAGAACGATAAAAAATCGTTAATACACAATCAAATGTAGAGATTATGACAGTGAAGGGATTCGAACCCTTGCCTCCGAAGAGACTGGTGCCTAAAACCAGCGCCATAGACCACTCGGCCACACTATCATGTTTGTTATAGTGCCCTAAGGTGTTTACATAGCAGATTCTTCATGACTCTCTTCTAGATGCGAACTCGTGTTTCTTTTTTTTTTAATGTTGATTACGACACCCTTAACAACTTAAATTTGTTCCCCTATCTGTTGTACTCAACGACGTTTCCTCCATTGCACTGGCCCGTAAGAGGATCGAACTCATGACCTCCGCGTTATTAGCACGGCGCTCTAACCAACTGAGCTAACAGGCCTCACATCAATACTCGGCCAAGAACGATACAAAATCGTTTATACACAATCAAATGTAGAGATTATGAAGAGATTCGAACCCTTGCCTCAGAAGAGACTGGTGCCTAAAACCAGCGCCATTGACCACTCGGCCACATTATCATTATTGGTATCGTTCCCTAAGGTTTTTACATAGCAGATTCTTCATGGGACTCTTCTAGATAGAATTCGTGTTTCTTTTTTTAAATGTTGGTTACGAAATCCTTTACAACTTAAACTTGTTCCTCTATCTGTTGCACTCAACGACTTTTCCTCCATCGCACTGGCCCGTAAGAGGATCGAACTCATGACCTCCGCGTTATTAGCACGGCGCTAGAGCGCCGTGCTAATAACCCAACCAGCTGGGCTAATAACCAACTGAGCTAACAGGCCTCACATCAATACTCGGCCAAGAACGATACAAAATCGTTAATACACAATCAAATGTAGAGATTATGACAGTGAAGGGATTCGAACCCTTGCCTCCGAAGAGACTGGTGCCTAAAACCAGCGCCATAGACCCCTCGGCCACACTATCATTATTGGTATCGTGCCCTAAGGTTTTTACATAGCAGATTCTTCATGGGACTCTTCTATATGGGTTTTCGTGTTTCTTTATTTTAAATGTTGGTTACGAAATCCTGTACGAGTGAAACTTGTTCCTCTATCTGTTACAGTCAACGACTTTTCCTCTATTGCACTGGCCCGTAAGAGGATCGAACTCATGACCTCCGCGTTATTAGCACGCCGCTCTAACCAACTGAGCTAACAGGCCTCATATCGATACTCGGCCAAGAACGATAAAAAATCGTTAATACACAATCAAATGTAGAGATTATGACAGTGAAGGGATTCGAACCCTTGCCTCCGAAGAGACTGGTGCCTAAAACCAGCGCCATAGACCACTCGGCCACACTATCATGTTTGTTATAGTGCCCTAAGGTGTTTACATAGCAGATTCTTCATGACTCTCTTCTAGATGCGAACTCGTGTTTCTTTTTTTTTTAATGTTGATTACGACACCCTTAACAACTTAAATTTGTTCCCCTATCTGTTGTACTCAACGACGTTTCCTCCATTGCACTGGCCCGTAAGAGGATCGAACTCATGACCTCCGCGTTATTAGCACGGCGCTCTAACCAACTGAGCTAACAGGCCTCACATCAATACTCGGCCAAGAACGATACAAAATCGTTTATACACAATCAAATGTAGAGATTATGAAGAGATTCGAACCCTTGCCTCAGAAGAGACTGGTGCCTAAAACCAGCGCCATTGACCACTCGGCCACATTATCATTATTGGTATCGTTCCCTAAGGTTTTTACATAGCAGATTCTTCATGGGACTCTTCTAGATAGAATTCGTGTTTCTTTTTTTAAATGTCGGTTACGAAATCCTTTACAACTTAAACTTGTTCCTCTATCTGTTGCACTCAACGACTTTTCCTCCATCGCACTGGCCCGTAAGAGGATCGAACTCATGACCTCCGCGTTATTAGCACGGCGCTCTAACCAACTGAGCTAACAGGCCTCACATCAATACTCGGCCAAGAACGATACAAAATCGTTAATACACAATCAAATGTAGAGATTATGACAGTGAAGGGATTCGAACCCTTGCCTCCGAAGAGACTGGTGCCTAAAACCAGCGCCATAGACCCCTCGGCCACACTATCATTATTGGTATCGTGCCCTAAGGTTTTTACATAGCAGATTCTTCATGGGACTCTTCTATATGGGTTTTCGTGTTTCTTTATTTTAAATGTTGGTTACGAAATCCTGTACGAGTGAAACTTTTTCCTCTATTGCACTGGCCCGTAAGAGGATCGAACTCATGACCTCCGCGTTATTAGCACGGCGCTCTAACCAACTGAGCTAACAGGCCTCATATCGATACTCGGCCAAGAACGATAAAAAATCGTTAATACACAATCAAATGTAGAGATTATGACAGTGAAGGGATTCGAACCCTTGCCTCCGAAGAGACTGGTGCCTAAAACCAGCGCCATAGACCACTCGGCCACACTATCATGTTTGTTATAGTGCCCTAAGGTGTTTACATAGCAGATTCTTCATGACTCTCTTCTAGATGCGAACTCGTGTTTCTTTTTTTTTTAATGTTGATTACGACACCCTTAACAACTTAAATTTGTTCCCCTATCTGTTGTACTCAACGACGTTTCCTCCATTGCACTGGCCCGTAAGAGGATCGAACTCATGACCTCCGCGTTATTAGCACGGCGCTCTAACCAACTGAGCTAACAGGCCTCACATCAATACTCGGCCAAGAACGATACAAAATCGTTTATACACAATCAAATGTAGAGATTATGAAGAGATTCGAACCCTTGCCTCAGAAGAGACTGGTGCCTAAAACCAGCGCCATTGACCACTCGGCCACATTATCATTATTGGTATCGTTCCCTAAGGTTTTTACATAGCAGATTCTTCATGGGACTCTTCTAGATAGAATTCGTGTTTCTTTTTTTAAATGTCGGTTACGAAATCCTTTACAACTTAAACTTGTTCCTCTATCTGTTGCACTCAACGACTTTTCCTCCATCGCACTGGCCCGTAAGAGGATCGAACTCATGACCTCCGCGTTATTAGCACGGCGCTCTAACCAACTGAGCTAACAGGCCTCACATCAATACTCGGCCAAGAACGATACAAAATCGTTAATACACAATCAAATGTAGAGATTATGACAGTGAAGGGATTCGAACCCTTGCCTCCGAAGAGACTGGTGCCTAAAACCAGCGCCATAGACCCCTCGGCCACACTATCATTATTGGTATCGTGCCCTAAGGTTTTTACATAGCAGATTCTTCATGGGACTCTTCTATATGGGTTTTCGTGTTTCTTTATTTTAAATGTTGGTTACGAAATCCTGTACGAGTGAAACTTGTTCCTCTATCTGTTACAGTCAACGACTTTTCCTCTATTGCACTGGCCCGTAAGAGGATCGAACTCATGACCTCCGCGTTATTAGCACGGCGCTCTAACCAACTGAGCTAACAGGCCTCATATCGATACTCGGCCAAGAACGATAAAAAATCGTTAATACACAATCAAATGTAGAGATTATGACAGTGAAGGGATTCGAACCCTTGCCTCCGAAGAGACTGGTGCCTAAAACCAGCGCCATAGACCACTCGGCCACACTATCATGTTTGTTATAGTGCCCTAAGGTGTTTACATAGCAGATTCTTCATGACTCTCTTCTAGATGCGAACTCGTGTTTCTTTTTTTTTAATGTTGATTACGACACCCTTAACAACTTAAATTTGTTCCCCTATCTGTTGTACTCAACGACGTTTCCTCCATTGCACTGGCCCGTAAGAGGATCGAACTCATGACCTCCGCGTTATTAGCACGGCGCTCTAACCAACTGAGCTAACAGGCCTCACATCAATACTCGGCCAAGAACGATACAAAATCGTTTATACACAATCAAATGTAGAGATTATGAAGAGATTCGAACCCTTGCCTCAGAAGAGACTGGTGCCTAAAACCAGCGCCATTGACCACTCGGCCACATTATCATTATTGGTATCGTTCCCTAAGGTTTTTACATAGCAGATTCTTCATGGGACTCTTCTAGATAGAATTCGTGTTTCTTTTTTTAAATGTTGGTTACGAAATCCTTTACAACTTAAACTTGTTCCTCTATCTGTTGCACTCAACGACTTTTCCTCCATTGCACTGGCCCGTAAGAGGATCGAACTCATGACCTCCGCGTTATTAGCACGGCGCTCTAACCAACTGAGCTAACAGGCCTCACATCAATACTCGGCCAAGAACGATACAAAATCGTTAATACACAATCAAATGTAGAGATTATGACAGTGAAGGGATTCGAACCCTTGCCTCCGAAGAGACTGGTGCCTAAAACCAGCGCCATAGACCCCTCGGCCACACTATCATTATTGGTATCGTGCCCTAAGGTTTTTACATAGCAGATTCTTCATGGGACTCTTCTATATGGGTTTTCGTGTTTCTTTATTTTAAATGTTGGTTACGAAATCCTGTACGAGTGAAACTTTTTCCTCTATTGCACTGGCCCGTAAGAGGATCGAACTCATGACCTCCGCGTTATTAGCACGGCGCTCTAACCAACTGAGCTAACAGGCCTCATATCGATACTCGGCCAAGAACGATAAAAAATCGTTAATACACAATCAAATGTAGAGATTATGACAGTGAAGGGATTCGAACCCTTGCCTCCGAAGAGACTGGTGCCTAAAACCAGCGCCATAGACCACTCGGCCACACTATCATGTTTGTTATAGTGCCCTAAGGTGTTTACATAGCAGATTCTTCATGACTCTCTTCTAGATGCGAACTCGTGTTTCTTTTTTTTTTAATGTTGATTACGACACCCTTAACAACTTAAATTTGTTCCCCTATCTGTTGTACTCAACGACGTTTCCTCCATTGCACTGGCCCGTAAGAGGATCGAACTCATGACCTCCGCGTTATTAGCACGGCGCTCTAACCAACTGAGCTAACAGGCCTCACATCAATACTCGGCCAAGAACGATACAAAATCGTTTATACACAATCAAATGTAGAGATTATGAAGAGATTCGAACCCTTGCCTCAGAAGAGACTGGTGCCTAAAACCAGCGCCATTGACCACTCGGCCACATTATCATTATTGGTATCGTTCCCTAAGGTTTTTACATAGCAGATTCTTCATGGGACTCTTCTAGATAGAATTCGTGTTTCTTTTTTTAAATGTCGGTTACGAAATCCTTTACAACTTAAACTTGTTCCTCTATCTGTTGCACTCAACGACTTTTCCTCCATCGCACTGGCCCGTAAGAGGATCGAACTCATGACCTCCGCGTTATTAGCACGGCGCTCTAACCAACTGAGCTAACAGGCCTCACATCAATACTCGGCCAAGAACGATACAAAATCGTTAATACACAATCAAATGTAGAGATTATGACAGTGAAGGGATTCGAACCCTTGCCTCCGAAGAGACTGGTGCCTAAAACCAGCGCCATAGACCCCTCGGCCACACTATCATTATTGGTATCGTGCCCTAAGGTTTTTACATAGCAGATTCTTCATGGGACTCTTCTATATGGGTTTTCGTGTTTCTTTATTTTAAATGTTGGTTACGAAATCCTGTACGAGTGAAACTTGTTCCTCTATCTGTTACAGTCAACGACTTTTCCTCTATTGCACTGGCCCGTAAGAGGATCGAACTCATGACCTCCGCGTTATTAGCACGGCGCTCTAACCAACTGAGCTAACAGGCCTCATATCGATACTCGGCCAAGAACGATAAAAAATCGTTAATACACAATCAAATGTAGAGATTATGACAGTGAAGGGATTCGAACCCTTGCCTCCGAAGAGACTGGTGCCTAAAACCAGCGCCATAGACCACTCGGCCACACTATCATGTTTGTTATAGTGCCCTAAGGTGTTTACATAGCAGATTCTTCATGACTCTCTTCTAGATGCGAACTCGTGTTTCTTTTTTTTTAATGTTGATTACGACACCCTTAACAACTTAAATTTGTTCCCCTATCTGTTGTACTCAACGACGTTTCCTCCATTGCACTGGCCCGTAAGAGGATCGAACTCATGACCTCCGCGTTATTAGCACGGCGCTCTAACCAACTGAGCTAACAGGCCTCACATCAATACTCGGCCAAGAACGATACAAAATCGTTTATACACAATCAAATGTAGAGATTATGAAGAGATTCGAACCCTTGCCTCAGAAGAGACTGGTGCCTAAAACCAGCGCCATTGACCACTCGGCCACATTATCATTATTGGTATCGTTCCCTAAGGTTTTTACATAGCAGATTCTTCATGGGACTCTTCTAGATAGAATTCGTGTTTCTTTTTTTAAATGTTGGTTACGAAATCCTTTACAACTTAAACTTGTTCCTCTATCTGTTGCACTCAACGACTTTTCCTCCATTGCACTGGCCCGTAAGAGGATCGAACTCATGACCTCCGCGTTATTAGCACGGCGCTCTAACCAACTGAGCTAACAGGCCTCACATCAATACTCGGCCAAGAACGATACAAAATCGTTAATACACAATCAAATGTAGAGATTATGACAGTGAAGGGATTCGAACCCTTGCCTCCGAAGAGACTGGTGCCTAAAACCAGCGCCATAGACCACTCGGCCACACTATCATGTTTGTTTTAGTGCCCTAAGGTTTTTAGATAGCAGATTCTTCATGGGACTCTTTTAGATGCGAACTCGTGTTTCTTTTTTTTTAAATGTTGATTACGACATCCTTAACAACTTAAACTTGTTCCTCTATCTGTTGTACTCAACGACGTTTCCTCCATTGCACTGGCCCGTGAGAGGATCAAACTCATGACCTCAGCGTTATTAGCACGGCGCTCTAACCAACTGAGCTAACAGGCCTCACATCAATACTCGGCCAAGAACGACACAAAATCGTTAATACACAACCAAATGTAGAGATTATGAAGGGATTCGAACCCTTGCCTCCAAAGAGACTGGTGCCTAAAACCAGCGCCATAGACCACTCGGCCACACTATCATGTTTGTTATAGTGCCCTAAGGTTTTTACATAGCAGATTCTTCATGGGACTCTTCTATATAGGATTTCATGTTTCTTTATTTTAAATGTTGGTTACGAAATCCTGTACAACTGAAACTTGTTCCTCTATCTGTTGCACTCAACGACTTTTCCTCTATTGCACTGGCCCGTAAGAGGATCGAACTCATGACCTCCGCGTTATTAGCACGGCGCTCTAACCAACTGAGCTAACAGGCCTCATATCGATACTCGGCCAAGAACGATAAAAAATCGTTAATACACAATCAAATGTAGAGATTATGACAGTGAAGGGATTCGAACCCTTGCCTCCGAAGAGACTGGTGCCTAAAACCAGCGCCATAGACCACTCGGCCACACTATCATGTTTTTTAGTGCCCTAAGGTGTTTACATAGCAGATTCTTCATGGGACTCTTCTAGATGCGAACTCGTGTTTCTTTTTTTTTAAATGTTGATTACGACATCCTTATTAACTTAAACTTGTTCCTCTATCTGTTGTACTCAACGACGTTTCCTCCATTGCACTGGCCCGCAAGAGGATCGAACTCATGACCTCCGCGTTATTAGCACGGCGCTCTAACCAACTGAGCTAACAGGCCTAACATCGATACTCGGCCAAGAACGATAAAAAATCGTTAATACACAATCAAATGTAGAGATTATGAAAGTGAAGGGATTCGAACCCTTGCCTCCGAAGAGACTGGTGCCTAAAACCAGCGCCATAGACCACTCGGCCACACTATCATTATTGGTATCGTGCCCTAAGGTTTTTACATAGCAGATTCTTCATGGGACTCTTCTATATGGGATTTCGTGTTTCTTTATTTTAAATGTTGGTTACGAAATCCTGTACAACTGAAACTTGTTCCTCTATCTGTTGCACTCAACGACTTTTCCTCTATTGCACTGGCCCGAAAGAGGATCGAACTCATGACCTCTACGTTATTAGCACGGCGCTCTAACCAACTGAGCTAACAGGCCTCATATCGATCTTCGGCCAAGAACGATAAAAAATCGTTAATACACAATCAAATGTAGAGATTATGACAGTGAAGGGATTCGAACCCTTGCCTCCGAAGAGACTGGTGCCTAAAACCAGCGCCATAGACCACTCGGCCACACTATCATGTTTGTTATAGTGCCCTAAGGTTTTTATATAGAAGATTCGTCATGGGACTCTTCTAGATGCGAACTCGTGTTTCTTTTTTTTTAATGTTGATTACGACATCCTTAACAACTTAAACTTGTTCCTCTATCTGTTGTACTCAACAACGTTTCCTCCATTGCACTGGCCCGGAAGAGGATCGAACTCATGACCTCCGCGTTATTAGCACGGCGCTCTAACCAACTGAGCTAACAGGCCTCACATCAATGCTCGGCCAAGAACGATACAAAATCGTTTATACACAATCAAATGTAGAGATTATGAAGGGATTCGAACCCTTGCCTCAGAAGAGACTGGTGCCTAAAACCAGCGCCATAGACCACTCGGCCACATTATCATTATTGGTATTGTGCCCTAAGGTTTTTACATAGCAGATTCTTCTTGGGACTCTTCTATATGGGATTTCGTGTTCCTTATTTTAAATGTTGGTTACGAAATCCTGTGCAACTGAAACTTGTTCCTCTATCTGTTGCACTCAACGAATTTTCCTCTATTGCACTGGCCCGTAAGAGGTTCGAACTCATGACCTCCGGGTTTTAGCACGGCGCTCTAACCAACTGAGCTAACAGGCCTCATATCGATACTCGACCAAGAACGATAAAAAATCGTTAATACACAATCAAATGTAGAGATTATGACAGTGAAGGGATTCGAACCCTTGCCTCCGAAGAGACTGGTGCCTAAAACCAGCGCCATAGACCACTCGGCCACATTATCAATATTGGTATCGTGCCCTAAGGTTTTTACATAGCAGATTCTTCATGGGACTCTTCTAGATGCGAACTAGTGTTTCTTTTTTTTTTAATGTTGATTACGACATCCTTAACAACTTAAACTTGTTCCTCTATCAGTTGTACTCAACGACGTTTCCTCCATTGCACTGACCCGTGAGGGGATCGAACTCATGACCTCCGCGTTATTAGCAAGGCGCTCTAACCAACTGAGCTAACATGCCTCACATCAATACTCGGCCAAGAACGACACAAAATCGTTAATACACAATCAAATGTAAAGATTATGAAGGGATTCGAACCCTTGCCTCCGAAGAGACTGGTGCCTAAAACCAGCGCCATAGACCACTCGGCCACACTATCATGTTTGTTATAGTGCCCTAAGGTTTTTACATAACAGATTCTTCATGGGACTCTTCTATATGGGATTTCATGTTTCTTTATTTTAAATGTTGGTTACGAAATCCTGTACAACTGAAACTTGTTCCTCTATCTGTTGCACTCAACGACTTTTCCTCTATTGCACTGGCCCGTAAGAGGATCGAACTCATGACCTCCGCGTTATTAGCACGGCGCTCTAACCAACTGAGCTAACAGGCCTCATATCGATACTCGGCCAAGAACGATAAAAAATCGGTAATACACAATCAAATGTAGAGATTATGACAGTGAAGGGATTCGAACCCTTGCCTCCGAAGAGACTGGTGCCTTAAACCAGCGCCATAGACCACTCGGCCACACTATCATGTTTGTTATAGTGCCCTAAGGTGTTTACATAGCAGATTCTTCATGGGACTCTTCTATATGGGTTTTCGTGTTTCTTTATTTTAAATGTTGGTTACGAAATCCTGTTCAACTGAAACTTGTTCCTCTATCTGTTGCACTCAACGACTTTTCCTCCATTGCACTGGCCCGCAAGAGGATCGAACTCATGACCTCCGCGTTATTAGCACGGCGCTCTAACCAACTGAGCTAACAGGCCTCATATCGATACTCGGCCAAGAACGATAAAAAATCGTTAATACACAATCAAATGTAGAGATTATGACAGTGAAGGGATTCGAACCCTTGCCTCCGAAGAGACTGGTGCCTAAAACCAGCGCCATAGACCACTCGGCCACATTATCATTATTGGTATCGTGCCCTAAGGTTTTTACATAGCAGATTCTTCATGGGACTCTTCTAGATGCGAACTAGTGTTTCTTTTTTTTTTAATGTTGATTACGACATCCTTAACAACTTAAACTTGTTCCTCTATCTGTTGTACTCAACGACGTTTCCTCCATTGCACTGCCCCGTGAGGGGATCGAACTCATGACCTCCGCGTTATTAGCACGGCGCTCTAACCAACTGAGCTAACATGCCTCACATCAATACTCGGCCAAGAACGACACAAAATCGTTAATACACAATCAAATGTAGAGATTATGAAGGGATTCGAACCCTTGCCTTCGAAGAGACTGGTGCCTAAAACCAGCGCCATAGACCACTCGGCCACACTATCATGTTTGTTATAGTGCCCTAAGGTTTTTACATAGCAGATTCTTCATGGGACTCTTCTATATGGGATTGCATGTTTCTTTATTTTAAATGTTGGTTACGAAATCCTGTACAACTGAAACTTGTTCCTCTATCTGTTGCACTCAACGACTTTTCCTCTATTGCACTGGCCCGTAAGAGGATCGAACTCAAGACCTCCGCGTTATTAGCACGGCGCTCTAACCAACTGAGCTAACAGGCCTCATATTGATAGTCGGCCAAGAACGATAAAAAATCGGTAATACACAATCAAATGTAGAGATTATGACAGTGAAGGGATTCGAACCCTTGCCTCCGAAGACACTGGTGCCTAAAACCAGCGCCATAGACCACTCGGCCACATTATCATTATTGGTATCGTGCCCTAAGGTTTTTACAAAGCAGATTCTTCATGGGACTCTTCTATATGGGATTTCGTGTTTCTTTATTTTAAATGTTGGTTACGAAATCCTGTACAACTGAAACTTGTTCCTCAATCTGTTGCACTCAACGACTTTTCGTCTATTGCACTGGCCCGTAAGAGGATCGAACTCATGACTTCCGCGTTATTAGCACAGCGCTCTAACCAACTGAGCTAACAGGCCTCATATCGATAGTCGGCCAAGAACGATAAAAAATCGTTAATACACAATCAAATGTAGAGATTATGACAGTGAAGGGATTCGAACCCTTGCCTCCGAAGAGACTGGTGCCTAAAACCAGCGCCATAGACCACTCGGCCACACTATCATGTTTGTTATAGTGCCCTAAGGTTTTTACATATAAGATTCGTCATGGGACTCTTCTAGATGCGAACTCGTGTTTCTTTTTTTTTTAATGTTGATTACGACATCCTTAACAACTTAAACTTGTTCCTCTATCTGTTGTACTCAACGACGTTTCCTCCATTGCACTGGCCCGGAAGAGGATCGAACTCATGACCTCCGCGTTATTAGCACGGCGCTCTAACAAACTGAGCTAACAGGCCTCACATCAATACTCGGCCAAGAACGATAAAAAATCGTTAATACACAATCAAATGTAGAGATTATGAAGGGATTCGAACCCTTGCCTCAGAAGAGACTGGTGCCTAAAACCAGCGCCATAGACCACTCGGCCACATTATCATTATTGGTATCGTGCCCTAAGGTTTTTACATAGCAGATTCTTCATGGGACTCTTCTATATGGGATTTCGTGTTTCTTTATTTTAAATGTTGGTTACGAAATCCTGTACAACTGAAACTTGTTCTTCTATCTGTTGCAGTCAACGACTTTTCCTCTATTGCACTGGCCCGTAAGACGATCGAACTCATGACCTCCGCGTTATTAGCACGCCTCTCTAACCAACTGAGCTAACAGGCCTCATATCGATACTCGGCCAAGAACGATAAAAAATCGTTAATACACAATCAAATGTAGAGATTATGACAGTGAAGGGATTCGAACCCTTGCCTCCGAACAGACTGGTGCCTAAAACCAGCGCCATAGACCATTCGGCCACACTATCATGTTTGTGATAGTGCCCTAAGGTTTTTACATAGCAGATTCTTCATGGGACTCTTCTATATGGGATTTCGTGTTTCTTTATTTTAAATGTTGGTTACGAAATCCTGTGCAACTGAAACTTGTTCCTCTATCTGTTGCACTCAACGACTTTTCCTCTATTGCACTGGCCCGTAAGAGGATCGAACTCATGACCTCCGGGTTTTAGCACGGCGCTCTAACCAATTGAGCTAACAGGCCTCATATCGATACTCGACCAAGAACGTTAAAAAAACGTTAATACACAATCAAATGTAGAGATTATGACAGTGAAGGGATTCGAACCCTTGCCTCCGAAGAGACTGGTGCCTAAAACCAGCGCCATAGACCACTCGGCCACATTATCAATATTGGTATCGTGCCCTAAGGTTTTTACATAGCAGATTCTTCATGGGACTCTTCTAGATGCGAACTAGTGTTTCTTTTTTTTTAATGTTGATTACGACATCCTTAACAACTTAAACTTGTTCCTCTATCTGTTGTACTCAACGACGTTTCCTCCATTGCACTGACCCGTGAGGGGATCGAACTCATGACCTCCGCGTTATTAGCAAGGCGCTCTAACCAACTGAGCTAACATGCCTCACATCAATACTCGGCCAAGAACGACACAAAATCGTTAATACACAATCAAATGTAGAGATTATGAAGGGATTCGAACCCTTGCCTCCGAAGAGACTGGTGCCTAAAACCAGCGCCATAGACCACTCGGCCACACTATCATGTTTGTTATAGTGCCCTAAGGTTTTTACAAAGCAGATTCTTCATGGGACTCTTCTATATGGGATTTCGTGTTTCTTTATTTTAAATGTTGGTTACGAAATCCTGTACAACTGAAACTTGTTCCTCAATCTGTTGCACTCAACGACTTTTCGTCTATTGCACTGGCCCGTAAGAGGATCGAACTCATGACCTCCGCGTTATTAGCACGGCGCTCTAACCAACTGAGCTAACAGGCCTCATATCGATACTCGGCCAAGAACGATAAAAAATCGTTAATACACAATCAAATGTAGAGATTATGACAGTGAAGGGATTCGAACCCTTGCCTCCGAAGAGACTGGTGCCTAAAACCAGCGCCATAGACCACTCGGCCACACTATCATGTTTGTTATAGTGCCCTAAGGTTTTTACATATAAGATTCGTCATGGGACTCTTCTAGATGCGAACTCGTGTTTCTTTTTTTTTTAAATGTTGATTACGACATCCTTAACAACTTAAACTTGTTCCTCTATCTGTTGTACTCAACGACGTTTCCTCCATTGCACTGACCCGTGAGGGGATCGAACTCATGACCTCCGCGTTATTAGCAAGGCGCTCTAACCAACTGAGCTAACATGCCTCACATCAATACTCGGCCAAGAACGACACAAAATCGTTAATACACAATCAAATGTAGAGATTATGAAGGGATTCGAACCCTTGCCTCCGAAGAGACTGGTGCCTAAAACCATCGCCATAGACCACTCGGCCACACTATCATGTTTGTTATAGTGCCCTAAGGTTTTTACATAGCAGATTCTTCATGGGACTCTTCTAGATAGAATTCGTGTTTCCTTTTTTAAATGTTGGTTACGAAATCCTTTACAACTTAAACTTGTTCCTCTATCTGTTGCACTCAACGACTTTTCCTCCATTGCACTGGCCCGTAAGAGGATCGAACTCATGACCTCCGCGTTATTAGCACGGCGCTCTAACCAACTGAGCTAACAGGCCTCACATCAATACTCGGCCAAGAACGATACAAAATCGTTAATACACAATCAAATGTAGAGATTATGACAGTGAAGGGATTCGAACCCTTGCCTCCGAAGAGACTGGTGCCTAAAACCAGCGCCATAGACCCCTCGGCCACACTATCATTATTGGTATCGTGCCCTAAGGTTTTTACATAGCAGATTCTTCATGGGACTCTTCTATATGGGTTTTCGTGTTTCTTTATTTTAAATGTTGGTTACGAAATCCTGTACGAGTGAAACTTGTTCCTCTATCTGTTACAGTCAACGACTTTTCCTCTATTGCACTGGCCCGTAAGAGGATCGAACTCATGACCTCCGCGTTATTAGCACGCCGCTCTAACCAACTGAGCTACCAGGCCTCATATCGATACTCGGCCAAGAACGATAAAAAATCGTTAATACACAATCAAATGTAGAGATTATGACAGTGAAGGGATTCGAACCCTTGCCTCCGAAGAGACTGGTGCCTAAAACCAGCGCCATAGACCACTCGGCCACACTATCATGTTTGTTATAGTGCCCTAAGGTGTTTACATAGCAGATTCTTCATGGGACTCTTCTAGATGCGAACTCGTGTTTCTTTTTTTTTTAATGTTGATTACGACACCCTTAACAACTTAAATTTGTTCCCCTATCTGTTGTACTCAACGACGTTTCCTCCATTGCACTGGCCCGTAAGAGGATCGAACTCATGACCTCCGCGTTATTAGCACGGCGCTCTAACCAACTGAGCTAACAGGCCTCACATCAATACTCGGCCAAGAACGACACAAAATCGTTAATACACAATCAAATGTAGAGATTATGAAGGGATTCGAACCCTTGCCTCCAAAGAGACTGGTGCCTAAAACCAGCGCCATAGACCACTCGGCCACACTATCATGTTTGTTATAGTGCCCTAAGGTTTTTACATAGCAGATTCTTCATGGGACTCTTCTATATGGGATTTCATGTTTCTTTATTTTAAATGTTGGTTACGAAATCCTGTACAACTGAAACTTGTTCCTCTATCTGTTGCACTCAACGACTTTTCCTCTATTGCACTGCCCCGTAAGAGGATCGAACTCATGACCTCCGCGTTATTAGCACGGCGCTCTAACCAACTGAGCTAACAGGCCTCATATCGATACTCGGCCAAGAACGATAAAAAATCGTTAATACACAATCAAATGTAGAGATTATGACAGTGAAGGGATTCGAACCCTTGCCTCCGAAGAGACTGGTGCCTAAAACCAGCGCCATAGACCACTCGGCCACACTATCATGTTTGTTATAGTGCCCTAAGGTGTTTACATAGCAGATTCTTCATGGGACTCTTCTAGATGCGAACTCGTGTTTCTTTTTTTTTTAAATGTTGATTACGACATCCTTAACAACTTAAACTTGTTCCTCTATCTGTTGTACTCAACGACGTTTCCTCCATTGCACTGACCCGTGAGGGGATCGAACTCATGACCTCCGCGTTATTAGCAAGGCGCTCTAACCAACTGAGCTAACATGCCTCACATCAATACTCGGCCAAGAACGACACAAAATCGTTAATACACAATCAAATGTAGAGATTATGAAGGGATTCGAACCCTTGCCTCCGAAGAGACTGGTGCCTAAAACCATCGCCATAGACCACTCGGCCACACTATCATGTTTGTTATAGTGCCCTAAGGTTTTTACATAGCAGATTCTTCATGGGACTCTTCTAGATAGAATTCGTGTTTCCTTTTTTAAATGTTGGTTACGAAATCCTTTACAACTTAAACTTGTTCCTCTATCTGTTGCACTCAACGACTTTTCCTCCATTGCACTGGCCCGTAAGAGGATCGAACTCATGACCTCCGCGTTATTAGCACGGCGCTCTAACCAACTGAGCTAACAGGCCTCACATCAATACTCGGCCAAGAACGATACAAAATCGTTAATACACAATCAAATGTAGAGATTATGACAGTGAAGGGATTCGAACCCTTGCCTCCGAAGAGACTGGTGCCTAAAACCAGCGCCATAGACCCCTCGGCCACACTATCATTATTGGTATCGTGCCCTAAGGTTTTTACATAGCAGATTCTTCATGGGACTCTTCTATATGGGTTTTCGTGTTTCTTTATTTTAAATGTTGGTTACGAAATCCTGTACGAGTGAAACTTGTTCCTCTATCTGTTACAGTCAACGACTTTTCCTCTATTGCACTGGCCCGTAAGAGGATCGAACTCATGACCTCCGCGTTATTAGCACGCCGCTCTAACCAACTGAGCTACCAGGCCTCATATCGATACTCGGCCAAGAACGATAAAAAATCGTTAATACACAATCAAATGTAGAGATTATGACAGTGAAGGGATTCGAACCCTTGCCTCCGAAGAGACTGGTGCCTAAAACCAGCGCCATAGACCACTCGGCCACACTATCATGTTTGTTATAGTGCCCTAAGGTGTTTACATAGCAGATTCTTCATGGGACTCTTCTAGATGCGAACTCGTGTTTCTTTTTTTTTTAATGTTGATTACGACACCCTTAACAACTTAAATTTGTTCCCCTATCTGTTGTACTCAACGACGTTTCCTCCATTGCACTGGCCCGTAAGAGGATCGAACTCATGACCTCCGCGTTATTAGCACGGCGCTCTAACCAACTGAGCTAACAGGCCTCACATCAATACTCGGCCAAGAACGACACAAAATCGTTAATACACAATCAAATGTAGAGATTATGAAGGGATTCGAACCCTTGCCTCCAAAGAGACTGGTGCCTAAAACCAGCGCCATAGACCACTCGGCCACACTATCATGTTTGTTATAGTGCCCTAAGGTTTTTACATAGCAGATTCTTCATGGGACTCTTCTATATGGGATTTCATGTTTCTTTATTTTAAATGTTGGTTACGAAATCCTGTACAACTGAAACTTGTTCCTCTATCTGTTGCACTCAACGACTTTTCCTCTATTGCACTGCCCCGTAAGAGGATCGAACTCATGACCTCCGCGTTATTAGCACGGCGCTCTAACCAACTGAGCTAACAGGCCTCATATCGATACTCGGCCAAGAACGATAAAAAATCGTTAATACACAATCAAATGTAGAGATTATGACAGTGAAGGGATTCGAACCCTTGCCTCCGAAGAGACTGGTGCCTAAAACCATCGCCATAGACCACTCGGCCACACTATCATGTTTGTTATAGTGCCCTAAGGTGTTTACATAGCAGATTCTTCATGGGACTCTTCTAGATGCGAACTCGTGTTTCTTTTTTTTTAATGTTGATTACGACACCCTTAACAACTTAAATTTGTTCCCCTATCTGTTGTACTCAACGACGTTTCCTCCATTGCACTGGCCCGTAAGAGGATCGAACTCATGACCTCCGCGTTATTAGCACGGCGCTCTAACCAACTGAGCTAACAGGCCTCACATCAATACTCGGCCAAGAACGATACAAAATCGTTTATACACAATCAAATGTAGAGATTATGAAGAGATTCGAACCCTTGCCTCAGAAGAGACTGGTGCCTAAAACCAGCGCCATTGACCACTCGGCCACATTATCATTATTAGTATCGTTCCCTAAGGTTTTTACATAGCAGATTCTTCATGGGACTCTTCTAGATAGAATTCGTGTTTCTTTTTTTAAATGTTGGTTACGAAATCCTTTACAACTTAAACTTGTTCCTCTATCTGTTGCACTCAACGACTTTTCCTCCATTGCACTGGCCCGTAAGAGGATCGAACTCATGACCTCCGCGTTATTAGCACGGCGCTCTAACCAACTGAGCTAACAGGCCTCACATCAATACTCGGCCAAGAACGATAAAAAATCGTTAATACACAATCAAATGTAGAGATTATGACAGTGAAGGGATTCGAACCCTTGCCTCCGAAGAGACTGGTGCCTAAAACCAGCGCCATAGACCACTCGGCCACACTATCATGTTTGTTTTAGTGCCCTAAGGTTTTTAGATAGCAGATTCTTCATGGGACTCTTCTAGATGCGAACTCGTGTTTCTTTTTTTTTTAATGTTGATTACGACATCCTTAACAACTTAAACTTGTTCCTCTATCTGTTGTACTCAACGACGTTTCCTCCATTGCACTGGCCCGTGAGAGGATCAAACTCATGACCTCAGCGTTATTAGCACGGCGCTCTAACCAACTGAGCTAACAGGCCTCACATCAATACTCGGCCAAGAACGACACAAAATCGTTAATACACAATCAAATGTAGAGATTATGAAGGGATTCGAACCCTTGCCTCCAAAGAGACTGGTGCCTAAAACCAGCGCCATAGACCACTCGGCCACACTATCATGTTTGTTATAGTGCCCTAAGGTTTTTACATAGCAGATTCTTCATGGGACTCTTCTATATGGGATTTCATGTTTCTTTATTTTAAATGTTGGTTACGAAATCCTGTACAACTGAAACTTGCTCCTCTATCTATTGCACTCAACGACTTTTCCTCTATTGCACTAGCCCGTAAGAGGATCGAACTCATGACCTCCGCGTTATTAGCACGGCGCTCTAACCAACTGAGCTAACAGGCCTCATATCGATACTCGGCCAAGAACGATAAAAAATCGTTAATACACAATCAAATGTAGAGATTATGACAGTGAAGGGATTCGAACCCTTGCCTCCGAAGAGACTGGTGCCTAAAACCAGCGCCATAGACCACTCGGCCACACTATCATGTTTGTAATAGTGCCCTAAGGTGTTTACATAGCAGATTCTTCATGGGACTCTTCTAGATGCGAACTCGTGTTTCTTTTTTTTTAATGTTGATTACGACACCCTTAACAACTTAAAATTGTTCCCCTATCTGTTGTACTCAACGACGTTTCCTCCATTGCACTGGCCCGTAAGAGGATCGAACTCATGACCTCCGCGTTATTAGCACGGCGCTCTAACCAACTGAGCTAACAGGCCTCACATCAATACTCGGCCAAGAACGATACAAAATCGTTTATACACAATCAAATGTAGAGATTATGAAGAGATTCGAACCCTTGCCTCAGAAGAGACTGGTGCCTAAAACCAGCGCCATTGACCACTCGGCCACATTATCATTATTGGTATCGTTCCCTAAGGTTTTTACATAGCAGATTCTTCATGGGACTCTTCTAGATAGAATTCGTGTTTCTTTTTTTAAATGTTGGTTACGAAATCCTTTACAACTTAAACTTGTTCCTCTATCTGTTGCACTCAACGACTTTTCCTCCATCGCACTGGCCCGTAAGAGGATCGAACTCATGACCTCCGCGTTATTAGCACGGCGCTCTAACCAACTGAGCTAACAGGCCTCACATCAATACTCGGCCAAGAACGATACAAAATCGTTAATACACAATCAAATGTAGAGATTATGACAGTGAAGGGATTCGAACCCTTGCCTCCGAAGAGACTGGTGCCTAAAACCAGCGCCATAGACCACTCGGCCACACTATCATTATTGGTATCGTGCCCTAAGGTTTTTACATAGCAGATTCTTCATGGGACTCTTCTATATGGGTTTTCGTGTTTCTTTATTTTAAATGTTGGTTACGAAATCCTGTACGAGTGAAACTTGTTCCTCTATCTGTTACAGTCAACGACTTTTCCTCTATTGCACTGGCCCGTAAGAGGATCGAACTCATGACCTCCGCGTTATTAGCACGCCGCTCTAACCAACTGAGCTAACAGGCCTCATATCGATACTCGGCCAAGAACGATAAAAAATCGTTAATACACAATCAAATGTAGAGATTATGACAGTGAAGGGATTCGAACCCTTGCCTCCGAAGAGACTGGTGCCTAAAACCAGCGCCATAGACCACTCGGCCACACTATCATGTTTGTTATAGTGCCCTAAGGTGTTTACATAGCAGATTCTTCATGGGACTCTTCTAGATGCGAACTCGTGTTTCTTTTTTTTTTAATGTTGATTACGACACCCTTAACAACTTAAATTTGTTCCCCTATCTGTTGTACTCAACGACGTTTCCTCCATTGCACTGGCCCGTAAGAGGATCGAACTCATGACCTCCGCGTTATTAGCACGGCGCTCTAACCAACTGAGCTAACAGGCCTCACATCAATACTCGGCCAAGAACGATACAAAATCGTTAATACACAATCAAATGTAGAGATTATGACAGTGAAGGGATTCGAACCCTTGCCTCCGAAGAGACTGGTGCCTAAAACCAGCGCCATAGACCCCTCGGCCACACTATCATTATTGGTATCGTGCCCTAAGGTTTTTACATAGCAGATTCTTCATGGGACTCTTCTATATGGGTTTTCGTGTTTCTTTATTTTAAATGTTGGTTACGAAATCCTGTACGAGTGAAACTTGTTCCTCTATCTGTTACAGTCAACGACTTTTCCTCTATTGCACTGGCCCGTAAGAGGATCGAACTCATGACCTCCGCGTTATTAGCACGCCGCTCTAACCAACTGAGCTAACAGGCCTCATATCGATACTCGGCCAAGAACGATAAAAAATCGTTAATACACAATCAAATGTAGAGATTATGACAGTGAAGGGATTCGAACCCTTGCCTCCGAAGAGACTGGTGCCTAAAACCAGCGCCATAGACCACTCGGCCACACTATCATGTTTGTTATAGTGCCCTAAGGTGTTTACATAGCAGATTCTTCATGGGACTCTTCTAGATGCGAACTCGTGTTTCTTTTTTTTTAATGTTGATTACGACACCCTTAACAACTTAAATTTGTTCCCCTATCTGTTGTACTCAACGACGTTTCCTCCATTGCACTGGCCCGTAAGAGGATCGAACTCATGACCTCCGCGTTATTAGCACGGCGCTCTAACCAACTGAGCTAACAGGCCTCACATCAATACTCGGCCAAGAACGATACAAAATCGTTTATACACAATCAAATGTAGAGATTATGAAGAGATTCGAACCCTTGCCTCAGAAGAGACTGGTGCCTAAAACCAGCGCCATTGACCACTCGGCCACATTATCATTATTGGTATCGTTCCCTAAGGTTTTTACATAGCAGATTCTTCATGGGACTCTTCTAGCTAGAATTCGTGTTTCTTTTTTTAAATGTTGGTTACGAAATCCTTTACAACTTAAACTTGTTCCTCTATCTGTTGCACTCAACGACTTTTCCTCCATTGCACTGGCCCGTAAGAGGATCGAACTCATGACCTCCGCGTTATTAGCACGGCGCTCTAACCAACTGAGCTAACAGGCCTCACATCAATACTCGGCCAAGAACGATAAAAAATCGTTAATACACAATCAAATGTAGAGATTATGACAGTGAAGGGATTCGAACCCTTGCCTCCGAAGAGACTGGTGCCTAAAACCAGCGCCATAGACCACTCGGCCACACTATCATGTTTGTTTTAGTGCCCTAAGGTTTTTAGATAGCAGATTCTTCATGGGACTCTTCTAGATGCGAACTCGTGTTTCTTTTTTTTTTAATGTTGATTACGACATCCTTAACAACTTAAACTTGTTCCTCTATCTGTTGTACTCAACGACGTTTCCTCCATTGCACTGGCCCGTGAGAGGATCAAACTCATGACCTCAGCGTTATTAGCACGGCGCTCTAACCAACTGAGCTAACAGGCCTCACATCAATACTCGGCCAAGAACGACACAAAATCGTTAATACACAATCAAATGTAGAGATTATGAAGGGATTCGAACCCTTGCCTCCAAAGAGACTGGTGCCTAAAACCAGCGCCATAGACCACTCGGCCACACTATCATGTTTGTTATAGTGCCCTAAGGTTTTTACATAGCAGATTCTTCATGGGACTCTTCTATATGGGATTGCATGTTTCTTTATTTTAAATGTTGGTTACGAAATCCTGTACAACTGAAACTTGTTCCTCTATCTGTTGCACTCAACGACTTTTCCTCTATTGCACTGGCCCGTAAGAGGATCGAACTCAAGACCTCCGCGTTATTAGCACGGCGCTCTAACCAACTGAGCTAACAGGCCTCATATCGATACTCGGCCAAGAACGATAAAAAATCGTTAATACACAATC